>NC_064261.1:44527296-45230421 GCF_003254725.2 Canis lupus dingo | reverse complement strand
CTATCTCCTAAATCTCTGCTGCCTATGTCTCACCCACTTCTCACTGAATGGAGAGATGGCCCCAGATGGGCCCTGTACCATGAAGTGGAACGTGGAACAGCTTCCACGTCCTCCACAAAGGAAAGCTCAAGGCTGTAGTAGAGCTCAAGGCCCCGTATTTCTACATGTAACTGTAAACAAACAAACAAACAAAAGAAATACTACTAGTGATATGTTTTTGCACCAAGAATAAAAAATAGTAAAAATACAGTTAATAATGTTTTTTACTAGATAGTTATGTGGCCACTGTTATTTTGCTATTTAGCAAAATAATTTCCATAGATAGAAAGGATGAAGGCCAGATTTCATTCAATGCCGAGAAAGAAGCAGCAAGTCTTGGCCACTCTCTCCCACTTGTGGCAAACACCTTGCCATAATTATGGGCCAAAGGACAGGATTCAGCAGAGATTAAGAGATTGGTGACAAATCATTCAGAAAGAGGGATATAATTGGATAGGAGAAGATGGGATGAAGAGCAGTGGTAGAGAGGTTTGCATGGTGGGTTAGAAGGATTTACACATATATCCAAACCACAGAGAAAAGCAGGTAAAGCTCCAGGTGATGGAATAGCCAGGAAGAAGAAGTGGATGAGTTGGTTCCTATCTTTTGACATCTATAGGAATCTTGGTTAGATACTCTATTAGGGGGCGCCTGGGTGGCTCAGTGGTTGAGCGTCTACCTTTGGCTCAGGTCGTGATCCAAGTTCCTGGGTTTGAGTCCCATGTCAGGCTCCCGGCATGGAGTGTACTTCTCTCTCTGCCTGTGTCTCTGCCTCTCTCTCTCTCTCTCTCTCTGTCTCTTATGAATAATTAAATAAAATCTTAAAAGAACAAATACTTTATTAGTTTGCTGGGACTGCTATTACTGAGTGACTTAAACAATAGAAATTTATTCTAATGGTTTTGGGGGCTAGAAGTCCCCAGGATCAAGATGTTTGCGGTCCATGCTTCCTCTTAAGTTTGGAGAGAAAGACCAGAATTAGGTGTCCTCTTAGTTTCTGGCAGTTCCTTGGCTTTTGGGAGAGCAACTTCAGTTTTCAGGAGCCACACTCCTGAACGTGCTTGTCTGTCTCTTCACATGGCATTCTTTTTATAAGGACATCGGTCATATTTAACTAGGCAACCGTCCTGGTCCAGTATGACTTCAGCTTAATTAATTACATCCAGAATGATTATTTCCAAATAAGTTTATATTCTGAGGTACTGCAGGATTAGGACTTCAACATATGAACTGGGGGGTGGGGCACAAGCCAACTTGTGACAGATGCCAAATAATGTAAGAAGGGAAATTTAGAAAAGCAGTTTGGGGGAATGGGAAGAGCAGTTGGCAATATGCCATTTTTTTTTCTTTAGAAAACCAACATATTAAGTGAATCCTGTCAACAAATACAGAAAATCAGCTTTCTCCAAATATATCTGCTTTTACAAATATAGTTAGTTTAGCAATAACATGAGAATACAAATTATTGCAGTGATTTGATGGTATAAGTCTGTCTATCTAGCATGTGCACATTTATCTCATTATAAACACACAAAAAGAAAGTCATATCATATTGTGAGTAAAGTTAACACAGAGACAGAATAAATAGAAGACTGGTGTGCAGACTTGTAAAAAGCCCATATGTGACAAACAGTTAAAGTATATGATTCAGAGTAAAAAAATATGTGGTGGTGTAAGAAATAACACAAAAAGCTTGAAATTATGCTGCAACCCTAAAAAAATTGTCTTTGACAGGTCTATAAGAACAAAATTGCAACATCAGCTGAGATAAAAATAGGTTTGAGCGGGACTGAGGAACATTTGGATTTCAAATATCTAATAAATTGTGGCTGGGAAAAGCTAAAGTACTTCAATGACACTGCTTGGTACTAAATATTTAGAACAACCAGCTCCAATTTCAAGATAACTAACATCACCAAGGCCTTTCCTTACAATCAAGAGTGATTTCTTTCTAGGTCAGGAGACCCGGGCATATCAACTCTAATAAAAATCTAACACGAGTAACTTTCTTATACTCTCCCTGTACCCCGACTCCATCCCTAAACACAGATCATGCCCTACAGATCTATCCTCTGCCTTTATTAGTTGAGTCCCTGGTATTAATATATGCTCTGAAGGATAGATTCAGTCATTCAGGATTTCAGTTGCCTTGTACTACTAAAGCTTTTGTTTCTTTCCAAAATACTCCTTCATAATATCCTAGCCCCCAGATATCTGCCATCGCATTTTCATCATTTTCTTGGTATCAGCTTAATTGGGAAAATATTCCAGGGTCATTGATCACTTAAAGTTTCATATAATGAGCACAGAATGAAAATCATTACTAAATATATAAGCCCTCTGATAGGCTAGTCCATAAATTTACTGAAATTACAATCATCAGTATGTTTAGCAGTGGTTTTTCAATTCACATTTCTTGCCTTAATGAACATGAGAAGTAAATATTGACTGCTTTTTAATGTGACTCATTCTTTTATAGCCATCTTCATAACTTTGATAAGAAGCATAATTGCAACTGGTTTTATGCGAGCTGCCTTAAGGAGCTGCATTCTCTCCGGTCACCCCCATCTAGGAGCTTATCATTTAAAAATACACATGGAAAATATGTGCTCATCACACTGATGCATTCAATTCAAATATTTAACCACAACATGATCTGAACATTTTTCTTTTCTGTAAAGGACATACAGATTATGAGTATTTTTCAAAGATGGTGTGGGAGAGTGAAAAATGGATAAAAAGGGAAAAAAAAGTTTAAAAAGTCTGTGTTTAGTCATGTGATTAAAGAGGAAGTCTTTGTTTCAAGCTCGAAGACATTCAACCTCTTTAATCTTCCTGTCTCAACAGAAATTAATGGCATCAAGTAGTTTTGAGGATAGGAAAGGAGAAAACACAAATGGGGCAATCTTCAGAAACCAATAGGAATCTAGAGTTAGCTTTCTCTCCTTCACTTCTCTGGACCCAAGTTTGTTTGTTAGTTTGTATATGAAATTAAATTGAAAGTGAATGTATTTAGCTTTTCCATTTCTCTCACTATATGACTAGGTGACTTTATGTGTTGGATGAAAGAAGTCATTGTAAATTGTGAGATTAAAATCAGCAAGACTTTGATATTTATTGACTTATATCGTTCAACCTCCCGAAAGGCTTGTCCATGTCCTCACCAGAATTTGATATTGTCATTTAAAAAATTATTATTTTAGCTATTAGGAATATAATGATGTCGTGGTATTAATTTGCATTTCAACATAGGGAGACTTTTTTTAAGTTTCTGAGAATCACCCTCTGAAGATTCTGACTCAGTAACTCTTGCATAGGGTCAACAAACTGTTTTAAACAAGTTCCTTAGATGATTTTGATATTTGGTCAAGTATAGGGACAAGCAAAGCAGAATCATTCAAGAATTTAGTCATTGCCAGTGATGAGTGAGGGAGTTAAAAAGTGAATGGACCAATAATATGAAAATAACCCAATAAAATTTGGTGAAAGATTTGAACAACACTTCACCAAAGAAGATATAAGGATAGATAACAGAGTATGAAAAGATGCTTACCATCATCATTCATTACATTAGAACTGTAATGAGATACCACTCACACACACCTATTAGAATGGCTGGGGGTGGGGAGCAAAAACGTATCAATACCAAGAGCTTGTGAAAATGTGGAGAAATTGGAACTCTCATATACATTGTTGATGAGAGTGCAAAATATTTTGCCCACTTTGGCAAACAGTTTGGTGGCTCCTTATAAGGTAAAATGATAATTATTTTATGGCCCTGGAATCCCACTTCTAAGCATTTACCTAAGAGAAATTAACCTAAGAGAAATTTGATGTTAACACAAAATCTGTATGTGAATGTTTATAGCAAATTTGTACATAATTACCAAAAATGGGGAGAATCCAAATCTCTTTCAAATGTGAATGGGTAAAGAAACTATGGTTCATCTCTACAATGGATTAGTACTCAGTAATACAAAGGAATGAATCATGGATACACACAACAAATCACAAGTACATTAAGTGAAAGAAGCCAGAATCAAAATACTACATATTCTGTAATTCCATTTATATGCCAGTCTGGAAAAAGCAAAACTGTAGGACTAGAGAATAGATTAGCGTTTGCTGGGGGTGGGGACAGTGGAAAGGCTAGACTACAAGGGATCAGCACAAGGGTAGGTAATGGAATTGTTATGTATCCTGATTATGTGGGGGTAGCAAAACTCTATGCATTTGTCAAATTCCTAGAACTATACACTAAAAAGAGAGAGTTTTATTGGAGGCAAATTTATTTTATTTTTTTTAAATGTAAACCAGGCAAAGTATCCCAGCTGTCCAGCTCCTTAAGGACCAGGGCAATCTTTGTTTTTGCTCATAGACTAAAACTGATCCTTAGACATAACAGGGACTCAGTAAGTAAATAATGATGGATTGAATGATTAAATGGCATTTTAATGGTCAATATGAATTTATATTTTTTAACGTTCCATGTTAAAATTAGTGGTAAAATGAGGCACAAACCTTTTTAGTCAGGGTTCACTAACATAGGATAATGAGTCAAAAGTGGAAACAGGTACCTGTCTGCATAGTATAATCCAGAGACCTGAGATGACAGTTACCTTCAGCCAATGTGCACAAGTGTAGATTTCAAAGGAAAGAAAAGTCGTCACTCTCGGTATCTATTTCAAAGTCACGAGGAGAGTACAGTACATCACTTTAAAGTTGCAAACTCCTAAGTTTCATCCTGGATATGACTTTCAAGCCATGTGGTTTTGGGGACGTTATTAAGCCTGTGTGCCCCTCCCTGTTTGTAGTCTAAGGAATGGTAATTATAGTACTTACTTGAGTGGGTTATTGCAAGGAATAAATGGGTAAATACGAGTGAGGGAGTTAGAACAGACCCTTGCACATAACAAGCACTTGATAAAGGTCAGGTACTGTGAGCCTGTTTGACAGTATAGTAGATATCCCATTCATATATTTTTGTGCCATTCTCTTGACAGAGAAAGGTAGATATATGTCCTTCCTATTATACTTACCGTGCAATCTCCATATTTATAGACTATAAATATATGTCATGAATGTGTAATGGAAAGATGAAAAAAACAAGAATTCTGGGTTTTAATATTTGTGTTTGCCCTTATTTCCAGCATAGAATTTGAAAAAAGAACAACTTCTACAAATCTGAATTTCTTTGTATACAAAATGAAATGATTAGACAGTCTGCTGGATCTTTTAAATTCTGGGATTCTCATATATGCATTGACAATAGATGAATATAGCAGTTTGACAACTTTCTATACGGAACAGTGTTCACATGGCTAGATACGTGTTACTCATACTGTGCCCACAAAGCACATGCAAATTCCCCTCATCTGTTTCACCTGAGTAAGGGTGACCTTTCACAATCTGGTATGAATTACAAAATCTTTTCTAGCTGCAACAAGTGAATAGATCATATTCTTGTAGCACCCATAAAAGTCATACTTGCTGTCAACTTGAGAAATTTTGGCTCAGTGCTCATGTTTCTCTTTCCCTGTCATAGGAGAAAGGCAATTCTTCTTATGAGGAGGACAAGATGTACCATGAGGAAATATCATGAAAAATAACCCACTCCTGGCCCCAATAGCTCCAGAAGCTACATTTGAAAACAAAAATATGTTTATTTTTTTAATGTAAATAGTCAAGCTATATGTTTTAATCTTCTCTGCAATGTCGTTATTTTAGAAAAGATTGAGCTATACCCTTTAGAAAATAGCACCCTCCCCACTCCTACCAAAATAAAACTTTTACTGCTTGAAGGACTTTTTATTTGTTTGGCTATAACATAAATGTCAATTCACTTCACCATCTGGGGAAAAGGATTTTAAGTTAGCCTCTTAGTAAATTTACCTAATTGAATGTAACTTATTAAATTTAGTCACTATGCATTTCAAAAGAAATGATGTGGAAAAGAGCCAAGGTGTTATTTATCACATAGACTTATTCGCTCTGGAATGTGACCATTATGACATGACATGGCAGGCTCTGCAGGAACTATCCTTCAAAACAATGACTATGGCACCAGGCTTTTCTTTTCAGCCATCTCAATATGGTGATGCACATAAGCTGAGAGAGAAAAATGGTGCAACTTGATTGAAACATGGGCAGAAAACTCCTATCTTAACAGATGTTCCTTTAAGTTTAAAATGGAAGTAAAACTGTGAATCAACTTCTATCAAAGTTCATACAGCTGTTGCTGTGTTTTAAAGGTGACAGAGTCTTGACAGTTCCTAAGAAATAGGCAAAAAATAAAGCATGAGGGTTTTTTTTGGGAAGAACTTTTGAAATGTTGATCTTTTAGAAAAATTTTAATGTGTTTCATGGGCCACATAACTATCAGATCTAGTCAGTGTCTCCATTGACTGTCTCCTTTTCTCTTCTTAGCCTTTTGAGAGCTGGGCTTATCCTGTTCATTCTCTGTGAGTTGGTAGGCAATGCATAGTGGAAATTTATGGGAGATGCCAGCTAGTAAGTTAAATCTATTCATCCTTGTTATCACTATGATTCTATACTTGCTTTAGCCTTCCATTAAAAAAAAATGAAGCACATTCCTCATCAGAGTATGTAAAGCTTTTTCCTATTTAGATGCTATTGAAAATCAGTGACCAATGAACTCGTCAATACATTATCACCCATATTGTGTGAAAGTTATTCCTCTGGGAGAAATAAATTTGTATTTTTAAATAATTTTTAACCTAAGACACAAAGTACCAAGTGACAGAAAACCCACCCAGATGACTCCTTCCCAAGTCCTCTGTGAGGAGTTATGCTGTACTCTGCTGTCATACCACTTTATGTTGTCCCCTTCTAATCACAGTTATTACCACACTCCTCTTATTAAAATCCCACATTCTAGACATAGTGCCTGGATTCACATTTCTATGACTTAGTAAAAGACTATACTCTCCTCTTTTCTAAATAAGAGTACTAAAAGTACTTGCCTCATAGAGTTGGCATGCTGATAGAATAGCACTATGACCCAAAAGTGTTTTTGGTAAGTAGATCCTGTAGGAAATTGTGGTGTTATAGTTAGCTATTAAACTGTTCCTGGTAAAAGGTTACCAAAAAACAAAAACAAAAACAAAAACGAGAAATGATTGTAGTAAAACTACAGATAGAAAACATTCTGTGGAATTAGAAATTACAGGTTGACTGGCCGAGTGGGGAACCTGTTTGGAATGGGGAGGAGATTGTGAAGGAGAAGGAGAGGCAAGATGGCTGACAGGATAATAATGGGACCCGGTAATAGATAAGAAAATTCATTTTAGGGAAAAAGAAAATGTATTGTTAGAAACAGATCACAAAAAAATCAGTTTCTCTGCTTTATTTTTCTTCCCCACACATAATGCTACCTAGGTTATATTTACTTTTTTGGCTTTATTATCTTTTTTCCCAACCAGAGTGTAAGTCCTGTTATAGCAGAAACACTCTATGTGTTCGCTCTTTTTCCACTTAGGCGGTGCTTAACAAATTGCTGTTGAGTAACTGAGCAGAAGAATGAATTCAAATGGGGATTCAGGATGCAAGTGTAGAATTTGTGGTGAAGTCACAGAAGAACCATACCTAATGTAATAGAGAAGGAAAAACAGATGATAGAGTAGCAATGAAAACCTGGAAGATTCAATTAATATGAGTTTGTAGAGGACCAACTGAATATGTTTTAGTATTTTTTCCCCATGACATTCTGTAGCAAACAGAGAAACAAAAAAGTTCACTTGATAATTGACATGTTAATTATCCAAGGAAAGTGGTGATTGGAGGAACTTTTTTTTTTTTTTAAAGATCTTATTTATTTATTTATTCATGAGAGACAGAGAGAGGCAAAGATATAGGCAGAGGGAGAAGCAGGCTCCCTGCAGGAAGCCCCATACGGGACTTGATTCTAGGACCTTGGATCATGACCTGAGCCGAAGGCAGATGCTCAACCATTGAGCCACCCAGGTGCCCAAGAAACTGGGTCTTAAGGCACTTATTACTCAAGGTTGATTCCTGGACCTGCAGTATCATAATTGCCTGGAAAACCATGAGACCCCATCATTTTTGAGGGATATCACCCTAGATCTACTGAATCAGAAAATCTGAAATGCAGCCAGCAATCTGTATTTTTACCATCTTCCAGTTGTTTCTGATGCAGGCCAAGTTTCAGACTCAATGCCCTAAATTGTTGAAATTGGTAAAATGTGAAGCTTAGCTGAGAAAGGAACTAGGATACCACCAGAACAGAGAGGATTATTAGACAGTCACCATGTTCTGGGAAGCCCTGATTGAGGGGCACATCTGATGTTGAAACAGTGATTATAAAGTCTAGGGATTATGGTTGTGTTCCTGGATGGTTGTGGGTGAGAGAGGAGAGAATAGGCACTCTTGCTCTGGAAATATGACTAATGCCTTTGCATAAAATGTATCTTAAAGTGGCATATCTAATAAATATGATTGTAGTGAAAGTCCAAGCTATCTACAGAATGGATTATGGGACTATCCTTTCAAGTCACCACCAAGGAAGCTCTTGGTTACTGTGCTCCCCTTTGGCTTTGATGTCAGTCACCAGGAATATCCACTCACTGCTTCTATGTGACAAAAACGTAACTTCCTAAATAACAAAATGAGTTAAATTCATCCAAAGTAAATCATGTCCCTCATATCTGAAACCACAAATTGCATCAGTTGCTTAGAAAACAGACTGAATTCTTAGCAAACACAATGAAGATGACTGCAGTTTTTCATGCCATTACAATCAATTTCTAAGTAAATTTCAGTGATTATACCAAATGATAATCTGATTCTTACAATTAATAACTTCCTAGCCCACTGTGACTTGACCCAAGCTGTACATATGGCTACTTAGCATAGCACACAAACCTCTTCCATCCATAGCTGCAATGTGAGGCTAAAGTCATTCACAATTCACATACCTTTTTTTTTTTTTTTTTGCATAGCTGCTTCATAGTATAAACCAAAATTGAATTTATATTCATATGTGACCTTATACTATTTTGTTAAGAGATTGAGAATGTATCTCAAAACATATTACATGAAAGTAATGTTTAAGAGAAGCAATAGGATTATTATAAAATGGAGACCATTGAGAAGGGAGAGGGTGAATGTACCTACTCGATAACCACATAAAACCCTCTGGAGACATAGAGCTAGGCCGGCAGATGATAGAAGAAAGAAAATACTTACATGAGATGTGAGAATTAATAGGGAACTCTTCATCCCAACCTCAAAATATCTTTTCCTCAGCTCTCTATTGTGCTTGGAATTTTACTATTAGTGATCCATTCATAGGATCCAGGCATGGTGTATCTCTTGTCTTGTGTTTAAATGGCAGTGTTCCCAGGAGAAGTACTATCTTTTGTTTCTATCCATTTATTGTCCCCATATCATGAGTTAGCTTATTTTACTTTGAGAGGGGTATTTTTGCAAAATGAACCAAAGAACAAATCTGTCATGTTCTAGAATGCATGTACTCTTGGTAAGCATGTGACTTTATTGGAATCTTTACTCCAGACACAAAGTAGGAATCACTTGTTAAAAAGAAAAAGAATGTGAGCTTCAGCCATTTACATAATGCCCAGAGCTGAGTTACAAACTCACTACAAGGCAATGAAATGAAGGATTAAGCTGAATACCAAGAAATGAGGAATTGGACTGAGAGTAGTCATCGGCTATGCTGGGACATTGGTGTTGGTTCGGGGAGGAGGTAATGATATATTTATTGAATCAATTCATTATGTAACACACAAGCCAGAAGCTGTGAAATATTCGAGCACAAGGCTGACACAGGGTGAGAGTGAAGTTGTTAAAAGAGGCACAGACAAGGGTAAATTTATGCAGATTCAGATACAACCCTTCTGACAGTATGCTCAACTTATTGTGCTATTGTACCACCTGGCCTCCATGGATCTCTAGACTTAGTCTTCCAGTCACAGCATCATAAAATTATGAGATTTGGTTGCTAAGTGGTCTTAACATGATTTAATGAAAACCCATTCCAAAGGATTAGCTATAGCCTGTAGTAATAGAAAGTTCAACTAAGGAATATACCTAGAATCTCATACACTTAAATTAGCTTAGATGTGTAAAGTTCCTTTTAACTATGTGCTATATCAAAAACCAAAAACAAATGGATCTCTTATAGACACTACTCACCTTTTAAAACAAAGCAAAAAATAGTAAAATATGTTTTGAATTCATATAATTACTTTTCAAGAGTAAATACAGCAGAGATTATGCTATCCATTCTTAATGGAAAAGTATTCTGGGGCACCTGGGTGGCTCAGTGGTTGAGTGCCTACCTTCAGTTCAGGTTGTGATCCCGGAGTCCTGGGATGGAGTCCTGCGTTGGACTCCCTGTAGGGAGCCTGCTTCTCCCTCTGCTTATGTCTCTGCCTCTCTCTCTGTGTCTCTCATGAATAAATAAATAAAATCTTTTTTTTTTTTAAAAGAAAGAAAAGTATTGCATTTTTTATTTTATTTCTTTTTACATTATGTTTTAAAGAGTTCACTGTAAAGTCTATTTTTCCATTATTCATGCTCATGTTGGAAAAATAAACTAAGATGATTTAATTGGTCCAGGATTGGCCCCAATCTAGTGAACTTTCATTATAGTCCTATAAAACTAATAATCAAAATATATACTTTTGATCTGACATTCACAAGTCCTAATATAATAAGAAGAATCTTAGTTTCATGCTTCTTGTGTTCTAAGAGTGTAAATCACTTTATGCAAATTTACATTTTTATGAAGTAGAAATTCTGAATATTTTTAGCCTTGAAATGGCTTTAAAATGCAATAATCTTTTGGCACCAGAGCTTAACAAGGACAAATATCTTGCAATGAAACAAAAGGTCAACTGATTGAGAATATTTAAATATGTTCTTCATCTTTATGCAAAAAAGTATATTTTTGCTCTATCTTTTAAAAGTGAAACTTATGAACCTTTGTTAATTTTTATTATATTCTATTTTTCCTGTTAAATATCATTGCAACATTCCATAGGGCTGCTAATTTTTTTATGAGTAAATTATATATCACCAGAAGTTCTTTATAGGAAGTTATGTTCTAATTAGGGCTAGCACCGAATCGTAAGTATCAGATTCAAATACATAAAAACTCTCCTTGGAGCAGGAGGTTAAACTTGCATCTATTTTCCCTAAAGATATCATTTGGTACTGGGATAGTAGCAAAATAGCTAATATATTGTTTATTAGCCTCAATATTTAAAACCCTAAAACACATTTAAAAAATAAATGTCTTCAAGTGCTATTCTTCTCATTAATGAAATTCTGATTTGCTTTATGAATTTTAACATAGGCTCAAAAAGCCAAGTAATACTATTTTGAGTCTTTTCATTTTCTGGTCTGACATAAAATTATCAGAAAAGTCTCAAAAAGCTATGCAAGACTTAATTTACATCAAGTAAACTTGAGCATTTGATAGTACCACTGATAACATTGCTCGTTTAGTTGATCCTTAATTGTGAATCATCGTATCTTTAGAATGAAAGGAGCATATACAAATACCAAATAAAGAACATGTGTTTCCTGCATTGTCAAAGGTTTGTTGGTTTGCTTTTTCACCTAAGTTAATACGAGACTACCATTTATCATGATATTGATATTCAATCACTTTTTTATAGGAATGGAATAAGAAAGCTTTATTTGGTGAGGCCAAATGTACTTACTGTCACTCACAGAAGTAGATTTTGCAACTTTGCAATTAGTGTCTGGAGTGAACATTTACTAGCTGCTTTGCTTTTCTAGCAAGAATCAAGAGAGCGAGAAAGTAAAATTGACCTGAACTTGCAGAAGAGCTCAGATACTAAATCCTGAAATTAATTAGAAGATGTATGACCACCCTTGATCTTGATTCTAATCCAATTCTAATTAAACCTACACCATAAACCAAGAATTCACACACTGGGAAGGCTTATTTTTTATTTTTTATTTTTTTTTATTTTTTGGTTTTTCTACTTCATGCAAAGACTCAAAATAAGTTCTAATTAGCTAAGTTACTCACTGAACATTCTCTGTGGATAGAAGCACAAAGTAAAACTGAGCCAGGGAATAGCAAAAAATATGCAATGTTTCAGGAGATAGTACAATTTGATAGAAAGTACTTCTGTAGCCCCAGTTTTATTCTGAACAGTTTTACCAGCTTAGTAGCCGGAACATGTAAGATTATCACAAGGGAAAAAAACAAAACAAAAAATATGTATGAAGTATAAGCTGTCATTCTTGGCTTCAAGACATTATACCAAATGCTTTAAATATGTCTCTGCCATTTTCCCAGAATTCTCTAGGTGTACTCAAGTTCTGGGCGAACTAGAAACTTCTGAGCATGCTTTAAGTCTTCCCTCCTTCTTATACTTTTTTTTTTAATTATTATACTTCAGGGTTTATGTCAAAGGTCACATGCTTTTTGATACTTTTTTTTTTTAACTGCTTATGACTATTTTCTCCTGTGAACCACTAAAACCCCTAGACTGTACCAACCTGACTTCTTGATGGCCTATCTGCTGGGGATACATTAGCGAGCAAAACCAGAAATAGTATTTGCTCTCTTGGAGATGACATTCTAACGTGGTGAGATAGACAATAAACATGTAAAGTAATAAATTGCGTATTTTAGAAAGGGATAATGGCTATAGAAAAAAATAAAGCGGGGAAGGAGAGTGGAGATTTTGGTAATGGAGGGAATTAGAATTTTAAATCCAGAGTTGAGGCAATACCCCAATGAAAGGTGGCATTGAGCAAGGATCTGGAGAGTTGTGGATATTTGGAGAGGCGCTCTGGAGGGAGGAGTAGCTGTAGAAAGTGTCCTGAGGTGGGAGTTGAACTGGGGGCAGAGTGATCCAGGAGGTAGAAGCAGAGGAGTTATCCTGGGTCAGAGGTTAAAGGGCTCTGATAGCAATGTAAGGACTCTACTTTTACTCCAGCAAGGTGGAAACCATTTGAGGTTTTGAGCAAAGGAGCCCCGTGACCTGAGCCAGGTTTATGAAACATTACTCTGGACCCTGTGTTGAGATAGGCTGTAGTGGAGAACATAGAAATAGGAGTCTAGGGGGCGTACGCTGTAATAAGCAGAAAGTGACAGCCATGACTTGAACTGAATGGTGGTGCTGGAGGTGACAAGAAGTGGCCCCTTTGGGTAGAAATGGAAGATAAGACAGTACGGTTTTCTGACAGGTTGGGTACACTGTGAGTGAAAATGAGGAGTCAAAGAATGCCTCAAGGTTATCCTATACTATGATTAGCGAATTTACCTTATTTTTAGTTCCACTACTGAACTATTGAACTAGCACATGTAGTCACACACATAATTGTACACTTGCATTCCTCTTCAATAATTTAAAAACTGATAGTCTACACAATATGGTAAGTTTCTCCATGGATTGTGGAAATTAAAAATGAAATAAGGGTTAGTGCCAGTTAAAAGATTTGAGAGGGCTAAAATCTTTTATTTTAATTTTGAATTAGATGTAATTTTGCTTCAGGCTAGCTGGAAGAGTTCTGTAAGTGACAATTTAAACTTAAATTAATCTCACTTTAAAGCCTTTTTAATAAAGCTTTTCTGCAAAGCACTGAAAAGCCAGCAATATGAAAGTTGTAACATTCCCAGGAATATGTAATCTGAAACTATAACTTAATTTGAATTTTACTGCGCTTTTTAATTAAATTCCAGATTTTTACAATTAGTATACATGTATAAGACATATATATCTGGAAAGTGATATGAAGTGGATAATTTAGGCATTTATCTTGATTGTGAAAGCTCCAAATGTGGCTTCTAAGGCAAAATGTGTGAGTCAGGTTTAGAATTTCATTAGATAGAAATACTAATTCAGCAATTATTCAATTCTATATTTGACTTAATCTTTCTGGACATGGGCACATTTTTGAGATGGATAAAAGTTTAATTCATGTAGACTTTGTGGCTTAAAAAAATAAGTGCTTTGTATCAGGATTGATGCATTTTTTTCAACTTAAATTAGATAAACCTAGGCAAAAACAGCTACGTTTAATGTGGGTTGGATTACATTCTTGGAGATCCAATCTAAAGATAAAAAATATATACAAGAAAAATAAAAGTTATAAAATGAACCACAGAGAAATTCTATAGTAAATTCTTTTTTATTATTTTGAATAACTTTATATTCTGTAAAGGGAGTTATTACAAATAGATTGACTGCAATTCACACAACCATCATATGTTATAAGTTAGAGTCTTAGTGTCTATATCCTAATATGGCTGACTTTTGATTATTCATTTCCACCTGAAGGGAGATATTTATTTAGAAAATGGCATGGCTATTCCAGGAAAAGGAGACAGCATGATTTAAATATCAACAGCAACTTAAGAAGAATGATGACAATAATGTTATTATAGGCACATTTAATCAGAAAAAGTGACAAACAATTTGTTGTAAAACACATAAATACTAGTTGATAACTCATTCTAGCCACATAAAGGGCATTAACTTTTCCACACCAAGGCCCAGGGAATCTTATGTATAGCATATAATTATTTAGACTACAAATGATAGAGTATTGAAATCCAATACCCTGCTATCTTGTGTTCATGCTCTGAAGTTAAAAAGGATAACTATGAAAACATTAAAGAGATGACAAAAAGCATGTAAATAAATAGATGAACACAAATAGAAAAATTGTTGCTTCACACCAAACAATTTACAAACATTTTTCTATACTTCAATGTAATATTTACTGAGCACCTATACTTGCCAGGCTGTTACAAGATGTGGAAACTTGAAGAATGAAAAATGTTAAAAAGCTGGAAATTACCTCATTTATAAGCACATAAATCTAGAACGTAGTATTATTATAATACTGGGAAGGAATAGCTTATTATTTAATACATTTTTGATTATCGTTATATATTTGCTGTATAAATATATTCATAAAGGTAGGCTTCTCACTTTAAGTAATATTCACAATTAATGTTCTAATATTTCTGTGTGAATATTAAGTAAAGGTAAAATATCTTCTAGAAAGACAAGGATATACACTAAATTATGGCATCAATTTCATCAAATTCCGGCATAAAAAGAATTAAGTGTCAACTTTTATATCTTTCATCATTACATCGCTCCTTGTTAATTCTTTTAAATATCTTTTAACTAGTTTTCCTATTTTTAATATTTAATATTCTTCTCTACTTTTTCCCCCATTTCACAAATCTTTAGAGTAACCCAACCACCTCATCTAGATACTGTCTTTTTGCATTCAAATACAATTATGTTTTCATAAAGGTAACATTCTCTTTGAATCCATGTAACTTTAGAATTCCAATGATGGTAATATTTATAAAAGAAACTTTGTGATTTGCTATTTATGGTTGCTAACTTTTTTGTTTTACCTTTATAAAAATAATTTAAAATATTATATCTCAAGAACAATAAATTATATGTCTAAATACTATAATTTTATTTAGGAAAATATTTAGCTCCCCAAAAGCATACAATAAATGCTCCTAGCATCCTTTGATTTTTTTTTTTTATTTACCATTAAGTTTTCCCTCTCTTCCACTAAATTTCACCATGGGTCAGTGAAAATATCTTCCTTAGATTAATTAAGAATCTGAGATAGGTTTTGGGAACTGTTGGTCAACATCTTGCCAGTTCTAATTCCTCACCACTGATCTTTCTACGATCCCTACTTTCTGTCCTCACCACTGTCCTGGACATAACAGTGATAACTGTGACCACACAGTGGCCAAGCCTAGTAATTGTCAGTTCCCATTGTACTCTATGTCTTTCCAATATTTGACAGTTAACCATCCACTTGTTTAAAAGGTTTTTCTGACATTGCTGTAACCCAGTTTTACACTTTATGACAGTTCCTCTTCTTTTCATGTAAAAATGGACATTTAAAGTTTTTGACAACAGTTTTTAACTTGACATGCCTCTTCCTTCAATGAGGTGTTCATTTTCAGAGTCTCAACTATTACTTTTATGAAATCGACTCAAAAAATGTATTTTCCATCATAATTTCTCTATCATCATTTGTGAGTCAGTAGTTCATTCTAAAAACATGCCACTAAATAGATTCTAACTAGAATTCCAAACCAAAGACATTAAAAATGCAAATATATTTCATCTTTTCTCTTCCAACTTCTGCCCACTTTGGAATCCAGATCTTCCTTCTCATGTTATTTTTTAAATAAAATTGATATTCCTAATACAACCCATTCACATGATAAATGATAATTTCTGAGACAGTTCCTTATTATTAGCCAGTCACCAAGTATTTTTTCCTCAAAAGTTCTTATAACTCTCTTTTCCTTCACTTTCAAGTTATGTGTTATAATATAGGGTAAGGGATTTATTATTTCCATGGGTATAATACTGCATGTCTAAGAAAGTTCCTGTAAATTTTTTACCCTTTGGTACTACATGCTAAGTGACTACAAAGTTCTTATCGATCAGTGTGTATTGTTAGCTCCTTCTCTGTCCTGACCCATTTATAAGGTTCTATTATGTTTTTTTCCTGTCATCAGTATAGTGAATTTTTTCTACATTAGATGCATCCTCCAATATAATCTTCCTATACTAATATGCCTATTAGAGCTCTTTTCTTTTTTTCTTAAACATCTTTAATGGCTTACTATTGCTACATTTAAAGGATTCCACATTACACCTTTCCCACCTCTCTAGTCGTATTCCAGTCTTATTCTTATTAAAAGGAAAAAAAAATAATTTTAACCCTATTTTCAGCTATATAAGTTTAATGAACTGAACAAGTTCTTTTAGTAATCAAAACCTTAGTAGTTTTTTCCTCAGCACGAACCCAGTGATTGGAAGATAGTAGGTATTTAATAAAAATATGTATATTATGCATTCATTCTGTTTCCTTCTTTTAAATCTGCTATTTTCTAACCTCTGTGCCTTTCCCTCTGTATGCCACAGACATGCTAACCACATTGTATCATATTATATAATCCTCCCCAAACTTAGCTCCATTTTATGAATGAAAGGTTGAAGCCTAGAGAAATAAAGGCCTGGTAGATTAAGGATCTTGTTGAATGCTACACAGAAAAACGTTGATTCCACTACTATAGAAATGTACAGAATTCACCTGTCTTTGTAAAATCTGAAAATTCTGTTTATTTTGTCCATTTACTTTCTAAAAGTGGATTATAAATTCCTATGAACCACACAGGAAAGGTAAATGAATAATAGTTTTATGGATTTGGATGGAATAGTAGGATACTAAAACTAAGCCAGATAACCACATTTCTCTAAGTTTTGTCACTAAATAACTGTGTTATCTTGAACATGCCATTTGATATCTTGTAGCACCATTTTTCTTTTCTGTTAAATGATTGTGCTGAAACAAGTTGTCTCCCGAAGCTCTATATTTGATGACTGTTATTATCATAGTCTGATGTAGACTAGGATTCAATTCAATTTCTTCATTGAAACCACAAAGAATATAAGATCTATCAGATCATAATTTGGCCCTGAGTGAAGACTTGGGTACTAAGAATAGAATTTATGAAATGAAGAATATAATCTTGACAAAATGAGAATCCAGAGTAAAAACTGATTTGATTTAATGTAGTCAAACATCTGGATATGTGACTAAATTTTCAGTTTCCACATAGATGTTTGACTTTGTGTGAATAATATCAACTTCACAAAAATAGAACTAAGTTTATGTCAAAATAATCCAGACTTACCAAGTTTGAAAAAAAGTTTAAAAAATTTGATTAATTTATTCTCCTCTAGGATTTCAATAGTACTCTGTCTCACATTTAGGTCTTTCATCCATTTTGAACTTATTTTTGTGTATAGTGTGAGTTTCATTTTTTTTTTTTTTTTTGCCTATTGCTGTTCGGTTTTCCTAACAGCATTTTTTGAAGAGACTTTCTTTCCACTGGATATTCCTTTCTGCTTTGACCATATGGTTGTGGGTCCATTTCTAGGTTTTCTATTCTGTTCCGTTGATCTATGTGTCTGTTTTTGTGCCAGGATGATACTGTCTTGATCACCATAGCTTTGTAATATAACTTAAAGTCAGAATTGTGGTGCCTCCAGCTTTGTTTTCTTTTTCAAGATTGCTTTGGCTATTTAGGGCCTATTATGGTTCAATATAAATTTTAGCGTAGCTTGTTCTAGCTCTGTGAAAAATACTGGTGGTATTTTGATAGGGATTGCATTACATATGTAGAGAAGATCTCTTTGACATCGGCTGCAGCAATTTCTACCAGATTATGTCTCCTGAAGCAAGGGAAACAAAAGCAAAAATAAGCTATTGGGACTTCATCAAAATAAAAAGCTTCTGCACAACAAAGAAAAAAATCAACAAAAATAAAAGGCAACCTTTGAAATGGGAAAAGATATTTGCAAATGAAATATCTGACAAAGGGTTAGTATCCAAAATCTACAAAGAATTATCAAACTCATGAATAGTCTTTTTTTTTTTTCCAAAGAAGATATAAGATGACTAACAGACACATGAAAAGATGCTTACCATAAGTCATCATTAGGGAAATCCAATCAAAACTATAATGAGATATCACCTCATAACTATCAGAATGGCTAAAATTTACAATGCAGGAAACAACAGCTTTTGGCAAGGATGAAGAAAAAGGGGAACCCTCCTACAGTGTTGGGAGTGGAAACTGATGCAGCCACTGTGGAAAACAGTATGGAGGTTTCCTCAAAAAGTTAAAAATAGAATTAACTATGATCCACTAATTGCACTACTGGCAATTTACCTAAAGGATACAAAAATACTGATTCAAAGGGATACATGCATGCCAATGTTTATAGCAGCATTATCAACAATAGCCAAATTATGGAAAGAGCCCAAATGTCCATTGATGAATGGATATTGAAGAGGTGAGATGTATACATACACATATATACATGTATACGTGTGTGTATATATGTATATTATTTATATTATTTTTATTATTCAGCCATCAAAAAGATTGAAATCTTGCCATTTGCAACCACATGGATGAGGAGCTAGAGAGTATTCTACTAAGCAAAAAATAAGTGAGTCAGAAAAAGACAAATCCATATGACTCCACTTATATGTGGAATTTAAGAAACAAAACAAATGAACATGGTGAAGGGGGAAAAAGAGAGGGAAATAAATCATAAGAGACTCTTAACTGTAGAGAAAACTGAGGGTTGATGGGGAAAGGTGGGCAGGGTTGGGCTAAATGGGTAGTGAGTATGAAGGAGGACACTTGTGATAAGCACTGGGTGTTATATGTAAATAATGAACCACTAAATTTTATACCTGAAATTAATGTTATGCTGGATGTTAACTAAATGGAACTTGAAACTTGAAGAAAAAAAATTGATGAATTTAGAGTTAAATATAAAGACAATAATAAATATGTTGGCCTTTTTAAAGTTTTTTCTTATTATTTAATAGTTAAATATATTTTAGAAAAATGTGTAGGTATTTGCAGAAAAATAAGTGCTTCTGCATAAAATGTTTTTCTTTATTTGTTTGTTTCCATTCTAATTTACTAAATCCTAGACTGTTCATCATTTCTTGGATTTCAATCCTTCTTGGATTCCGACCTTCTCCACTGACAAACTTTCACTTAAACCAAACCAAAACAAAACAAAAAAATACTTGAAATTTAGAAATGATTAAATGTCACAAAATACCAAGTGAGTAAAGAAGACAAAGAGAGTAAAAAATATCTATGTATTTCTTGGTTGATACTCTTTTATATTTCATGAATGAGGAAAAATTAGCAACCCCGACTCTCATTTCATTTCAGGAGTTGTAGAATGGTGGGGTATTTCAGGCACCTAGAGTATTAGTAGCTTAAAAATATTGATTACAATGGATATTAATTTTAAAGGCACTACGGCAGGCCTTTAAACTATTTAGCAGAAGTATACAGTCTCTTATGGTGGAAAGAAGTATAATTAAAAAGCCATCAATTGTCTGGGATTGTCAAAACTACTTTGTCACCTGAAGCACATTCCTTGTAATTATCTTTTAGGCTTTAAGCTAGATCACCATTAACCTCAGGAAAAAAAAAAAAAAAGGTTACTATGCTTTCTGGTGTGAGAAATTGTATCATGATGTAAATTAAACCCCATTCGACAGTCAAATTAGATTTGGGAAATGATTGAGTATTAAACCTACTCATGTATATTATCAAATGATACAATGTCTGAGAGCACTAAGGAAAAGACAAAGAGTTTTCTTCCTTTTGAGAGATTTTGAGATTCCTTATGTGCATAGAATATAATTTTGATCATACATTAGAGAAATAAAATTGAAGCCACACAAAGAAAACTCAAAGGTATTTTAAGCTTTTCCCCAATGATTTCTTTTCGGTTCTCAGACAGTACAAAATGAGTCAACACTTAAGTAAGCCAGAAATAATATAACGAGTCTGCAAAATTATAGCTACCTACAGCTCAGATCTTCAATCAAGTAATTGTTAAATGCTCACTAGAAGGAAGAACAAATAGGTTCTCAAGTGAACTTGCTTAATATTTTTAACCTTATTGTCAGAAGAAAGGAGTCATAATTAAGATAGCACAATGCACGAGGCAGAGAGCAGCATGATTGCATCTGATGATTAATGTTTATCCCTGAGGTGGTCTCTTCATTTATGGATCAAGAAAAACCATGTAGCCTTCTATTCCTGCGTAAGTCATTGGTGCCTAATGCCAGACAATCAACTACTGTCATTCCCGGGTGATGCTGAGCTGAGTACAAGTTGTGAAAAGTTATGTTAGTTGATGTGAGTGATTATCAACTGCATGAGAATATAGCCTACAACCAAATGTGTACTATCATACTAATCTAACCTTTGGTGATTCAGGGGATACTGGAGTATCCTATTGTGTCTGCTATTTACAAAGAGGCAGCGTAGGGCCTGAGTAAGGCAGCGTTTCTCAGCCTCTACATGGTTGACGTTTTGGCCAAATAACTCTTTGCTGTGGGGCCATCCTGTACATAATAACCAGTTTAGAAGAATCCAAGGCCTTTACCCAGTAGATGCCAGTAGCAACCCCTCACTCTCATTTGCAGCAAACATAAATGTCTTGACATTGCCCAAATGTCCGCTGGGGGGCAAAATTGCCCCCAGTTGAGAACTACTGGTTCCTGAGCCTGGGAAATGCTCTACAACAAAAATTATATCTCTATCTATTTATCTATTTATGCCTATATGAATAGGCACAGACACACACCACCCACCCACACATATACATACTCACACCTTTCAAAAATACCATTATATATACCTACATATGGTCAATAATATACATACATCTCTCTATATAGATGCATGTATATACACACACATATATACCCACATGTTTACATATACATTCAATTACATATATTTAAAATATATTTACATATACCCTTATATATGTATAGATGCATATATACATGTATACAAACAGCATATGCTTGTGAGTATATGATACACATGTGTATATACACATATATCTGTAAGCATATGCATGTCCTAAACCATGAAGTCTGAAAACATAGATAATATTAATGGTTTTACAGATTGAAGATACCTTTGACAGCATTAGGTATATTTGCATACACTTTCAATTTCATTATGAACACCCTTTAGATTTGAAGTTTTGGAGGAACAACAGAATTGAGTAAGAAGATTCCAGGTACCATGAAAAAGTACAAAGGCATCTAATCGTATAGAGAAAAAGAGACTGTATGTAGGTCCATGTGTCAGCAGGTTGGGATGCATGTGTAGAAACAGTGCGAGATGATATCCAGAGATTGACAAGAACCAATTCATGTTATTAAGTAAACCTCAGCCCAGGTTGGAACGAGGGCATAAAACAGAGCATCTTCTTGGTTGCTCATAGAAACAACTGGCAACAAGTCAGACAAAAAAGCTCTCTAAATAATCAGCTAAATATTACTTTCCATTTTGACTTTGTCATATCCTGTGTCCTTATTTCTATGTTTCAGCCATTGAGATATCTTCTCATTCAGAGGCTTTATTTTTAGGTAGAGAACATAGTGTCTTGTATGCTATGATGTGAGAGACATGAGGATAAGTCTTTCCCCAAACATACTCAAAAACATGTAGCCTGAAGCACTTTCTGAAATTCTTCCTTTTGAGTGAGTATTCTTAGGAGTCTAAAAAAACATTAATGTTGACAAATGGGACTATGTGTTACCTGAATATCTCTTGATTTTTTTTTTTTTTTTTACTGCATTATTTCTCTGATCTTCAGCCAAACTAACAGTGTTTTAAGTAGTTGATTTTGGGTAGCTGAATTGCAATGGAGAGTAAGATGGATAGATTTGGTGTGTGATTTTTTTCGCATTGTATAAAATGTGGCACAGGGCCCTGTTGAGTAAAAACTGAGATTCCAGTAGATCAGGATATGGACCTTCCCTACTCCCTGACTCTCCCCACCAATTCCTTAGAGCACTGTAGGGAGGGGGAAATATATATATATATCTTCACAGTGATAGTCACATACTTGTTCAGAAATCAGTAGCTGGCAACAATCAATTTGATTCTTCTCTGGAAATGTTGTTCACTGAAAAGAAATTTAAAACTTCTGGGATGCCTGGGTGGCTCAGCAGTTGGGTGTCTGCCTTTAACTCAGGGTGTGATCCCAGATTTTTGGGACCAAGTCCCACATCAGGCTTCCTTCATGGAACCTGCTTCTCCCTCTGCCTGTGTCTCTGCCTCTTTCTCTCTCTGTGTCTCTCATGAATAAATAAATAAAATCTTAAAAAAAAGGAAATTTAAAACTTTTAATAATTGGAGTTTTAGAATAGGAGTAATGGAAGCCAGGTGGCAGAGAGAGAAAAATGTCCCCTGAAATAAGGGCCCCCAAACACTGTGACTATATCTAAATATGGCAGATAGCAGAATGAGCTAGACTCTGCACCTTGATTCATGTGTCCAGAGAAACCAGGAGAGGATCCAATGTGAGATTACATTCGAATCTACAATACGTTTGAATCTAATCCATCGTATCCAGTGGGAAGGAGAGGTCTAGGCCATGAAGCAAAGCTGAGAGACTATGTCACCAGGGCCCTAGGAATTGGTAGGGAAATATAAGGCATCAAGCTGTAGAAGACAAAAGAGCTTGGTTCAGTAGTGAAACAGGTCTCCAAGTAAAGTCAGGTTTATGCCATTATGTAGCCTAATAAGGAGCCTTACCGGTGGCATCAAAGCCCTAATCATGAATGAATCCTTCTCCTTGTTTCCATTTAGGATTTCTTGCAGGGATACAGAAATGAGAGAAAGCCATAGGATGTCCAACTGACCCATAAAGGAAAATGACCTAGTGAATTATGGGCAAACTGTAGAGTGACCCTCCTAGGATTCAGGCAACTATATTTATACAAATATCATTTTATTTAATTATCCCCACAGCTCACTGCTGTAGGCATCATTATTACGATTGTAAATTTGAAGTAGAAATTAGGCTGAGTGAGGTTAAGTGACTTTGTTATGTTTATAGAGCCAGTAGGAATAAGGGTGGGAATCATACCATTGTCTTTTTTTTTTTAAGATTTTATTTATATATTCATGAGAGACACACACCACAGAGAGAGAGAGACAGAGACACAGGCAGAGGGAGAAGCAGGCTCCATGCAGGGAGCCCAATGTGGACTCCATCCCGGATCCTGGGATCAGGACCTGAGCCGAAGTAGACACTCAACCGCTGCACCATTCATGCCTCCCCCATTGTTTGATAGCAAACCTTTTACATTTTTTTGACTCACAACAGAATCATACTGGTTGTTTAATGAAGAGTAAGATGCCAACATTGGTTTTCAGGATGCATTATGAAAAGAAAGAGTCAGGAGTTAATTAAAGACAATTTTATCTTGTTCTAGCCCTACCCAGGACCTTTTCCTTCATGAAAGTAAACAGGCCAAATTTTGGTTGTCAGTTGTCAGAGGGAGAGAAAATAAATAGTATGTTTATCTTCTGGCTGTCTTCAAGAGTTGATAGGTAAGGTTCACTTTGGAACAGTTTATATTTTGTAGCTGAATGTAGACTATTTCTACTTTAATTTGACAAATACTAATGGCTATACATGCAAGCCCTTTTTCTATCAAGATTTGTATATTTTTACAAATACTCATTAACATAGAATCCATGTTATTTTGTCATCAATTGGACACATCTAGGACTTTGACACTAAATTTTAACAAAAAGCACAATATTCTTTAAGTTATATTGCTAATGATTTGATCCGTACCAAAAGAAACTTTCCTACAAGAAAGTTATAGCATTTTGCTTCTAATTATAAGATGAGCAGAGATCTAATTAGATGTTTTAAAACCCATAGGAAAGAAGATTCCATAACTTTTTCCTAAATTTAAAATCATCTGAGTTGAAAAGACCTGATCTTAATTATTTAGGGCCCGATTTCTTGAGTTAAGATGTTACTATTTTTATTAGAGACAGAAAAGTCAAATCTGAAGGCAAATATGTTGTTTTATAGAGATGGACTAGGCCATTTTTCTTCTTTTGACAAGGACAAGTTAACTGCTGCAAAATCCAGAAAATCAGGTATTTAGATTCCCATTTTTGAAAATTTTGGCAACACTTTGTAAAGTGATTCTCTCCCTCCATTTGTACTGAGAAGAGAAAACACATTAAAAATAGAGTCTAAAATCCCGTTTTCAACTTTAGAGCTCGATGAGAAACATCAGCACTGCAGGAAGATGAGTAGTCTTCCTTGGAAAGCATACCAGTACACAACAAAGGGCCTAGTCTTTCCATGTTTTCAAACAAGAAATTAAAAAAATAATCTAACCCTCTTTAAAATCTTTCAGGCAATTATAGAAACCATAATTTAACTAAACATTTTTAGCTTTCTGCCAAATTACTCCAAGCGGATGGCAGTTGGCTGCCAGGAACTCTAGCCCTTCCACTCTCATTCAGGTTACAGAAAGGATCATCAAAGCTGTGAGTGCATAAAAGGAGAAGGTGCAAGAAGTTTCACATAAACTTCTAAAAGCATCAAAATGCAAAGTAAGCCACAGCGATGTGAATTGCATATGAATGCCATTAATTTATACCTGAAGAGAAGATTTTTAGTATGCTATTAGCTTCATAACAACCTAATGTACCAAAAGCCAATCATTAGTTAGCTTGCCAGAGTATGACAAACTGCTTGTTACACAGCTCTCTTTAAAGATTGAATGGATAGATATTGTTGTCCAGAATATTGTGATTAACCCTTCTATTGCATATTTTTAATTAATACCAAAATTAATGTTAATTGAAAAAACTTTATTGGATCACCAATGACATAGCAAGAATGCAAGTAATCTTCATTTATGTGCAACTAGAAATTCATGAAATGCAAGGATTGAAAACAATGTATGATTTTTTTCTAGTGATGATAATTTTTCTTTGCTGTTGTCCTCAATTATGTTTTTGATTGTTGATAGAAATATTTAGAAAGGAAGATAGAAAGGAAAGAAAATGAAAAAAGATACTTCAAACAATGAAAATGTCTCCCCAACTTTCAGAAGATAATGTCAGCAATGCCAATTTTAGGTATTTCTTTTTTCTTGTTTTTCCTTTTCACCTATTTCAGCAAACTCTTATTTATTACAATATGCATTCTTTTCATGAGGAGAAGAAAGAGAAATAGAAAAAAATTAAAAGAAAGAGATCTTACCAAAATCCTAAAGTGACTTTTCTGCTTTAGTGATTTGATTTTAGGATATATTTTGTCAAGTAATTGCCAATACCAGACTGAGAAAGATGGATAACTATAGAATAAAATTAGGCTTCACATGTTGAAATGAGTTTGCAAATTTGATGAATTATTTTTAATATATTCTCTATGAAAAAAACAAAGGAATTATAGCATTACACTCATCCTAACTTAATTAATAATGCTGGGATTCACATTTATTCATGATTTTCTTTCATTTATCACTATATGAATAAAATAATTAGCAGTGACTTCTTGCTCAGAGTAAGTTGGCCTACATTAAGCATTGTAAAGCCAGACAGGCAGGTCATTGAAAACCAGGGTGCCTGCTGCCTCATTTATATATTAAGTATACTGCCAATAAAAGGAGAGTAACTTGAAAGTAACAACTGGTAACAGAACATAGTCCATAGGGTTTAAGAGAAAATTGTCTGCCATTTAATAACCCAATTTTTTCCACCCTGAAAATGCCCAGATTGTTATAAAACTGCTTATAGTCAATTCTCCATGAGTGGGTTATTGTTAGCTTCCTATGTTATTTGAAAACATAATTGTGCTAATTCCTTTTATAGAATTGTGCCCTTCTTTAGATGATTATAAATCCTGGAACCTAGTCATCTTCACTAAATATATATAATATGTGTGTGTTTTATCTTCTATCACTCCACATATACCTTCTACTCTACTCTAACCTTTTTTCAAAATCAGCAATAGAGTTATATTCTCTGCAGCTTCAAATCTTTCACTCAAAGACTTTAAAAGACTTACCTGATTAAGTCTGGCCCACCCAGGGTAATACCCTCTTTGATTAACATTAACTTAAAGTCAACTGATTAGGAGTTTTAATTATGTATGCAATGTCCCTTCACATTTACCATATTCTGTTGGTTATAAGTTACAGGTCCTGCCCACATTTAGGGGAAGGAGATTATATAGGAACATGGATCATTGTAGGACATCTTATAATTCTGGGTAGCATCACTCTTTACCCTTGCCCAGATATTGATTTTATATCTTTGGAATTCCTACATAATTGTTTCTTCAAAATCATCACGTGGTACATAACGGATGCTTGTTTAATATTCATTACTGGAACCTGCCTCTAGCCTTCCTTTTACTGCTGTCCTACTTTTTCTATAGCACACATCACATGCTATATCATTGATTCACTTATTATGTTTAGTGTGTATGGTCTATCCGCCCTCAATTAAATTTCTTCAAAGCAACTGTTTTTCTTCAATAATGTATCCCTATGCTTAGAACAGTGCCAGATATATTGTAGACTCTCAGTAAATGTTAAATAGATGCTATAACATACTAATATTCTCTAATAATTGGAATGAAATTTTCTTTTTTTTTAAAGATTCTATTTATTTGTTCATGAGAGACACACAGAGAGAGGCAGAGACATAGGTAGAGGGAGAAGCAGGCTCCATGCAGGAAGCCCAATGTGGGACTCAATCCCAGGACCAGGACCATGCCCTGAGCTGAAGGCAGACACTCAACCACTGAATCAGCCAAGCATCCCAAGTTATTTTATTTTAAAATAAAGTTTCTAATATTTTCTCAAACTCCAGCTTGTCATCTCCTGCACAATTTTCCCCACATTAAAGTGGTAGTGTAGATGTTCAATAACACAATTTTTTATTTTTATGATCTTTGATTATAACTCTATTGTAACTATGTGGAGGTGCCAGGTAAGAGTTAAAATAATTAGACCAAATATCCACTTAAAAACTTTCAGTTTTATCATTATATTTTGCAAGTAAATGATTGACTGGTTGCCTTGGAGGTGTTGAGTTGTTGGTTAGAACTAAAAGGAAGAAGAGAGATGCAGCGTAGATAAATAAGTGTATGGCCTTTGGAAGCCCATGGCTAGAGTTCAAATTCTTGTCCTAGTACATGTTAGCTGTGTGCACATAGATGTGTAACTTAATTTCTGTATATGAATCACTTTTTTATTAATGGCCATAGCAATAATGCCTTCCACATAGTATTACTGGAAAGATTTAAATGAATTTAAGCTCCTGTAGCCTAGCACCGAAGAAGCTCTGATCAGTTTTCAAAGCTTCAGTTTCCTCATTTTTTAATACATACATAACAACATCTACTCATGAGATAGTCATATGCTGACTGCAGTCTCTTATACATATGAATCAGAATTGGAAAATTCATTGCAAATATAAAATAGTGAAATGAGAAGGCAGATACAATGAGAGGGGTTGTATTGCAATGGCTAGTGATTTACTTATTTTGTCAAGTAAATATAAAGATAAAAGTTCAAATTACTATTTGGAAAAAAGACAATGAACCAACTTAAAGAATTGGCATTTGAAGCACTGGCAGGATTTTTTGCTGTAGCAGAGTTTGAACAAGTAATTTGTGAATCTTGTGACTGTATTATAAGTATAAAATAATCAGCCAATTAATAAGAAGTTAGTATTCAAAATATACAAAGAACTTCCACAACTCAACACCAAAAAACAAATGCAACCCCTCCCAAAAATGATCCAATTAAAAGGTGGTCAGAGGACCTGAATAGACATTTTTCCAAAATAGACATGCACATGGCCAACAGACACATGAAAAGATCTTCAACGTATCTAATCATTGGGGACTGCAAATCAAGACCACAATGAGATATCACCTCACACCAGTCACAATGGCTACTATCAAAAAGACAAGAAATAACACGTGTTTGTGAGGATATAGTGAAAAGGGGACCCTGGTGTATTGTTGGGGGAAATCTAAATTGGTGTAGCCACAATGGAAAACAGTATGGAGTTTTCTTAAAAACTTAAAAATAGGGCAGCCCGGGTGGCTCAGCTGTTGAGCATCTGCCTTGGGCCCAGGGCATGATCCTGGAGTCCCGGGATCGAGTCCCATGTCGGGCTCCCTGTGTGGAGCCTGCTTCTCCCTCTGCCTGTGTCTCTCTCTCTCTCTCTCTCTGTGTCTGTCATGAATAAATAAATAAAATCTTTAAAAAAACCTTAAAAATACAAATGTCATATGATCCAGTAATTCCACTACTGGGTATTTACTCAAGGAGAACAAAAACACCAGTTTGTGAAGATGTATACACTTTGTTTATTGCAGGATTATTTACGATAACCAAGATATGGAAGCAACCCAAGGGTTCTTCAATAAATGAATGAATAAAAAAGATACAGGTGTGCTTGCATGTGTGTGTGTGTGTGTGTGTGTGTGGAGAGACTATAGACATAATAGAATGTTACACAGCCATAATGAATGAGATCTTGTCATTTGCTACAACATGGACAGACCTAGAGGGTATTATGCTGAGTGAAATAGATCAGATAGCAAAAGATAAAGACCATATAATTTCACTTACGTGTGAAATCTAAAAAACAACAAATGAATAATAAAAAAAAAAAACACTCTCAGATACGGAGAAGAAACTGATGGTTGCCAGAGGTGAGGGGGTAGGGGGATGGGCAAATAGGTGAAGGAGATTAAGAGTTGTAAACTTCCAGTTGTAAAATAAATAAGTCAGAGTGATAAAAATTATAGCATAGGGAATATAGTCAATATTCTAATAATCAGCTCAAGGGTTCTAGACGTTTGTTTCATTAGCATATATTTTAGGCAACTAAGAAAAGGTAAAGGGCAAAAAAGTCTGTTGCATACTATAACTGACCAGATTATTGTTATGTGTCACAGAGCTCTTATGGTTGGAGAGACTATTTGATAAAGTGACCCTCAATCTTAACTCAAGGCCTATATTTGCATACTCCAAGGTTGCAAGGGTTGTTTCAAATCGTTACTGAAATATTTAAGCTCCAGAAAAGGAAGACACAAACCTGAAATAAACCTGCCTCCGAAACCCTCAAAGCCACTTTGGAAATTGATGCAGGGGAAGTGCAGGTAGAGGCTGGGTCAGTATTGCAACTGTCCTAAATACATGCCCCTTTGTTTCCTTGATATTTATTCTAGAATGGAGAAGCATTCTGACAGGTGTTTCATATAAAACACTTGAGATCTTAATATCATAAAACCCAGCTAGCACAGAGATCACTGTTTTCAGTATTTCCCAGAATGTCTTTGGCATAAACTTTTTCCTACACAGTGTTTTCTGAAATGAGGATTCTGTGGTCAAATAATCCTGGGGTAGCACTACATGGCTGCATTTCCCCCCTTGGAGAGTTCTAGTGTGTATTAGCTTATTAAAAGCTCTTGGGTATTCTGAGAGGAAAATATTCAATTTTAAAATGTCACATTTCAAAGTTTTTTGAACATAGAGCTATTTATTTAGCTTTAGAAATAAATGTATTCTGAGAGAGTAGAACTTAAATATTCTCATCAAACAAACAAAAAAAGACAAATATGTGAAATCACAGAAGTAAATGGGAGGAGATCCTTTCACAATATGTATCTGTATTTTTCTATATATATATATTTCTATATATTTTGACATATAAAATCATCATGTTGGACACTTTATCTTATAATTTTGTTCACTATCGTCAATAAAGCTGAAAAAAGAAAGAAACGTGTTTATTTACTTTATGTGGCAAAACAATTTCAACAAATTTAAAGTTTCTGATATTTATGATAGTGATAAATAATTACTGCAGGTGGATTTCTAGGCATCAGGTGCTTTGTGTATAAAATAACTCAGGAAGTTGTTACAGCAATCCCTATTTTCCACCACAGGAAGGAAACTGAGGTTCAGTGGGCTTAGATAACTTACCAATGGCCATAACCTAGTAATTCAGTATATTGCTTCTCAAATTTGGTAATACGGATATGTTTAAAGTATAAGCAAACTGAGACACAGAAAAGTATTAATAACTTGTTGCCCATATTAATGTTGTTATTTTGAGGCAGAACAGAGATTGCATTTATTACCAGTTAGCTGCATTGCTGGGGACATACCTTGCTGATTCATTTGTTTTATTTTTTGACAATTATTCTTCTTCTAAATTACATGACCCTTGCATGGTATGTGCATCACCCATGTATATTTCTATCTGGCTTCTAGGAGCACAGGGTTAGAGTGCATATTGATAACTAATATGCATTTGGTACCTGATATGTTGCGTTAAACAATTTATAGTAACACATTGTAGAGAGCTTTGTGTGTCCAATAAATTTCTAGAGACTCACATTAATTCATACTGCCCAGTGTCCAAGACCAAGTACCCTTCAATGACATGTAGATAGAGTAATAAAGCCCACTTGTATTTTTATTGCCATAAATATGCTTGATAACCTTTGATATGCTCTATAATCAACTGGATTTTTAATAACTAAAAGATGTTTATCACTTCCTTTCAAAAGAAAGGTGTTGTAAGGACTTGTGAATTAAAATCTGTAAGCGTGTTCACATCTTCATTATAGAGTGCAACAAGAGTGCAAAGACATGATCATTTCTCTAAGTGTCAAGATAAAATTCAGACAGAGAGATTGTATTGCCTCTTGACAATACAAAGCATGGTTAGGAGAATATCTGTTCCCTGATGCCCACAGCACCTCTCTCTTTCTCTGTCTTTTCTGCTTAGTCTGGGCAATGTCATGTGCACACATCTGTTGAAAGAGACTTCACATAAATTGTCTAATAAAATGGAACTATTACAACTATGGTAAACACTGAGTTTTAAAGAATTCATAATTGGTCACAGGTAGTTAAAAGAAGTTTCAGAGAATTCCTGCCTGAATGTTATTTCATATTGTGACACTTGTAATTGTACATGGCAATGCAAATTTTAAAGACTTGACAGGCCTCAATGAATTATGTGACATATATAAATCTCCCATATGAGATCGACTTTAAATTGATGGTTTCACACCAAGCATTAAAAGAAAGGAACTACCAGCACTTATCCTTACAGGCTAATAGCTGCAAATGATTTTATGAATCATTAATTTAGAGATATAGTCCTACCCATTTTTAAAACCCAATGTGAAATTAACATATTTTGTCTGTGATATGATGTTAGTACTTTTTGAAAAGAGAGGCCATCTGATGAAGTAAAAATCTCCCAATTTTGTGCTACTGGGTTTTTGATATTGTAATTAATACAGCTGTGACTAATTAGATTTTTTGACTGTTAAAGAACAAGGGTTGATTGGTTATTAGGTCAGTATTGCTTACTGAATGTCTCAAGATGCAGTACTTTTTGAATCGTAATACATGAGATATATAGTTAAATTAAAAAATATTTTAATGGCGATTCCTATTTGTGATATTTTACTAAAGCATAGAAATGTTGAAAAGAAGCAAAACTAGGCAACATCCTTTTGGCTAAGGTTAACTAATTATTTTCCTTTTTTAGTTCAATTATATTACCTTTCCTTTGGTAGACACAGTTGGGTAAGTGTTCAAAGTGTTTTGTAATGATTTCACTGTGCAACTACCATTAAAATAAACATGAGCTGCATGGGTAAATTAGAGCATGTTGCTTTGAAAACATACCCCACTATTTTCAGCATATTAACCTGTCAGAACCTGATAAAACCAGGCTCACATTGCTTATTTGAGAGTATGTTTGTAATGCATTTGTATCCTTTTCAGCCAAAGTTGGTACACAGTCTAAATGGTAGCATAACATGGTAATGGGCTCATCTATAGTACATGATGCCAATGTACATTTTAGAAATATTCCTGAAAAAGTCAAAGTTTAATGCATCTATACTGGCGTATAGATCACAAAATGTGTCCAGTGGCCTTTGCTGTATTTCAAGAAGAATAATCTGAACTTGTTTTACCACTTTTGTCCTTGTTTAATGTGCGTCGCCGTGTATCTTTACCTTTCTTGGAGCTCGCAAGGGTGTTTTTGCAAAATCAGTCCATTGAGTAGCATGCTCACTAATCAATTAACAAATAATTACTAAGCAGGGACTGTGAAGCAAAGCAATGTGCTGGCCTTCTCTCCACACTTCACAGAACTCTCTATTTGACACTCTGATGCTCAGTAAATATTTACAATTTTGCATTTTTCTTTTAAATTGAAGAGCAGAATTGCTAACAAGCAAACAGCTCAAATGCACAATGAGGATATGGAGATAGGTTTAGGCAGACATATTCTACCAGGGAAAATAGACACAATTAAAACCATGGCCTTTTGGAGCTAAGTCAAATTTAGCTCCAATTCTAATTTTGTCACTTAATATTTGGGCGATCTTGAGCTAGTTGTTTAACCTTTCCTTACTTTAGTTTCTTCAGCATAAAATAGGAATAATAGAATTGTTACAAAGTGGTTGTTTGATGGAGACATGCATTCATGTAATGAGCGGAGCTTAAAACTGTTCCTGGTAAAATAGAAGCACAGTGAATGTGTTTTAACATTCATTTGTTGTTATTGACCCCACCACAGAGCTGGTTGTGGATACAGAGCCTGATTTTAACTCTCTTCTCCCATTTATTAGCTTTATGATATTTGGTATGATACTTCAAGATGTCAGGTCTGACCCATATTCATCTTACTCTTAGTGCATTGATTTTATCCTTCTTATTCTCTTCTTATAGTTCTTTGAAGTTTGCTGTTTCTTCTAAATATTGGTAGAAATAACTACTTTGTTGTTTTGAGGAATAAGTGAAAATATGTGGTAAATCATAGGGACCACATTGGCCTATTGTAGCCCAATTACACATGATCAGAGACTAGGATTTCCCTAGGCCACTTTAATAGACACCTCATATCAATACCCCTAGTGAAAAGGTGATAATCACATTGTTAAAGCAAGGAACAGCACTCAATGGTGAGTCAATATGGCTAACAGTGCCTTATTTTCACCTCCATTACATGGATGAACATAGAACGGATAAACATAGAACCATGTTATTATATAAAATCATGTCCTTGAGTCCTTAAATTAATCCATGGCTTTAATGTTTCATTTTTTTTATTATCACTTTACATTCTAAAATTCTTGAAGGTTGTATAGATCAGTAAATATACACAAATACTTGTGTGCATGACTCTGCTTGTGTGACTTCTAAATTTTGGGAATGTCTGTGATTTTAATCTAGAATTTCTCACCAATTTAAAGTCAACACAATACTGATTAATTACTGAATTAGGGAAACATTGTGTAGTTGACCTTAAGCAGTAGGTAATACTAATTGAAATTTGAAAAAAATAAATACTACAGTGATAGAAGTGTATATGTATAAAGCACAGAATTGGTTCTCATATATGATTTCTAATGATGCTCTTAGCTAAGAATTCTACATTAAATCCAGAGGTTTTTGCTTTAATTTAATGAGAAAAAATCAATTCATAATCCACGTAAGGTTTCATTACATAGTTAAAAAGAAAAATATTCAATGAAATTAAATAAAAGCATGTGACAAACTATTAACAATCTATCCTTTTATGTGGGTTTATCTTTAAAGCCACATTACATCTTTATCATTTTTACCACAACCAGCTACACCTAAATATTAAGCTATAGTATTCTATTAACATATAAAAATCATCAACTTTCACAGAATTACTTTATCAACACTGCTCCTAAGTGAGGGAAATAATAGGTTCCTTGATGATTACATAAATTATCATAAAATATTTATGGAAAAATGCATATAATTAAAGTTATTTTGGATCTTTTCTGATTCTTTTTAAATGTTTTTTTTTTTAATTTTTATTTATGATAGTCACAGAGAGAGAGAGAGAGAGAGAGGCAGAGACATAGGCAGAGGGAGAAGCAGGCTCCATGCATCGGGAGCCCGATGTGGGATTCGATCCCAGGTCTCCAGGATCGCGCCCTGGGCCAAAGGCAGGTGCCAAACCGCTGCGCCACCCAGGGATCCCCTGGATCTTTTCTGATTCTAAGTCAACTTGAAGACTAAAATTTATAATAATTTAGGAAATATATTGCTACATTTTATTAAGCACCTGTTAGGTCACAGATTATTTTCCGATCTTACCTCATTTAACTTATCTATCACCTTGCAAAGTAAAAAGTATTAATTTACTTTATTGATATAGAGATTGAGACTTGAAGAGGTTAAGTGATGTTAAGAGAGTTCTGGAGAGGTAGTTTATAGATATAAGTAATTCATTCATTCATTCATTCATTCACAACTATCTCATTTAACCACTTTTAGGTTTCAGAGATTTTCTTTTAAATTGATGTATAATTGACATACAAGGTCTTGAATTTTGAAAAAGAAATTTCTTTTTTTAATATGGCCAATAAGTTATTTAAAAGTAATATCCATGTATAATTTTAATGGATCTTAGATCTTTAGTATCCTTTCTCCTTTTTTTGCACAAAACTGAAGCTTTTTAAACCCATACTTTAGATATTACATGGTTTCCCCAAAAGAAAATACTAGAATTTCTTTTTTAATTAATAAAAAATAATTATCTTTTACAGAATAAAAATGTTAAATAATTCTAAGGTTTTATATTTATAATTCCTAGAAATATGTACCAATAGAAGCTAAAAGCCCTAGGATATTATTTCCTCTCCTACAAAATGAAGCAACTACATCCTTTTTGATAGGGTTTTAAGACAAATAAGTGAAACTATGGAAGCATGTATGTATTACTATGTTCATTGACTATGGCCAGCAGAATACTGGCCTCCCTAAAGTGTCCATGTTCTAATCTAAAGAGCCTATGAAAATGTCAGTTAAAAAGCAAACAGGAATGGAGATTGCAGATGGAATTAAGTTTTTCAGTCAGCTGATCTTATAGTAGGGAGATTATTCTAGATTATCCACACCCAATGTGATCATAAGGGTCTCATAAATAGAAGAGATGAAGAAGTCAGAGTTGGAGGAAATAAAGCTAACAAAGATCAGAGTGATACTGAGGACTCAACTAATCACTCCTGGCTTTAAAGATGGAGAATGGGACCATGAGCAAAGAAAAATGGGAAACCTAGAGAAGTTGTAAAGGCAAGCAAACAGACTTTGCCCTAGAGCCTCCAGAGGAGCTAGCCCTGCAGACCACATTGATTTTGATCAAGCGAGGCCTATGTCAGACTTTTGATCTACCGAAGTGTAAGGAAATAAATTTGTGTTGTTTTAAGCTACCATGTGGCAGTTTTTTACAGCAGCAATAGAAAACTAATTCACTCTCATTATAATACAAGTTATCATTTTCTATGCTTCCCCCAGTTCTAAATTCCAAAGAGTTTCAAGCGTGTGGATTCCTAGGGACTTGGACTTTCTCTCAACTGTGTCACTAATTAGCCATGTTATTCTGGCTGATATGACTCTGCCTCAGTACTGTGTATGTACAGTAATGTCCTTTCGGCTGCCACTACCACTCAGAGATAAGAGCATGATAAAGGCAAATTTGAGATGTTAGCAAAGCTTAATTTCAATCTTTATGCATGGGAGCTAATTATTTTCAGTCTAGCAGTAAGATCATAAATGTAAGAAGATCCAAAATGTAAGGCTGAAAGAATTATAGAAGCAAGAGATGAAAGTAATATGGTATTCTGTTATGTGGACAATTAATGTACTAGGTCATAATGTCCTACTGTAGGGCAATAGAGGGGCGTGTCAAAGTTTCCTTGATGATATCATTAGATTTAGGGTCATTAAAAATATTTTTTTCCTTTTTTTTTTTTTTTTTTTGCTCAGTTTCTGATACTCCCTATTCCCCTATCAGCATGCAAAATATATGATATATATGTGTGTATGTATGTTACATACAGGTCTACTTGCATACACATACGTAAACTCATACACATATATTTAACATAACATTTAGACACAAGACCTAAAATATTTCTTTGATTCCCTGATTCTATAAATTCCTTTTCATAATCCACAAAGCACTATAGAGTTTTGTAAATTTGCAAAAGAGGCTATGATTACGTTTGTAAAGAGAACGGATTTATTTCTCTCAATTATGGAATATTTTTTTATGAGATGAATCATTCAGAATACACCTCGGGCCATTCACAAATTAGCCTGTTGTTGCTAGCTGGCCAATATTACATTAACATCTCAACTACCTAGAGGGTACTTAGCAAACAACCATACTCTGGAAAATAGAGGAAAAGATGAGAATAGACAAAAATGGCCTCTGAACAGGTGTGCTTATTCATGGGGAAAACCTTCTACACAGGGATTCATTTAGATTTCCTCTTTCAAAATGTGACTTTAGAAAATTTGGTTATCTTGGCTCCTGACACATAAAAGTCATTGTAATAAATTGCAAAAAAAAAATAGGAGCAATAAGGAAATTACTACATGGCTGTACACTGAAAAGTTCACAAGTTATCGTTGACTGATTGTCAGTAAAACACTGGGAAAGAAAACCAGATAACACAGACCTTAAAATAATAGCAGTGTGGAATAATTAACATTGGGGCAAGCACCATGCTGCATCTGAAAATCATTGGAGGTAAATGGTCCCAGTGTAAACATTGCTATTCTAAAGTTAACCTTGAGTCGTCAAGAAAAAGTTAAATATGTTTAGTCTCCTTTGTTTCAGAAGGCAAGAAGTATAAATTGATTTTAGGAAGACCTTCACCTACGGTACTGACATTTCTTGTATGTCTATATAATGGGCAAAACACTGCCAAAGGCACTTTGTGGATATCATATCAATGAATCAATGGTAAGAGTAAAATGGAATTAGAAGACAAAATAAAATAAATTGTGCTGAGTTGTTTCTTTTGTCTCTCAGCTCCACGTTTCCCCTCAAAACTGGCAACTATGTTCTCCAGGCTTCTTTCCCTAGCCTCCCAATAGGCGATGCCAATTGGGGTCACTGCCAAGAGATCAGAACATAGAAAGAAGAGGACCACTATTTTTATTTTCTTCTTCTCCTGGTAGAGCCTCGAACAGAAGCAGACAGTGAGTAAAGAACCGCAGGGTGTATTTGTAGCCTTCAGTGAGGTCCAAGATTATCTGAACACACTCAGGGGGAAAACAGGCTCTGACATTCCTGCTCAGAGGCCACCATGTGTTTCAATAGTCGCCAAGGCAGCAGAGTTCCTTTTAACTGTAGTAGGCCAGCAGCACATACTGGCTTCTAGTCCAGCAGCAGTAGGCAGATTCCTGGTCTTTACGGAACCCATCCTTATTTTACTGTGGCTGCCCTGGGCCCCCTCCATTTCTTCTTTTTACCCGTTAAGCCTTTTGAACACCTTTTAAACCAATTTCCTATTAAAACTCTTTCTGTTTGAATTTCTAGCACAGTTTCTGTTTTCCCAACAGGACACCCATAAGTTAAAAATATTTAAAATATAGGTTTTTAATTAAATTAATAAGATGATTTAAATATAAAAACAATTGAAATATGATTTCTTTTATTAAAAAAGTTTAATATGTCTGGGGAATTCAGCCTTCTTGCAAGGCTCTCCGAGTAAAACTTATGGTTCAATCTAAGCTTTGGTGCTTCCTGAAATTAAAAGAATGGTTTGCAATATTGTCAGCAAATTTCTTCTTAACAATTAAGACTACTTCGAGAGTTTTCTGGGGACTGTGATGCCCTGAGCCTTGACTCCAGTCATTTCATAGTATCGTTTTGAGGAAAAAGAAGAAAAAGTAGATACAGGTGCAGCATCATGTCAGTGGATAAATAGCTCCAACCCCATTGTGCAGACAGCATTCATACCCCACTTCAGGCAGCATGCAAGTGTTCAAGAAGCAGGATCCATGAGCATACTACTACAAGGGCCTGTGTGAAGACTCAGATGTTTCATAATCATAGTATTTTTTTTTACTTTCTTTATATATTTTCCTCTTCAATGAACTGAAGTGTTGAATCACAGAAATGTTAAATAAAAATTTAGAAGCCACCTTATTCATTTTTGCATAGAATAGCTTTTTCACTGGGGGTGGTGGCAGGGAAAAAAAGGCTGTTGGGAAAATGATCCTTTCTTATTAATAGGGGCAAGGTGAGGCATTAATGTGCTGAATTGATGCTTATATAATTAGTTTCCTCTTCTTAGAGGTTTCTTCTTTTCCATCCACTTAGACTATAGTTTACATTGAACATATTCCTTCAAGGAGATTGAAATCATCCATTTTTGAGAGGCTGAACTTATTAAAATAATAGCAGAGATATATGCTGTCACTCTTCTATTGCTTTTGCAATAGAGAGTTTTTCTCAGCTTTCCTAGAAACTGTCCCTGAAGTTTGGGGTGAGCAGTATGAAAAATAAGATAACAGGGAGAAAGTGTTGAGTGACTACCATGCACAGAGAAGTATAATGAAGTGGAAAGCCATAGGCTTTGTCGCCAATCAACCTGAGTTTGAATCTTCCTTCTAATTCTTCCTACCTACATGAGTTAGGTCAGGTAATCTAAGTGCTCTAAGTCAGTTTCCCCAGCTCTAGAAGAGGAGCAGGATAATTATCAAGGGAAATGATTAAAGCTGATGTATATAAGACTGCTCAGCATTGTGTTCTTAACTCTATAAATAAGCAGGGTGATGTTATATTATAAATGTAATAGTTACTTAGTATAGATGTGGATGTTCATATAAATTCATGTTGTACATAAGTATGTAATAGATTGAAATAGTTGAACTTGCTTATATTGAACTGTTTTGACCTACAAAAATAAATACCTTCCTTTAAGGAAAATGTAAACTCATAAAAGGACTTGCACTGGGATAGAATTTTTGCCAGTTGCTGATAATAAACTGGACATTGTTTGTTCTATGTTAAGAGCAATAACAATACACTGGTCCTAATTGTGAGTGGCATTAGATGTTTAAGGATTTTCAATTAAAACACCAGGTAAAGGTCTGAATTTTTTTAAATCATGGTTTATTTAGAAATGTTAAAAATAAGTAATTGTTTTACAAATAGCATTTAAATAGTGACAAAAGGTCTAAACACTATGTGAGAATAAAAGATTCCACTTGTTTTTTTTTTTTTTTTTAAGATTTTATTTATTTATTCATGAGGGACACAGAGAGAAGGAGAGGCAGAGGGAGAAGCAGGCCCCACGCAGGGAGCCCGATGTGGGACTCGATCCCGGGTCTCCAGGATCAGGCCCTGGGCTGAAGGTGGCGCTAAACCGCTGAGCCACCCGGGCTGCCCCTAAAAGATTCCACTTGTAACTAAGTATTAAATGGAAAGTGAAGTTACCTCCCTTAGAGTACTCAAATACAAATGAACAAATAATTTGCAGTCCTCATAATGATGCCATGGAAAATTTAGAACATTCATCCTGATAATTAAATGCTAAAATGTAAGATAAAGTGCCAAATACCCAAAGACCACTAAATCTGCAAGTGTCTTTGGAAAAGTAGCTGTGAAAGACCATACTGACTGATTTAGCTTTAAGTAAGAGTTGCAGTGATTACAGAAAATTGCCACCTATCTTGGTCTTAAATGTGCTGTTATTAAATGGACTTTCAGTAAAATGTGATGAGTCCAAAGGAATGACAACCAATTTAGTATGACAGCCAGTAAGCTACCACACACATGCACGCACACACACACACATACTTAATTGTTGTAATGTAGGCATTTAAAAAAAAAAAAAACATTGCTTTTTAATTGGTTGGCAAAACTGTTATTGTCTTAACCATGAACATATAACCTCTACTGCATTGTTGAGAATATCCTAGCTCTGCATGTGTGATACTGCAGGGATGGTCTACTAGTAAAATTCAGCTTACTGGATTTAAACACCAAGATAATTACTTTCTTTATAGAGAAGACCTGTCAATTTCAATGTGTTAAAAATAAGGACTGTTGTAGCAAGTAAAAACTAGGAGTGAAACTTGATGTTCAATTTAAGCAAAGATGACTGCTACAAATTAAAATTTAAAAAATAAAGAGCTGTTTTAATTCCATTGTATAGAAATACCCCGTGTATGATTAATATTTTTATATATTAAATTCTTAAATATTACTTAGATTGCATAAAGTACATATTCCTTCAAAGTGCTTTAACTTCTCATCAGATTATTGTCTTGAACTACTTTTTTACAAATATACTATATCTTTAGTTTACCTGATTATAAGCTTTATGCAGTTTTTTATTGTATTTTATTTTTTTTAATTTTATTTATTCCTGAGAGACACAGAGAGAGAGAAGCAGAGACACAGGCAGAGGGAGAAGCAGGCTCCATGCGGGGAGCCAGATGTGGGACTCAATCCCAGTACTCCAGGATCACACCCTGGGCTGAAGGCAGGCGCTTAACCGCTGAGCCACCCGGCTGTCCCTTTATGCAGTTTTTAATTGGTATAATGTAGCTGGGCAAATTTGTTTCACTCCAGAGGATAAAATAATGTCTGTTGGCATTAATATTTTAGGATAAAACTTGAGAGCATTGTGTTGTAATTGAAATTTTTAGTGCTTGGAGAAACACTTGATAGTCACAGTTTTTATTATTATTATTATTATTATTATTATTATTATTATTATGAGAGAGAGAATGAACAAGATAGGGGCAGGGGGGAAAGAGAGAGGGAATCCCAAGCAGGCTACATGCTTTGCAGCCCCTGATGCAGGGCTCCATCTCAAGACCCTAAGATCATGACCTGAACTGAAATCAAGAGTTGGATGCTTAACCCACTGAGCTAGCCAGGTGCTCTGGATATTCAGTTTTTAAGTAATTATAGAATTTCAGCATGTAAGGGAAAATGTAAGCATCTAATCAATAGATTTAATTCCATACATATATCTAAAGAAGAGATTATGGGTTATTATCAATAAATTATTACCATGGTATAACTGCTAAAAGTAGGATAATTGCTAGATGAAAATCAAATAACTTAAAAGAATATGAAATACAGAAACTAGCATACATATATATGTATATATATTAAATTTTCCTTGAAAATACGTACTTTCTGATTTCAGCGTTTGGTTTAGTCTTGTTTTCTTTTGAATAGTGACACTTGACCTTCTTCTTTCGCTGATATTGAATTATTTCATGACTCCAGCTTTTGGAGTCATAAAAGGAGAAATACATGGAGCTCAAGCTCATTAAAATAAGAATATGAATAAAGTTATTGCCTTTGTAACAAAAAAATTACTAAGCTAGTATCTATTATGCAAATCATTACCATTCGTAAATTATTCATTATATGGCCAATGGCAGCAAAATTGATATAAAATGAAAAAGCCAAGTAAACTGTTGTTTTATTTTTTAACCAAATGTGGAGAATGTTCAGGAGGGTTTCAGAAAGAAGGAGGATGTTGCAAAATGTTTAGTTATACTGAAGTGGAGAAACAAAGTTTCACAAATCATTATTATGAAAATTTATAATTTTAAAGAAAATTAGTTTGTTAATATAGGTATTAAAACATAATGACTGCTGATGGGTGAAATTCTTATCAAATAGATTTTTATACATATCCATTCACGGATTCTAATAGAAATATGCATACAATATATAGGCCCTTATTAATAGTGGATAATTATAAAGCTGTTATATTAATAGTGAAATGAGAAAATGCCCCAAAGTGGGAGAACAGACTAGAGGGAAATGAGGAGAGTCTCAGAATTCAAAAGAGTTCTTTTGTGATTGAGTAATTTTAAGAGGCAATCTTATGCTAATATAGCTCAGTGAAATTATGATTATAATCAAGGGAAAATGGGCCGCTGTAACCATGCAGCACCAAGGAACACCAGAGCCCGTTGCAGTGACTATCACATCTATCTGAGGCTGCAAGAGTCTTCCTGGGAGATAAGTGAAGGCAATTTTGAAGTAAAGGATCTCTTACACCAAGAGATGAAGTGATTTATCAGGGTACATAGGGAATCCATCATAATGGAAACATAACCCAAAGCCGGTTATGTACATCAAAAACTAGAATTACTTTAACCATTTCTACAAACTCCAGTATCACAAGGGAATGTTAATAAGAATGCTTAATAAATATTACTCATAAATAATGATTTTGGTTTTTATAATATGTAGATTTTAACATTTTTGAAACCAAAAATCTCTGCTAAATATAAGTGCCAATTACTGCTTTATTCTATTCCATAACCAGAGTCCTCAATGATTTAACAAAGAGAATAATGGAAACACATGAGGAACCAGTAATACATTAACAAGCAGACAACATTTGTTATGTAGATGTGATTTGTTTTATTTTTTTTTAATCACCTTACATTTAAATAATAACAATATTGTTCTTCTTTATAATATTAGAGTTTGGCAGAACTAATCTTTCCTCTCAGGTCCTTATTTTGTATAGTTAAATTTCAAGGGCAGGGTTTGTAATTTAATTTCCGGAGTGGGATATTGATTCTACACCCTTAAGCTTTTTTTAGGTATAGGACTAATTGATCAGTGACATTTAACTGATTTACTCTGGGGCAGATAATCAGCAAAGCAATAAGAAAGTTAAGGGATGAAAACTGAAAGTAATTCCTGTTCATAGACCACTTACATAACATACATATTTGATTAACTGTGAAATCATTACTTTGCATGCAAATCATTTTTCTCCTGTTCATTTAGATTAGACAGTCTAAAAGAAAATTATTATATTTACTTTGCCTGAAAATAATGGTGGTGTTAATCACACACTAACAGTGAAATAAGAAATCTTATGCATCAATTAAATGAAGTACTCAATTCAGAAAGCAGGGATATGATAAGTATTATTTGTATCAAAGCCTTATAAAATTATAGAGAAAATAAATCTCATATAAAACATCCATTGAATTTGTGTAAATGTATATTAAAACAAAAATCCCTGCTGCCTGAACTTTTTTCCAAACGCTAAGCTTTACAGATACAAAGAAAGAAAAAGAAAAAGAAATTAAGAAAAAGAAAGAATGGAGCTTAAATCAGCTTGCACCAGTTTTCTATAAGGTTAATTAATTGTTGCTAATTGCAACATGTCACTACAAGAGACAAAAGCTTTGTCAAAGATAATGCAGCAGGAAAGAACAGGGAGAAAAAGAGAAGTGTTTGTAAATTTGAACTTTTAGAAGTTACTCTCTCTACCTTCTTGTGCTTAAGATACAAAAATAAAACAAAACAGAAATTAAATAAAAAAACATTAGGAGAAGCACATATCCTGAAACAACAACAAAAAATGCAATTGAGTAGTTTTTTAGTTACTAACTAATTACGTACATATAAACCATTAAAAATTTAAAATTTGTTTATTCGATCAATGGTATAGTCAAATTCTATAATTCAGTCCCCTGAATTCATTTGGAGCATAATAGACGCAGTCATAGCCTAAATGTATTATCACTCAACTCTAACAGCTTTTTAAGAGTAACAGTGAAAAATAACATTTATGAAGGCTAATGATGTGTCTGACATCGTTCTAAGAGAGCTTTAACTCATTTAATCTCCTCCAAAACTAATGAAATAATTAATACTATTATCCCTATTTTACCAGTGAAGAAATAGAGACACAAAAGGGTTAGATAATGACCCAGGGTCATGAATAATAAGTGGTAGAGCAGAAATTTGAACCACAATACCCTACTTGTGACAACAATTCATTGCATGCATCCCAAAACAGATGCTGAAAGAGATGTGTTTATTTTCATGAAGAGCAACTATAATCGAAGAACTGTTGCTAGAGTTTTAGTTTGGCTAGTGTGATCATTCAGGACAATTTTAGAGAAGTAGATTCAGAAAGGAACACACTTTTTGAATCCACACCTATTTATATTTTTGTGATTTAAATGATGAATTAACAGATGAATATATTTACAATGCTTATTCTATGTGATTAGATAGATATTTATTAGGTATTTATACATATAAGTATAAATGTAAAGAAAGCAATATATACTTTTAAAATTTGTTGTGGTGAAATACACTTAACAAGATGATTTATCTACATTTTAAGTAAATATTCAGTGGCATTAGGTACATTCACATTGTTCAACCATCACCACTATTATCTCCAGACATTTTTCATTAATATCTGCTTTTAGAGATGAAAGAATGTACTAAGAATTTAAGACTTCAAGTGGTTAGCTCCAAATTTTAGATATGAATATTTATTTTCATTTCCCTGAAGAAGAGGAAGCCCACATTACTTACGTCTACATGATCTTTGCTGTTTCCTAATATCTCTGCTCTGTGGTCGTTTATCCTTTACAAACAAGAAATTAAGTATCTACTTAGAGTTTTTCTATTTTCATAATTGTAAAATGCTCCCAGAACTTCATATCAAAGTTGTAGTCATTTCAGTTCAGAAGAAGCAATTCTAATTTGTTAGAGTCGCAAATCATTTGAGGGACTCATTGATGTGAAACATTTTTTGTACACAGGAAATTATCATTTTTACTATGAACCATAGTACAAAAGAAAGCTCCTTAAAATATTATGGTTTTTAAAAAAATATGTTCTGTATTTATGATCTAAGCTCTTGGGCTAGCTGTTTGTACTCGAACAGATTAAAGTTACTGGTAGTAATAATGAAATGAGTAATAATGATAGCGTATTATATGGGTAAATACGTCAACATATAAGAACATGAAGTTCTCACTGAATTTTTACCCTAAAGAAAACAAATTTGTGCTTTTTGTTTCATTTTTTTGTGACTAACATATCTCTGACTTGAATATTTCTTAAAAAATAATACACAGCACAAGAACATGTAAATTCTGTCTACATGTGATTGGATTTGTGTAAATGTATATATTAAAACAAAAATCCCTGCTGCCTGAACTTTTTTCCAAATGCTAAGCTTTACAGATACAAAGAAAGAAAAAGAAAAAGAAAAGAAAATTTAAAAAAAAGAAAAAGAAGGACTAGGAAAAAAATGTGTTTTTTGTTTCATTTTTTTGTTACTAACATATCTCTGACTTGAATATTTCTTTAAAAATTACACATAGCACAAAAACACGTAAATTCGGTCTACTTGAAAATAATTTGACATGTCCATTAGAGTTTCTTGAAATTGTCCTTTATAAAGTAATTTGAAGAAGAAAGTGTTGAAATTACTATTGCAAAACCAGAATATACAATTGTGATACTTTTTGACAGCTATGTCCTGGCACAGAATTCCAAAATTTTTCATCCCTTCTGTACCTTTGGAGTAAAATAGATTATTTGCCAATATTCATATTAATAAAATTCAAACCACCAACCTAATTTGCTATAAATGTTAAAGCCTAGTTCAAAATCATTCAGCCACATGTCATTTGGTATTTTTAACAAAAATAAAATTTTATTCTTCCTTCATGGTCTTCAACCTCCTTCTAGGAATTGCCAATTCCTTTAGCTCAGATTTGAATCATATTTCAGGGTTCAGAGTAGATTTATATTTGTTCTGCTTCTTTGTTAATGTATGAATGGACACTAGAATATTCACTCACATTTAAACTGATAATTTGTGTTAATAGTAAATTCTGTTTTTCAAATGTTTTCCCAAAGAGAACCTTGTACTAAATCTCAGAAAAACATTAATATGTGCCCAGGAACCTGAGTCTTTAGTAGGTTTTTGTAACATATAATGTAATAAAACCAGTGTTTTTAGACCTCAACAGGTAGTCTGTTTTAGGTTTATAGCCAATATTCCCAGATAATGTATTTATAAATCCATTAATTAAACAATGGCCCCCACTTTCTTGTGTAGAATGTATACTGAAGTGAGTATTTTGGATAAATGCTTTTAAAATTACATTCTATTGAGCTTGTGCTTTAAGACTTGTGTTTTTATAAATAAAAAGCCTTGATAAAAGCATTAAAAGAAAATATCACCATAGCAAAATCCTCACGTAGGCGTAGTATTTATGGGCATTCAGCTTTCTAAAGATGTAACAGTGTCAGAGTATAAAGATTGGGTTAAAAAGCCACTTTGTTGTGGCGGTGGTTGTTAATGAATTTTTTTCTTAGATATACTCTCTTCGCATATCTATTGTAAACCATCATCGCAATACTCATTTGTCAACATAATATAATTAATTGTTCTTTCTTGAGCTGGTCCTTTCAAAATACCTTCTTCAAAACTATCAAGACTTACCTATAAGATATATTTTCTGGTATTCTCAGACCATATTCCTTTCTTCCGCCCTCTTCCAACATTTCTTCTGTGCCATTGTTGATCTAGGTAACTTCTAGTAGTAATTCCAAACTCATTTCAGGTGTTTCTCTTTCAGCAAGCCCTTCTATGTCCGTCTTCCACCCACCACTTTGACAAGCTAGGCTAAATATGCATGCGCATCTTTTTATTGTCATTACCGCATGGTATATGTTTCATAGTTGTTTTCTACCTGCCTTCCAGTGAATACCATCAAGGATGTTTTAAACTTTTATAGTTTGTTTTCACTGTTTTAAAATATACTATTTTTAAAAAAGAAGTCCCTTGAAAGGAGTATTTATATCATTAATTTATTTATTGAAGAAAAGTAACAAGTAACTTTGTTACCTTGTGACACTAAGGTATTAATTCTGACAATAGGTAGTGGCTGCCTACAGAATATTGTGTGATGATAGATGGAGTCAGTCCCTGGGGACTCAACAGGAGATTGTTTTAACCAATTATGATGTCTGCCATTGAAATGGAAAAGAGGAGAGGTATGGATTACATTCTATCCCTGACCTGATGGAACTGTCAGATTAGGTCATGTATTGAGGATAAAAAGAATAATGATAATGGGAGAACAATTTATGTTAGAGAATGGGAATCTATAGAACAGAAGAGTGAAGCCCAGTGAAAAACCCTGGACATTCAAAAAATAACATGAGGGATGTGTGTGTGTGTGTGTGTGTGTGTGTAACAGAATTGCGGAAAGGGAAATAGTAAAATATCTACAGTAAAACTAGCTATTTCCCAATTTTGTCTTCAATTTTTTTTTGAACCTCTCTCTACTTATTTGCACTGTACCATGCCTCAAATACTATCTTAACCAAAAATGTCTCCCACAATCATCCTGTGATTTAAAAATCCTTCTACATTAGTTTGCCGCAGAAAATCATGACTTTTCTATTCCCTATTCTAGCACACAACTTAGTGTTTTCATTTTTTCCCCTCTCAAACTGGCTACATTTATCCTTAAATGTGAATGAAATTAGTCATAACATCAGCTCTCTGAACATATAATCTTGCTGAAATGTGGTAGAAATGCAAATGAAATGTAAAGCTTATTTAGCATAAAAGAAAATGGATGCTCCTTTTCAAATACTGTATTCTAAATAAAAACCTTATTGTTCATAAATCTTCTCAAACTAAGTTTTGAAGTCAATCTGCCATGTCCATAGAGTTGGCTTTATTTTCATGCAAAGAGAATTCTGTTATATGAATAACTAAGGTGAAGGAGTGTGAGACAGTGCAGGTTCTGATGATTGTTCAAGCAATTCAATGCAAAATTAGGGTTAAAGGACAAGTGTTTGTTCCCTGAGATTATAAATACATAACGCTTGAATATTTCCTACTGCATTCTTTCTATAAGGAGATCACGATAACAGAGTTGCTCCCATAGATAAAGAAAAATTAGCTGTGATTTTAGTGTTCAAAGATAATTAAGAATGGAAATATTTTAAGTGGCCGGTGCTGTTTGTACTTGTACAGTTTACATGATCTGAAGTTACCTGAAGTGTTTCTTAAAGACTTCCTCCTAGACAGATAGATGGATAGAGGCAAATTTTTTTTTTAATTTTTATTTATTTATGATAGTCACAGAGAGAGAGAGAGAGAGAGAGAGAGAGAGAGAGGCAGAGACACAGGCAGAGGGAGAAGCAGGCTCCATGCATCGGGAGCCCGACATGGGATTTGATCCTGGGTCTCCAGGATCACGCCCTGGGCCAAAGGCAGGCGCCAAACTGCTGCGCCACCCAGGGATCCCCAAATTCTTATACCTAATGCTTTGTTTTTATCATGAAGCAGGCAAGCTCTATATTATGTGTTTTTTGTGGGTTCATATAGCTCTGCACAATACATTTTTCAAACTCTACTTTTTTGACAATTAAAAAAGTGATCTTATTTCGTGTCTTCTTCTAAACTGGATCACCAAGGAATTTGGACCTTCGGTTTAGATTTCAGTCAGCTCTTAGGCCAGTAGAGTCTTAAGATTAATTTCCTCTTGAACACATATGGGAAGAGTTATACTGATTGAAAAATATTCATAATCTATGGCCCAGGTATTGCTTCCGTGGAAGCGTAATCAGTTAATTAGGGAAAGGCAATCTCATATTTAAAAATCGGGGCTTAATACAAAAAAAATTTTTTTTTACTTGGCCAAGCAACATTCTAAGGAGTATTTCTAATTGTTGGATCTGTGTGAGGCTCTGCTTTGTGCAGTCATTCAAAGACCCAGGAGAATGGAGGTTCTGCTATTTTCAAAGACATGAATTCCAGGGTTTCCCTGGTGGAGAAGGGAGACATCCAGCAATCAGGGGAAAGGGAAAGAAGCATGAAGGCACACTTATGTCTTAATCACATTGAGCCAGAAGAGACAGGCATCACTTACACTCATTTTCTTTTTGTGAAAACTACTCAAGTGGCTGTGCCTAGATATGAAGGAAACTTGGAAGTATGGTCTTTCTCGGCATTAACTCTGCATCATGAAAGGAGAATGAAAAGCTTTGACTGACAGACATTTTCGTCACAGTCCCTTATTTGAATAAATCTATGTGGTCTTTTTGGGAAACCAGAATAATATCCTGGCAATACTAGTCACCCAACTAGATAATGCATTCAGACATCATGAAATATTGCAACCACATTCTATGAGATTTCCGTGTTTTCATACTTTTTTTCTACTATCAATTCACCAAATAGCAATTAGAAAGGTATTTGAAAAAATACAAATCAGTTTATTGAATCCCTGTTTTTGATTATCATTGGTCTCCTTGGAGACAGAATAAAATGCAAACTTCTAATCAAAGTTATCAGGGAGTAATTATCTGGTCCTGCCTAACTGTCTACTCTGATATCCTATCCTTGGTCTCCTTTGTTCTCTATACTTTAGCTGTACTTCCTTGTGACTGATGCCCATTTCAGATATCATGCACTTACTGTGACTGTCTAAACTGCTCTTCCTTTAGACCATCACATATTAGACTTCTCATTCAGGTGGCAACTCCAGTGTCCAATCCTTGGAGAGGTCTATCCTGACCACCCTAGCCGAAGGAATAAGCTCACTATCAGTCACTTTATACCATGACGTTGCTTGATTCTCCTCCTAATACCCATGAGCCTTATGATACTTAGTATTTTATCATGAATACTTTAGAACTGGGTTTGACCTTAGATGGCCTATTCTGACCTCTCATTTTATGATAAGGAAACAGACTCAAACTGCTACTGGCTTTCTTTTTAGATTTTATGTATTTATTTGAGAGAGACAGTGAGCAAGAGAGCACAAGCTGGGGGAGGTGCAGAAGGAGAGGGAGAAGCATACTCCCTGCCGAGCAGGGAGCCCAATGTGATCCCGGGGTCCTGGGATCATGACCTGAGCTGTAGGCAGACACTCAAATGAGTGAGCCACCACCATTGTCCCCACTACTGACTTTCTTAAGGTCATATAGATCTTTTTTTTTTTTTTTTAAGGTCATATAGATCTTAATGGCAGAGCTGAGACCCAGAAGCCATTAAATAGTTTCATAATTTACTTTATAAAATAAATTGGAGAATATAAGATGTAATAACCTTATATTGGCTGAAGAGATTGGTATTTCTTTTTCAGAAGAAGGAAACTTGCTGCTTGTTAATAGACAATAGGTAGGATATAGCTTTCAAATAAATACCAGATTGAGAGACAAATGAAATGTAAAAGTGGATATAGTATGTAGCCTTCCAATGTAATAGTCTCTAGCTATAGGAGGCCATTTAAATTTAAATTAAGTAAAATTAGCAATTAATTCTTCAGTCACCACTAGCCAGATTTCAATTATGCATAGCCACATGTGGCAAATGTCTACCATATCTGACAGTTCAGAGAATGTTTGGAATATCCAGAAAGTTCCATCTGATGGTGTTGATCTGTAGGTTTGTCTTATGCTTTCATCTGGTTTATTTTTCTTAATTCTGAATTCCATAATTCCCATGTTCTTCCTAATAATTTATTCTTAGAACCAAAGATCCATTTTTATTGCATGTCAGAGACTGACTTCCAACAAAGTAGTTGAGATGAGGTGGAGGGAGGCATAAATCTCTGAAAGTTGATAGTCGTATCATTTTATCATCTTACATACAAAGTCATAACTTGTATTTGTTTTAATTTCTATTTTTATGACAGTTAGTGACTTTCTTACACTCTTGTAGAAAAAATGTGACTGTGAGAACCTAAACTCATAACTGTGCAAACCCTTTCCAGGACATCATATTGTAACATTGAGGAGCTGCCTAATAAGGTTGCCCACTGTGAGGTGGGAAGGGAGTTTTCATGCTATTCCCTTTTACCTCTTTTCTACTTGTTGGTGCCAGGGACACAATTGCCAATTTATTACCTGTTTCCAAGGTAATGAGTATCATCCCTGACCTCTCAAGGGCACTTGCTAGTAAATCAAGGATAAGCAACCCAGCTTCTTTCTCTTAGGCTCTGTAAATGGTGATGTTCTTGTTTGTCTCACTTATACTGGAAAGGGGTAATTTAGGATAGTCAATGACTTGGACTATTGTTTCAATTATGCAAGGTGACCTCAAATTTAAAGTGGTTTTGTTTACTATTCTTGTTGAGCAAAATATATTAATGAGGTCATATGGAAGAGCATAGATGACAGAGTAAAAACCATTACAAAAACTGGAAAATCATGTCAGACTTAATATTCATCTGATAATGGACATGATGATCTCAGTCATTTTCTAAGCCTGGATTTGCATGGCTTGCACTCCAGATGCAATTTTTTTTTTCTGATGCAATATAGTAAATAGATCTGAAACGTTTCTGAATGGTAGCATTTCTATCCCAATAGTTAGTCTTTTCCTACATATGTTAAAATGATTCAAATCAAAGGTTCCCTGGTTTGTTCCTTATAAACAAATGAATGTTATATGTAAATTAGAGGTGAACATTAATTCCAGAGGAAATACCCAAGATGGTGGGAAAACTGATAAGGAGATTGAATATGAACCTGAGGACAAGTAGAAGGAAAGGACGGTGCTTATCCTGGATAAGAGAAATCTGAGAAAGGACATAAGGTTTTAAACATGTTTGTGAATTCATCATGAAAAGGTTATTCTACTTAATCTTTATAATTTCAACTTTCTAAAATGTGACAGATGGATGCATATTACATGGAGACAGATTTTATATCAATATAAGCGTTCAGTATTGGTGAGGTTATTATCCTACAAAACTTGCTTTTAGAAGCTGTTTTTATCTAAGCAGAAGTTAAGTTCATACCTTTTAGGAAATTTTGAAGTATTCATTTTTTTAGGAAGAGGTTTCCTAAAAGAAAACCACTTCCTCTATACTTCAAATTGGAAGATACTGTGATTAATCAATAATTGTGAGTTGATGGAAAATTTAGGGCAAGATTTAAAGAAATATATTATCTTGGTGGAATTTATTACTGATATGTAATTTTATCCATTGAAGTATCATCTGTCTTTAATATTTCATAGTAGGGTAGTCTCAAGAATAACTACTTCATAGAAATAATTATTTGCCACTTTATGTGACTCTCTTAGACCTCTTACCATTTCGAGGAATCATAAAGTTGAGTTCATTGGTTTGCTAGAGTTTCCTGTTGTTTTAATCTTCATCCAATTAAGAAAATTGTCCTTTATAACTTACCAGGAAAAAAAATATTTTCTTTTGTTCTTCACATTGCCTCTAATATCAGAAAAAAAGTAGACACAAAGTCACACATGTATGCATGCATTAACACACACTGTATATACAAAAGAACATACGCAAAACAAAATAAGCAATGTATAATTTTGGAATAGACAAGATAGCATTAATGAAAGAGGGTAAAGATCCTTCATGAGACAGAAAATAGTTTTATAACCATTATACCCTTTTATATTCCACACAAGTTCATCTCCTTGGGTATTTTGAGATATATGTTATATTGACTACCTTAGCAAAAGCTCCAAAAACTTCCAACCGCTATGATTAACCTATCCTGTATTTTCATACTTTGAGTAATACTTTCCTTTTAAAAGTACATTAGAAGACAATAAGATTTTGAAATTATCCATAAAGTGATTTTTCCAAATTAAATCTCTCTACTTTTATTTGAAGTAATATAAGTTTATTTTTTAGGTACTTGTTAAAACACTTCAAGTTACTCATCCCATCCATATCTCCTTGCTTGGGCCCTTGAGAAAAAAATGTAAATATCCAAAGACTTATATAGAGAATTTTACCAAAAAAATACTATTCTAATGTGAATGAAATTCATGGATTGCTTGGTTTTCTTTGTACATTCCAACATAATTTACTAAGACTTGATGAGTAAAATCACATTGGATTTTTTGTAATTGGCAAGTCCCCAATGATCCAATTAGGCATAGGAGGTATGTTTTCAGAAATGTATTTTAGAGAAGAGATAAGGAGATAAGTTCGTTTAACACTATTTATATTATAATTGTAAATTTCTATCTTATTAATATTGAAAAGAATCTACTGAGGTGAGAATAAGTAAAGTAACAGCATAGTAATATACAAAATCCTCATTTAAAAATACTATTTAGTTTTAGGGTTGTTCAAATGATTTTTCAATATACAAAACATATATTGTATCTCAACTAGTATTAAAATATGGAAAATGCACAATGCACATATAATCCTCTAATATAATGTAGTTTATGATTGCTGTTGCAGTAAAATATTAGCAATAATGAATACTTTAAATTTGGCCTACATGAACCACAGATACAATGGAAATAATGCATCCTGATATGTTTAACACTAAGGTTGAAAAATAACTTGTTCACATCAATATATAAAAGATTCTGAAATTTAATGGTGGTTGATCTTTCTTGCTTCTTATGCAGCTAACTTATAGTTATTTTTTGAAACCTATATAAGTATTAAACCTAAAGTGATATTTGATATTAATTGCTTAACAATGTCCAAAATAGTGAACCACAAAATATCAGAAGATACATAGAATAGCAATAATTAAAAAATAATATTTGAAAAGTAGGAGCCACTTACAATAAAATGGTTTAAAAATATGGGTTATAGGGATGCCTGGGTGGCTCAGCAGTTGAGCATCTGCCTTCAGCCCAGGGCATGATTCTGGAGTCTTGGGATCGAGTCCCACATCCGGCTCCCTGCATGGAGCCTGCTTCTCTCTCTGCCTATATCTCTGCCTCTCTCTCTCTCTCTGTCTATCATGAATAAGTAAATAAAATCTTTAAAAAAATATGGAGAGTTTGATAGACATAAATTAATATCAAAGCTTATTGGATAATTTCAGTATGATAGGAAAGTGATCTTATTTTTTTATTTTTATTTTTTTATTAATGGAGAGAGACAGAGAGAGAGGGAGAGGCAGAGACACAGGCAGAGGGAGAAGCAGGGTCCATGCAGGGAGCCTGACGTGGGACTTGATCCAGGGTCTCCAGGATCAGGCCCTGGGCTGAAGACGGTGCTAATCTGCTGAGCCACCCAGGCTGCCCAGGAATGTGATTTTAAATTCAAGTGTAGTTAGTTCCTTTCTGAGATGAAAAATTAATTCCTAAGTTTGATATATTTAAATATATTAAAATAATTATATTAAAGAAATAATAAAACTCTTGACAAATTTGCCTAGCTTTTTACCATCAACCCACTTGGTGGCCCCATCTCAGCATCATGCAACATTAAAATAATTAAGTCAAAATATTCCAATATTCAAAAATGTTTTGAAAAATAGTGTTATCTTAGGGGATTTCATTCATAATGCACAGCTTGCCTTCTTTAAATTGTCTCTCCTCTTCTTAGCTCCTGTTCTCTATTTCAACTGTTGTCACAACATCTTTATCTTTTCACTGTAAGAAGACCCTAAAATATTCTGCTAAACTAGTCCCCGAAGGTTCTGGTGTTTCACTTACTGCTCTCTCACAAACACTCCTTCCCACCATTAACTCTATACTCCTCCCACAGTACATCCATCCTACTCATCAAGATGGCTCTAAGTTCTTCCACTCATGTTTAGATATGTACAGTGAAGTCCCAACACAGAATATTTACTCTGTATCTGGTCAGGACACAGACAATAGCAGTGAATACATACAAATCATTATTTGTTACTTAACACACATGTCCAATATATGCCCTTTGTTGAGTCAAGGGGAGTTGTTCCTTCTGCTGAGGCTATTTTCATTGTCCAGACCAGATCAGAGGGGGGTGAGCCCCACTGGAGCAGAGAGCTCCTTGCAGGTGACTTATTTATCCTTTGGCCTAGATGAGCTCTTGAGATTGCAGATATGTGCTATTTGAAGATTAAGTAAGTGAATGAAAGACTAGATAAAATTAATACATGCTCCCTTTAAAACAGGAAATGAAAAACTCTACAGCAAAGAAATGTATTCATTTTAGCATTTTCCAACCTTTTTTTTTAACCACACATTTACCTTCCCCCCCCGAAACCTATTCACATTTTGAAAAAAATTAGTGTATATTTTGCATTTTGTACAAAAATGTTTACAAAGTTTTGTAAAAGAGGTCTTAGGTGATGAAGCTGATGATCAAAAAATATGTATGGTTCAGTCTTTTTCATTTATCTGATTCAAAGCAGAAGCAGTAGGAATAAGAATTAGTGGGCAAAAAAATGGTAAGTCATATTTTACTTCTAATTTTATAAATGAGACATTCTAGAGCCTAAAAATAATAGGAATACATTAAAATGAAACTATACATTTTTAGGCGACAATGTTGGCTTTTAGCATTCCCAAAAATTAATATAGTAGCTCTGCACATAAAACAGAACAATGACTGGATTTTATTTTATAAAATAGTGATCACATTATTTTATAAAATAGTGATCACATTATATCCTGACTCAAAAAGAGAACAAAAATCTTTCAAAAACATTGACCTACAGAAACTAGTTTCCCTGGACTAAGGTCTTAACAGCTGAATGCTTCACAGATTGTCTAATGCCTTCAAGAAGCCTAATAGATATGGCTTCATTTCTTTCATTGCTGAATACGCTTAGGATAATCCTGACTCACCACAGTTTAATGCCTGGTCACTCTCAGGCATCAAACACAAGTGGTGTAGATGAAGAGAAAAAGACAAAATAGCCACCTACTCCACAGCTTTGAAAGTGGGTCAGCGAACTATGTTAATGCATTAGAGCTGCAGTGTCCCTAAGACACTAACAGGAGAGAAAGGAATAAAAAGAATTAGAGCATGTTATCCTATGGTCTCTCTTCCTTCATACGTTTATATGGTCTGTTCTGTTGCTTTGCTTGAGCTGGGACCTGCTGAAAATTGAAACTGCTTGCAGAGTTTTAAAAGGTAATGATCTCCTTCATCTCTCCATTGAGGGAAAGGTTAGTGTTACTTTACCAACTAGTAGGGAGAATTTTTGAACTCTCAAATAAATCCATCTAAACAAACAAATAAAAAGGGCATATACTCAAAACTATTTCCTTTATTTTTTTAAAGATTTTATTTAAAAAAATAAAATAAATATTTTATTTATTTATTCATCAGAGACACACACAGAGAGAGAGGCAGAAACTCAGGCAGAGGGAGAAATAGGCTCCACGAAGGGAGACCAATGTGGGACTTGATCCAGGGTCTCCAGGATCACACCCTGGGCTGAAGGTGGTGCTAAACCGCTGAGCCACCTGGCTGCCCAATTTCCTTTAAAAAGCACATTAAATTCTACTAGATGTTAATATCAGAGGAAACTGTCATGTTGGTCAAAAGTTTCACAGCAAGTGACCAGTATCATATATAGCATTCTGTGTAGTAGTCAAATTCAATCAGTGATATAAAACATGACTAGATATACACCAAATTCTCTAATTTAATTCTGGGAGGTGGACAAGTAGAGCACCTGTGTGGATGCAAAGCACATGATGCCATGTCACAATATATTAGCTTGAATCACATTATAATGAGATGTGACAAAATATAATACATCACATTAAAATAGAATAAAAAAATAGGTATGTAGTATAACTTTTGATACTACATATGCTTAAAAGAAGGAAATAAATTATGGGAAGTCTGAGCAAACTGTGAAAGCAAGAAATATGAATTTATTTACAGATCAAATCCTCACTCTAGTAACACTCAGCAGAGCTGCCATCATTAATAATCAAGGCTTAATATTACTGCCATTTCAAACTGCATTGGTTGGAGAATTGGAACATTAGTTGTCAGGCCTAGATGTCACCATTTTTCCTTTGAAAATTATTGATAATGGTTCAAGTTTACTTATTCACAGAACCAGGAGACTAATTTTCCAAGGAAAATATTTTTAAATTTTATTGTTTCTATATTTTTTATAGAAAGAATATGTCCTCTATATAACATATGTTTAACTTTAAATATATTATCTTAATAATGCACTAATATCCATCCTCAGACTCCAGCCTAGCTTTTCCCTCTTACTACAATGTTTATTATGGTCTTAGCAATCAGAAGCTATGGTGTTTAACTTACCACGGGCTTTCTGAAAACTTGAAAGTGTAGAAGCCTAGATTGTATACTGTATTTGAAATCATTTACTAGAAACACTAAATCGTCATGATTCAAATTGTTAGACTGTTCCTGAATCATTGACCCTAGTTTAGAATAATATGGGGTAGAGTGAGGAGTAAACAGTTGGTATTCCCTATCTTCCTGTCATGGAATTCTAGGTATCTTACTAGTGGAAGGCCTCAAATCTGCAACATGATAAATGGTCTTGTAATCACCACCAAAAAAGCATAGCACTTATCTGTTCGGGATAGAGTTCCTCAAGCAGCTCTTCCTCATTTCAGAAAGTATTTCCTGAATATAAAGGGTAGAGTAACATGTTCCAGAGATTTTGTTTAGCAATATATGTTGATTGTCTGTTGAGCAACTTCTTATGAGCAGTAACTGCGGAATTATCAGTTCATATCTCTCAATGTGAGTTTACCTATCAAGGCATATTTGGTACATTCTAGAGAAGGGATGGAAAGACGAGAATGACAAGGTGAGAAGTTTCAGTTTCATCCATTTGCCTTTGGAGAGTTATTCAGGGCTTCTGGGTAATAGGCTGACATGTAAATAGAGTTTTATGAAGAACAATCTGATAATCTTAAAATATTAGTAGGAATTAAGTACATGCTTAGAACAAATGTATCATTGAATGATTTATCAAAGTGTTCATGTATAAATTGTAATGTTTCAATAATTAAAAACTATACAACAGTATTAACCTAAACATTTTATAAAAACATTACTCTCTCCCTAATCTGGGTAGATTGCTCAAATATTTATATAATACATATTCAACTATCTTTTAATTTTCCAATGACAAGATTTAAGCTAAAATATGTACTCCTTGAAGGGACCATCAATGTTTTTTTGTTTTTTTTTTTTACCACCAGTCCTTATCACTGTGCCTGGAATGTTGTAGAGTATTAATAACCAAAGGTCAAATGTGAGTAAATGCAAAATAAATGAATATAAAAACTGCTTTGCTTTTCATTCTAATCCAGTTTGTGAGAATGCTTTACTCGTATTTGTTTTGCACCCACGCACACACACATTATATATATTTCTGGACAAAATCAAGTCCTGCATGTTATTTTCAAAGGTACTGCTACTGAATTCCTATCACTCTGAATTGTAAATCAATACAAGGTAGCCAAAAACAGTTTCTTGAGGCTAAAATTTCCCTATTTTTCACTTGACAATAATGTTGATTTTAATCAATAGAAAGTTATTAAAACACATTTTATTAGACTTGCTAGTAGAATTTAAAAGGAAAAGATATTAAATAAGCACAATATTAGATTAGATTCTATTAACAGTTGTTCTTTTCATGTGTAAATTCCCACTATAGTTAGAAATGAATTTGTTGTTTATTTGAGTGATTTGTAAGTCAATGAAATATATTGATAGAGCACTACATAATAGATACAATATGAAGTTTAAAATAGTATAAATAATTTGAGATGAGAAATATTTTTAGTGTAATGATACATCTGAAATTTTTAAATTAAAGAAGTAATTTAAATATTGCTTTGATTAAAAAAATCAATTAAATTATTAGTCTATGAAGATTCACCTACCTGGCGGTAGAAAAAATAGAACTTATTAAAATTATTAAAGGCATAATTTTTATCAGATCTCAACGTTGATACTCTAGTGGATTCAAGTTAAATTCAAGAACTAATTCCTTATAAACTATAATATTAAAGTAGAAACAAACGATACAATTTCCCATTGAAATATTGAATGAATTTTTTAAAAGGATAAATCTAGACACATTTTGTTTCAAGATAGCTCAGAATCAACATTTTAAAAGCCCAGCTTTTCTCCTGGCTAAATACTTTCCAGGTGTGATTAATTTCAGGCACAATTTTCTGCCCCTGCACTTACCTGCTGGTGGATTTAATTAGTCAGTGGTGCCTAAAGTTGAGAATACAGAACTTGGAAATAACACCTGGAAATTTCCACTTCATTTGACATAAAATTGGAAGACTGTATCCTTAGTAAAATACTTAGAAATTTCTGTAAGAAATGTTATTTTTTCAAAGGGGAAATGAGGAGGGTATATAATTTAAAGAGGTAGTTTGGAAAATGTTTCTGCTAAATACCATATGAATTCACTCATATGTGGAATTTAAGAAACAAAACAGATGAATGAACATAGGGAAAATTTTTTAAAAAGAGGCAAACCATAAAATAGACTCTTAACTATAGAGAACAAACTGAGGGTTGCTGGAGAGGAGGTGAGCAGGGAGATGGACTAAATGGGTGATGGGGATTAAGGAGGGTATTTGTCATGATGAGCATTAGGTGTTACATGTACTGGGTGTTGTATGCAAGTGAGGAATCACTAAATTCTACTCCTGAAACTAATATTACACTATATGTTAACCAACTAGAATTTAAATAAAAACTTGAAACATTTAAAAAATGGTTTGTATTTAGAGAATGATTCACATTTGTTTACATATTAATCAGGGTCTATACATAAGAAATGATTAAGTTTAGGCATTAAAACATGAGATGCATATTTCCACAAGCTTACTCTTATCATTTTAATAAATGCATCTCAAAATTTTAATAAGATTTTATTTATTCATTCATGAGAGACACAGAATGTGAGGCAGAGATACCCAGAGGGAGAAGCAGGCTCCCCGAGGAGAGCCCTATGTGGGACTCAACCCCAGGACCCTGGGATCATGACCTGAGCCAAAGGCTGATGCTCAACCACTGAGCCACCCTGGTGCCCCAAATTCATCTTAATTATTCTAATAGTACAAATGAAGAGAAAAATAGTTGAAGTTCTAAAGAAAGAAAGAACATCATTGAGGATAGAAGTGGTATAAAGGGCTGGAGAATGATTGGTGCCTTCATTTTCTAGCCAGGGAAATGAATAGCACTGAGAAATTGTCCGTTCCCAAAAAAGAAGTGCACAGGATTCAGTAAGTATAAGAAAGAGTTTGGGGAGGGAAGGAGGAAGTAGAGGCTAAGCAAAGAATAGGACAAAAGTAAAAATTTATATTTAACATAATAACTAAGGCTGTATATTACACCATTTTTACTAGTAACCTGATGCTAGGTTCTAACAACATCTTTTACTAATGCCTTATGGGCTCTCTTTGTAATATAAATCATCATACCAATTCATTCACTTATTAATTTTTAATGTTACCATTGACAAATCCCTCTGGGTGCCTGTGCGTAATTACCAAAATGGAGTACGATCATAAAATGAATAGAAGCTAAATTCAAAATTAAATAAAAGCAGGTCACCTCCACATTAGGAAGGGCCCTGATATTGAACAAGCTAAGGCATTATCAAACTGGGAACAGATGGCCTAAAACAAAGGGTGTGTGAAGACAAGGATGTCCTCAGGACAAGGTGTCTGTTATTTAGGAGAGAGGGAGCTTTCATAATATAAGAAACTTTTCATCTGGGTAACCTTAAGGGAAATACTATTTTCAAAGATCTTTTATTCATTTTAAATTTACCAATGAGCATACCCTTCTGATTCACCCCCAAGATTCATGTGTGAAATATCAGTAAAAACAGCAAAGTTATTTGGGATGTTGTAACATGTTGTCAGTTTATTGGGCAGCTGTTCATATTTCTAGAATCTTGCTTTAAATCAGTACATGCTCTAAAGGATTTTGGCGCTTTAAAATTTCTAAATTATCTGCAGCAATCTAAGGCCATTCTCCCCTGTTATTTACAATGCATTGCCTAGCCAGACACTGGATTCAGTCATTCAGATAACTATAAATCACAGGGAAAGATTTTTTAAATTATTTTGTTTTATCTTTTAATTATTGGTATCTTTTGGGTTTTAGTTCAGGTTCTCAGAAACTTTGACTTTCTTAGGATACTCTATGATTTTAGCACAAATACTAATATAGACAGTTTTGCCTATCATGAATTTTCATAAACTAAATCAATATAATGTGATTTTACTCATTCTTTATTCATTTTTCTAAAGATTGTATTTATTTGTGAGAGATGCACAGAGAGAGGCAGAGACACAGGCAGAGGGAGAAGCAGGTTTCCCGGGACCCCAGGATCACGCCCTGAGCTAAAGGCAGACATTCAACCACTGAGCCACCCAGATGCCTCTCTTTATTTATTTTTAAACTTCTTCCAAATTTTGTGCTAAATCTTCAAAAACAGAGAAAGACCAGGGTCACCAGATAAGCACGGTAATTTGTACTTGCTGCTCTGTCAACTGAGAGCTCTTTGATTTAGTTGCACTTTCTCGTCTTTCTTTTCCTTTTGGAGGTATGAACTATACTGCAGACTAGGTTGCACCAAACTTTACATTTCACTCATTATTGTTTTCATGAGTCAACATGAAGTCCGTCCAGGACAGAATGATTACTATAGGCCTCTTGCATAACAGGCAAAATGGTGTCTATTAAAGATGAGTATGTGAATGTCACACATCCTCAAACATCATGTCATTGGGCTTTTGCTTTTCCAAATGTACATGTTGATATCTCTAGATTATTCAATAAATTGTTGATAATAAAATAATGGATATATTAGTATAACCAAATGAATTTTTCATTATTATGTGTATCGGTATGTACAATATTCCCTTCAGAATCAACCTGAGGAAAACAAATTTTACTCTGCAATTTTGAAGTATAGGGATTAAATATTTTCTGCCCTTAAGCACTTAATAATCTTTAAAACACATAAAATGGAGGATAACACAACACAGCATACATTCCGTGCTAAATTGAATGATATAGATAGAATGTACCCCAAAATATTAAAATTGGAAGGAGATCAGAGTGATAACTAGTGGGGCCACAGAAGATTGGGAGTGAGACTCCAATGTGCTACTGATAACAGTTAATTTTTTGATAGATACGGAGAAAAAAAAGTATTATTTCATAAAGGAATATGTATGACCTATCTGTGGTTGAGCCAAACCAATGTTTGTCAAGTATCTATTCTAACAGATTTGTGATGGCAAAAACATGAACAAGTTATCTTCCTTTCCCCTAATGATTTTGTAACCTCATCATGGGAATACCATACAAAATCATACAATGAGATAGCTGTGACAAGGGCATTGAAAAAGACATTATTTTGGGTGTGCCTGGGTGGCTCATGATCCTGAGTTCCTGGGATCAAGTCTTGCATCAGGCCCCCAAGCAGGGAGCCTGCTTCTCCCTCTGCCGGTGTCTCTGCCTCTCTGTGTCTCTCATGAATAAATAAATAAAATATTAAAAAAGACATTTTAAAGTGCTAAGGGATTATGTATATAGCATATTATATATATATATATATAACATATATATAAGCTTTCAACTATATATATATATAGTTTATATATATATTTATAGTTTATATATATTTATAGTTTTTTTTCAACTATATATATATACATATATATAGTTTGACGTTTTCAAACTGAGAAAACTTCAAGGATGTAGTGACTTGAATGAGTAAGAGCTCAAAAGGTAGAGATAGGGGAAATTATCCCAGGCAGAGGGACTGTGGTGAAAGAAGGGACACAAAAATGTACTGGAAGGGTTATTGTAATGATTAGGATCAGAGAATAATAAGCCCAGCGTGCTTGGAATTTAAAATTCATGAGAGGCTACAGTGGGGGAGAGAAGCCTGCCCTGGAGTAGAGAAGATGCAATAAGTTTGTAGATTCCTTAGATACCTTGTGTAATTGTCTGGATGTGAACTGAGGAGTAGCCATTGTAAGATTTATTCACTTATTTTAGAGAGAGAGTGTGTAGGGGGTGGAGGGACAGAAGAAGAGGGAGAGAGACAATTTCAGGCAGATTCCCTGCTGAACGCAGAGCCTGATCTCAAGACCCTAAGATCAGCCTGAGCCAAAATCAAGAGTCAAAGGCTTAACCAACTGAGCCACCCAGGCGCTCCATGGGGAGTGGTCATTATAATAGATGAGATGGTGGAAGTATAAACAGAACCAGGTGTGACTTGCCATGATGGTAAAAGATGAGGGGAAGCTGATTATATAACCGTATAGAGTTGGTTTGGGACAGTTGTAAAGTCAGTTTCAAGGTGAAGAAGTAATAAGAACTTTACTGAAAAGATAATATAGTAAATTTTCGTCAGTTGGCCAGGGTGTCATGAAAACAAAAAAAAAAGAGTGTATTTCCATAAGAACTATGTAAAACAACAGAATCCTTCATATGTTTTTTTCTAAATACCTCAAGGCCTCAAGGCCACTTGGACTGCAAATAAACACAGAATTAGTAGAATGGTGAAATATAAAACAAACGAGAATAGGTAGCCAAGCGGAGATAGTGATCATAAACTGTAATTTAGACAAATTTTAGAAGGAATGGGATGAAGGTAGGTAGCCTGCATATCTGTGGGACAGAGAAAAAAATGTGAAAAAGAAAACTGACAGTGATAATTCTGGAAGAGTGGGAAATCATGATTGATTGAAACATTGAGGTCCCATTTTTGAGAGCCTATTAATAATTCAGGAGAGATTAAGCCACTCTGGAAGTTGTTCAAGTAATGGTGCTGAAAGGAATATAGTGAGCAATTAAGGATGAATTTGTACAGCATAACACCAGACCAGAGCAGGACAGTACACATATAGCGACTGATCTGGAACATATACAGAAAACAGAACAAGTAAAGGCCTTTGCATCAAAGTACAGTCTTGTGTTATGTAATCTCATTTCTTTGTGACTGTATCATTTACTTTCACTCAGAATATTTCTGTATTTTAGGAACCCACTTTTTATTCATGTGTACTCTGCACCTAGAATAGAAATACAAGTCAAGATAAATGAGTCATCTAAAGCAGTCATAAAATCATGTCATAGCAAAATATTTTATTTTGCATTTTTTTTTCGTGTGGCATAATTAGCCTATGGGTTCTAGAAGGGCAAGCCAGCCAGGATTGGGGATTATGAGCAAAAAGAATAAAGAAATTCAGGAATAATATATACAAAAGATCTCATTCATGTTGAATTGGAGCCTGCATTTCCAAAGCAGTGAGATTAAAATTATAAAGTACTGAAAGGGCACAGTTAATTTCTCCCACTGATTCATCATGAAAATTACAAAATACATTTATCATCAAGAAAAAGACATTTGTGTAAAAAATGGACAAAGGCTTTTTTGCCGGGATGTTGTTAGATCATCTACCAAGTCAAAACAGTTGTACATTTTGTTAATATGTTACTGGAATAGAATAATGCTGCACATTTAGCACTGGATTATGTGGCCTGCTGCCCGAATTTGTAGCTCTGATGACAAGGTGTAAGTTTAAGTAGTTCCTCATTGATTTATGCCTGATGCATTATAATTCACTGACTGGCAGGGTAAGCGACTAGATTTGTTAAATTAGAGAGTAAAATTCATTTTTGTTCTGTTTTAGTACTTTTAAGTTTTGAGGCTAAGGTAAAATAAACACACAGTATGATAAAATCCTCCACATTAAAAAATTCATGGCAACTTAAAATATTGGATGTGGGACCTAGTATAATTTATTTCTTAACTCTTGTTTCCAAACAACCATAATTAAAGGGATGTAAACTCACTGGTGTACGTTAAGAAGCTTATAATAAATACCATTTCTAAATGTAGCAAATCAGTTTATAATAAATAAATAAATAATGTATATACTTCTGTCTTAAAAAGTGTTATAAATCACTATAGAAACTCAGCTGACACTGTATTATTTTTTATTTTTATTTATTTTATTTGAGGGAAAGTGAAGAAGTGAGAGATTGAGCAGGGGGTGAGAAGGAGAAGCGAACTCCCCACTGAGGAGGGAGCCCTACTGTGGGCTCAATCCCAGGACTCTGGGATCATGACTCCAGTGGAGGACAGATACCTAACCGACTGATCCACCCAGGTACCCTCACAACGAATTTTTAAATAAGCTCAGACTCACTATTTATATAACTTTATGGGGGTCTTCATCTCCTATCAGTAGTTTAAATATCTCTCATTCAACATGGATAATTTTAATAGTTCTTATGTTATCTTTTCTATAATCATCTAAATTCTATTTCTCAAAAAATTAAATAAATTCTATTTCTCAAAAGATATATATGGAGATACCCATATATTTTATTAGATTAAAATGAAGAAGGATCTAGCACTTGAATAAGAAATATGTTGAGATTTTTGTTTTAAATATTACTCTCATATTCTATATTTCATTCAGTGAATCTTAAGAATATTCCTAAAGTGAATGGAACTGGAGGGTATCTGAGTGAAGTAAGTCAATCAGAGAAAGACAGTTATTGTATGGTTTCACTCATATGTGGAATATAAGAAACAGAGCAGAGGAAGGAAGGGGAAACTGAATGGGAAGTCATCAGAGAGGGAGAAAAACCATGAGATTCTTGACTATAGGAAACAAACTGATGGTTGCTGGAGGGGAGGGGGATGGAGGGAAGGGGTAATTGGGTGATGGGCAGTAAGAAGGGCATGTGATGTGATGAGCATTGGGTGTTATCCACAACTGAAGAGTTACTGAACTCTACATCTGAAATTAACGATATACTTACGATACGTTGGCTAGTTGAATTTAAATAAAAAATACCATATCTAAAAATAAATAAAATGAAATAAGTAGAACTTTTTCTTAAAGAGATGATGAAATTTTACATTACCATAGATATTTTTATTTCAGATACTTCTATTAATCCATGTTATTATGACATTAGAAGGTATCTCCATTTTTAATAAAGCACTTATGATTTACCGAGTTGACCAATAGTAATTAACACCTTGAACTTGAAGAATTTGCTTAACTGTCTGTCTAGAGAGTTAATCATATCCTTTTGTGTGCAACCATCTATTTGAGTACCTAGAATGTAGAGAAAATAAGAAGCAGTAAGGGAAGAAACGGGAGCGCTAAAACAGATGTGAAAAAATGAAATTCATGTGGAGCAATTTGGGGTCAATTCTAAGCAGTTTCTTATGTTAAGGAGCGAGTGGGAATTGGAAACAAGGCAGTCATCCTGCAGGAGCAGGACCAGACCAATGTAATAGGTGGAATTGGAACAATTGTGCATGGGACATTATGGATGTAAGTGGGACTTGCCTACCTTACAGAAACTGATTTTGCAAGAATATGGAGGCTAACACTCTTCTGACTGATGACTGAAATACAAATAATTTCTCTCTGCTTTCTATGTACTAAAGACCTGGGGGGACATAGAAACTGATTGAGTCCAAGAGTTTTAGAAAGAAATGGCTCTTTCACTGTATGATCTATGGGGTGCTGCTGTCTGACAGTGTTACAAAAATGTGGAGGGGTCACATAGACTCTAAGACCTTTGACCTTCTCTGTGGAAGACCATTTCTGAATCTTACTGGTAGGACAAAAAGGGTACCAGAGGCCTCCTAGGATAGGTTACCAAGTCAGTCAGGGGCAGGTAGATAAGGAAAGCTATATAGATGACTAGAATTCCTTTTAGAGACCACCTCATGATGAAATGCATCATCAATAAAACCCCCTAAATTCTAATGTTGATTGTTTTCCATTTCACTTCAAATTAAATTGAAATCTGCCCTGGCCTACTGGATGCTACAGGAGTTGGCCCCTGCTCCTTGTACTACCTCATCACCTGTAAACCCCACTGAAGCTCTCTGCTCCAGTTACTCTAGCCCTTTGTTCCAGGTGTTCCTCACCATAAGACCACTGATCACTCTAAAAATAGAACACAACCCCCTACCCCATTACTCACCCTGATTTTCTTCATAGCATTTAACACTTCCTGGCATATTATATGTTGTTTTTCTTGCTGTTTCTAGTAGATTGTAAATTCCATGAAGGAAAGATTATGTAATCATGTTTTATTTCATGTTGTATGCTACAGCTGCTAAAACAGTCACCAAATGAAATAATAAATAAAGGTCTCATTCCACTTATCCACTATTATCCTTCTTTACCTTAATACAATATGTTAAGTATACTGATATGAAAAAATAGTTGAAACTTGGTGGGTAGGAAATACATGTAAGTATTGATTTAAACCCAGTCTTAAAAAAAAAAAAAAAAAAAAAAAAAAAAAAAAAATAAACCCAGTCTTAGGTTACTTGGTAAAATTACTCTGAGTGATTAAACAGTATATTCATTTCTCTCTACTCAATAGCTTAGCACCTAAATATTCCAACATTAAGCTCATAACATAAAATTGGTCTCAGTAATTAATATCATCTGCAAGGTGGTCAAAGCTTTGTACTTTCTAAAACAAAACAAAAAAAGAAGTAGAGTGTTCTTACTTAATCTGACATCTTGTCTTATTATAAGTAATCAAGAGTACCCCCAAATAGTTGGTTGAGTATTCTCAAGCAATATTAAAACATACACTTGTAATTGATGTATTTGGGTTTAATCACACCTCCATAAAGATGTAGAAAGAAGAGAATATATTGCCTACATCCATATCATCCATGATAAGATAGAGTTCAAATAGGGGGAAAGTAGTCTATCTAAAATTATATTCTACATACCTAATATTTGGAAAATACTAAATAGTCCTTTGATAAATGTATAAATATTATCCCATTTCTTTAGCCTATCATCTGTTTTTAGGTAGAAAAAAATCCTACATAATCCAAGGTCACTTTAGCTTAACATAATTTTCAATGATTACAAAACATATTTTACATCAAAAATATATTCATTTTTGTTTCTGCTCCACAATGACTTGCTGGAAGAGCATGACTTATAGGATGCTATTCTAGATCATGAAAGGAATATGAAAAATGAATGAATAATGGCCTCTAAAAAATTGTGAAGGAAAATGTATCATATTCTCTTCAGCTATCATTTTACAGGAAAGAGGGAGGGATAGATAATAGAAATACATAAGGCTATGTCATCCTTAATCCCAAATAACACATAAAAAATCACCTTAACCTATTTTTTTAGCTTATAGTTCAGTATTGTATGGTGATAAATTATTAGATACTTTTGTAGTTAATCTTAGCCTTTTTTGATATAATCAGGTCTCTTGAAAGATAATTTTTGGACTTCTCAGTTACACTTTTGAGTACTTAATCTTTATTTGGTATCAGGAAAAACACAATTTAGGCACTTGTGTTCACTCTTACAATTCTGCTATGGACCATCCTCTGATACCTGATACAACTTCATCATTGTTTACTAAAGATGAATACTTCCACAATCTAATTCTAAAACATCTTCAGTGTGATGTGGATATACCTGAATGGACAACATCATTAATTTTCTAACTAATTATGAAACTAGGGTGGGAAAACTTGAATTAACAAAAACAAACTTATATTTCTAACCATCAGGAGGAATGTGTTACATCTTTTACATTCCAAATAGAAGATATCTGTGCTGAAATGAAACTTTAACTTATTTTTTCCCCACATGGGCTTTCTTGGCCCTATGATTTGGCCCTATGATTATTAGATAATGCTATCATCTATGAGAAGGACTGATGAATAGTGAAGGAAGATGGATATCCTTATTACTTCAGAGTGAATTGTAAATTGTACTCAACAAATGAACTATGCTTTTCTGTACAGAAAACTATTATTCTGAACCATGTAAAATTGTCATTTTTGTAGGTTGAAAGTTGTGTACCAGCAATTTCATATGATTCAATGAAATAACTTGTTACCTGCTTCTAAGGAAGTTAACCATTCTCTACCAAAGATCTTTGAAATATCAAAGGAAATATGAATCATCTCTATTGAGAAATCTAATTTAAAGTATCTTGAAAGCTACTACATGTTAAAATACAGTCTTTCCAGTTGTAAACACGATAATGAAGCTGAGTCTAGACATATAAATATAATTATTTGCTTTACTTTCATGTAACATATTGTGACTTTGACCAAATTAACTAACTTTTAAGGGGACATTTATTGATAACTTTATTTGTTAAATAGCAAGGGAGATATATATATATATAAATTGAGTTTTTAAGGCAGATAAGACAAAGCAACCAAATATCAGACTTTTAAAAAATAAATGTTACAGTCTAAAAATATTGATATTTCTTATATTCTTGGAAATCACACCATTTCAAATCTCATGAAGATAAACTAGAAATAACTGGATAATTTTCATTTTTTCTCAGTCTTCTCCTCACCAGTTTCCACTACTGCCCCCCATACAACGGAGAGAAGATGTCATGCTCAGATTAAGGGAAAACTCAAAAACAAAAACAAAAAACAAATACTGGATGGTATGCATCTCACTTTCCTCCTTTTGTAGGAAGCTATTATATGTTTTAATTTAAAATATGTTCAATTGAGCTATCAGCCTAGGTCAATTGAAGACTTCAAAAGCCTGTAAGATATACTGAAAATAAATTTGCTTTGAAAAAAACTACATCTTATTAGTTATTTTAAAATGAATAAACACTGTTATGTATATTCAGAGTTTAGAATCTACTAGTCAGCCGTTAGTCCTGTCCCCTGTCTTCCAACAGTCAAATGGAAGAAAAAGAGAAAAGACTGCTTGTTAAAGAATGGCCTTTTTGTGGTACATTTAAACAGAGTGTCATAGAGCAGGAACCAACACAATGAGCAAAGAGTTCATATTTACACAGAAATTCTTTGTTCTAATGACTCATTGAAAAAAAGAATTACAAGTTTAGGATATTCATTTAAATTTAATTTGACCACATTACCTCTTAGTTGGCTCATAATTATCTCCAAGTAATTTTATAAATAATTACTTAAAATGCTTCATTTTGCTATACATCATGAACTAACTAAATTAAGAATTTAAATTATGCTGCTTTAGTATTTATAGTTAATCATATTTTCACTTCATGAACAGCTTTTAATTGGGAATTTGAGCTTAAACTTAATAATAAAAAGCTGAACTGATTCGAGTTATTATTGAAAGAGCTCCTCAATTTAACTATTAATTAAATAATATAGTTTTTAAGTGGTGTCCCTTAAATGGTTTTGAGTCCTAATAAGTTTTATGTGATCTATATATGATCTTTAGATTATTATAAAGTGTCTTCAGCTTGTTTTACTTAATGTATAGAAAGATAGTATTTAAAATTTTTTCTACATCCACACCGTGGAAATTAAAGTGTAATATAATATTATAATTCCACCTAATAATATTATAATTTTATCAAATAAATAGGGAGAGAGCTTGAGGATTGAACATTTCTGGTGTTTTAAAATTTAAGAAGCATTTGAAAGCATTTTTAGAAGATGCAAGCGATGAGCAGGTTAGAAACAAGTAACTTGGAAGAAACCTTCTATGCTCAGAAATACTGAGAAACACCAGTAATTACACTGTGCAAATTAATGATTAAATATCATCTTAAGAACAGCTTTCCTGAGAATTAAAACATATTTGAGTTTGGAAATGAAGTATGCAGGCATAACAAAGGAATAAAATGGAATGGTAAACTGTTTTCTGTCATGGAATCTGATTATCAGTAGGTGTCTCCATTGGTAGCTTGGGGCATGAAGCTTCCGACGAATTGGGATAGACTTGATTTTACTACCAATTAGCTACAGGACTTTACACAAGTCAGTTTATGCCCACCAATTCCCAGTGTCTTCACCATAACCAAATTACATGCTATCTCTTCCATTAAGCATTTTTTTTTTAAATTCCCATAGCTCAATTTCTCTCTCCTGTAAAATCCCACAACACATTTCTATGAACCCCACTGCATTTGTCTCTTTCAGCTTGTGTTATACTTATTTGTGCATGTGTCTACATACATAAGACTCCACTGGAACATGAACTTCTTGGGAGAAAATTCTGTTTCTTCACATCTTTATTCTCTCTCAGAGAGTAGTCAATGACTATCTGCTTTAGAAGTAATTTGTTTACTTACTTACAATGTAGATTCCGGAGATCTACTCTTTAGTGCTGTGCTGTGCAATGCAGTAGTGTCTACTGGTCACATGGATATATCGAGCACTTGGCCTATGCTTAGTCTTATTGGTGATATTCAGTAGCTGTGAAATGCTCACCAGATTTCAAAGACTTAGTAAAAAAAATATGTAATGTTTCATTAGTAACATTTAAATATTGATGTGTGTTGTGAGGATACTAATCCATTGAATATATTGGCTTGAATTTAAAAAACATTTCATTTGTTTCTTTATTTTACTTTATTAACGTGGCTTTCAGAATATTTAAATTACCTATGTGTTTCGCATTAAATTTTTTTGAAAGTCACTGTTTTAGATATTTTGATTCAATTAAATTCTGTGTAGCACAGCAATCTACATATATGTATTTGTTTTTAAATATATACATACATAGCTATATCTTTTAAAGATCCTCAAGTAATTATCTTGTGTATAAAAGTTTGAAAATGACCAGATTGATATGTTAAGTATGCATAGTAGACCCTCAACAATGTAAACAACAAATGATGATGGTAGTTGTGGCATATCCCATACTTTAATGAGTATGTGATAATATTAGTATGTGAGTGCATTCTATCAATGAATGAAAGTCCTTGCATTGGGTGCTTCTGTCTTGATATGCTTGTAAGGCAAAAAGAAAAGGTTGCTACCCTTCTGAATGGCATACTTAATGAATAACAAAGCTTATTTGAGGTCATTAGAAACAATTAGCACCTTGTCTGCTATAGTAAACAGGAGCTCTGTTTTCAGTAAATGATGTTTCTTGCCAGGTTCAAATGAGGCTGCTTTCCTAGGAAGACCAGGCAGGGGAACATAGTACCAGAAAAATTGTGCTTGAGGGCTTGGCTGTTAAAGTTAGGTGGCAAGCCTGATTAATTTACTTATTGGTCCATTGCTGTTGTAAATTGGAATAAATTTGAATGGGCTGTTGGAAGAGCAGAGAATCCAGATAAGAGACATTAAATTTTTGATTCAAGAAAAATAAAAAAAATGCATCATTTTCCCTGTATGGAGGGAGTAATAAAATGGAATATTTAAACAAAAATACCTTTAGACTTAATTTAATGAAAAGCAGTGTTTTACTCCAGTCTGAATTTATAAAAGCACAGCTGCAATTCATCCTGCCATTCAAATATAACAGAATGGACAATATTATATAGCAGAATGTCGATAATGATGCTTTTAGTGAAGAAAACACATCTATTTTAAAGCTTTTCACTTTATTCTGATTTTACCCCCTCAGACCAAAAAAAAAAAAAAACAAAAAACAAAAAACAAAAACAAAAAAACCCTCATGTTCTTGAAAAGCAGCTTGATTAAAAATCACCCACAGGACAGTTATAGTCTTCCTGAGATCCTGGCTAAAACACAGTAGATTTTTAAAAGTATAAACAACAATATGTATTCTTATCAGTTGATTAGTCAAGCCCGTCTTTTCCCCTTTAAACAATCCCTTTAAGAGAAATAAACCACTTTGCCATCTTTGCAAACAAGAGTGGGTGTTGCACTGCAAAGAACCCTTTAGTGTTTTAGATTCTCGCCAAGGCTTACTGCGAATGACTTAATAGCCTTCTGAGAGAACTGAGGTTGCATTTTGTGCCACTGTGAATTTAAATCCAGGTCACAGAGATGTTAAATAGCAAATGACACATTTACTGTGCCACCCAGCTGCCTCCTCTAATGCACCAGGACTGCCTTCTGAACAAAGTCAGCATGCCAATGCTAGAATGTGCGCAAGTGGTTTTGTTGATCAGAGTAATCCTAAAAGAAGAAATTCTGCCCACAATTAAAAAGCTACTTAGCTCAATTGCTAATTCACCCCTGAAGTGTCAAATAAATGACTTGCCTCTCTGAAGGAGCTATAACCCTGCACCTCATGAGTGAAAAATTTTCAAGCTGTTCAGTGAGTCAGCCTTGAGATTGAAATACTCGTAGAGAATGTTCCCTATGCTAGAAGGCAGAGGTCACAGGCTATCGTCATCGGGCTACTGTAATTTATCTTTTTAAAAGATGTTTTGCCTCAAGGAAAACTTGTTAAAGTGAACGTTATAATCATGCTTACTTTGTGGTTGTGTATGAGGGATTATCCACATTGATGAAATACTAATAGATTATCTCTTTAATCATGCCACAATTTCACAAATGCTTTCTTCAAAATACTCTCCATGGTATGTCTCCCTCCTGCGAATCAATGCCATATCATTGATTAATTCCAAAGTTAAAATTGAGTGGCAGATAATCTGTGAAGGGCAAGAGCTGGAGGCATTGATTCTTGATGTCCTCTGAGAGCTAGCATCATAGGAATCATAGGAAGAGAACATGGAATGTGTCTATCAAGTGGAAGGAAGACAAAGCACCTACCTGAGGATATTTTTAACTTGTCAGGTCAGTTATTATGCCTCAACTGTGAATGAGATCTCTTGAGTAGGCAGGTATTTGAGTCCTAGTAAAACTATTCCTTGACATGAGTGAGTATGAGAATAAGCTGGGGAATGTCACACACACGTGCCCAGCACACATCCTAACTATTTGCTGATATGTCATTTCTGGGTCTGGGCCTTGTTTATCAAATTTCCAAATACTGATATTCAGCTAGATTGGGGAAATGCCAGGTCTATGCCATATGATTGCTATTCATTCACAAAGACACATGAGCTGTCTCATTGTTTAAACCAAGCCCAGATTTCCTGACCCTGTATGACTAAAGTTATTTTGCAAGGTAAAGTTAAAAAAAAAAAAAAAGAACAACAGAATATATTGTGAAAACATATGCATACATTTATTTATATTTAAAACAATCCTCTCTTCAAGTATACTAAGGAGTATTATACACAGATTTGTATTCCAAATCAAAGAACATCTTCAAAAGTGTCTTCCAGAGTGAACACACTAATTGCCATTAAAAATAGTAAACGAGGAGGGGTGCCTGGGTGGTGTAGTTGATTGAGCATCTGACTCTTGGTTTCGGCTCAGGTCATGATCTCAGGGTCCTGGGATAGAGCCCCATGTCAGGGTCCACACGCTGTGGAATCTGCTTGAGCTTTCCTGTCTCCCTCTGCCTTTCATGCGCTCTCTCTCTCTCTCTCTCATAAAAAAAAATAAATGAATCTTAAAAGAATAGGAGAGGAAGAAGTATTTTTTCCATTAATATATTCTTTCCTTTGTTTCCTTATTATCTTTGGGGGTATTTCAGAATACTAAAGAACTTACTACATTTTTGGAAATTATTCTAAATAGAATCCTGGTATTAATTATTTTACTGAGAACTGGGGAGATGTGGTTGAGGGGTGAACTAATTTTCACTCATTCTTTGAACAATATTTTCCTACACTTTATGCATTCTCTGTGCAAAGCACAAAGGCAGGTGCTTTGAGGCACATAAAATTGAATCAGATATTGATATATTTATTCTGCCCACACAGAATTTATAGTCTTTTATGGGAGGTAAACCATATGTATAAGTATCTAACTACAACAAAAAGTATAAACCATGAAGGAAAAGCCTTAATAATTTGCCTACATCAATATGTAAAAATTTGGGACATCAAAAGGTATCATTATATTACAGTGAAAATATAGGTCTCAGAATATAAGAAAATATTTTCAATGGATTTTACTGACATAGTAATAAGACCTGGAATGTGTAAAGGACTGTCAAAAACAATGAATAAGGGAGATCCTTGGGTGGCCCAGCAGTTTAGCACCTGCCTTCAGCTCTGGGTGTGATCCTGGAGTCCCGGAATCGAGTCCTACAACGGGGGAGCCTACTTCTCCCTCTGCCTGTGTCTCTGCCTCTCTCTCTCTCTCTGTGTGTCTCTCATGAATAAATAAATAAAATCTTGAAAAAAAAAAAGAATTCCAAACCAACATTAGAAAACAAGGTAAAAATATGATCAAGGTAATGAGTGGAAACTGAATTGCCATTAAAAAAAAAAAACATGAAAAAAGTTACTCTAACTCAATGATCATCAGAGAAAGATAATTTGAAACCACAAGATAAAGATAAGTTCTACACAATTTTTTAAAATCTGCTAATACCAGTATTAGAAGGTAATGTTATGGGAACTCATATATACTTGTGGTAGAGGTATAAAGGGATTCTCTATGGAGAGCAGTTTGGTATTATCTAGATAAATTGAGGGCATGCATATTTCAAAAAGGAATGCCATTCCTAGGCTCATGCCTGCATCAATTAGTGTTCTAGCAGAAAATAGGCAACACCTCCAAACTGAATAATTAAGGGGAATTCATAAAGAGATCCTTTACAAAATTTTGAGCCAGCTTTAGAGAAATCAACAAAGAATTATAGTATCCCAGGACCGATTTCAGCAGGAAGTCACTACTAGCTCTGGGGTAGAAGATGCAGAGGGTTTACCGGAACTGAAAAAGTGGGATGGTTGCAAAAGAAGGTTGTCCAACAGGAGCTGTGATTCTCAGGGAAGAACCAAAAAGGCAGCCAAATGAAGTGACTCAGATGGGAAGGAGCTTGAGGTATGAATAACTCAGACTTGTTTCCTACTGTTGTCTGACAACCTATGACTGCCTTTCCTTGACCTCACCAGCCACAAGTCAGAGCCAGGGAGCCTCTTGGTGAAGTCACTAAATGTCAGACTACCAGGGCACACAGCAGAGTGGGGACTTTGAGTGGGCGAATGGAAAAATTCAGGATAATTTATAGGAAAACTTTTGCTAATATACACACAAAGCCTCCATCCTAGCACTATTTATAAAGGCACACAATAGAAACAACAGAAGTATCTACAAACATGACACAATCTCACAAAAAATTCTGAGGAAGAAATAGAGCCAGGTGCAGAAAATACATATAGTCTATACCATTTATCATCTCAAACACGTGAAAATACCTTGTGGTGGTTAAAGATACACATAGTAAAAGTGTAAAGAAATTCAGAGAAATGATGAGTGACAAATTTATGAGAGAGGTTACCTCGCAGACTTCAGTGTTTGTTACATAGTTACACTAAAAAATTATGTGTTGTTTATCTGAAATTCAAATTTAACTGGGTATCCTGTATTTTATATGGCAGCACTAGTCAGGAGGGATATATAGCAGCTTCAGATGACTGCGAGAGTTGCAAATATTTCCTCCCCGTCTGTGGTTTGTCTTTTCCATTGTTCTCTGTTGTTATAGTGTCTCTTGATGGACAGAAGTTATATTTCTTTAGTTGGGCAGTGGGAACACAGGTGTTCATTTTGTTATTCTTTATAGCTTTCAGGATGTCTGAAATATCCCGTAAGTAATATTGAAAATTTCTATGCAACAAAATAAGAACTGAAACATGTCATGTGAAAGGTCCTGTGGATAAAGTACTTTAGGAGGTTAGAAAAGATAACTCATACCTAGCTGAGGGGCTCACAGAGGCTCACAACCTTGAGCTATGAATAAGATAGTGAAAGAAGGTCAGTATATTCTAAGCAAAGGAACTATCTGAAGAAAAGCGTTGAAGACGTGAGTATGTAATGTACATTAGGAGGAAAATGAAAATATAAAATTATAATCATAATGATTATGACAATATGTGCAATTTACGTTTTAAATGGTATTTTTTGAGTGCTGTGTGCCAGACATTTTTATTTTTTCTTTGTTTCACTTAATGCTCTCAACAAATCTTTGAGATAAGTACTGTAATTTTCCCACTTTAAAGATAGTAGATAATTTATGCAAGTACACGTAGCTAGTAAGTGGCAGAGGCAAAGTTTGAACCCCAGTTGGATGGGTTCAATTCACACTTAAAACTGCACACTTAGCCATCATAAATACCACGTCCAGCATCGTGATATACAGTGCATCTGTCCTGTACTAGCCACTCTTCGTTATGTGTCTCCTTATTTGATCTTGCAACAGTCTTATGAGTTATGTACCATACAGTTTTATCAGATGAGGCAAAGTAAGTTGTCCAAGAATCACTGACTACAATAAAGTAGAATATTTTAAACCAATCCTGTAAGACTCCAAAACCAGTTAACCAAGTAAGCTGTTCAATGTGGGTAATACCAATGGTAAGGTGAAGAGATCTAATGGAAAATAAACAGAGTAAGATGGGAATAAGATGCTGGACATGAAATCATGAAATAAAAATTAGACTTTATTCTCTCAGTAATTGCTTGTGGCAAGGGTTGTAGAAGTGATCCTTAGGAGTTTTTTAATAGGAAAATTAAACTATCAGATCTATGATTCAAGAAGATTAATATTAAATTAATATGGATTTCAGTTGACATGTTATTACCATACATTTGGGTCAGTGAGGTTTAACTCACTGAGCCCTTAATTCATTGTCCTGTCTGAACACTTACCAGAATGTTTTACATATGTCAAGTACTCAATATTTACATATGACTGGTAATCAATTATTGCATCTTGCATGCATAAGTAAATGAATGAAGGATATGTGTAATCTTAACTAATGATTAAACCGACGTGCTGTTTCGAGGTTTAGAAGATGTTGGGATGCAGGAACTCTAAAGGGGGTTCAGAAAGGCCTGTCACTGTCTTGCTTTGTTAGCACATTGTCTGATTTTAAATCAGATGACTCCTGAGGTTCCTTGTGATATTATCATTATGAGATTTTTAAAAGAATATGCATTTCCTGAGCACCCACAGATTAACATCCCCCCACCAAGAAGATACTTAAAAATATAGGACTTTGGACTTATAATTGCTTTAATATAATTGCTACTTATAATAGCAGTAATGTTTGTTGTCTAGTTCAATATGGCTGCAGCAGAAGTATGGAAGTGGTCTATTTTTTTCCAGTCTAGTAGCCTCACTTTAGTTGACTTTTAAATATAACTGGATCTGTAGGCAGTTGGTATTCATTTCAGATCAATGCACTGAATTTGAATCCACTCAATAAAAAAAAAAGTAATTATATGAATAGAGAAGGAAAATGAATGATTGTATGTGGTTCTATTCTAAGACAAGATTCTGGTGAAGTATAAGTTTTAGAATGATTGATGACATATATTTCTTTCTACAGTGTTACAAAATCTGACTCTCATTTAAGTGCTTTTCACAGACTCATAAAGCTTATTCATGAAAAACCATTTAATGATATGTACACAGACAGACACTCCCAATCACCCTCAACAAAGTCAAAACAAAAATACTACCACTGAAAGTCTTCTACTGAATTTCTCCAATATATTCAAAAATTGAATGTCTTTCCATGAAATTATCAACCTCTAGAGTTAATGAATTTATATCATTTAAATATTTCCAAGTGAATGTGCTCATCTGAGTGCATAGTAAACCCCCCCCAAAACAAACAAACAAACAAACAAACAACAAACAAACAGAAACCACTTCATAGCTCAAGTCTCTGAGGACAGGCTGTTCTCTAAGGATGTTTCTTTATACAAGGAATACTTTCATTGAAACCTAAAAACTACCACACATGATAACCTTATTTTTTCAGTAGTAAGGCATATACAGGTTAAATTTGAAAAATATATAGCTACATATCCATGTATAAATGAGCAAGTGTTTAATAGATTTAACAGCGGTATTTTTTACGGGTTCTGTTTGTATGTCCCTGCTGTTCTTAGGAAACACGTATTTCAAGATTTTATATCCAGAACTTCCATTTATCATCTGTCACTTCAAAGTATTTCTCCTAAAGCCCCTATCTTGAAACTTTTGTCTTTAGTCCCAGGTGATTCCCACACAACAATTTCAGAAGTAGTTTCTACACTTCAAATTATAAGTGATGAAAACAAGAAAAACCATATTCTGCTATGTACTACTGTATCAAAACTATACGTTAATTTGCAATTGTATCTCCAAGATCTTGTGACATATTTCTTTAATAAGCATATTTTCTTTCTGTACAATGCATCCGTTGTTTCTAATGAAGACTTATCTAGTTTCTAGGTTAATATACTCATCTCCATGTTTTAGAGATACTTTCACTTTCTGGCTAATAAAAACTTACTGATAGTACAATTGTCTATACATAATGTGAAATAATGCTAATCAAGTTAACATATTATTTTTGTTTTTTACCTTGAGCTGTGATGATGACTATCCAAATTATTTAGCAATTATTTGCAAGCTCAGGTTTATATTTTCATTTTGTTCAATTCTTAAATACCCTGCTTCCCCTATATAAAAACAATTAAAAACATTATTTCAGATTTCAAATTTTTTATCATTGTGGCAATATGTGATAAGAGAATTAATTTTTTGCTCAGGTTATTGAGTTAAGTAATATAAAGGAATAATCATAGAGAAAAAAATTATAAAGAAAATATAAGAATCTTGTTATCTGGGATCCCTGGGTGGCGCAGCGGTTTGGCGCCTGCCTTTGGCCCAGGGCGCGATCCTGGAGACCCGGGATCGAATCCCACGTCGGGCTCCCGGTGCATGGAGCCTGCTTCTCCCTCTGCCTGTGTCTCTGCCTCTCTCTCTCTCACTGTGTGCCTATCATAAATAAATTTAAAAAATTAAAAAAAAAAAGAATCTTGTTATCAATGCAGGGATTATCACTAAGGAATAAGAACAAACATTTCAAGGGGTGATGACTTTCTATCTTGGCAATATTTACATTTTAGTCTTTACAGAAATAAGATCTGAAATTCCCATATTTGGCTTTCTGTACCTCACCTTCCATTTGGCCTTTGTTCCACTCAACCTTGAAACTTCAAGTAGACCGTTTTTACAGAGGTGGGGAAGGAGACCAAATGCTTCTCTTGCTCATCAAAGCATTAGGCTTACCGTACATCTCTGCATAATCAAACTCCAAATATTTGTTGACTATCATTACATCCTTAGAATTTTTCTTTTCATCTTCTTTTGGAAATACTGGTTATCTAAAGTTAAATATTTAGTATAGTGTTTTTAAATTCATAAGGAGGGACACCTGGGTGGCTCAGCAGTTGAGTGCCTGCCTTCAGCCCAGGATATGATCCTGGAGTTCTGGGATCGAGTCCCATGTCGGGCTCCCTGCATGGAGCCTCCTTCTCCCTCTGCCTATTCTCCGCCTCTCTCTCTCTCTTTCTCTGTGTGTCTCTCATGAATAAATAAATAAAATCTTTTAAAATTAATTAATTAATTCAAAAGGAGTGGGAACAAAATGAAAAGATGGAATGGAAGAAAATACAGTTGTTGAAAGCTGAGACAGAAGAAGGGTAGAGTTTCTAAGGAAAAAATATACTTAATCATTATTCTGTTAACTAAAATTCCACCAAGTGCTATGGAGGTTCAGCAAAGTGACATTTTTTTTTGCTTATTTGAAGTTCTGTTATTGAAATTTTCATTAAATACCTACAAGATGCCTTTGTTTTCAGAGCCAATAACTCACATAACTGAAGATATTTCTAAATTTTTTCTTTATTTAAAAAGAAATAACCCATATCTTTCTTAATGAACATAAACTACTCACTCCATTCAGAATTTGTGGAAAATACTGTTACCTGACAACCATTTATTTTTAAAAATTCCAAGTGAATTTTTAGCAAGTGAGATTGTCTTTAACATCAATCACTATCTACAAAAAATGTCAGCCTGAAAATTGGATGGATTTTCTTGAAACACAATATAGAGCTGGAATTATTTTTTAAAATAGTTTCAGAAGTTTCATTTGAAATAAGAGATAAAGTAACATTAAAGGCTACCTAGAAAATATGTTGATCCAAAAAATATAAGCAAATATTATAAAATGTTTTATTTTATAACAGACAAACTGAAAGATTATAATAATACCTAGTCATTATCCAAACTTACAGCTAAAATTGATATCTAGATTTAAACATACAAATAGACATTTTCACCATATAGTTCCTTAACAGAGTTTATTAGCTCTTTTTGTAATAATCACATTCTTCTATTTTGCTTAGAGATTCTGAATTTGCTGAGTTCTAATGAGGATGAGATATAGAATATGGAGAGATCTAGCCCTTATGTTTTTTTATGCTTCTATCATAATCCTAGCAGAATTGGCTTTTCAGTGGTGTGGATTTTTAAGATATGTCACATGCTAAAAGATAAAGAGGTGTATTGAAATTTTTTAAAGTTTACTTGAGCAAAAATATACTTTTACACACTTATAGGCTGAAGGGAGCAGGAAAAAGAAAATTATAGTATACTAAAAAGAGGATGATTTGTTGCTGGGTGAGTTCCTTCAGTGGTTGGCAAGGTCTGTCAGGCAGCTTACCTAACCAGTGCTGATCTAATGATTCCTGACTGACTGGTTTGTGATTCCATATCTGGGCTGACGCTGTAATTAAGTGTCAGCGTGGTGATGGAGGGCTTAGCATAAGTGACTCCATTTCAGATTTGTTTGCTTGTTTTTAACACATTCTTTTAGCAACTATATTTGAGTCAGATGGAGGAGCAGTTTCCTTTTTGTTAGTAGCTGATATTCTTTTTTTTTTTATTTTTTATTTTTTTTATTTTTTTTATTTATTTATGATAGTCACAGAGAGAGAGCGAGAGAGAGAGAGAGGCAGAGACACAGACAGAGGGAGAAGCAGGCTCCATGCACTGGGAGCCTGATGTGGGATTTGATCCCGGGTCTCCAGGATCGCGCCCTGGGCCAAAGGCAGGCGCCAAACCGCTGCGCCACCCAGGGATCCCAGTAGCTGATATTCTGAGTAAGTTTTAAATCCACGTCTGTATAATGACTTCACATTTGAATTTGGGTACGTTTCTGCATAACAGAAGGGATGATGACATAAAATAGGCAGGGATTTGAGGGAATGGGGATGGGTAAGAAGTACAAGGGTTGTGCCTTGTACTTGCAACCATGTCTGTAACTTTCCCCAGTCATAATGTGGACTATTTAGATACAAACACCTATTTATTAAGGAAACTTTTTTGTAGGTCTTGTTTGCAATGTGCAACAAATCATTTAGCAGAAATAGTATAAAATGAGTGGGAATAGTGATAGCATGAACATTTCCCTTCATGACATCTATAATTTTCCTTGAAATGTCTTGCTTTTTGAATTTTGATTACCTTTGATATAATTAATATGTATATATATGTTTTGTGTATTTGTGTGCATGTAATTTATGCTTATATTTTTCCAATTATTAATATTAAAGTTTAAATAGAATCTTTTAATTTTTTACCAGGAAATATGAAAAATTTATGCTAGTATCTCTCTTCATCATTGTTAAATATTTGTAAATATAATCTGGGGTTTTAGTACTTACTACTGTTATTAAATTGTTATTTTTATATTTTAGGTCTTCTTTTTTAGGAATAATTTTGACATATAAATTTCATTTGACAATTGCAGTCATACCTAGTAGTGTATAGTTAATATTAGGCTAACTGGCTTCAGAACTGCTCCTGACCAGTTCTTCTATTACATGATTTTTCTATTTTTATACTCTTAATTTTAATTATTCTTTTAGCTAAATGAAATTCTTCTTCATATTTTATTTTTCAAGAAGTATAGATGAATGACATGCTTTGCAAACTCTTGAAACTCAAAATGGTATTCCACTGATATGTAAAGCATCTGGGTTTGGCATAAATGTTATCAAGTCAAAACTCTTTTTGTGATGCAATGATAACTATCAGATGTGTACCAAGAATTATGCCAATCATTTTGATTTATTATCTATTTTACTTATCAACAATGTTACAAGATAGAGAACTTTAATCATCATTGTATATTATTTGTATAGATGAGAAAACTGAGGCTTAGGGATGTCAAATGTCTTAATAAAGATCACACATAAATAAATGAGCAAATCAGGTCTTCCAGTGACCAGTTCTTTCTACCTCTCCAAAATCACAATTTAGGAAATGTGAGTTTCACTCCTTAGGGGCAGGAAACCCTGAAGCCACCCTTTTAAGGCTCTTTTTCTTCTAGCTGACTTTTTTTCTGCCTACCTAGATTTTTGCAATATTTTAAAATAATAAATATTAAATATAGCTATAATAAATAAGTATTTTGCCAAATTGTTTCTATATGTTGCTCTATTTTCACTGAATTTTAGCATGGAATTGGAAGGGAGTTAATAATTATAGGAAACTAAGTATTTGTTGGATTCAACAGCACCACAAGCACAAACATATGCTAAATATGTCAAATAACTCTTCTGTTTCAGTATGCTAAACATATTCTCTCAACGGCATTAGTGTTCTAGCTACCATTTTAAAAATTTGGTATTTGGGGCACAGCTCACTCTCCTTGACTTTTTTTTTTTTAAAGTGTTTTCATATAGATTATGTCATATACTTCCCACTGATTCCCACTACCTTTGTCCACACTCTCAATTTCCTCTTCACTCATGTCACGCATACCACAAACTTGCTTTACAAACTTCGGACAAAAATTCTTAACTATAAATTTCAGCTTTACCATGTTACTTATTAATCTGAGAAGTGATTTTTGTTATTGCTTTTGAGATGTTTGCCAATCCTGATTAATGTGCCTCCCACCATTATATTTTTTATTGTACTACTGGTACATTTCTTTACTTGATTTACCTTTTAAAGACTCTTATTTTAGCATTTTTTAAGGTTTTATTTATTTATTCATGAGGGACACACAGAGAGAGGCAGAGACATAAGCAGAGGGAGAAGCAGGCTCCCCAGGGGGAACCCAATGCGGGACTCCATCCCAGGACCTGGGATCATGCCCTGAGACAAAGGCACATGTTCAGTCACTGAGCCACCCATGTGCCCTGACTCTATTTTAGTCTTATTTTCAGGTATAAGTATCAGTGAAATACAGTTTAAAATAAATATATACTTATCAGTAAAATAAAATTCTTCATGTACTATCTAAATGATTAATCATAGCTTTATTTTTGTTCTTTTTCAATTCACATGTGTTAAAAGCCTCTCAATCATTGACTCTGTCACTTATTTCATACAGTGCACATCTTTCTAAGTTTGGATCTCCTGAATCTGGTGCTCACCTTGTCTGCCAAGCTGTAGTCTACTCTACATGGTAGTCAGTATCTTTGGCAGCAGAGATATATATCTTCAGTTGTTTTCCTTATGTTTATCTACTTTTTCTTTTTCCTGTTGCTGTGACTACCCAGAATTTTTCTTCTAATTCCCCTTACCAAATTTCATTCATGTGGAATGCTCCCCTCCAAGATCCAGAGCCTTTTGAAGTATTCTCTGAGTACTCCAGATTATAGCACTTTGAATGTGCTCCATCTTTTATGACTTAGGTTTTTTTTCCCTAAAATATTGTATTTAATAGTCCGTTTGAGTCCTGCAGTAGCAGAGGAGAGGGGGGATTGGCCATGGAAAAGTGCTGTCGTGAGGGGAACACTTGGAAAGATAAAGGACAGAGTAGGAGCAGACAGGTAGAGCCTTCAGATCACAGTGTGGATAGAATGCCCATGAAAGAGGAGGGTGAGCAAGTGGCAGTGAGCAGGAGGTGAATCAGACTGCACTGCAGTTGTAAGAAAGTCTCAGTCGGGCCAACGGGCCAGGGCCTAGGTACCCCCTACATGGTCATTCACTACGTAGAAGCTGCCCAGCAGTTTCTCCTCCACTGCTTGAGGGCTGTGGTAGATCCTGTTAAAAGCAATAACACCAAAAATCTGCTGGTGTCCCATCACCGCATTCTCCCGTGGCAGTGATTAAAATTGACTGTGAATGGAAGAAAACAGACTGAAACAACATTTTGGAATTTATTCATTTCTAAAATATGGTTTATGACTCAACTAGGCCAAGTCCTTTGATCTACTATTATAAGATTTATGAGACAGATGAAGTTCATTGATTTCTATATAACTTTGGGACAAAGGAGACAGGGAATGGGATAAGAGGTTTATAATTGAGTTTAAGATGACTTTTTAGGAATGGGTAAAATTGTATCGCAACTATTATTAAGAATTGTTAAAATGAATACAGAGGCAACATTTTGAATTGAGTTTATAAATTTTTATTTCAATAAATTTCAATTATTTAGACTGATTAAGAACATATAATATTATAAACTGAACTGAAAATATCAATCAATATTTATGAGATGATAATTCACTGTAATAATAATTAAATACAAATGTGTATAGAGATGATATTATATCCTAAAATATGTAAAGTTAGAGCGGGGCTGTTAAAGGTTAACTCTACCATTTATTTTTATTTTATTTTATTTTATTTTTTAAAAGATTTTATTTATTTATTCATGAGAGACACAGAAAGAGAGGGAGAGACAGAGACATAGGCAGAGGGAGAAGCAGGCTCCCTTGGAGGGACTAGGGCCCCGGGATCGATCCAGGCCCCTGGGATCATGACCTGAGCCAAAGGCAGCTGCTCAACCTCTGAGCCACCCAGGTGCCCCTAAATCTATCATTTAAATGGTTAAGAAGTCATTCCCTGTGTATAAAATATGTTCGCAGGGAAACTACATCTCCTGAAACCTTTGGGATTCTGTATGACAAACTGTTGCTGCAGTACATTACCCATGAAGACATTAATATCTTGCTCATTAAAATATAGTAGGAAACAAGAATGATAGAGAATTATGAAAATAGAGATGTTAGCTTTAAGACATAAAGTAAAGCATAAGGCAGATAACATGGGGCTGAGATAGAAATTGTTGCCTACTTAAAACATGACTTACATTTTAATCTAATGACAAATGAAATTTAGAATTAAGGACAGCAAAAATGTAACTGTTACATAGAATACATATAAAAGCAAAGACTGGATATAAGGAATTGACTTCATAAAATCCAATGAAAATTAATTGCATGATTTTAAGAAATAATAAAAACATTTTTCAAAGATTTACACTTCTTATTTGGTAAGTGACAGAAACCAGTGAAAACAAATGGGGAGAATTTAAATGAGGATACATGGTATGTACACATGTTTGTGTATGTGTTCCCATGTGTGTATGTGTGTATTAGAGGCAGAAGTGAGGGCATGGCAGATTTCTAAGAATTCAAAGACGAAAAGATGCCACTGGTCCTGTCATTTCCACTTTCTTCCAAACATCTATTCATTGTCTCATTTTGCCAGCCAGGTCACTCTGCTTTACCATGTGGTCACATTGTGGATGGAAGATGAGACCTCCTTAGCTCTGAAGTTTATAAATATAGAGATTATTAAATTAGCTCTGATTGACTATTTTTCTATACCAGTTCCAAGATCTGAGGAAAGAGTATCTGATTGGCCAACTTTATGTCAAATGTAACATTCTAGAGCTTAAGAAGTCAATGTTATTCCTCTTCAGTAGCATGTTAAAGAGGAACATTTTATACAAAGCATTAAATTACGGTAATAGAGCTCAACTAAAAGCTATCACCATCATCATCTAAGAGAAATTCTAAACAGTGCCAGAGATAAATACTTCTCCCTGCTGGGGTAAAACTCTCCCTACCTCTAACCTCTTTGATATTCCATTGTCACTTTTAGTGGACTTACCGGAAAGGCGACAAAATACCACTACCCCTGGGGCAGGAAGACAGAGATGTCCATTAAACGGTTTTCTATTCTATTTATTAATACTTCAGTTGATAGAGTTGTTCCTGTGGTTACAATAAATGAAAAATGGATTGAGAAACTTTATAATAGATGGTTTTCCCCTTGTGGCTTTCAATATTATGGAGTTTTAATGAGCAATGACTGAAGGAGTTAGTGCCGGTTGAAGGAATATGTAACAAACTCACAGAGTGTCACTTGGCTAATGGTAAATCATAGTCACTATTTGGTAATTTAAATATAAAACTATTATTATGTATGTAAAGAATAGCACTTCAGAAAGCAAACTTGTAAACAGGTCAGAACCCTAATGTGTATCCATTTATTTTACTTAGCAGGGGGCTGAAAGGAGAATGTAACGTTAAAAAGCTTTCAAAAAGTGAGATGCAAATTGTAGCCGTTTTATGAAATTGAAGCCCAATACCCATTGTTATAACACTTTGGGGTATATACAAATTTTGGAAACTAAAGTATTTGGGATCCAAATAATAAAAATACAGGTTAATTAGAGGTTATATATCTTAAAAATACCTATTTAAAAATGATTGCTTCTAAAAGAAGTAAAAGTGGTAGATGGGATTCAAATTTGCTGAAACCATTTAAGCTTCTGAACTTTCTTAGCTACTTATTTTCATTACAAATCTACAAAAGTTTTATTTTTAGAATCTAATGTGTATACAAAATTACACTGCGTCTAGCTTTAGTACATGTCATTAGATTCTGGATCTAATTCTAAATACCTTCAGGAGAAAAATAGATTGTTAAATTCAAATAAAAAATAATGTATTCTTGATTAAGAAAGTGATTCTAAGATATTCTTCAGTAGACCTGTACCAAACCCACCAAATCCCTGAACCTCATAGTCTGTGTTTCAAAGGCGCTCCTCTCAGCTGGAGGAGCCATAAGCAAGGCATTGCCCTGTGGAATGTGGTCTGCTGTTGTGCTCACTGACTCCAGGAAAGCCAGTACTGTCCATTTTAGTTAAAACTTAAAGTCCCCTAATAGAGCTGGTGCTTGGTAAATACAGTAAGCAGGGGCACTGTGTTTCAAACTGCTACACAGGGGCGCCTGGGTAGTTCAGTGACTTAGTGTCAGGCTCCTGATTTCGGCTCAGGTCATCAACTCAGGTCCTGGGATGGAGCCCTGCATGGAGCTCTGTGCTTAGCGTGGAGTCTGCTTGTCTCTATCCAATAAATAAATAAATAAAATCTAAAAAAAAAAAAAAGAAAGAAAAAGAAAAGAAAAGAAACTGCTGCACAAAGCCATTGAGAATCTGAAATCTTGTTCAGGAAACTTATTGATACATATAACTCTTATATGAGTTGGGGTTGATTGAATCGTAGTTTCAGGTTTCTTTCCAGAGAGGCAGGGGAAAAGAAAAAAACATGCCCCAAGGTAGGCTTTTTTATTTTTATTTCTGTAATTTATTATTATTTTTTTAGATTTTATTTATTTATTCATGAGAGAGAGAGAGAGAGAGAGAGAGGCAGAGACAATGGTAGAGGGAGAAGCAGGCTCTCTGCAGGAGCCTGATGTAGGACTTGATCCCAGACCCTGGGATTATGCCCTGAGTCAAAGGCAAACACTCAACTGCTAAGCTACCCAGACATCCCTTTTATTTTATTTTTTATTTTTTAGATTTTATGTATTAGAGAGAGAGTGGGTGAAAGAATGAGTGGAGGAAGAACAGAGGGGGAGGGAAGGGGAGGATAAAGAATCTCAAGCCGACTCCACCATGAATATGGAACCCCAAGCAGGGCTCGATCTCATGACCCTGAGATCATGAGGTGATCTGAAAGAGTTGGATGCTCAACAGACTGAGCCATGCAGGCGCCTGAGGGTAGGGTCTTTTCTTTTATTATTACTATTATTATTTTTAAGATTATTTATTTATTTATTTGTGATAGACACACACACACACAGAGGCAGAGACATAGGCAGGGAGAAGGAGGCTCCCTGTGGGGAGGCTGATGTGGGACTCGATCCCAGGACCCCGGGATCACACCCTGAGCTAAAGGCAGACGCTCACCCACTGAGCCACCCAGGTGCCTGGATAGACTCTTTTAAAAAAATCTTGTTCTCTTGTCAGAATAGCAGCATGTTTTCAGGGAAATTGAGTTTGCACCAAACTACTAGAAAAGAAGTAAGATTGTTGGCAACCAGGAAACACCCTGCTTTAGAGAGTTAGGATAAACACACAATTTACAAACAAAAGGTTGACTTCAAGCTGCTACTGTCCTTTGTATGCATTTCAAAGAATTGCCCATATAGCTGTTTACTTCATTGAACAGAACATTGCCTAAAGAGCCTGTCAATCCTGTTATAAAAGAAAGAAAAAAAAGTGTGGGAGGGCAATGCTGCACATCAAAAACACACCTGCCTGTGTATTTTGATTGAAGAATTTTAACTCAGATGAACTGATTGTCTAATAGTCAATTAGTAACATCCTTGGAGTGTTTACCAGAATAGGTGGCTGGGCTAGGTGCCTGGGCCAGCTAATAGGTAAGGATGGGCAAGGGATTAAACACCATGCTTTAATTATCTTTACAATTCTTATTCAGAAATTAAAATTATGGAATATTCCAGAAAAGTATTGACACTATTGACACTCATTAATTAAGCATTATGCAACATTCTGTATCCTGATTCCTACTTATTGTCACTATTTTATGGGTAAGGAAATAGATGCAAGTAACTTTTTTAAGTCTGCAGAGATTGTGATTATTTTTAAATGCATCATTGACGTAGAATCTCAACACAGTGTGTAGTTTTCAACACACTGATGATTTCCTATTGCTCTTAAGATAAAAACTAAAATTCTCAGAAGGCTCCTCATGGTTTACCTCCTACCCTTTTGTAACAGCTTCGTATTATTTCATGATCTTCCAGGTTCCATGTGATCTAGCCACATTCACCTCCTTGGCCTGGAATATTTCTTCCTGCTGTGCTGTACCCCAGCTAATGCATCCTTTTCTTTAAAATTCAGTTTACTCTCCATCTTCCCAGGAATCCAAGGTACAGGTCAGAGACCTCTGCCTCAAGCTTTCCCAGACACTTGGGCCTCTGCTTTAAGCATCTATTACAGCTGATTGACTGTTGTCCCACAGTAGCCTGAGCTCACTGAGGCCAGTGACTAGGTCTGCATTTGAATTAGCAAATGTACCATCAAGCATGTCCCATATACACACATGGTGAACGATATTCTTTGTCAATACTTTTTTATTTTTTACCAGCGAGGTTTTCATTCCTATTTTATATTTAAATTCATCAGACACACTATTTTATAAAAGAATAAACTTGATTCTTTTTTATTTATTTTTGCAGAAAATAAAAATTCTGTTTATTTCCCATAGTCCTGAAATAGTGAATTCTTTTATCTGGCTTCACTGGAATCAAAGCTTTACTCTGTGAAGAGTATTGCTATCTGTTTTTAAACTGTAGCCATGATAAAATCATTCTAAATCATGTTTACTGAAATCAACAGTGTAAAAAAGGCATCAGGAAATCAGATTTCAATGTGAATTCAAGTCATTTCTTTGTAACTCTCACACTGAAATACATTGATTTATATCAAAACTTATTACTTTGTCACTGGTTAGCAGGGTGACCTTGGGTAAGTAACATTATCTTCCCAGATGAGGTTTCTGCATCTGCAACATGAGGGATTGGAAGAGATCATCGCTAAGGTCTTTTTCAGTTCTTAAATTCTGTCTCTTAGTTCCTCTCTAAGGAATTGTAACTCTGGGAACGGCTGCCACTTCACACCCTACTCCCCTTGCAAATGAGAGATTTTCAATTCCCAGTGATGAAATGAATCTGCATACACACTTGTATTTTATTACACTAGAGTAAAAGGATTTAAGGAAAATATATAAATATATATTATATATGTGATATAATAATATATAACATGTATATTCAGACTGTCCTCCTAAGGAAATGAAATTTAGTTGCATTATGTATGGAAGATAGGATATGTGTATTCAACGTTTACCCATAGCTCCTTCTCCCAAGCAGTCTGGTTTTAATTTTTAAAACATAGTAATATATTAGTGAGAAGCCATAGCAACTCCTCTCTAATTTGTGAGGAGTATGATTGTGAGTTGCATGTATAGTTATCAGCATTTCAGCACAGTAAATTTCTGCCCCCCCTCCTTTAGTGGGTTTTATGGGTCTTTCTGGTTTATACACTCTTATTCATTAATTAATGTGACATTGCAGAATAGACTCATGAAAATATTTCTAATTCCTTAAGAAATCATATACCTTTGTACAGTGGTAGATTTTATAGCGAGCAGTTGAATTTTAAGTATTCAACGTATTTTGGAAAATAAGTCACTTTTGTGACTTTCTTCCATATCATCTTCTATCATTTTTCTTCACATAGATTTTTGAGGATATCTTCTCTCCATGATTTGTCTTTTTTACTGCCAGTGTGATATTGCTGAACAATTCTTAACTGCAGTGCAATTGAATGTATCAAAGATTTGCATTATGGTTAGTTTTTTTTGTCTTGTTTAAGAAATGCTTTTTATACTAAGGGTGTACTTGCTGCTTACCTATAAAAATATAATGCATAAATTTTTTGTATATACATATTTAAAGCCAGTAGTCTTGGTAAACCTTTTTTTTATTAATTCTGATCATTAAGATGTAGTTTCTTTCAGATTTTCTGCTATAATCATATCATTTGTGTATAATAACAGGCTTATTTCTTCCTTTCCATTCATATATTCTTAGTTTTCTTTCCTTATGTGATGTGTAAGATATTTTCAATAGACTTAAATGGATTTGGTATAGAAGTAGAGAATCTGACTTGTTTCTGATCACTTTTTTTTTTTTTAAGATTATATTTATTTATTCATGAGAGGCAGAGACACAGGCAGAGGGAGAAGCAGGCTCCATGCAGGGAGCCAGACGTGGGACTCGATCCTGGGTCTCCAGGATCAGGCCTTGGGCCAAAGGCAGGCGCTAAATCACTGAGCCACCCGGGCTGCCCTGTTTCTGATCTTGTAGAGAATACTTTTAAAAGATTCTTCAGGATCCCTGGTTGGTGCAGCGGCTTAGCGCCTGTTTACAGAAACTTAATACTATTCATTCTTTACTTTTATTAAAATCAAGTATAGATGTTGATTTATATCCAGTGTTTTCTCTGCATTACTTGAAATGATCATCATTTATCTCCTTTGGTGTGTTAAGGTAGTGAAATACATCAACTTATTTTTTAATGTCAGGCAAACTTAAGAGAAATCAATGTGGCCATAATTTTATACATTAACTAATTTAGTCAGATAATATTTTATTTAGGATTTGTGTATCATTGTACATGAGTTAAGTCATTCTACACTCTCTCTTTTGCCTTCAAAATAATGTGTATTCTTCAATTGTTGGGTACAATGCCTAAGATTCATGTTATATCAAGGTTACTGGGTATTATTCAAATCATCCTCTGCATCTTTATTGATATTTTTGGTCTGCTTCATCTATTTGTTATTGAGAGAAGTATTAAATTATACCAAAATAATGGTAGATTTTTACTTTTTGCTTGTATTTGCAATTTTATATTAAGACTATTATACTGATGAATGCAAATTTTGATTTATATCTTTCTGATGAAACTTTCAGCATTTCATAGTTATCAACGAACCTTAATAATTTTTTTGAACTCTATCCACTTTGTTCAGGATTAATATAGAAATACTTGTGGTTCTTTTATTATCTGCCTAGTATATCATTTTCCATCACTTTTCCTTTCAAATTCTTCATCCTGATATTTTTTTAATTTAAGTTTTTTGAGGGAGAGGGGCAGAGGGAGAGAGACAGAAGCTTAAGCAGACTCCATGCCCAGCACGGAGCCCAGTGAGGAGCTCAGTCTTACAACCCTGAGATCATGATCTGAGCTGAAACCAAGAGTCAGATGCTTAACTGACTCTACCATCCAGGCACCCTCATCCCAATGTTTTAGACATATCTCCCTCCACCCCCCTTTTTTGTAGACACATCTCCTCTTAATAGCATATAGCCACTTTTCTTTAAAGTCCATTCTGATCCTTGTTGTCATCTAACTGGATTATTTTTTCCATTTCTATTTATTGTAAGTATCGAGACGTTTAGAATTTCTTTCCTATTTTGTGTACATTGCATTTTAATATTTATATGCTATATTTTATGCTATTCTATATCTTTTCTTGATTAATTTCTATTATATTGAAAATTATATGGTCAGTTTCTGTAACTTGAATAGTTACCTAAGATATTTCAAAATGCCAATGTCCAAATTTAATGTATATTTTAAATTTCTTTTTAAGCAATAAAGAACTTAAAATACTATCATCAACTCTGTTTTATCTTTTATACCTTACTAGTCAAATATTTAAGTTTTATATTATTTTAATAAACTGTAATATATTGTTTGTTTATGTATAAAGTTATGTTCAGTGCTTACTGGTCATCATTTTCTTTCAGTGAGGATATACAGATGTTTAGCTTTCTTTCTCCTAAAATGTCTTTGTTTTCTTTTTGTTCATAAAATCTTTTAGAATGATAGTTATATTTTCCCATACACAGAACTCCACTCTCTTTGGTTTTCATTTTTGTTGTAAAGACATAATCTGTCTTGTCATTTTTTTTATAGGTGGGATCACAAGAGGCATTTTCCTGTGACAGTTTTGACAATACCAGTTGTTTTGAGGTAGCAATTAATATTCTTTCACTCCCAAACTTGGGGGCTTTGTGAGTAAATTCTGTGGTCTTTCTACCTAGTAAATCTGGACTTTTTTTTTTTCCTCTGAATTCTTTAAAGAACATTTCAGGGATCCCTGGGTGGCTCTGGTTTAGTGCCTGCCTTCAGGCCCAGGGTGTGATCCTGGAATCCTGGGATCGAGACCCACATCGGGCTCCCCGTATGGAGCCTGCTTCTCCCTCTGCCTGTGTCTTGGCCTCTCTCTCTCATGAATGAATAAATAAAATCTTAAAAAAGAAAAAAAAGAAAAAGAACATTTCAGATGATTAGATTGCATTGGTTATACAGTTTTGATCTCTTGTACCTGAGGGTAAAGTTCTTTATTTTCCTCCTTTGTTTGGGCTTCCTGATTCTGTGGATTGATATATTTTATCAGTTATGGAAATTTCTCAGTAATAATCTTTTCTAAGAAAGCTTCTGATATATTATCTGTTCTCCTAATAATTCAATTAACTTTTCTCATTATCACTATAGACTTTATTGCTCTTAACATCCTTTTGTGTTTACCATCTCTTTCTCTTTCTTAGCTATATTTGATGTAATTCCTATAGATACATTTTCCAGTTCACTAATTCTCTCATCAACAGTAATCTGCAATTAGGTTTGACATATTAATATGAAATTTTTTCACTTTCAAAAAGTCTATATCTTTTTTTCAAATATGCTTTGTTATTTTACAGTTGCTTTCTTTTTAATCATTTTTATTCCCTTTTATTTGTTTCAGAATGTACATTTTTTAAAAATTTTGTATCAGATTATTTCACTATCGAAATTCTATCTTTATTGCTCCAGTTTTTCTCTTTCTTGTTTCTACCTGTTTTTCTTTACAGTGGTTTGTTTTATTGTGAGATTAGTCATTGATTTTTTAACACATGAGATCATATTACTCATAAATTTATTTTGGGAATTCTTTGAGGTTAGGGCTGAAGAGATGAAACCAGAGATTTTTAGAGCCTTTTCCTCAAGACGATTACAGCTTAGAAATACCTTAGATTCTTAGCCTGAGTTTTTGATGGGTTGTTTGATTTATTTTATTTTACTTTCACTCTGTTAGTAAATATACAGCTGAAAACCCATGTTAGAGCAGGATAGTCATTATGAATTTTCACTAGCAATATTCTTCTCCAACTCTTTGCAGCTGGGGTTTATTTTAAGTTAATTTTTAGACTCATAATGTAGCCCTTTGGTTTAATCAATCTATCAGGAGTAAAATGGTCTCCTTCCATTGGCCCTTACTGTTATCTCTTGATTTTTATTTCCAGCATACCATTTTTTTAAATGATTTTATTTGTTTACTCATGAGGCAGAGAGACAGAGAGAGAGAGAGGCATAAACACAGGCAAAGGGAGAAGCAGGCTCCATGCAGGGAGCCCAACATGGGACTTGATCCTGGGTCACCAGGATCAGGCCCTGGGCTGAAGGAGGCACTAAACTGCTGAGTCACCAGGGCTGCCCATCCAGCATACCTTTAAAACAAAGTTAGCTTCACCTTATTCACCAAATATTGACTTTAAGTGTGCATGAACTAACACTTCCTTTAATTCTCTACTTTCCTGCATTTCCTCAGTCTTTAATCTCAGAGCATATTGCAGTCTTACCAGCTCTATTTTCAAAAAAATTGCAATTTTTTTTTTAAGTAAGTTTAAAATTTTTTTTTTTCAAAGCCAAAATGCTGAACTTCTCATAACAAACAAAAAAAAAGGGCGGGGGCACCTGAGTGGTTCTGTTGGTAGACATATAGAACTTGATCTCAGGGTCCTGAGTTCAAGCCCCATGTTGAGTGTAGAGAGTACTAAATAAATAAATAAACTTCAAAGACATACATTGAAAGAAAAAGTGGTTATATTTTTCCAAAAAAAAATCTAATGATTTTACTTCTTTTTAATTTTTTTTCTTAAATATTAATGTAGGTATACCTTTATCTTAGATATAGGAGTTTGGACCTAGTTAAAAAGACAATGAAATAATTACATGTGAAGCCCCTACAGATATGTTATAAATAATATATCTGAAATAGCCAGCAGACTACTTTGATTTGGAAAAGATACACCAATAAAATTATATTCCTATTGAATATTCTGATAGAACATTTTTTATACTCCATGTCATTTTTAAATTCTACTTGTACTGGAAGGATGGAAACATAACAGTGAATTAACTGTTACATAAATAAGGAAATGAAAGGTCAAGTTTGCTAGCCATACATTATAAGTCACAACAAAAGGAATTGCATTATCATAAATGATTGAAGACCATAATTCAGAAACAAAAAAAATCATTTTTGAGATAATTATCTTTCATTTTATATAGATTTGTCAACCAACAGAAATTAAATCACATATTTGTTAGTTTTGGTAAGGTTGGTTTATTCTTTTTAAAAATACAATTCCCTTAAGAAAATAGACCTAAGCAGCTAAACATTTATGACTAAAGTATTAGAGCCGTATAAATATTCTAAGATGGTCATGAATTGAAAGTCTGTAGCAAAGTGTATCTGAATTTACATCATTTTTGAGTTTTGTAGTTAATGCTTTGTAACAACCAATACTTAGAATATAATTTGAAATTTCTTTTTTTCTTTATGAAATCTACTTACATAAGCATTACATGGCTTTGCTAAGAAATCTTTTATGTATGAGTCTGAATATATTTTATAGGTCTGATAGAAAATGTAAAATTGAGGGCTTACATGGATTAAGGAAGGAGACTCAAATGTTCAGAGGCCCTAAGTCATCACTTTGCTTCTCATGTTAATAAGAGGATAGCATTTGCTTCTATTATGGTACTTTACAGTTACAAAGTAATGAACAGCATATTGTCATTTCTTAAAATGTCCTTTTTCTCAGACTAAAATACTTTAATTAATACCTTTAATGTTTAAAAAACAGCTATGGCTTTCTTAAAAAGAAACAGGTTTATTTAGGGAGTTGATGCTCTGATAAAGTGATGAAATATAAAGTACTACTGAAATACCTACATCTTAGTTTCAAAATTAAAATTAACTCAGATAGAAATTGAAGCTGTATTTCTGTTCAATTTCAGATTTAAATAGATTATATGAACCTAACTTTATCTCTTTCCCTAACTGGACCAGTCCCCCTCCTTCCTCTTTGCTGGCAGTTACCTTCCGAAGGATAAAACTGATATCACTTTTCCTCTCAAATACCTGTTAAGTTCCCATTGCTTATAGGAAAAAAAAAAAAAAAACAAAACGCTCTAGATTATAAAATGATACAATCTGTATCTCCAGAGTTTGTTGTTCTTCTTGCTGTTTTATTTTGTTCACATCACGGTCCATCACAGACCCTGTGCCATTGCCCTACTAATCTTCTCAGAGATGTTTTTCAAAGTTTCATTCATTTGAAATCAGGGTGTTTCAGCACAAAATACATTCCTTTTTGAAATAATAATATCTGGTATTTTTTTCCTTAGCTCTTTGTAATATGATTATTCATGTAATTGTCTAATTCCTTTACCTCTCCCCACATGAGCTCCTAAGATGTATCTTGCTCATCTTTATATCCTCCCAAGTATCTAGTTCTATAATGTGCCTGTTGTACAGAGTCTATAATAATTTCTACTTGGTACATAGGAAAATATGTATAAAATTAACTATAGCAATTATCTGAGTTCTCTAGACTCCTGGGGGAAAAGAGTGCATATATATTTTGCCATTTTCATATACAGTAAAACATATGTGTTCAGGTGCATTTGTGAGTATTGGTCATGTCCGCTCGAGGGAGAAAAAGCCGGCATATTTAACAACTCAGAGGTGTGTAAGAACAAGTGGCTTCTAGGCAGCTGAAAGGAAGTTTTCCTTTTAATGAAAAGCAGTTGTATGTAATAAGAAGTAGCTTGAAAATCTATTTGGTAAAAATACAAAAATATACAGGAAAGTGAATAGGGATCTTAATGATATGATAATATTTGATACATCATTTTCTTTCTCTTAAAATGAGGATTTGCCTTAAAAAAATCCTCAAATTCTTCCACTTTAAAATGTCATGAACTGGGGGGCATCCAGGTGGCTCAGTTGGTTAAGCATCTGACTCTGGTTTTGACTCAAGTCATGATCTCAGGGTCCTAGGGTTGGGCCCCCCGGTTGGGCTTCCTGCTCAGTTGGGAGCCTACTTGTCTCCCTCTCTCTCTCTGCTTCTCCCCCTGCTCATGTGCTCTCTTTCAAATAAATAAATATATCTTTTTAATAAAAAAGTCATGAGCTTAATCACATAAAAAGAAAGGAATACCTTTTTCTAAATTGTAGCCAAGTTGATCTAAATCCAAACCAAGAGGATGTGTTAATCTGTGATCAAATTAACCACTTATCCCTCCTACTGACCCACCATGCTGATTGGTATGCATTTTGGAGGACTCTTAATTTTCTCAAATGACCGATATTTGGACTATCATTACTGAGCATTCTACTGCATAAATCAGTCAAGCAGTTCACTAAATAGTCCCCGTGTGTCTTAGAAGGTGATGTACCTCCAAGGTCCCCAAGGAGTAACTTACTTGGCAGAGTCTTGTCCAATAATTATGGCATTTAGGACAGATAGATGTATTCTGTGCTGCAACGAGTCTCCCTTGCTGACTTAAAATGTCAAGTTTTGTTTTTTAAAATGTTAAAATTAAACTAAGGGGAATATAGTCATTATAATGATGCAGCTCAAGTACTTAAAATCATTAATATCTTTTATAGAGGAACTGCTTGTAACTATTACTTACATTAATATTTAAAAGTCCCAAGACATTAGCATCAGCCAGAATTTCAGTGTTTTACATTCCTAGAGAACTTAAAATATAAGATGTGGAGGCTTGAATGTGCCAAAATGTGCCATGTGTTTCTGGAAATGAAGTGGATACTTTGGAAAGCTCTTTTAGGCAATGAATAGATAAAACAATTAAGTCTTCATTTTCTACAGTCAGCTACTTCTCTGAGTTTTGAGTACTCAATATTTTGAAAGCCATCCCTCTCTGGGCTGTTTGTGTTGTATTTACTATTATTTTTTAATCTCTTGGTCACCCTGGCTTGACTGTGAGCTTGTAGAAGGTAGACACTATATTTTATGAATCTCTGAAACCCAAATATTGTAGTTCATGCAAAATCAGTATTTGAGAAATAAATAAATACCATTTCCACTTGCTTGTAATATACTGTAAATGCCTACTTTATTTGTGTTCTAAGAAAAATATTTTAAAGAAATAAGTGTAGGGGCACCTGGGTAGCTCAGTCGGTTAAATGTACACCTTCGGCTCTGGTCACCATTGTAGGGTCCTGGGATCAAGCTCCACATCCAGCTCCCTGTTCCAGTGGGGGGCCTGCTTCTCCCTCTGCCTGCTGCTCCCCCTGCTTGTAGGCTCTCTCCCTCTCTCTTTCTCTCTCTCTGATAAATAAATAAACAAACAAACAAATAAAATCTTTAAAAAATTAAGAGACCAGTGTATACCTAAGATTTAGGGATTTTTATTTTATATTTTGTTTCCATTATAAGAAAGAAAGTGAAAATTGCAAATTAAAACTCTAAATTATAAAAGTTTGTAGAAATTATGGTTATTATTTTCCCCTGAGACAGCAAACATATGGGTTCCCTATGTGAGAATGACTAGGAAAATGCATACCTGTGATATCTTGATTCTGTCTTTAAAAAAAATTATTTAAATTGTTCTGAAAGGAAATCACTTTATATGTATATTATACATGATTGATTTTTTCACTGTGACATCAAATAAAATTTAATGACATAAACCTTGAAAAGTATGATTACCTATGAGATACTTTGGTGAGATTTTATATGCATATGTTGTGTCTGTATTATTATAGTTATTTTCTCAGGAGAGATATTGCACCAAAGTCAAGGTTTGTATAGGTTTTGACATTGAAAGTGACCTCTAATTTAGTCTTAAACTTGTACACTATTTGTTGATATATGAATAAGCTGTTAGAAAAGAATTTGTCTTTACCTCAAACCCTCTTCCTAAATCTGTATTTCAAATGCTGGGTAGTTATGCGCTCTGGATGATAAAATTCTGTCATCATATACTAAAATGTATCCTCTTAGATAGTACAATATGTACAACATGATAGCTATCCATTAGGCCATAAATTATTTTCAAATTTATCTATTAAAGAACAATATAAGCATTTTAAAACTGTGAAATACACATTCTGTAGCCAATAGCAATTATTGTTCCAAAGACTTTCATTGGTTATCATTACATCCTATAAGAGCAAGTCCTATTCTTTTTTTAAAGAAGATTTGTTTATTTACTTGAGAGAGAGAGTGAGAGAGAGAGCAAGAGAGCACAAACAGGGGGAGCTGCAGAGGGAGAGGGAGAAGCAGGCTCCCCCTGAGCAGGAAGCCCAGTGCAGGGCTTGATCCCAAGACCTCAGGATCATAACCTGAGCCAAAGAAAGATGTTTAACCAGATGAATCACCTGGATCTTTAGACCAAATTATATTCTAAATGTTGTGTTTCTTTATATGTTTCAATGCCATAGTATTATTTAAAAATATATGCATAGACCCTCTTCACACCACTTAAAATACAAAGATTCCATAATTAAAAAACGAACTTCTGTATGAAAACGTCATTTCTAAATAAGGAAAAGGAATTTATTAGGTTTAAGTTTAAGTATATATGAAAATTTTTGAAAATGGTAAGGTCTTTAAAAACCATTCAAATATTATTCTTTTCCTGAATGATATGATGGAGACAAGGTCCTCTTATGGTAAGTCAGAGCATGTCTGGTCTTGGGGATTGGAAGTAATTATTTCCTGTAATACAGATTTATTCCACTATCCCCTTTAGGGAGAACTGATGACAATATGTCTCCTCTATAGTGAGCTGAATTTAGGCTTCCTGGGAACAGGAGCAGGACAAGGAAAGTACCTGAAAGATGCGATAAAGCTGGAATTTCAGTTTGACTAGTGGAGTTAAATGACTATTATCAAGACCATAGCTTGGGAAAAAGGATGAGGAAAAGCAGAAGCCACAAATATTGGTAGTAAGCAGAACTCAAAAAAGATTTACAATTTTCCCATCAGACATTTCAGGCAAGTGTAAAAAAAAAGCCTCATCAATTGCATTAGCAGATCACCATATGCATTAGTCAGAGATCTTGGTTGCAACACTGAAAACCACTCCAGTTAATTAAGGCAGAGAAATAATTGCAGAAATGATAGTTAATGAAAACTGACTGGAAGTTTGGAAAAGCAGATTAAAAAGGAATCAAGAGAATCATATCACTGATTAGGATATCTCTACTGGACACTTACTACTCATGAGTAGCATAATTGATGAATGTCTAACACACAATAAGAAAAGTATGATGAACAGCAAAATCTGGAAGTTTTGCTCTAAAGAATCAAACACTCATTTAAAAAATGAAGAAAATTGTGGAGATTTGTGAACATATGGTTTATGTTTTTAAAATTCAAAACTTTTCTCTTTTTAAATGGAGACTATGGGATAGAGGAAATAGTCCTGAAGATAATTGTTCCAATAGAGTCTTATTCTCAAAATTCAGGAGATTTTCCCATGGTTCATGTAGTAGGTGACTTTTTACAATAATTTTTTTTCTTTCTTTATTTCAGTTTTTTTGTTTTTTAAATTCCATTATAGTCAACATACAGTGTTATATCAATTTCAGGTATACAACAATTCCATATATCACCCAGTGCTCATCACAAGTGCACTCCTTAATCCTATTACCTTTTTCACCTATGCTTCTGTCCACCTCCCCTCCAGTAACCAACAGTTTGTTTTCTGTAGTTAAGAATCTTGGTTCATTTTTCTCTCTCTCTCTCTCTCTTTTTTTTCCTTTGATGTCTGTTTTGTTTCTTAAATTCCACATTTGAGTGAAATTATATGGTATCTGTCTTTCTTCAACTGACTTACTTTGCCTAGCACTAAACTCTCTAGCTCCATCCATGTCTTTGCAAATGGCGAGATTTCATTCTTTTTTATGGCTGAATATACAAAGATTTTTCTATCAAACTGATTTATGACTCAGATTATAGAAATAAATCATAATATTCCCCCCAAGTTTATTATGATCTAAAGATTATAGGAATTGATATCTATTTATTGAATACATAGTATGTACTACACAGTACTTAAGGTACTGTATAGAACCCCTACATCTAAGGGATTTATAAATTAGTCAAAGAGGCAAAAAGTTATAATTCAAAATTAGGAAATAGCAATGTATGACCAATAATAAATTAATCTTCTCTTAAATAGAGTCCTGTTAAAAATGTGACCATTATGGGGAGCCTCAGCGGCTCCGTTGGTTAAGCATCTGCCTTCAGCTTAGGTGCTGGGATCAAGCCCCTTGTTGGGTTCCTTGTTCAGTGGAGAGCCTGCCTCTCCTTCTCCTTCTCCCTCTGCCTCTCTCCCCTGCTTGTTTTCTCTATGTCTCTCTCTCAAATAAATAAAAAAAAAATCTTTTAAAAAAACTGCGACTATTATTCTGGACCTGATTTTTGCATCATGTATACATGTATTTCATTACCATTACAGTAAGGAATTTTGAGGGAAAAAAATAGTTCATGTTACTAGGACCGTCACTATTTGGACTTAGAAGATTTTTAAAAAAAATATTTATTTATTTTAGAGAAAGAGAGAGTGAGTGCAAGCTTGTACAAGCAAGGGGAGGAGCAGAGGAAGAGGGAGAAGGAAAGAATCCCTAGCAGACTGCATGGATTGCAGAGCCAGGTGTGGGGCTGAGTCTCACCACTCTGATAACACATCCCTGAGATCAGGATCCCAGCCAAACCCAAGAGTTGCGCACTCAACCCACTGAGCCACCCAGGTGTCCCAGAAGATTCTTTGTATTGAACAAGACTGTTTATGATATAACTCAGTGCTTAGAAAGATAGAGCATAAGAAATAAAATGAAGTTATATATTTAGCAGAAATGCATGTTAATTCCAATGTAGGCCTTGCCACCACTTATGTATTTTCAAATTTTCTATTAAATAAAGAACAGTATATGAATTTTGCTTCAAAACTGAACTCCAGTGTGGGCTATCAAATCAAGCCTTAAGACACTGGCCTAAGGATTATATGAGATGTGTAGAAGTTTGGGAGTGTGTGTAAAAAATACTGACTGTTAAGAAATTAAGCTGGTTTGGGTTTTCTGTTATTATTTGGTTTGTTTTCTTCAGAATTTGCAAGTCTGGAATCTTGCAAAATAGTTCCACTTGGGTGAGTAGTTTGTAAGAATTGTGCTCATGGATACAAGAGTAGAGGAAAAAGTCAAACTGTCTCCCTCAAGGAAACAGAACAAAATAACCAATATATGCACTGAACAAGTCACAAAACTAAAAGCTGTGGAGACATTTGTGAAAGTAACTTTTTCATTTGCTTCTATCCTATGGAGCCTATAGCTGCCTAAGCCTCCTAATCACAGGATTGGCAGCACTTTTTTGATAATTTTCAGAATAATTTATATTTATTAACACCCATCATGCATTTGTTTTCTGTATGTGTTTCAAGATAGCATTCAGTGCAACCGAGAAATTATTTCAATGTTGATTATTTTATATACCAAGATGACACCAGTCATTAAAAAGGAATGAACAAAATACTGTATATGGTGATAACAACTTCCACTTAAATGCCTACTACTCATGAGACACTCCAATGACTGGTTTCCCTGTGTTTTTTCATAAATCTTCACAATTTTCCTATCAGATAGAAGCTATTATCCTCCAATTGAGACTCAAAGGTGTTAGGTAATTTACCAAGGTTACTCTACAAATAAATACAGGGCCAAAATTTATACTCAAGAAGTCCAAAGTCTGTACTCTTGCCACTAGGTTTTGTGGAGGTTACAAATGACCTAATAGATTGCCTTGCCCAGCAGAGCCAGAAATTGCTTCCAGAAGCATGTCTATATTAGCAGCATGAAGTTGATCCCTATGTGATAATTGTGCCATTAATGTAATAGAAATATCGGGCAGCTCAGATCTTTCAGACCCCGGGCTAAAGTGTAAAATGGGAGAAAGATAATAGTTTCCTGCTGGTTTCAACTGGGGTCATTTCCAGGACATTGCCTAGCCTAGACCTTGAGAATCAGATGCAAGATTGTAACCATCTTGTTTGATCTGTGTATATGACACATATGGGTTTATGAATTCCTTTCCCGTTAGCTTAGTTAGTATTTTATGGAATTCAGATGGATTCTTTTTAACTCAATACTTAGTCAAGAGCAATGAGTGGCAGTAATATGACCTTCATGTGACTTACGAGCCTCTTATTTTATAATTTTATAATCTTATAATCAAGAAAAAATCATCTACTCCAAGAACCAAGTCAACTCTTATCCAGAAGAAAATAACAGTTATCCTTTTTAGAATGTCTTGGAAAATATTTTCTATTAGTCAGTCAAGTTTAGTGAAGAATTTGATATTCAGTAACACACACCATATAGACATTTTCAAATTAGCATATGAACTTAGATAATACCGCCTATTAAGAAGGGAAAGAATTTATCAAATGGTATAACCTTGATTTATTAATCTAACACATTTACCATTGTAATATCTATTCCATGTTGAAAAAGCCTGCTTGTCAGACTTGTCATATGCTGTTTGTATAACTGGTAATTATGGAATCAAGAAGAATTATCCTCTATTTTTAAAGGCTATAAAATAGACACCAACCAATTAATATAACTATTCTCTCATTCTTTGAAGAAAAAAGAGAAAAATCAATCTCATTTCAGAGTCATTTATCTATTCCCCTCCTTCCTTTCTACCCATCTCATAGGACTGTACATTAAATCCTGTGATTCCACTTGTTACCATTAAAAGAAGCTTCCTTAACACAAGGTGTCATAGAATTCTCACAAAGCATTCTTTTCCTGTGAATAGCTAATCACAAACTTTTTTGCAACCTGAAAGATACTTGGGAGCAATGCTCAAATTTACTTTCTTTCACTTGACACTTTACAGATGAAACACTTCTTTTCCTAAGTTAATGTATGCTAGAAATTATATCAAGGGAAAGACATGGCTGTTTAAACAACAAAATGCCTAAACTATATTTTTTACTCACCTTGAGCAAATGATTAACTGCATTTAGTTCTGGAGTTCCAGGGTTTTTTCTTTTTAATTATTATCTTTTATTAACAAAGATCTTAACCCATGAATATAAATCATTTAACATACTATATAATTATTCTTTATGGAATTTGTGCTCTTAAATCACTATGAATTCAGGATTAAATTACCATAGAGGACAACTAAAATTTTACTTTGGTATAAAACAATACAAATTTTATATGCATATATTTATATGTCTGTATATGTGTATATATTGTTTACATATATATTTACATATAATGGCAGTGAACAGTAACTCTCCCAGAAATTCATTTAAGTAATTTGTCATTATGACAATTTACCAGTTTGTCTCTAGAGACCTTTTCCTCCATTTTAAAAAACCTATTTTATAACAAATAAAAATAAGGTGAATAGAAGTAAAGTAGAGATGGTGATTCATTGTCCCTCTTGAATACTTTTTCAGAGCTGTTTTAGCAATTACCGTCTGTCTTTATTTTTCTGACTTAGCTTCCTGACTTCTAAAGTGTGTAGAACTCACACTTACGTAAACAATAAAAATAAAATAACATGAATAAGCAAAGAGAAATAATACTCTTTGATGGAGTAATAATGCTCTTTAACATCACTAGAGATTCACAAATACTGAGCTTTATGTTCTTTACATGTAACATCTCCTTTAGTTTTCACAACTAGAAAAGGTGCAGACATTATTTTTATTATTTGTAATTTGCAGATAAAGAAATGAAACAGATGAGAGCACTAGACTTCACAGCTAAATCTGAGTGACTCTAGAGTCAATTTCTTGACTTTAATGAATGACCATCAATGCTTCTACAGCTGTTGATTTAAAGACAGAAGTTTTTAATTTTCTAAATGGTTATTTTATCTTATTTTAAAGGTTTTACTTATGTGTGAGAGAGAGAGAGAGAGAAAGTGAGAGTGAACATGAGTGGAAGGAGCAGAGGGAGAAGAATAAGCAACCCCCACCCCCATCACCACCCTCTGAGCAGGGGGCCAGATGCAGGGCTCAATCCCAGCACCCTGGGATCATGTCATGACCTGAGCCCAAGGCAGACACTGAACCAACTGAGCTACCCAAGTGTTATAAATGGTCATTTTATGACATTCAGACAAATGTTTAAATGTCATCTACATATAGACATATTAAAGACAGGAATGGATACCTGGCACTGGAAAGGCAAAGACCAGTCTGAAGAAGGAAAATGAGTAACAGAAAATATTTTTATAGAACAATATATGATTTTAATTGTTTAAGAAAGATAATTAGACTGCTGTAAATCATACATTAAATAGGTGTTATTTTAACTGAAAAGTAAACAATTATGTATGTTTTTGCCAGGTGGCTAATGAAAAGGAGCTGAACGTGCAAAGGCATAAATTCTTAGGGTAAATGGTGCACGTAGAGAGTAGGGAAAAGTTTATTTTTTGTCATGTGGCTTAGGCAGGTAAGTGGGGGTCAGGTGATGAGTTCTGTGTTCTGTGTCCATTGTATTTATTTCAACATATAGTTAACACTTTTTATGATCTAAAGTTTTTTTTCATTAACAATATTTCCTTTACATGGCAATATCGTCTAATTTCAGAGACTTTAACTCTTTGTTCTGGCTTTATAGTCTGCTAGATTTGGCTTCTGAACACTTCTCTGGATCCTCTTTTATACCGAAATTCTCTTCATGATTTAAGGGTGAATCAAAGGATTCTTATGACACTCTTCTGGATCTGAGCTGACTTAGAAATTCTTTAGAAGGTTTTATGGTCTTTAAGACTACATTATAAATCCTGAAATGAATCTAAGAAGAATGTATGTATTTTAGTATTTCAAATCCCCAAGTTCTAGATTTTTACATTTTCTGTAATGATGAGGTTTAGGAATTGACCTAGGGTTTTTCTTTCTCATGATTCTCCACTGATTTTTGAATGGGATATTTACTTGATGTTGAATTAGATTATTTTTAGGAGTAGGAAATATTTATTATAATTGGCAAATCAAAATATTATTTTGTTTATAATTAGTGAGAGGTTTTAGTAAAGGGATAAGTTTAAAAATACAAAGTAAATTTCTAAGCCATAGTGGTATTCTCTATACTAGGATAAACATATAGTTTCAATGTTAAGATATATGGAAGAAAACAATTAAATATAAATCAATACAGTGGTGCAAAGGATATCATTCCTTAGAGACATTATTTTTCAGTATGTGAATACACACAGAGGCACACTGCCCTACATTTTATTCACAGACATGTATGAACCTTTGATATAAACATAATTTTAAAAAATCAGAATCTTCAGATTCTTAAATATTTATTTACATAGACTATATTCTACATTTGCAATCTAAGTTCTATCAGCAAACTTTTTTAAGATTTGTTTCTTCATTTATTTGAGAGAGAAGATGAAGGGGAGGGGACAGAGGGAGGGGAAGAGAGTTTTAAGCAGATTCCACACTGAATGCAGAGCCCGATGTGGGGCTGGATCTCAGGACCCTGAGATCATGACTTGAACTGAAACCAAGAGTTAGATGCTTAAGCAGCTGCACTACCCAGATGCCATTATCAGAAAGAAAATACTTTTCTTTTAAGCATATAATTTCATTTATTTTTTACAAAGATTCAAGGCAAGTATGATTTACTTAAAAATTTCATATGCATAAGACATGCCATTAAAATGAGTTCTTTCATTGCAACAAGAAAGACCACCTTACAAGGATGAAAAATTCTAAAGGCATATTAAATGTGGAAGTGATTGTGCAGCCTCTAAGGAAAGTAATTTGCTATTAAAATAACATAGCTTTCTGAAATAATATTTTCTACAGTTATACACTAGACATTGAAGTTTGGATATTTAGTTTTGCTTTCAGGAGTTGGATGAAGAAATGCTTATAGGGCTCAGTTAACATATGTAAATTCTCACAGATATTCTCAACTCATAAATTCTGATAATGTCAAATAGGAGTTAAATTGTGTCAGCAAAAAAGAAGATGACAAATACTAAATGTTTAAAGGACAAGTGGAGATTTATATTACTGTTCTAAATCTATACATTATAAAACATGAATCCATACTGTTATAATTGTAGAAGTACTACTATATTAATGACCAAGTTCCCTGTTCATATTTGGCACTCATAAATTGATGTAATCAAAATTTATGGAATATCTGTGATGTGTACATAGTCCTTTAGGCTCCAAGAATACTATACATATATATATAGTTTATAATCTAAAAGGTTATAGGAATTATACCACATAGGGGTGCCTGGGTGGTGTAGTTGCTGGCCTTTCAATTATAGCTTTCACCTCAGGTTGTGATCTCAATATTGTGATATCAAGCCTTTTGGCACACTGAGTTCACCACAAGTTCTAACAAGACTATATCCTCATTATTTCTAATTTTCATCCCCTCTCTCCTTTTTCATTGCTGCTGTCAGTGTTTGTAACTTGTATTCTGACTCTAACTTTCAAGATTGTTTTCATTTTATCATGTTATATGTGATTAAATGGCCAAATTGGGGTGCCTGGGTAGCTCAGTGGGTTAGGCATCTGCCTTTGCCTCAGGTCATGATCCCGGGGTCTGGAATTGAGACCTACATCTGGCTCCCTGCTCAGCGTGGAGTCCTGCTTCTCCCTCTGCCTCTCCCCTGCTTGTGCTCTCTTTGTCTCTCAAATAAATAAATAAATAAAATCTTTAAAAAAAAAAGAAAAAAATAAATAAATGGCCAAATTACTGACTTTAACAATATCATTGTTGTTGTCATTGTCTTTGGCTGTTTTGGAAGTTTGAAATGAGAGGACTTAAAAAGAGGGAGATATAGAGAGAGAACTTGAAAGAGATCACCACTCTGGCAATGTTTGGCTCCAGCACTGCACAGCACAAAGGGTTTTGATTGAGAGTTTTAATAGACAAAGTGAGGAGAACCAATCGAAAGATGAACAATATCTTGAAGTGTGGTCCTAGCCTTGATGCTAAAAAATCACTAAAATACTGGCAGAAGCAAAGGTAGTTAGAAAATAGATTCTAAACCCTTGAACCAAAGAGTATTTTCCAGAAGGAAAATTTCAGGCTCCTAGAGCACTTGCTTTAAAACATAAGCTGGAAAAACAAACAAACAAACAAACAAATAAATAAAACACAAGCTGAAAGGCCAATTAGAGATTAGTGTGAAATTAGGTAGAGTATTCTAGGTCTCTCTTTTTCATATTTCTCTATTGAATTTATTTTATGAAATAGTTATATTCATATGATGTGTTTCATAAACAAAATTCACATAGAATAAATATGTCACTGGGTACTTTCATGTCCTAACAGTAAAATAATCTAGAAGCGACAGCATTTATAAACTGTCAAATGGTATTCAAATATTAGCTATTCAAAAACAAATGCACAATAACCAAAACTTATGGGATATACCAAAAGCAGTTCTAGAAAGAAGTTTATATCTATAAAAGCCTATGTTAAAAATAAAGAAAGATCTCATTTAAACAATCTAACTTCACACCTCAAAGAATTAGGAAGAGAAGGAAAACTAAGCCAGAAGTTAGCAGAGAAAGGAAATAATAAAGATTAAAGCAGAAATAAGTGAAATAGAGACTAGAAAGAAAATAGGGGAAAAACAATAAAACTGAGTTGTTTTATCAAAAGATGAGCAAAACTGACAAATCTTTAGCTACACTAAGAAGAAGACAAAGAGAACTCAAACAAAAATATAATGGAAGAGGAGCTGATGTTGAAGAGATACAAAAGATCATAAGAGGCTACTATGAATAGTTATATACCAATAAATTGGATAACTTAAAAGAAATTGGTATATTCCTAGAAACATACAACTTACTGAGTCATGAAGAAATAATGTGAACAGACCAATAATGACTAAAAAGGTTGAAGCAGTAATCAATGTTCTGCAACAAAGAAATGCCCGGAGCCAGATGATTTCAGTGATGAATTCTACCAAACGTATAAAGAATAATTAACACCAATTCTTCTGAAACTCTTCCAAAAAAAACTGAAGCAAAAGGAACACTATCTAATTCATTTTACAAGTTTACTCATTACCCTGATACCAAGATCAATATAGGCACTACAAGGAAAATATAGATAAAAATTCTCAACAAAATCCAAGTAAACTGAATTCAACAGCATATTAAAAGGATTATGAAACATGATCAACTGGGATTTATCTCAGCCATGAAAGAGTGGTTCAATATTTGCAAATCAATAAACATAATACACCATGTTAATAGAATGAAGGATAAAATCATGTGACCCTCTAAATAGATTTAGAGAACCTTTTGACAATATTCAACATATTAGCATGATATAAAAGACCATAACAAGTTGGGTAGAAAAGAAATATACTTCAATATAATTAAAGCCATATATGGCAAGTCTACAGATACAGGATGGTGAAACACTGAAAGCTATTCCTCCAAAATCAGGAACAAGATTGTCCACTCTTCCCACTCATATTTGGCATAGTACTGGAAGCCCTAGCCAGAACAATTAGGCTAGAAAATGGAATTAAGGGACACCTGGGTGGCTCAGTGGTTGAGCGTCTGCCTTTGGCTCAGCTCGTTATCCAGGGGTTCTGGGATTGATTTCCACTTTGGGCTCCCCACAGGGAGCGTGCTTCTCCCTCTGTGTGTCTCTCATAAATAAACAAATAACATCTTTAAAAAAAAAGAAATTAAAAGGCATCCAAATTAGAAAAGAAAAAGTGAAATTGTTTCTGTTTGAAGATGGCATGATCTTATAGATAGTAAACTGTAAATACTCCACCATAAACTGTTAGAACTATGAACAAATTCGGTAAAGTTTCCAGGGACAAATCCACATATAAAGATGAGTTGCTTTTCTATACTCTAACAATGAAATAAGTGAAAGAGAAATAGAGAAAATAATCTGATTTACAATAGCATAGAAAACAATGATGCATTTAGGCATACATTTAATCAAGGAGATGAAAGATTTATGCCTTAAAAATTGTAGGATATCAGTGACACCTGGGTGGCTCAGTGGTTGAGCGTCTGCCTTTGGCTCAGGGTGTGGTCCCAGAGTCTTGGGATCGAGTCCCGCTCTCTCTTTGCCTATGTCTCTGCATCTCTCTCTGTGTCTCTCATGAATGAATAAATAAAATCTTAAAAAAAGAAATTAAAAAAACTATAGGATATTAATGAAAGAAATTAAAGAAGACACAAATAAATGAAAGACACTTATGTTTTTTGAACAGAAGAATTATTGTTAAATTGTCTATAATACCCAAAGCCACTTATGGATTTAGTGCTTCAAATGTTGTTAAAGTACATGGAATATATTATACATATGATATATTATTATTAAAACTAAAACAGAAAATCTATTTGGCACCAAACATTATATATATATTTCAACTCACAAAGTATATGTAAAAAGATAGCATTCCAATTTAAGAATTTAAATTCTTTAAGTAATTTTATGTTTTTAAAGCATTTCTCTCTTTGTGTGTGTATAAATATATACATGCATGTATATACACATATATTTATATGTGTGTATATATATATCTATCTTGAATATGCATGCACTAATATATATGATTACACCAAGATATGAGTATAGATTTTTTTTTCTCTTTTACTTATACAAATACACAAATATTCATTGAGGGCAATTATTTCATTATCTTTTGATTTATTTATTTTATTTTGTTATCTTTTGATTTATTATCTTTCTAAAGTTCCCTCATGATTTATTATCTTTTTGGTTTCTTATCTTTTTAAAATTCCATAATGCTCATTATTTTTTAAAGAAGGGAAATAATTGTTAATGGTCATCAGATTAATTTCTTCTATGTCTTAAATATAAGAAAGGTGATAGATACCTGGTTTGGATTTCAAAGTCTTTGCATGAGATTACAGGGAAATGGATGACAATCTCAATAGAACTGTTCATCATTATACCCCTAACAAATGCTTTGTGAAAGAACAGGGGCAGTGGATAGGTTTATCATAGCTAATTCCGTGGTGACTACTTGCAGTCACTGAGGCATGGGGAAATTTGAAAAGAAGAGGTTAGGTGATAAGTAACAATTATAACTTGGCTTTTATCTTGACTATTTTCTATACTTCTAGTTTGTGCCTTTCCCTTTTATTAGAAGGCCAACAGTTAAAGTGGAACAACCAATTCACAAAAAGAAAATAATTCGCCAATGTAATAGAATAAAATTGATTTGTAAGATAGGAAAACTCTGTGGTTTGTGAAATGGATGTTATTAAACTCCACAAAGAGTGAATTTTTTTAGAGTGTGTCCTCATAGCAGCTCCCAATTGCTTGAAGGTTATCTTGTCTCTTTTTCTATCTTTTCTTTGCCTCTGCCTTGCAAGACAACCAAAAAAAAAAAAATTACTCAAGAACGAATGCATACACAAAAAAATCAGGATGAGAATACTTTTCCTTCTCAGTAATGCAAAATATTGTTATATGTTTGAATATATTTTTAGATATCATAAAACTATGCATATATTTTATGTCATAAATATACTTTTTAATTTTATTAAGTAGAACATGCTCCTTGTAATGTCTCAAGTAAAGCAGAAGTGTAAGGAAATAATTATAATTTGTCCTCTATCTCTCAGAGTTGCCAATAATATTTTATTGTATATCCTACTACATCTTTTACTCTGGTCTTATACTTAAGTTCAAGGCTGTGCAGTTCACTTTCTACTTTTAAAAAAGTAATCATAATGGAATCATACACTGATTTTTTTCCCTTACCCTTTTCATTAGTTCAAATGACATGGACATCCCTTCATGATAATTCATACATAATATATAATACTTATTATTTATAACACTTAGGTAGAATCATTATTTTACTGTTATTCATCTATGGATGCACATATTGTTTCTTATTTTCTTGCTACATTGAATAGTTTATTGGAAAATATAAAATTTTCTTTACAGTGACTCACTGTGCATATGATAAGTATGTAAATGAATATAAAGAAATAAGCATATAAATAAAGCAAAAGCAAAGGTACATGTAGTTCTCTGACAATACACCACATCTTTATTTCAGGAGATTTCCTGATTTCCAAGAGTATTCCTTGGATTTAGAAAGAAGAGAATGTGTGTTGGCCTTCAGCCACTGAATTTCATCACTTTTGAACTATTTTGACTTCTAGTGCCCATAATTGAGTTAATCCAGCTCTTTAGTTTGTGGCATGTTACCATCATTGTTTAATTCAAGATTTCTCTTGTTTAGTTTTAATGTTTCTCTTTCAACTCCATTCGTTAATTCCTTTATCCTTCATCATCATAAAGCTAGATATGACCATTATATTGTATGCATTAGATGTTAGTATAATATACAAATCATTATTTATAATAAATATGTGCATGTCAACTTTTTTTCACCTAAACATAGAACTCTATTCATATACAGATCTCAATTTTCTACATCTGTATCCTTTCCTATGGTCTTTTGACACTGCAGCTCTGCAGTTCATCCTTTGCCTGTGTATGGTATGAGTTAGCCTGTTTAACACATTTGATTTTCAACTGTTGTATTTTCCATACCCAGTATTTCTAATCAGTTTTTCTTTATGAATGCTTATTACAACTTTTTGTTGCCAATGTCTTACTTTATCTTTTTAAACATCTATATTATTCTTACTTAGCATTTTTTAAATCTTTGAATCATTAATTTCAGTGGCATGTTATAGGTGTTCAAGTCTTTTATCTTTCTCTTATAAGCACTACCCTACTCGGATATTTTGTGATCTTATAGTCTTTGGAATTTAATGTGGACCTAGGGATGATGGATAGGAGTCCAGGATTGCAATCTTATTGGTAAGTTTTGGAGGGAAGTGTTGTTGGCTCTAAGCAATATGTTTGTTTGGCTTTAGAATCACTCACTGTTAGCATTCAGTTCACAATGGGCAGCCCCTACCATTACTGGAAACTCCCTTTACCTCAACCTCTGCCATTTTTCTTTGCAAGTAGGGTCTTCCTTGGTTGTAATTAATGAAGTTTGGCTTCTGCTAGGGTGGGGTAGGGAGAAACCCTAGGGGCCAATTTCTTCTTTTTTTTTTTTTTTCCAATCTCTGAATCAATTGTTAACTCCCTCTATCAGAGGGTATTGCAGTCTCCATAATTTTAGTCAGCTGACAGTGCTGACCTGACCAGGCTATTTTTCAGACTCATATTCTAAGGGGGCTGGCAAGGATACCCACATAGATTTTTAGAGTCAAAAAAGAGAATATATATATATATATATATATATATATACATATATATATATATATATTCATTTTTGTTATTCCATATGGAAGGATTTTTCTGTATTTAACTGTCATTTTCTGTCTCTCCAAAACTCAACCAGGGTCTGGTAACCTTCTGTGAGTTTCTTCTAGTATTTATGGAAGTATCTTAGATCCATCATTCTCCCTCAGGCTTGGAGATTCTTAGGAGATTAACCCATAGCCTATTTTAATTGCTATTTTATCTGGAAGGTCTCCTGTTTTGTTGCAATGATGTTGATCTTTATTGATAAACTCAAGTTTCATATTTCCTAAACACTAACAGATAATATTGACCAAGTGTACAAAATGGCTTCTTTGCTAAGTGCAGTTAATTTCATAGTATTAGTACCTGCTTTAGTGTTGGCATAATGCATGATGGATGTCCCAGCTTTCACCCTACAGAAAACAAACGCTGCAGGTGAGTGTTCAGTCTTTGACATCACTCTGAAAGGGATTTCAACAAAGAAAAAATTATGCAGAGATGACCACCAGAATGATAAAATGCATACAACTTTAACGTATGTGAAAGAGTTGAAGTAATTATCATGTTTACTGTGTAAATAAAACTCATAGGATAGAGGATAGCTGTGTCCTGAAATTTATGAAGGCCCATCACATAAGAAGGAAAGACATTCAGTGGGTAAATCAGTATAAGGGTAGCAGCCATAAGAATGCTAATAATTGCTTAATCAATGTACATGGTGCACACTTGTCAGGCTTTGAGACATTTGGCACCTGACCAAGGAGAAAGATAAGACCACGAGGTGGCAGTAGCACATACAATCTTTGACAGTTGTGCGCTTCCCTGACTGCACAAGACTGTCCAGAGGCTTAGGACATAATGGTTATCATCTGCCTCGGAAGAGAATAAGAGAATTTCCAGAGAGAGGAGATCAGAATCAAAGAAGGTGCTTATGTGTCCAGGTGATGTCACTCAGCAGCACAGTGGGGAGTTTCTGAGTTACAGAGCTCCAAAGAATAACAACAGCTTGGAGACTTTATAGTGTCTGGTTTATCTTATCTATGACTGGCAAGATGTTGCGTGTAGTTTCACAGGGCATGCAAAGCAGACAGACTAAATGTCTAGAAATTTCCTTATTTTGGCTTTAAAACATATGGTTCTGTGAAAAAAAAAAGGAGAAGGAGGAGAAGGAAGAAGGAGGAGGAAAGAGAAGAGAGAAGAGGAAAGAAAAGAGAAGAAAGAAAAAAGAAAAGAAAAAAAAGAAAAGAAAAGAAAAAAGAAAAGAGAAAAGAAAAAGAAGTTTGGCACCTATGGACTTTGAAGAGAAAGAGTCTCAGCCTACTTGGAAGAAATAAACAACTGATGGCCAATATACAAAAGCCATGTTTGGCTGGTATGTATAACATTGTTAAAGAATGCTATTTTCCTTAGAGAGTTTCGTTTAGTTTTAAGAAAAATAGTTTCACTCCACAATTACAACTAGAGTTTCTCCAAAATGGAATGACCTGCTTTGGAGGTATTATAGAGTAGGTGAAATAGATATTGGATTAAATGTAGCATAAAATCTGTTTCAGGAAAAAAAATTCTGTCTCAGGTCACCCTTGTGACCATATTTAACACATGTGGTAGCATATGTGTCTTAACCAAGCAGCTATCCTCATGAATTATGAAACATAAACATGATTTCATCACTAAAACATTTTTATCACAGAAAGATCCACTTAGGGGCACCTGGGAGGCTCAAGAGGTTAAGCATCTGCTTTCGACTCAAGTATGATCTCAATGTCCTGGTATCGAGCCCCATATCAGGCTCCCTGCTCAGTGGGGAGTCAGCTTCTCCCTCTGCCTCTGCTACCCTACCCTGCTCATGCTCACTCTTTGTCTCAAATAAATAAATAAAAATATTTTTTAAAAAGATTCAATTAATCTCTTTTGAGTAAACAATTTAGCAATTCGAGTTCTATGCAAATATTGGTGTGTGTGTGTGTGTGTGTGTGTGTGTGTTTGTGCAGTGAGTTTTATCAAATTATTAATATTCAACTATTTTGACCAAATTTATTGGTACTTTTTTGAAGTTTGAAATCCACCTTGTTTGGTAAAGATATGAAAGCAAAAGTCCTTAACATATAATGTTTATTTAATAGTGCTTTTCCATATTTTCCATATGTTATGGTTCCTGACAAAATGACCCTTAGAGTCTCCTACTTTTCTTATAAAGATAATATAAAAGATAAGATAGATAGATCTATTAGCTTATCTTCCCTAGGTGTATTTTCGATTAAAATTATACAGAAAATCCCGAGTGTTTTACTTCTCACTTGGTGGCCCCCAAATACAATATACAAGTGTATGAATATATAAAGTATGTAATTTTTATAAAGTATTTTCATTTATATCATTTATTATTCATATTGCAAGGCAATTCCAGTGTTATTTTTTTTGGCAACTGTAATGCAATGTAATTAGTAGCCAGCAGTATCTGACCTTACCAAAGTTTGTGAAATTTTATTAATACTGAAAAATATGTTGTAGCACATTACAAAAAAAGTAGCTGAGATTTCGGGAATACAAGTAGCAACAAACTGCATATCTTAGTAGTTCTCATCTTGGTTATAAAAGATTCAGTCTTACACATGGATTTGACATAAACATTGTATAGCAGGGTGAATTATCTTAATGGCTGTCAATTTGGCAGTGCATTAGCTAATAATATCTTCTTTCACTTTATCCCAGTACATATTTGAAAGCACATAGGTTGTTTCTTGGCAGGTAGATTATGACAATCTTGTAATCTGTTGTTGGAAGCCTAAATTGTTAAAAGTGTTGGAGCTGATATTTAGGAATAGCTATTGTCTTAAAAAATATACATAGCTTTGACCCCGTCATTCCATTATTAGGAATTTATTTGGAGAATGTAATTGAAATTTGTACATATATTTATGTAACTCAATGTTTAAACATTTTATATAAATACTTTTTTAAGTGACAAGAGAGTAAAGGCAAAAGAGTGCATAACCCTTCACCTCTTTTAGTCACTGTATTAAAATTTATTAACCTATTATTAACCTAAATTTATTAATTTATTAAACCTATTAGCCAGTTTTACTATGAGTGCAGCACTTTTATAAGCCAAGTTATTTATGTGTTTTTCTCTTTGCTGTCTTTTTAATTACAGTACAAGATCTGTTAAAGAAGGGATCTTAGGCATTTCTTGCTATATCCTCAATGCCCAGAATAAAGATCACATCTTATAACAGTCAGTAGATTTCATCATTTATTTGGTAAAGACGCAAATATGTAGATATTTAATGAGGTTGTAAATGAGTATTTAACAACATGAGAAGGCCCTGCAATGACAGGTAAAGAAATAAGATATAAATAGCATGTGCTGTGGTATCAAAGTTGAAATTCTGTTTTCAAATAGTTTGTAAATATTAATAGCTACTCCTGAAGATTTTTATTTTCCCCTTTCCATGTTCCCATAATGTCTGGATTTGCTGCAGTACATTTTATTACTTTTACAAAAGAAAGAAAGTGATTAAAATTCAAGTTACAATTTTTATGTTTTCCTTCTATTCCTTTCTCATTAAACTCTCCATTTTAGCCAATTAGGCATTTAACAGTCCTCAAAGGAAGAAGTCAAAGTAGTGAGTTTTAATTAGGATTCAGGACAATCTAGAGCTTACCTGGAAAGGCTAGGCTTGGGGGAGGCCTTAGTGAAGCCAAGCCATTTATGGCTCTAGGAGGCCAGCAGCGAAAGGAAATCACTGGCTTTCCAGGTGCTAAACTGGAAATAGGATGTGAGTGAAACTAATGAGGAACTCAACATATATTTCCTCCCACCAGTGCTGTTATTTGAACTCATGACAGTATATAATTCAATATAAGTCCATTATATGATTCAATTTTTTATTGATCCCTGACTCTGGGCAAGACACTGTCATAAACCCTAGGAACAGCAAGATAAAGAGGAGAGCTCTGCCCTAAGAGCTCAGGGTCTGGTAGGGAGAGGGACAGGTAAAGGAACAACTCACAGTTTGGGCTGAGGAAGAGAATATAAACATATATGCTGAATAGCATGGTAGCAAAAAGGAGGAAAGATAGGCACTTAGACAAACCAGGCAAATGCATTTTGTGAAATTAGATCTGATTAACATATAAACTAGGCTGTCTTAAACCTCCCCTCCATTGCTTTGGGATTATCATTTACTTTCAGAGGCTTCCGATTGCCAATAGTAAGTATTCAAATATACTGGCCAGTTGCAAAGGGACATTTTTTCAAATACTCTCCCTGCCATACCTCCCCATCATCTTGCATTTTATCATTTTGGAAATTTGCTTCTCAAACTATTTGTTTTCTTACTAAGATAATCGCCTCCCTGGGGGCAGGAGGTGGGGGTGATAGAAAGAAAAAAAGATTCTTCTCTGGCTCCTAGTTCACATCTAATACATTTAACTTTTCCCAATGCATCTCTCAAACCACCAAAACTCCTGACATAATTTAGGCCAAGTGTCTGCAAACTGAGGTCCACAGGCCAAATTTGGACCTCCTCCTCCTGTTTCCATACATAAAGTTTTATTAGGAGATAGTGATGCCGATCTATTTAAGTGTTATCTGTGGCTGCTTTTGCACTACAGTGGTAGCAGTATTGAAATTGTTCACAAAGACTGAATGGCCCCCCTGAAGCCCAAAATATTTATTACCTGACCTTTACAGAAAAAAGTTTGTACTCCCTTTATCCAGGGAATCTTCTTCTTTTTAAAAATCATATTAGATAATACTTTTAACCAAATACAGTTTTCCTTTCCTCCCCTTATATGACATTAAAGATTAAGATCATTCCAAATCTGAAGGACTAAAAGGGTTTCTTTCAGGTAAATATTTACATTTTCTTACTCCAGTGAAAAATAAGAGAACTAGAAAAAAAGATGTAGATGAGTAGTATGAATACATTGCTTTTAAAAGTGTGTCAGGGTGAGGTATAAATTTAGAAAGTTTGGAGGAAATCTGATGACTCTAGTGACTTTTAAAAGTTATATTCACAATCAAATTTAAAATTGAGTGGTTATTAGAGTCTCTAAGTATCAAAATGCCAAATTAAAACATGAGTGCTTGAAATGCAATGCCATCACTGAGAATTGAGTTTTGTGAGAAATTTGAACTTTATATTTAAAATAAGTTATTTGGCATGCAGAAATTTGTTAATTTTCATTTTAATATTGCTCTGGAAATAATTACTTTGGGTTTATTAAAATGCTGTAAGTGGGATAGATATACAGTAAAGCAACTGAGCTAATTTCATAGCCAAAGTTTTGGGCGAACTGTTCTATATATTTAATTCTATTGATTCTGAAATTCGTCTTTTGCACCACCTCTGTTGAATTTCATGCATCTCTCTATAAATACAATCTGTTTTGAAGGTGTAAGTCTTTTAGTTATTTTCTAAAGTTTGCCAAGGGGGCATGTGCATCTGCCAAAATGAAAAACATGGGACAATTTTTGTGCCTCTAGGTGGCTTTAAAATGGCATGCCACCATCTGCTACTGGGCATGTTCTAACGATAAACATTTAAAATGCTGTTATCTAGTTTTACAAGATTATAAGTATTCGGAATTTCATCTACTTTGGAGCCATAAAGGCAGCCAGTTAAAACATACGTACCCACATACAAACACATACATATACACATGAAAAACACAAAAAATGAAGCTTTTACGTCAACTGCATTGCATATGAAGCTTAAGGAAGAAATTATTAATCATAATACATTGCTATATATCTGTGATGGTAATATCAAAATCAATATGCTACTAACAAGAGTATGAATAATATAAAATTTACACCAGAATCTTCTCAGGTAGATGATTCTCATTTTGCCTTTTTTTAAAAAATATTTTATTTATTTATTCATGAGAGACAGAGAGAGAGAGAGAGAGAGAGAGAGAGAGAGAGAGAAAGGCAGAGACACAGGCAGAGTGAGAAGCAGGCTCCGTGCCCAACATGGGACTGGATCCTGGGTCTCCAGGATCACATCTGGGCTGGAAGTGGCATTAAACCGCGGAGCCACTTGGGCTGCCTTTTTCTTTTCTTTTCTTTTCTTTTCTTTTCTTTTCTTTTCTTTTCTTTTCTTTTCTTTTCTTTTCTTTTCTTTTCTTTCTTTTCTTTTTCTTTTCTTCTTTTCTTTTCTTTCTTTTCTTTTCTTTTCTTTCTTTCTTTTCTTCTTTTCTTTTTCTTTTCTTTCTTTCTTTTCTTTTTTCTTTCTTCTCTTTTCTTTTCTTCTTCTTTCTTTCTTTTCTATTCTTTCCTTTCCTTTCCTTTCCTTTCCTTTCCTTTCCTTTCCTTTCCTTTCCTTTCCTTTCCTTTCCTTTCTTTTCTTTTCTTTTCTTTTCTTTTCTTTTCTTTTTTTCTTTTCTTTCTAAAAGATTTTATTTATTCACTTTGTCTTTTACTGAGAAATATTAAAATTTGCAGATTCGAAGTTTATAAAAATTGAGATAAGAAACTTTTGTCTGACTACACGCTGATTCAGATTTCTATACACACTAATAAGATTTTTTTTTGAAAAAATGTCAGTGTTTGAACCACCATTTACATGAGAAAAGCATTTTGTTTCCTTGTATAAATAACCCAATATAATGAGTTGCATATATGAAGAAGGAAGAATTAAATGTATTTTCATCAGGGATGTTGTGTGACTCAGTGTTTATATTTTTGGTTTTTGTTTTTAAATAAGAACATGAGGTGCATTTTTTTAATTGAAGTATAATTGACATACATACACTATTCTTCTGGTTTCAAGTATACTTCTTAGTGATTGATATATTTGCGCTATGAAATGATCCCCATGATAAGTCTAATTCCCATCTGTCACCATACATAGTTATTACAATATTTTTTAGTGCATTCCCCATGCTGTATATTATATCTCCTTAACTTATTTATTTTATAACTGGAAATTTTTAATTCTTAGTCCCCTTCTCCTATTTTGCCTGCCCCCCAAAATCTCTCCACTTTAGTAACCAATAGTAACTGTTTCTTGTATAGATGTGTCTGTTTCTATTTTGTGTTGTTCTTTTCTTTTTAGAGTCCACATACAAGTGAAATAATATGGCATCTGTCTGTATCTCATTTATTTCACTTAGCATACAGTCCTCTAGTTCTGTCCATGTTGTCACAAATGGCAAGATTCTTTCTTTTCTATAGTTGACTAATATCCCATTGTTTATATATACTACATCTTCTTTATCCACTTATCTATTGAGGGACACAGGTTACTTGTATATCTTGGCCATTGTAAATAATACTGCAATGAACATAAAGATGTCTGTATTTTTTGAAATTGGTGTTTCCATCTTCTTCAGGTAAATGCCCAGAAATGGAATTGCTTTTTTGTAAGGTAGTTCTATTTTTAACTTTTTGAGAAACCTTCATACTGTTTTCTATGGTGGCTGCACCAATTTAGATTCCCACTAACAGTATGTTAGGGTTCCCTTTTCTCCATATACTTGTCAACACTTATTTTTTATCTTTTTGATAATAGCTAATCTGATTGGTGTAAAGTGATATCTCATTGCGTTTTTGATTTGCATTTCCCCAATGGTTAATGATATTAAGCAATTTTTCATATGCCTGTTGGCCCTCTATATGTCTTTGGAAAAATTCAAGTTCTCTGCTCATTTTTTAATTATTTTTTTAATCAAATTGTATAACTTCTGTATGTATTTTGGATATTAATCTTTTATTGGATGTATGATTTGCAAATATATTTTCCCAATCAGTAGGTTGCCTTTTTATTTAATCTAGGTTTCCTTTGCTTTGCAATAGTTTTTAGTTTGATCTAATCTCATTTGTTTATTTTAGCTTTTGTTGCCCTTACTTGAGGAGACTGGTCCAAAACTTACTGCTAAGATTAATATCCAGGAGCTTACTGCCTATGCTTTCTTTTAGAAGTTTTATGGGTTTAGATCCTACATTCAACTGTTTAATCCATTTTGGATTTATTTTTATATAAGGTATAAGATAGTGGTCCAATTTCATTTTCTTTCTTTCTTTCTTTCTTTCTTTCTTTCTTTCTTTCTTTCTTTCTCTCTCTCTCTCTCTCTCTCTCTTTCTTTCTTCCCTCCCTCCCTCCCTCCCTCTCTTCCTCCCTCTCCCCTCTCTCCCTTCCTTCCTTCCTTCCTTCCTTCCTTCCTTCCTTCCTTCCTTCCTTCCTTCCTTCTCTTTTCTTTTCTTTCTTTTCTTTTCTTTCTTTTCTTTTTTTTCTTTCTTTTCTTTTCTTCTTCTTTTTTTTTTTTTTTGCATGTAGGTGTCTACTTTTCCAAACAAAACTTACTGAAGAGACTGTATTTTCCCCATTGTATATTCTTGCCTCCTTTGCCATGGATCAATTGACCCCATATATGTGTTGGTTTACTTCTGGGCTATTCTATTATATTGATCTCTGTGCCTATTTTTGTGCCAGTACCATACTGTTTTGATTACTATAGCTTTGTAGTATAGCATGAAATTAGGGACCATACCCCCAGCTTTGTTCTTCTTTCTCAAGATTGCTTTGGCTATTTGGGGTATTTTGTGATTCCTTATAAACTTTAGGATTCTTTGTTCTAATTGTGAGACATATATCACTTGTATTTTGATGGGGATTGCATTGATTCTGTAGATTGCTTTGGGTAATATGGACATTTTAACTATTAATGTTTTCAATCCAGAAGCACAATGTATCTTTTTATTTATTTCTGTCATCCTCAGTTTCTTTCATCACTGTCTTGCAAGTGAAAGGATAGAGGTCTTTTACCTCCTTAGTTAAATTTATTAATAGGTGTTTTATTCTTTTTTATGCAATTGTAAATGGAATTGTTTTCTCAATTTCTCTTTCTGATCATTTGTTAGGTTTATAGAAATGCAACCAATTTCTGTATGTTAATTTTATATTCTGCAACTTCACTGAATTCATTTCTTAATTCTAAGAGATGTATGGTTTAGTCTTTAGGGTTTTCCTGATATACAGAATCAAGTCAGCTGCAAAGAGTGACAGTCTTTCCAATTTGAATGCATTTTATTTATTTTTCTTGCCTAATTGCTTTTACTAAGTCTTCGAAAAACATGTTGAATAAAAGTGACAATGGACATTCTCGTCTTGTTCTTGCTCTTGGAGAAAAAAGCTTTCAGTGATTCAGCATTGAGTATGATGTTAGCTGTAGCTTTTTCATATAAGCCCTTTATTATGTTGAGGTACTTTAGTTCTATATCCGCTTTATCATAAGTAGATGTTGGATTTTGTAGTAAGTGGCTGTTAGATTTTCTTTTTCAAATGCTTTTTCTTCATCTTTTGAGCTGATCATTATTTTTATTCATTTTGTTTATGTGATGTATCATGTTGATTGATTTGCAAATTTTGAACCATCCTTGCATTCCTGGAATAAATCCCATCTGTTCGTGGTGTATGATCCTTATTATGCATTGTTGAATTTAATTTGCTGATAGCTTTGTTAATTTTTGCATGTGTGTTTATCAGGGATAATAGGCTGTAATTTTCTTTTCACTGTGTGTATGTGTGTGTGGCATCTTTGTCTGTTTAGGTTATCATGGTAATCCTCACCTTGTAAAATGAATCTGAAAGTATTCTTTCCTTTTCAATTTTTTTTTTTTTGGAATAATTTGAGAAGAATACATTCTAAATCATCATTAAATGTTTGATAGAATTTACTTGTGAATCCATCTGGTCCTCGGCTTTTGGTTTTGGGGAGTTTTAAATTACTTATTCAATTTCATTACTTGTAATCCTTTTATTCAGATTGTCTATTTCTTTACGATTTAATCTGGGAAGATCATATGGTTTTAGCAACTTATCCATTTTTCCTTGACTTTCCAACTGGTTGACATGTAGTTATTCATCATAGTCTTTTATTCTTTGTATTTCTGCAGTTTCATTTTTAAGCTCCTTCCGACTTTCCTCTTGGGGTTCTCTGTCCTTTTATTTTTCTGTGAGTCTGGCTAGAGGTTTATCAGTTTTGTTTATTTTTTTGAAGAATGAGCTTTTAGTTTTATTAATCTTTATTTTTCAGTCTCTATTTCATTTATTTCTGCTCTTTATTATTATAATCCATTAACTCTGATATTTGTTTGTTCTCTTTCTACTTCCTTTAAGTATAAAGTTAGATTGTTTATTTGTTTTTTTTTTGTTGTTGTTGTTTTTGTTGTTGTTTCTTGAGGTAGGCCTACATTGTGTGATCTTTCCTCTTAGAACCACTTTTGCTGCATTCCATAGATCTTGGAAAGTTCTGTTTACATTTCCATTTGTCTCTATGTATTATTAAATTCTAATTTTCTCTTTGATTTCTTTATTGACCCATTGGTAATATATTGTTTGGTAATATATTGTTCAACTTCCACATGTAGTTTTTTTCCAGTTTTCTTCTTATAACTGATTGCATGTTGTTTATCATTGTGCTCAGAAAAGATACTTGATATAATTTCAGTCTTTTGAAGTTTATTGAGACCTTTTTGTGGCCTACCATATGATCTATCCTGGAGAATGTTCCGTGTGTACTTGAAATGAATGTGTATTCTGCAGTTTTGAATGAATTGTTCTGTATATTACTAATTAAGAATATCAGATCTAGTGTGTCACTTAAGGCAAATGTTTCTTTATTGATTTTCTGTCTTGATAATTTATCCATTGATGTAAGTAGAGTATTAGAGTCCCCTACTATTATTGTATTGCTGTCAATTTCCTCCTTTATGTCAAGTTCTGCTTTATATATTTAGGTACTCCTATGTTGGATGCATAAATATTTACGAATATTGTATCCTCTTGTTGGATTGACTCCTTTATTGCCATGTGATGTCTTTCTTTGACTTTTGTTACAGTCTTTGTCTTAAAGTTTGTTTTGTCTGATAGGAGTATTGCTTCTCCAGCGTTCTATTCATTTCTATTTGTATAGAATATCTTTTCTTTTCCTTTTACGTTCCAACTCTATGTGTCCTTAGATCTGAAGTGAGTCTTGTAGACAGCATATAAATCAGTCTTTTGTTTTTGTTTTTGTCTCTTCATCTACCCTATTTATTTATTTATTTTTAAAGATTTTATTTATTTATTCATGAGAGAACACACAGAGAGAGGCAGAGACATAGGCAGAGGGAGAAGCAGGCTCCATGCAGGGAGCCCGGCATGGGACTTGATCCTGGGACTCCAGGATCACACCCTGAGCTGAAGGCAGATGCCTAACTGCTGAGCCACCCAGGTGTCCCCACCCTATTTATTTTGATTAGAGCATTAGTCAATTTATATTTAAAGTAATTATTGATAGATATGTACTTTTTGACATTTTGTTAATTGCTTGTTTGGTAAAAAGGTTGTTTTTATAGTTCTCTTTTTTTTTTTCCTATTTCTCTTGGTCTCTTCCTTTGTGGTTTGATTGTTTCCTTAGTGTTATGTTTCAATTACTTTATCTTATTTTTTGTGATCTATTGTAGGTTTGGTGTTTGTAGTTACCATGAGGAGTGTGTATGTATATGTGTTTTTAAGTTGATAGTCAATTAAATTTGAGTGCATTCTAAAAGCACTGTCATTTTTCTTCTTCCCCATCAGGTTTTATGTTTTTGATGTCATACTTTACATCTTTTTATTTTGTGTATTCCTTCACTACTTATTTAATCATCTTTCATATATTTCCTTATTTCTAGTTATGGCCTTTTATTTTTTATGTAAAGAAGACATTTTGATATTTCTTATCAGTTTGGTTCTATGGTGATGAATTCCTTTAGTTTTGCTTGTCTGGGAATCTCTATCTCTACTTCGTTTCTGAGTGATATCTACTAGGTATCTACTAGTAGATGGTAGTACCTACTAGTAGAGTACTCTTGGTTGTAAGTTTTCCATTTCCAGGTCTTTAAATATATACTGCCACTTTCTTCAGGCCTGCAATGTTTCTGCTGAAAATAGCTGGTAGTTATTTGGGATTTCCCTTGTATATGTCTCCTCATTTTTCTTTTGCTGCCTTTATGATTCCTTATCATTAACTTTTGCCATTTTATCTATAATATGTTTTGGTGTAGATCTCTTTGTGTTCATCTTGTTTGAGACTGTTTGTGCTTCCTGGAACTCATTGCATGTTCTCTTCCCTATGTCAGGGAAGTTTTTAGTTATTATTTCTTTAAATAAGTTTTCTGCCCTTTTCTGTCTTTTTTCATGCTGGGACCCTTATATTGTGAACGTTAGCAGGCTTAATATCTCAAATGTCCCTTAAGCTATCCTTATTTTTAAAATCCTTTTTTTCCCCTTTGCTGTTCTGATTAGGTAATTGGGTGATATACACTATTCTGTCTTCCAGATCACTAATCCATTTTTCTGTATCATCTAAGCTAGTGTTGATTCCTACTAGTGTGTTTTTCATTCCAGTTATTATATTCTTCAGCTCTGATTGGTTATTTTTCAAATTTTCTAACTGTTGAAGTTCTCACTATATTTCTGCATTCCTCTTCCAAATTTGCTGAATATCTTTATGATCATTACTTTGAACTCTTTATTGATTAGATTATTATTTCCATTTTATTAGTTTTTTTTCTGGCATTTTATATGATTCTTTCATTTAGAACATATTCTTCAATTTATTGACTTTGTATGACCTCTTGTATTTGTTTCAGTGAATTAGGTGGAACAGCTGCCTCTCTTGGTCTTGAAGGAGTGACTTTGAGTAGGAGTATCCTCTGTGTAGACTGCATGTGTCTGGCAGCTTTGGCAGGTCATCTTGAATGGGAATAGGCTTAGTGATTCCTGGAGCATGCTGTGCCATGTTACAGCTGGAGCTGTAACAGATATAGATTAGCGTGTTCTGGAGTACACTACACCTGGGATGCCTTCTGAGTTGGCTGGGTTGGACACCGGCTAGGGGGCTCTTAGAACACATCATACTGGGGCAATCTTCTCAGATGAAATTGGGCATGTTCAGGGTGGCATGGCCATAGATGGGGCAGCCTTCTCAGAATGGTTGGAGTTGATGCAGGCATGGGCAGGAAGGTCCAGAGAATACTCTACTGGGCCTTCTTGCAAGGACAGCTGGAGTTGGTGTGGTCCTGGCGTCTGGAACACATTGAGGCAGCCCTAGAGTGCCTGTACTCTGCTATCCTCTGTGTTATCAAGGTAGAGGTGGAATGTAAAAAAATGCTGCTTGCTGGTGCCTCTGACTCCAGTGAGAATTCCAATGGTTCCATCTTCATTTGATGGATGCCCTAAGATTATTGTCTTACTTAGAGTCTAGATGCTCTGTAAACCACTATTTCTTTGCTGTGTCCCAGGGTGAACAAGTCTACTATTGGCCCCTCAGTGATATCCCTCACTACTGCATCAGAGATGGAGTTCCATTGTTACCGTGTCATCATCTCTTCTACCTTTCTCTGTATGGTCTTTCTAATTTTGTTGTGCAGAAGCTGTTTAATCACCCTTCAGTTATTTAAGAGAAATTAGTCTTTCTATAGGTTTAAATTTGATATGTATATGGAAGGAGATGAGTTCAGGGTCTTCCTATGCTGCCACCTTGAAACTAAGAAGACTTTTGATTCTATAATAGCCATGATGATAATATCTGGGATTTACCTTCAGGCAATTTGACTCCAGTCCATGGTTCTTATCATTGCAGGTTATTATTTCTTTGTAATATTAGCTCTAACCTTTTTTAACTTAGATTTCTGAACTTATCACAAACTCTCTGAGAGTTCATTTGTGAAGACTGTTTTTATAAACTTTTGTTTTTAGAATACAGACCTAAAAGTACACTATCATGACTTGAACACACCCAGATGATATAAAAAAAAACCACTAAGACCCAACAAAAAGTAATTGTTATCTTGATATAACAGCCCACATGAGTTTTGCCTGGTTTGATACAATAAAAAATGTATCATTATAGATGCAGCTTCTTTAAATGTTTCCATGAACACATGTCTATTATGGGAACTATCATTTTATAATGTATTTTTCTATACCATTAATTTAACTTTTTTTTTTATGTTGTAAGTAACCAACTGACCCACTAGTGTTTATTGAATAACTATTTATTTGCTTATTAATTAATAGTTTAGATAGTGGAAAAGTGCTCAAAGCTTGCTTAAAGGAAAAAAATTAAGAAAAATCTCTCTTGACTGGAATATCTTTGTAGCAAAATGTCATTTGAAAATAATTCAATTGATAAATTTTAAGTGCTATTGTCTTATTTACTTGTTTATTTTTTTTTCTCAAAAATTTCTAGAGCTAAATATCCTATTCTTATTTCATGTTTTTGATGTCTTTCTTTTGGAATAAAAGACAAAAGAATAAAAACTTTGATTAATTTTAAAGCCATGACTCTGCAGGGGGGTAGCTGAAATTTCTAATTCACCTTTTAGGATGCTCTAGTGGTTAAGAGTTTTAAATATGCAGCATCTATATGCAGCATCTCATTTAGCTCTCCCACAATCCTATGAGCAGAGGAGTAGTATAATACTGGCATAACAAGTGAGGAAACTGAGCCTTCAAGCTAATAGCACAGCTAGAATATAAGAGAGTAGAAATTCAAAGTCAGGTTGTCTGATCTAAAGCCAGCTCTGTGCCTAATTTGTTTATTTGTGCAGTGAGATTCAGTTACCATCATTGCAGCTTCTCACATCCATAAGTGATTTAGGAGAAAACAGAAGAGATTATCTGCATTCCCCCAACTTTCAAAACTGGAAGCCTCTATGCTTTATTTAATATTATTTTATTCAACATAGTTCATATTCATGACAATCATATATATTCAATATAATCATATCCAAACATGTATTCACAAATAATAATTGTATCACCCTACTTTTCAATATTTATGTAACAGAAAATTCATATCATTAGCATTTATAACACATCTAATTTTTATTTTTTTAGAAAAGAATTTTGGAAAGCATTTTATGGTACTAGAAAAGAAGAGAAAACTGGATATAGTTTTATTTTCTAAACAGAAATCTATTTGATTATCTGGTGGCTATTTACTACTAGATTTTATTGAATGCATAGATTTTTCAATACAGAGATGTAATTATGTACTATTTATCTTTTACCTAAAAATTTGCATTAAGTAGTAGTTTAGTTGGAAGCTTGGCATGTTTAATTACTGCTCTTTTATTTTATCAATTGAATACATGTCTCCTTCAAATAAATCCATTCTTCTTTTAACTTCTCTCTCTGCTTCCATCTCTTACTTTCTTTCCCTTCTTCCTTATCTGATCCTCTTAGTGATATATGTACATAGAGACAAACATATCACTCCCAAATAGATCCTTTTTCCTATTTTGCAGATGGTTATATGATTGAGAATGCTTTGAATTTCACATGAAACCATTCTATTTACTCATGCTGATCTTGTTTCCCACTCTATCCCATTTTCCTTCTTATCCATCCCTAGATTTTTGGTTGTTGATCACTATCTGTATTCACATTCAAATACCTTTGAGTCTCCAATCTCGCCATCTGTTATAACCTTCACCTGAGGGTTGTCTTAAATTTTGCTTGCACCAAGCAGCTATTACTTGAAAAAATGTATACAACCTTGTTGAACGGGCTCATTTTATATCTATGACCATAGATACCAAATGGATATTCAATATTGCCAGGCACTCAACAATCTTCTCTTAATAAATTTACCTTTGCACTTTTTAAGGTAACTCTGTCTTGTATTTTCTACATTCCTACATCATCTGCACTCATCTACTAAGCCTGCTCAATCATTACCATTAAAGAATATGCCCTTGTGGGCAACTCTAGTATCTTGGGTCTTATTTTCTTTCTCTCTTATTTTGTCTGTACTCTCAAAGGTTGCACTCCAGCAATTATACTCTTTATTTTCTAAGCCTCAATTTCTAATGCTCTGTGGGATTCTTTGTTTCACTACAGAGATCTACTATAAACCATAATAAAGAAATATAAGTCCTTTATGTCATAACTCTCATTTCTCTGCTCCCCTACTTAGTTGTACTTCTTTTTAAAAAAGTCTATACTCAATGGGTTTTCTTCCTTATTTCCTATTATCTCCTTAATTCATTCTATTAGGGCTCTAGGTTTCACAACTTAACTGAAAAGTGTCTTAATGAAAATGACCCAGAGTTTCTCCAAGCTGGTGGTCAGGTCTCTACCTTTGTCTTAGCAGACAAGTAAGGAGCCATTAAATCAAGTGATATTTCCCTCTTTCTTGAAACTTTTTCATTTCTAATCCCCATGAAGGGACACTCACTAACTTGATTTTGTGTTTCTCTCTTTCATAGTACTCTTTTTAGTTTTTCTGACTTTTGCTGGATTTCTATGACTTCAATATTTCTATTTGTTCAAGTAACCCAGGCCTCCCCCTGCCTCCAGCCATCTCTCTTGCTTTATTCTTTCTACAAATGATAGAGTTATTCCACAGCTCTATATGTCATACATTGATGAATCTGAAATGTATATACTGAAGCTGGACCTTATCCTGTAGAGTTAGATTAAATATCCATTGCCTCATTTAAGTCTCTACTCATAAGAAGAATAAGCTCCCAAGCCTAACATGACTTCAAAAGAATATAGATACCGAAGCCCTAAATGTTATCTCTTCCACAAGCACTTCTCAATTTAGGAGTTAGGGCAACTCTTCTCCAACTCTGCAGGTTAAGTCTGAAGGTACAACCTTGATTCTTTCTTTCCCCTTTTCTCTACAGCCTTGCTATCAGTAAGTGCTATTGGCTGTATATTTAAAATGCATTCCTGATCTTACCAGTTCTCAACATTTCCACTGCTATTATAGACCAAGCCACATGGTCTTGTCTGGATTGCATACCTGCAAGCTCTATTTTCTCTCATGATTCCCTGCAGCCCATCATCATACTGCTTTCACTGATCTTTCTAAAATATAAATAAAATAATTTTATCTCCTTAAAATCTTCCCATTGTATTTTATTTAACTTAGAATGAGATGTGAGGTTGCACTTGTCTTTGCCTCTCCCTTCAATAACATATCCTTCCACTATCCTCTTTATCCTCTGGCATTTATTAATTCCTGAGGCTCCTGACACTGACTTTTTTCTACTCTGAATATTTAGTCTCCAGATATTTGCATGGATGTTCCTTTTCCTCTTCATGACAAAACTCAAATGTTGCCTTCTGATCACCTCCAAACAAGTAGCTACTCCACCAATTACATCTACCAAATTTCTTGTTTCATCAATAACACCATTTAGTAATCAAAATTATTTATTTATCATATTTTCTGTGTCTTTCTGGCCCTTCACTAAAAAGAAAATCTATAAACTCTTTGAAGTCAAGAACACTATTTCTGTTCAATGCTGCTTTGTGGTACACCGCCTAGAACTGCTCAGTATTTACTAGGAGTTCTTCATATTAACTTCCATAGTAGGGATCCCTGGGTGGCGCAGCAGTTTAGCACCTGCCTTTGGCCCAGGGCACGATCCTGGAGACCCAGGATTGAATCCCACATTGGGCTCCCGGTGCATGGAGCCTGCTTCTCCCTTCTGCCTGTGTCTCTGCCTCTCTCTCTCTCTCTCTCTCTCTCTGTGACTATCATAAATAAATAAAAATTAAAAAAAAAAAAAACTTCCATAGTAAATGCTCAATAAATTTAATTGCTTGACTGACTGCAGTGAAGTAGATCCTAGTATTTCTTTTTATTAAAAATTCCACCTTTACTCACAATCTGCCAGATGATAAGATATTAATTGCCCTTTCTTGCCAGTACTTTTCTAATTTCCTTTATGCTGAAGAGGGCTCTAATAATTTGCTTTTGTGAATATTTTATTCATGGAGTACCAGTATGTGACAAAATTAGATGTTTTAAAATAGTAGAATTTTGTAAGGAAGAAACAAGTCTATAGTTAGATATAGATCTCAGAGCTGGAAGCCCAGAATCCAATACGAACTTAACAATGGCTTGTTTTATGGTAGAGAGAAGTTACTTTACCCTCCTGTAACTGTTTCTCTTCTAATCTATAATATAGATTCAGTATCACCCAATTCCTGACCTCACAGAAAAGGATGTTTGAGGATTAATTAAAGAGTGTCTGTAAGAGTCTTTGACTTTACTTTGAAATGTGTTATTAAAGTAGTAAAAAATAATTTGGACATTACTTAGAATTTTTTTCCATCTCTTGCTGCTAGTTTACATGTCAATATTGAAGACTAATAAGCACCATCAGTGTACCATGGATGGGTAGGTAGAAGCAGTCACCTCCAAGTGCAGGCAGTGAAGGAAGGCATGGTCTATAGAGAATTAAAAATAGAATAAAGTTGGCTAAAAGTTAGCCTTTTTTATTATCAATTTGTACTACCAATTCTGAACAATGGCTGTAATAGAATATTCTTCCCTGAAAAATTTTTTTGATCAATTGCTACAGTACTGAAGTTTTACTTCTTGCTTTTTAAGATTTTATCTATTTATTTGAGAGGGAGAGAGAGCACACTTGAGAGAGAGAGAGAGAGAGCAGGAGTAGAGACAGAGGCAGGAGGAGAAGGAGAGGGAGAAACATGCTTCCACCTTGAGCAGGGAGCTGGATGCTGGACTCAATCCCAGGACCCTGAGATCATGACCTGAGCCGAAGGCAGATACTTAGCTGACTGAGCCAAGTTTATGTGGAGAACTTCCAGTTATGCAATGAGACACCACTACACCTATTCATTTTATAAGTTTATCAGCTCAGAATCAATCTAGCTCTCATCAGGGGCAATTTGAATGTGCTACATGGGGTTACACATTCTTGCATTTAAACAATAGATTTGAAATAAGCAATGGTAGCACAAAATTGTCAATATGAAGTGAAAGAATTTGAGTTTTTTCAATTCTGCTCTTCTCTGTGACCTCTTGGAGTTTTTTGTTTGTTTAATATTGTTCAATTATGAAGATAATTGAAACTAGAACTAGAATAGATTTTGAAGAAACAGCATCAATTTACAAATTCTGGAATTTATCATAAAGTGGATCTTCACGAATGTCTGCCAAAGTTATGTTCGTGTTTAGGACTTTTTCTGTGTGTTGCTTCAGGTAAAATAAATTTTTAGTAGTTAAAATTAATAAAAATGTATGAGTAAAGGTAGGTTGACAATTCTAATTACTTGCTATTAAACATAGATATGCAAAGCTATTGGTGATTTTTCAGAAGTTAAGACTAGAAATGAGAAACTACAGCCATTATTACTATAATAGAACAATATATATTCATTCCCTGTTGGAAGTGTGTAAATCTAATTAAAATATGTTAAATATTACTTGTCTGCATTATAATATTTATTTTTAATTGTTATGGTTTTTTGATTTTATAAAAAATTCAATAAGAGAACATTGTTACAATGTCTCTTTTGACCATCATTATTTATTTAATTTCATAATTATTGCCAACAATATTTTATATATAGAGAAAGAATATAAAAATAATCCACTTTAGAAGTCTGATATTTTAGGTGTACCACTAACACAAAGACACACACATGTATTTATATATTTTAGCTAATATCAGTCTCTCTTCTCCCGTATACATTTGTCGTCTTGCTAATCACCAGTTTTTAGTTTTCAAATCTAGAGAAAAAGATGAAATCTTTCAAATCATTATTATTGATCAATAACTTACACTTGTACTGTGTTTAGAATAATCACATATAAGTAAAACTGGGGGCTAGTTCCCTTTTTCCTTTGTCTTATAAACTAAATAAATACTGGTTTCAGATATCCAAAAAACGATGCCATTGATTTCTTATATCTAAGTAACTTCCCCTTATTTATAATGCTGGTGAATCTTTTGACGTGTTTATATCATGTGTCTTGGTCCAATCTGGTTATTTTTAGGTTCTGAAATGTGCCAGACCTGTAAGTAGGTATAAGTATGTATAAAGAAGTGCTGATCAAATTGTCATCTTAGAATACATATTATAAACAAAAACAAATAATAAAAATAATATAAACAAATATCTTAGATATTAGAAATTATCCATGATAAATTAACACACTTTCCAATACCATCATTAAAATTATCTGTCAATGGACATTGTTATCTATTTTCTTGATTAGGTGACACCATCTGATTTTGCAAAATACTATCAAACTTGATTTTCCTTTTCCCATTCCTATTCTTATAAGGAAAAAAACAAGTACATAATCTCTTCTTTCAAATGGTTAGTCTTCTCCATCCCTGCCCATCACAGGGGAGATTGAGCTAGCTCTCTAATGCTTTATTTTTGCTTGTATCAATGTGTTGGGAAGGTCTATTATGCATTCTTCTGCACGTGAGAGAAGAAAGGAAGGAAGGAGAGAAAGAAGGAAAGGAAGGAAGAGAGAGAGGGAGGAAGGAGGCACTGGGGTGGTTCGATTGGTTAAGCACCTGCCTTTGGTTCACATCATGACTCCAGGGTTCTTGGATTGAGCCCCAAATCTGTCTGAGCTCCCTGCTTGGCTGGAAGCCTGCTTCTCGTTTCTCTTCATCCTTCCCCCTCTTGGGCTCTTTCTCTCACTCTCTGTCTCAAATAAATAAAATCTTTTTTTAAAAAAAGGAAGGAAAGAAAGGATAAAGGAAGTCTGGTGCATTTACACTATGAGAAAATTATATAGAATATCTGTATACTGGATGGATGAATATCTGTATACTTAGTGAATATCTGTGTACTGGATGGATGCATATAGCCTAAAAAATATATTCATAGATCAATTGCATTAGTTGCCTTGCTCACTGCTTTCCTGAACATCATAGCACCTTCTCAAGGTACAATCTAGAATGAATACCTAAAGCCAAAGAAGACTGAGCCAAAAGTACGCCTCCACAATTTTATTCACTTCTTCTTCCCCATCCCTGTGTACCTTAAGGAAAAACAAGTTTCTGGATTTGAGAGGTTCCCAGCAAGAAACGCATGGAATACTCAAATTCAGATAATTTGAAAATATTATTTACAAAGGGATAACTGACAAAGGGATTATTTTAAAATGCAAAATTTTAATATAATTAAAATGAATTTTTGTTATATTTAAGCTAGAAATATCATAGCTTATATTTTAAATATGTTTATATTTAGAACACATAAAATCAGTAGTCTTTAACTTGCAAAATGATTTTGATTTTAAGAAATGATTTAGCAGAGTTCCCTTTAAAGAAATGGACATGGTCATTTCTGAACTTTCCAAGTTTGGCATGATGAGAAAATAAAGTAATCCATTATGAAATTGCTTTGAAACTATAAAAATTTATATTGAAGATGAGGATGATAATGTGGTATATCATAACTACTATTTTAAAGGTAAGGACTTAATTTAAAAATATTAGTGAACACACAACTTTTGAGGAACATACATTGTGTAATGAAAAGGATAACAAGATTGCTAATTTTCATCTACAAAAAAATGAGTCAAACATTTTTAGAAGTCAGGTTATGCTGGGATAACTAATAATACTTTCTCAAGGAATATTTTCATTATCTTGGTTGAATAATTATATCCTTTGTCCCCCCTTAATTTTATTTGCTGACTTGTGAATAGTACATGCAATATAGTGACTTCTTTTTCTTGACAAGAATTTGAAGCACGGGTTTATTAATGCATATGATTCTCCAAATCAATTGGAGTTGAACTAAATCAGTCAATCACCAATGTAAGTCACAAAAAAATATTCTGGGAGACAGCAAACTAGATGTCACACAAATTGCCCCATGTGATTCTGGGGAGCGTGCTCATCTGCTCAAGTATTATCACGGAGACATCCTAGGATGTACTTTGTACCTCTCAGCCCAGTAAGACACTTCGACTATACAGGCAGTACAATGCTGCCCAGGCAGGGGGTAGGGATTTCACTTAAAATGCAGGGAGTTGTCAATGGAAACTCAGGGGGTGGCCAGATACTGACGGTGTATCAGGGCAAAGCTGAAGTGTTCTTGGAAATGAAATCCATGTCTGAGGTGTGGTGTCATATTTGGATATTATTCTCTATTTTTATTATCAAAAAGGAGCTCTCCCCTTCTGTTCTGTTTTGCCTCTGATTTTCCAAAAACAAAAACAAAAGAACTAGAAAACAAACAAAGGGGAGGAAAATAAATGTAATGAACCCTATGTCTACGGAGTCGATTATTTGCCTGTATTTTTCAGAAGTACAGAGACAAGTCCAATTTATACCAGTAAAGGAGTGTTGTAATTGGAAATGTTTCAAACACTAGCTCTCACCTGAATCCCAGAGGCACAGAGTGTTTATAGAGAGTGCTGCAGCTCGGCTCTCATTTATAAACTTGGCAATTTCTTCTAACAGAAAAGTAGGCGAAGAGGCAGGTGTATGATTCCGATTGCCTGGAGTTTATTTAAATGGTCTATTTACTTTTCTGTTCAATGTAATAAAAGATACTTACCACGGCATATGCCACATGACGGGACACTTTGGATGCCTTAGAAATTGTTATGTTTTAGGGAAAGATAGATCTCGGGAACTAAATCTTCATTAAATCTGTGATTTAACTAGCAGGTTTCCTCAATGTACGAGCTGTCTCAATTAAAGCTAGATGAAAGTGTTTTATTGGCTTGTCTCTTCAGATTTCAAAGAAGTAGTGTCTCTCCACCACCACCCTCTATATATTAGCATTAAATAATTTCAGTTTCAACTTAGCATCAGTATTTTTGAGAAGGTGATTCCTTTTGAGTAATTCATTCAGCTCTCATAAATCATGAGCACGCACATTTTCCTGATGGAGGACAATTTGGCTAACGTGCTTCTGTGCTGAGGGCTGTGGCCTGATAATAATGTAGTTGGACAGTGGGCTTCAACCATTATTTGAATAGACTGCACTAAGGCAATAAATTATTTTCATTTTGAAATGACAGGGTTGCACATCTTCCACGCTGTGCCTCACCTGGTTGTTGTTATCACAAACCCCTTTATTCTAACAAATTATGGCAAATGGAAAGGGCTTTATAGTGATGACATTCAGGTAATATCTCCTGATAATAAGGATGTAACACTTGCTGCCACAACAAATGTACTTCCTGCTGGCATTTTTTATGTGATCTTGCCTGCCGTTTTGCTCATTGCCCTTAGATGCAGGAGGTTTTCATACATGGTCTGACAGGTGGACGAAGATAACATATCCTGTGAAGCACTTTTAATGTGAAGAATGCATCATCTATCATATGTGGACTTTAATTGGTTTCATTCTCATTTTCTTCTTCCTGGTATAATTAATCTTCTGCAATTAAGAATGTGTCAGATTGATCATTGACTTTTAAGCACGAGAATTTACCACCTTAAAACAACATTAAATACGATATTCTAGCCCAAGAGTCAAAGACTTGACTTCAATGAGTTTTAGCCGAACTCAGAGACCACAGAAATATTCCCATGGTATTAAAGTGACTTTGTGCTCTGTTTTTACCACCCGTGGGAGCACTTTATAGCTCTGGGTATCCTTCCAGAGGAGGAGTCTCTGTCTAAGACCAGATTTCCTCACTTCCCATCAATCTTTGAGGGAGACACAGAGAAATGCCCGAGGCGATGCAGGGTAGAGACAGCACATCAAGGATTTGTTTGAACCAAGTAAAAGCTGAGCTTTGATCAGAAAATCTCAGGTAGGAAGGAATCTGACTTGTGTCATATGGAAAGGAAAGAGAAAAATCAAACAGATCAAGCTAAAAGTTTAACCCCAAATGCCTGTATCGAATGTATGTGTTTATTCTGTTAATTTGAAATTGGAAAATTGTGAGATATTTGGGTCCAATAACATGGCCATTTGAATCAGAAGTCATCTATGAAATTCCAGCTTGTCACTGTGGTTATAGTTAGATTCATTCATGTACATATATAAGTATGTGAATGTGTGCACGTGCACCTGTGATCTTTTTCAGTTCATACAACTAAAGGAAAAAAAAACAAAAACCTAGTTTGGGATGTTTTTGAAATGTGCTGGTCTGTTCTGAATATCTTTATGAATGTTAGACAAGCTAATCTAAAGCATCATATTTGTCAAATAAGTCTGGACATTTTAAGCAAATAGTGAGTTTCTCTATATTGCACAGTTTTCCACCTCAGAAAACATCAGTTAGATTCCCCGATGGGTCTTCAGCATGTGTGTAATTTCTGATGTGGCACAGAAAAAATTAAATTTGGATATATATATATATAATGTATATATATATATACATATACACACACATATATATGTATATGTGTCATATATGAGTCCTTTCTGTGTTAGTGTAGAGGTAGCACTAGAAGAAGCAGTTGAAATCCTTTTCAACATTTGAAAAATATTCTCACATTTTATTCTAGATATTTAGTGCAAAAATTAGATATTCCTGACTTGGTCTTACTTGATGATGTGATATCAGCTGCAAGTCATATCATTCATGCTGATTTTTACAAGAGTAATCAATTTACAAGCCTAGACATCCTAACAATTGAGTGCTAGCCTTGGCTACCTGTTCATTTTATTTTGTCATTCTCCCTTTAAAACTTTTTTTTTAATATTTCTTTTGCTTTATGGTACATGTTTTTCCTGAATGACCATTTGAGTTTGTCTTTGATAACACTAGACCACTACGTATACTGAATGGTATGGATTTTTACCAACCTAAAGCCAGAGGATAGAGATTCTATTTTAAGATCTATCCTTTCTTTAAATCTTTATGATTATTTGATTTTAGAATAGGGAGTGTGCAACCTAATAGCATGTAATTTATGGGCTGATTTCATAGGAAATCAGGCAGTGAAGTAGCATGTGTCTGGAGCCTGCCTTTAACTTATAATGGTTTCAATTAGGAAAGGTTGATTAGAAAGGACTCTTGGGTTCGACAGATATAGCAAGTTATTAAGGGGCAGAGTCTAGCATTTTGATTATGCACAAGTCCATTCCTGAGACACCAACTATGCAACAAATCAAATGTAGTGATCTAGTTTTAGATTTGAAATGCATTTTCCCACACAAATAATATTTTAGATTAAGGTTTTAAAAACTGGCCCAGAAATTGGGAGTTCAACAATTTACTATGGTAATTTTTATTTTTTGCTCTTATGTCAATAATAATCTAAAATATTGTAGTGAAACATGGTCACTCATTTCTAGTGCTTGCATTTCTGTTTGCATTTTTTATTATTTCAGTACCATATATTATATCTTAAATCTCACATCTAAAGAAGGCCAGATCATTTCAGAATATATTCTATATCAGTAAAGGTTTAAAATGTTTGGAAAGATAAGATGGTAGGAATATTGCTGTTTATATACACATGTACACATGTAGTATAGTATTATGACATATAATACAATCTGCATGTGAGAGGGACAGTACAATTTCAGATAAACAATATCAGTTGCCACTTTAATTTGAATTTTGCTGTTATTGTTTCATTTTAATTTTAAATTTTAGAAGAACTATACTATTTTGAGATTATACCTAGTTTTAAATTTATATATGGTTAAGTGCAAAGTGATTAAGAAATTTTTGAGGTCACTCCTAGGAGTTTGAACAAGTTATCTTTTCCTTTCTTTTTTTTTAATATTTTATTTATTTATTCATAGAGATGCAGAAAGAGAGAGAGGCAGAGACACAGGCAGAGGGAGAAGCAGGCTCCATGCAAAGAGCCTGACCTGGGACTCGATCCAGGGTCTCCAGGATCACGCCCTGGGCTGCAGGCGGCACTAAACCGCTGCGCCACCAGGGCTGCCCCAAGTTATCTTTTCTTTGAAACTTTTCATATATTTCTCATGTTTTAGAAATATTATTCCAAATGATATTCAGAGTAAAATACTCTAAATATTTTCAGCATCAATAGTTAATTGAGAGCTGTACTTAGGCTCTAAACACCATTTGGAACACTTTTCTGCTGGAAAATAATGTTTAAACTTTTATGCTGACCCCAGTGGAAACACAGTATACATTTATGTTTGGCATTATCCAATTTGAAAAACTTAACAAAATTAAAAATTAAAAAAAAGGAGGAGTGGTTAGTCTCAGCAAAACACTCTAACAAAAAACAAATAAGTAAAAAGAAAGAAGAACAAAGAAAGAAAAAAAGAGAAAACAAACTCCCTATTCAAAAAGCCCAAGTAGGAGACGGCAGGCTCTTGACAAGGCAGAGAGAAATAAAAACAAAAACGAAACAAAAGTGGCTTCCTGGATTAGATGCATAAACTGAATCATGATATAAAATCTAACTTGCTAAAAAAATAAAAATAAAAATAAACAAAAAATAAAATCTAACTTGCTTGGACAGATAGTAAATAGTACTTTACTGGAATATAATGGAGGAGTCATTGACATTAGCTCTTTTTTTCCTTCAATCCTTGCTAACATTGTCTTCTCTTCTGGCCCCCACTGACTGTGGGACTCACGATAATTTTCTCCATATACTAAAAATAAACTAACAAACCAAATGAAAAAATCATAACATTTGCCAAATATATTGGTTTGTAGGTTTATTGTCTTTCTCTCCCAAGTTGATCATGCATTTTCAGTGACGGATAGATTTTTGTGTCCATGGCTATAATCTCATGACCATTAATAGGGTATTTGCTGCCTGACAGCTAGGTCATGGAAGCCAGCTACATTACAGACTTAGCCTTTGCCCACTCTTCACACTAATTCCAGCTCCTATCCAACCAGAATGTTTTTATTACCAAGTAATGTGCAAACATGTGCTAATTGAAAGTAATTCATTGATATTGGTTATATGTCCCAGTAGCAGCTTTGTCAAGAATTGCTAACTGACTTCTCAGGAAGAAAAGAAAAGAAAAAAAAAAAAAAGGTAAGAAGAGAGGGAGTGAGGAAGGAAGGATGGAAAGAAAGAAAGAAGGAAGGGAGAGAGAGAGAGGAAGAGAGAAATGAACAAACAAATGAACTCAATTTTTCATAATTTAGGAAGTACTTTAAGACCCAGAGAAAGTTTTTATACATTTTTTAATGTAATGATTTGGGAAATACAAGTTCAACCCTAATATCTGTTAATAAATTGTTTTCATGAATGTGGCCTTTTTATTAAATCACATGGCTTCTTAATCATGAGACAATTTACTTCTGAGTTATTTTGGCATCATTTGCAAAGACAGTGAGTGACTCAGATTCCAATGCAAAAGTTTTCTTAAAGATCTAATTACACTTGCTGAAGGGATAGAGAGAACCCAAGCATCCCACACACTGAGTGTTACTTCTTGAGAAGAGAGTTCTATGGAAAAAAAAAAAAAAAAGGAGTAAGAAGCCATGTTTTCTGTTTTCCCTTTATTATATAGATGACCAAGCTATTTTGGCTCTTGACATACAAGTCATTATTTATTTTCATTGCTACTTCTTGATTCATTCTAAATAGAGAATAACAAATAGATTTTAAATGATTGCATTTATTTTGAAATCCACATACATGGTAAACAGAATAGTTATACAGCCAACTATGTCAGAAGGATTTTCTTCCAGTGGAAAATCTACAAGCAAATATTTCATGGCTGAGGTGTTTCTTGGCTTTTATCACTTTATCCACTTTGCAATAACTACTAAGAGTGATTTCTTAGCATAGGCTTTTTATTTTCTCAAAAGTGTGACATGTTTATAAGAAGTTTGGTTTGCAAATTAGAAAATGAGGATGCATATCAAAACCACTCATCCAAACTAACACTTTAGAAATAATACAGTTTTGACTTACATATTTTAAAAAATATTTTGTATTTTCTGATTTAAGAATTACTAAAAATGAATCAGCAGCTTTAAATAAACTTAGTTAGCAAATGAAATCAAAGGTCTATATGAGATTTCAATCCAGAGGAGTATTTTCAAAAATGAAATTATGTCAACTATATAGGTTAAGATTAAAATGTCTCCTCCAATTCCTAAGCAAATGAACCAAAAATGATAGTTCAGATTTATCAGATGAAGAGGAAGCTCAGACTGTTTTGCCAAAATGGAGGAAAATTCCCAGGCTTGTGTGTAAATTTCATGTATATGTAACTTCACATAATGCTTATATAACTGTAAAATTCTCAATGTCATTAAGCTTTTTAGTAACTGGGAACAAGAGAATGCTAAACATGAAATCAAGAGAAAGGCTGCTCATTATTTTCAGCTCTCTAATCCTCATTTTTTTATCTTGCAAACTGTTTATTCATCTGTAAATAGGCATCATAGTAGCTTCCCTCCAGGGTTAATATGAATATTGAATGAGTTAATGAGTATAAGGATGAATTGCAAATTGTGAAAGTATAAACATGTAGAAAATACTATTATTGAATTCCCATGTTAATAGTTAACTTCTCTATTGAGACTAGGCATGGAGCCTCAATGCAATATTTTGTTTTTATGTGAGTAAGAGATCAAAGTGCATATCACTATATGATGTGACTATATCACATACAATAACTTTCTTAATATAGATCTAATTTCTACATATTAAATATCAGAGACCTATTGTTTATATTGTTTATTTTTTTAAACTTTCACTTAACATGGATAAGGAAGTCCTTATTCATATATTTTTATTGTTGTCTTATTTCACTTTTATAATTGATCAAGTTGAATCACACTTTGATTTCTTGGATAAAATGTTGGAACCTAAACATATATCTAGTATAATTTTTAATATATTTAGCTTTATTATAAAAACCTTTTTCAGTGTATACATATTTTTTCTTGGCTTTTCCCATCATATTTTATATTCTGATCCTTTGTTCATTGTTATATTTAGTTACGGAATAATGTATGTATATGAACTACATTTGATAGAGATCTTAGCCAGTTCTAGTAACTGTTTAGTTTCATGACCTTTCCTAAATAGCTTAGCAAAAAGCTTCCCCAGATCAATACTTTTTAGTGAATGTTACCATTTTTTCAGATTGATGTACTTGGTGGAGATGTGTGAATTTTTTTAAAGATCCAAACTTTTGCAAAACACTTACACTGACCCCAAGGTCACATTGAAAATACTGAAACTGGAGCAGCCCCGGGGGCTCAGTGGTTTAGCGCCACCTTTGGCCCAGGGTAGGATCCTGGAGACCCGGGATTGAGTCCCATGTTGGGCTCCCTGCATGGAGCCTGCTTCTCCCTCCCTCCCCCATCCCTCTCTCTGTCTCTCATGAATAAATAAATAAAATCTTTTTTTTTTTTATGATAGTCAGAGAGAGAGAGAGAGAGAGAGAGAGAGGCAGAGACACAGGCAGAGGGAGAAGCAGGCTCCATGCACCGGGAGCCCGACGTGGGATTCGATCCCGGGTCTCCAGGATCGCGCCCTGGGCCAAAGGCAGGCGCCAAACCGCTGCGCCACCCAGGGATCCCATAAAATCTTTTTTAAAAAAAGAAAATACTGAACCTACTTGTGTACTAGCAACAATAATAACTAACAAAACAAATTTGGGAACTCTCAATAATTTGCTTCTCCAGTCTGATATCTGTTACCACCTACCATCACCTGCTATAAATTTCTCATTTCGGTTTTTTGGTCTATGTTTCCACAACAAATAATTTGTACCTTACTGCATATGCTCACAGAGTTTTTTACTTCAATATCTTTTTGGGCATTAAGTCACTTTTCCTTCAAATATGAACTTAAAAGCTCATACTTCAAGAATCTTTCTCAAATTAGCCTACTCTTCAGCAGTGCCAACCCTGTAGTCCTCTTTGGTGCTAAGAATCTTTTACTCTTTTTATCTGTATGTGTATACTCATTCTCCCTAAATGTAAATATACCTTTGTGTGGTAGAGATCATGTTTTATAATTATTTTTTTCTTGGCAATACTTTACAAAGAGTTATCACTCTACATATGTTTTTGAGTAAACCTTTTTTTTTGGAGTAAACCTTTTTACTAAAAGTTTCAGAAATATTTTACAAAGTGTACAATTGTAAGTGTATAGCTCAAGAAAAGTTTCTCAAAGTCCATGTAACTAACACCCAGATCAAGAAATAGAACACTATCAGTAAAACATATGCTATTTCTGATTCATTTATGTCTTACATGAAAATGATGCTAAAGCTTCAGTCATTTATATATATATATATATATATTTTACTTATATGAAATTATTCATGATATCATTAATTCACTTATTGATAAAACATGTATTGGATCCATGCTTTTAGCACTGAAGATATTGAAAGAAAGGGTAATCTCTGGCCTCACTGTGAGATCTGTGAAGAGTATATGATTTTGCCCTTCTTTACTTGCAAATGTATTCAGATATGCCACTAAGAGTGATATTCTTCTTCAGTAGAGTTTATGTCTTTGTTCTTGGAGACTAATCTTGTGATGGGTGAAGAATAAGACAGGAAAAATATCAAAGCACCATTATGATGTGAAAAGTAACAAGAAGTTGAAATTTTCTGCTGGACTCATTCAAGGCTTTTTATCATGATGGTTATCAATAGAAGGGACTAGTTACATGTATTTCTCTAACAACAGAGACAGGAAGAAAATTTTTGTACAATATTGATAGTTTAAATTCATAGAATATTTGGGCTTTCCACTAAGTAACATTAACTTTGACATTAACTTCTATTTTATAATAATAGAACATTCTGAAATTAATAAGCTTTGTAGAGTTGTTGGCAAAGAATAAAGATAAGAGATATTATTTTAAATTGTCTTAATATTCTAGGAGAAGTAAACAAAACTTTAACGGTTTTGTTCTGTTTTATTTTGGATTTGGAGGGGTGGATATGTGACCTTTGCTCGAGGACGTAAGATAAGATATAGGCCTGTGTGGGAAGATGCACTCATCACACATGAGTGATGAACAATAATATGGTTTAGGGCAGTGATGTTGACATTCAGGATCTGTAAATCATTAGATAAAAAGCATTTTTTTCCCCATGGGCCCTACATTTAATGCACATTTTTTTCCGTACACAACCAGCTGCCTTAAATGTTTGAAATGAAATAATTGACCTTGAGGAGTTCATTTCTCTTTGAATACTTTTCTTTTCTCTCTGTTTTTTTTTTTTTTTTTCTAATTCATTTTTCTAATTCATTTCTACCCAGCACTCCTTGGTCATTGTGCCTTCTGTTTTTTCATCTGGTGAATATTGTTTAAAAAAAAAAAGGAAATAAAGAGAAGAGAAGAGAATTTCTGTGAATATTTCATCCAGTGGCATATTTATAAAGCGTAGAAGGTTAGATCTCAAGAGAGGTCATTTTTGTTAAAAAAAAAAAAAAAAAAAAAAAAAAAAGGAAAAGAAAAAAAAAGTCTTTATCCCTTTAAAATGGCTGCTTAGTCCCTGGCTTTTTAAGCTTGATTTAAGAATGGGTACAGGATTATATGGCTACTTGCAGTGGAATTCATACAGCCATCATTTTGTAAAAGGGTGTAAACAGTGATTTTCATTGGTAAATAAATCATGAGTAGGTTCAAGAAAAACTTAGTGCAGTTTTCCATGGATGGATTCTCATAAGTTTCATAAATATCCTATAAAATACAGGTAACATGTAAGAGTATAGTAGGATTAGATACTGGTATGGTTGGTATAATATTTATTTTATTTATCAATGTTTGTTACTACATGATGTCTTTAGCATCAGCAATCTATGGTTCATAGAACCACAGAAATGATTGATCATCTGTTCTATGGTATTCATTTGTACATATTCATGAAGATTTACAGTTGATTTGCCAGTTCATGACCCATGAGATAAGCCACTGGGTAAAAACATCATACCCTCTATTATATGTCAACTTCTATTGGCTCTGACATGCACTCATAAATGGAAACATGTAATTAGTTGATAGGAAAATTTTTGTTAGTAGGATTCAATGAAAATATTTGATTTATTATTGAGCACCTACTTTATGACAATCACTGTGCTAAGTGTTCAGAGTGCAGTATAAACAATGGGGACATGGCCACTGACCTCAAAGAGCAGTTTTATAATTATATGAGGAAAAAGCTATTGAAAGAGTGTTGTAAGTGCTCTGAAATCCATGTAAGCACCTAAACTATAGAAAGTTTTCAAAGGGAACTCTCATCTAAAGTTAGATATAAATGGTGACTTCTGGTTAGTCAGCCAGGCTAAGGAGATGAAGATGCCTAGAGACAGATGAGTGGGAATGGAGGACTGGCAAGGGTACTGTGCCAATAGAGGCAACTTGTGCAAATATCAGTAGGAAGGAGCAATAATGCATCCTTACACAACAGAGAAGTGATGTGTCTTGTCTTATTTGGTGATGGAGATGTGTCACTAACTAAAGACTGCCTGTCAGGTTAGTGAGGTAAAACAAAGTATACTACACAAATGGGCAGATTTCTGACTAAAGGCTGATTTTTGGAGTCCTATTTTACATTTCTTTACTTTTTCAGGGATTAACATAGTGTTCTGCTTCTTTGTTCTTTTATTTACAGATTGTTTACCCTCTAATTTTTAGACTAGAATATTTTAAGTTTGGCTTGCCTTCCCTCTACCACAATGACAAATAATTAATGTTCACAGGATTCATAGTGATGATGTAAAGTGTGATGTCACTGAGCTACACCCTGATGATATGAAGATATTAGACATGATTTGTGCTCCTCAGTAACTTGTAGCCTATATAATATACAGAGGTCTAATTAGCCCTATTCTTTACTACTCAGAAACTATTTGCAAACATAATGTTGTAGGTATACCTATGTAGAGAAGCTATATCCTAGTTCTAACTTCAGAGTGTCGTGTTTACCTCTTCAAAACTTTGCCATTCTTTTATGATTGTTCTGTAGAAAAACGTATAAAGTCAGAAGGAGAAACATGAGAAACTGACAGGTAGTTTGAGAGATGATATTCACTGACATAATTATAGAATTGCATTTTAAAAATAGCATTCTTATTACTACAATGGCTTCCTAGATATGTCTGAGGATAATATTTTGCCTGAGGTAAGTTTACTATTTGTTTATCTCTCTCTCTTTTATGCTATAGGTTTTCTTCACACATTTGGTAACCCTTGCTTCTACATAATTATGAATAGAGGGACAAAAATTGCATGGGAGTTACGATGCTTTGACAGGAAATTGAGCATTTTGCAATAGTCTGGAAATAGTATATTGACAGAGGCTCTATTCTGGGATACCCCCAATCCACTGGTTTCTCTTGCTCTTTCCAGATTATGCAGTTATTTCAAATTTCTTAATTTTATTTTAGGTTAAATGTTTTACTTTTTTTTTTTTTTTCCTGAAGAAAATATCTCTGGCAGCACAGGGCTTTGTATATATACAATAGACACAAGTAGAGTTGGGGATGAAATACCCAACCTTTAAAGCATTACTCTTTTTTCTGCTTCATTTTTCATTCTTGTTCTCCATCCAACTTCCTGTTTCCTAATTCCTGACATTGTTTTGTCTCAGCAAGCACCCTTCTAGTCCCTCTGCAGAGCCTTTGATCTCAACTCTCCACTCTGCTTCCTCTCTTGATGGTCTTCAATGTCCTTTCTCTCTTCCAGAATTTTGTGAAATATTCCTGTCTTTCACCTGCCTGCCTCCTTTTTATAAACATCTTGCACCTCCTGAATTCTAATTTAAATATCAGATCATCTCAGAAACAGAGCTACAGAAAGTGGATTTAGCCTTGGTAAAAATTTTGATTCAGTCTGCCCCAGAAAGGCAAATAGCCTAAAAATTACTGCATAGTCTTTGTACAGATATGCTGCTTAACTGGGCCTCAGGCTTCTTCCAGACTGCGGGACCTCGGTATTTTCTACCAACTTATGCCTGCCTCTTTAGCCTTTGCTCAGGGATGAAGTAGGAGATTGGTTTCTCAGATCACCATACTGAATCATAAGCTGGCACGGGGTTTGGAAGAAATATGTAAAGGAAAGCACCGTGTATAATTTTGAAATGACAATATTGTTATTTTTTTTAACTTAATGTAAACCATAGTCTGTTCTTCCTGAGGAAACTGTACCTGTGAACTTTAAGAGAGTTAATCAGATAAAAATTTTGACCAGTTATTAGGCAGAGTCCACACAATTTCTAGGGGAATTCACCTCACCCCCAATGGAAGAAGGATATTGAAAGTTTAAAAAAAAAAACACTCATTTCAGAGTAAATTAAATTTCTAAGGATGGAGACAATACGATAGCCCTGGCAAAGTCCCAAGACATAGGAGTTGTACCTGCTAAGCAAAGGGAGTTGTGCAGATTATGGCATTCCCAGGTATGAACAACTTTTCCTTTTCCTTCAAAACAGAGGTACAATTTTACACAGACAGGAGACTATCCTTTCCCCCTGGCCCTCAATAAATAATAGTGATTCAGCAATATCAATCATCTTCTTCAAGAAAAAAGGCAAATTAGCATAGATTATGCTGTGACTATTGGTACTAATAAATAGAATAATTTGAAGCTGAAGGCAGAATGTATGGAAAGTGATAAAGGCAAAAGTGTGACATACATAAAAATTAGATAGAAGTTAGAGGGAGGTGTGCCTGGGTGGTACAGTCAGGTAAGTTTCTGACTCTTGGTTTTGGCTCAGGTCATGATCTCTGGGTCGCAAGACTGAGCCCCACACAGGACTCTACGCTCAGCACAGAGTCTGCTTAAGACTCTCTGGGGGAGCCTGGATGGCTCAGTGGGGAGCCTGCTTGAGATTCTCTTCCTTTCCCTATTCGTCATGCTCTCTCATGCCCTCTCTTTCTCTCAAATAAATAAATAAATCTTTAAAAAAAGAATTTAGAAGGAAAACCCATTAGAGTATGTATTTTTAGCTATGGTTATTAAATGAAGAAACTTTAATAATAATTTGACTTAGTCTTTAAGAATTATTTATTTGAGAGAGAGAGGGGAAGAGAGAGAATGAGCAGAGGGGAGGGGCAGAGGGAGCAGCAGGCAGAGAGAGAGCCTACCTCGGAGCTCAATCCCAGAACCCTGAGATCATGATCTGAGCCGAAGGCAGATGCTTAACCAACTGAATTGGTTGGTTACCGAATTTGACTTATTTATTTATTTATTTTTCGAATTTTACTTATTTTAAATGTTATTCTTTCACTGTGGTCAGATACATATGTGTATTATACATATTGGAAGTTATTGGTTCTGGGCTTGAATTCCAAGGACAACATATTTGAATAACAGGAGATTTTTGTTACAAAGTAGTGTTACATTAATGCACTCAGCCTACAAAGTGCATGGAGTGAGGCCTTATTAGATCTGAGTTATTTATGAAGATGAAAAGTCTAAGAAAATCACTGTTACCTATTGCACATTATTAAAAGAAACTGATCCCCTTTATTCAGGTCAAAAGCAACTTAACTCATTCATTTGCAGTGGGAGATCTCAGAACATCATGTCACGAGTGTAATTCTTAAAATACGTAAATTTATTTTACATGCCATTAATTTGTTTATTTGTTTGCTTTTTGTCTAGAGAAAAATAGAAGGTAAATGTCCTTTCCAAGAGGAAAAATACTAATACTATTTTTAGTAAAGATATAGCCTACCTTATTAGCCACAATAGAAACATTTACACAATATCCTATGTTTAGCCAATTGTGATTACCGACTACATACATATCCCAGTGACCTTCTAAAGATATGGCTTGATGTCCCTAAATAAATTATTCAGAGAGAATGTAGAAATTTTCTTTATATTTTTAGAGACAAAGCCCTCAGTCTATTTCTCTTCTTCCGATATATTAACTTATCCCTTATTTCTTGACTTCAGAAATGTGGTGCTGGTGACAGAAACCCATTAACCTAGATCACATATATTCATCAACAATGGTTTCTTGCATTACGTACTTTTCTTTACTAGACACCATAGAATATATGGTCATATCCTTACTTTGTTTTACCATAAGCTTTCAATTCTTTTTTTTCCCAAGATTTTATTTCTTTATTCATGAGAAACACAGAGAGAGAGGCAGAGACATAGGCAGAGGGAGAAGCAGGCTCCCTGCGAGGAGCCTGGTCCCAGGACCCTGGGCTCACACCCTGAGCTGAAGGTAGATGCTCAACTATTGAGCCACCCAGTCACCCCCATAAGCTTCCAATTCTTACCTTGATTTAGATTGTTCAAGTCTTTCATCCGGACAAAGATATCTACAGTTTGAGAAAATAGAAGAGATGAAGATAATTTTCTCCCGTCCTTGGGTCATCAGATTCAATAGCAAATTAAAGATAACTCACTGTGCCTATATGTCCTCAACTGTCATATACCTGCCACTTGGCTCTAGTCATGCCTGGTTATCCACAACACAGGATTTTCCTTTAGATACTGGTTATCATTCATTGGTAGTAGCTGTTTTACCGAAACTGCAACACCAAAATACTAACACTTCTATGTCATCTGCTCCATTCATAGAATTTTCTTTGAAAGAAGATACCATCAGTAGCTTACAGAATGAGAACAAGGAGCTTACATTATTTCTTCTGTCTGTACATGCTCTGTATCAAGTATGTGTTCCTCTCTCTATTTAAACAGTTCTTAATTTCAGCTCCACACTCTCTGTTAGCCGTACCCAATTCCAATAGTGTTTCCCACATTGGTAACCCATCTCTGGTAAGAGAATGAGCCTGCCATCATTCTTTATGATTCTGTATTGTAATTTTCTGTTATCTCTTGTCTGTTCATACTGTATAAGAAATTCCAATAATAAAAAAAATGAACCAGGATGCTATTATTGTCAATTAAAAAGCAATATTCTGATATACTTCATAAAATTATATTTCATAAGCACATAACAATTTGAATATCTAATATGAAACTTTAATATCAATTCATAAGCATAAAACAATTTGAATATTTAATATGAAAACTTCATATTAACCTGAGATGATAATGAGTTACCTACTGCTGCATAACACATTGACCTTGTAAAATTTATCAACTGCTTCCTCTGAGCCAATCAATCAATCCAGTTACATTTTCAAGTAATTTTTTTTTTCTGATGAATCATGTTTCAACTGAAATCCTATTCACCAAGTTGGTGTGACCTCAAAGATGATGTACTTTCTCTTGTAAATTAAAATACTTTATGGATCATGGAGCTCGGATTGGGTTTAGGGGCCATAATCTTCACAGAGTCGAAGAAATTTGGGAAAAATTACCCATATTCCACATTCTCCCACTAATAGTATCTTCAGGTTATAACATCTCAGACAGATAATAAATATATTTAGACATTATTGGCTGCTGCCATTTCTGCATGAATTGGTTTAAACGATTAGTCTGATAACAAGTCTATGAAGTTTAGGGAAAGTCTGTCGTCTAAAATAATGTACAGCAAGTTGGTAAGAAAGGATAAAAGGAAAGGAAATAAACAGTGTAGAAAGACAATTCCAATATTACTGAAGCAAATAATTTGTTTGGAATATAATTTTCTAATATGTCTTGTCATACATTCTTTAGATTTTTAACGTTTTTTAAAGTCTAGTTCCAAAAAATAAAAAAAAATAAAAAAGTCTAGTTCCCTCGTCATGAAGTAAATTTACTTGCCCTTTGGCCATATTATTGTACATTTTTTTAAGAAGTAAAGTTCAGAGAGGACTCTTCTTATTCCAAATGCTAAATGTAAACAATTAGACCTAAAATTTGAAAGTGGAAAGCAATTTGGTTGTTGGAAATTGCAAGTGGCCAGTTTTCTTCCTGTTATGTGTTCAGGTAGACAAGACAACATTTCAACTTAAGTTTAGTAAAACAAAACAAAACAAAACAAAAACAAAAACAAAAAACAAACAAAACTGAAGTGGTATAAAACTGCAAAATCAATAATGTAAATGTTAAATATTTAATATGTAAATATTAAACAACACACTACTACACAAGCAATGGGCCAAATAAGAAATCAAATGGCAAATCAAAATATGTTTCAAAACAAAAGAGAAAGAAAATGTAAGATTCCAAAACCCATGGGATGCAGCAAAAGCAGATGTTGGAATAAAATTTATGCTATAAATGCTTGTATCAAGAAAAAAAAAGAAGTTCAAATAAACAACATTATACCATAGGAGCTAGAAAAAGAAGAAATTTAGCTGAAATTCAGTAGAAGAAGGAAATAACAAAGGAAAATCAGAAATAAATAAAATTGAGACCAGAATAAAAAATCATATAACATTGAACAGTTTAAAGAAAAAAACAAAACAAAACAAAAAACAAAAAAACCACAAAATTTCAATGCTTTAACTACATTGACTATAAAAAAAAAAAAAAAAAAAAAGAGAGAGAGAGAGAGAAGACTCAAAAGCCAAAATGAGAAATGGAAAAAAAAGAACAATGCAACAGATAACCACAGAAATACATAGTGTGTGATAACAGATTACTATAAACAATTATATGCTAACAAATCAGATAACTTAGGAAAAAACCCAGATAATTCCTAAAAACACACAAGTTATCATGACTGTCTCATTAATCTTGAATTCAAGAAATAGGAAATCTTATACCAATAACAAGAATGAAAGTTAAATTAGGAATCAAAAATTGCCCAGCACAGAAAAGCCCAAGGCCACACAGTTTCACTGGTGAATTCTACCAAACATGTATTTACTATCAGTTTCACCCACAGATGAGGAAATGGGCCATTACTAATCTTGGAAGTATGTCACCTTTTGTCCAACTAATTTAACCATAACTAAGCTGAGTTTTCCTAGTTTTGTACTTTAGCCAAGATGCCTTTGGTCAAACTTACTAAATTGCCAAAAATGAGCATTTCCAACCTTTGTTACTCATACTTTTAATTCTCATTAAAATGCCTCATCTTCTGACTGACTCTAAGACAAAAAGTACCTATGCTACTTCCAGTAATTAAACCTACTCAGAGGTATTACTTATTAACAAAAACTACTTCAAAGTCAGGTTAGGGTCCACGTTCACAAGTGTTTTATTGAACTCACTTATTCTCTGGCACTCAAAGAGATTTGATGCTTATTGTGTATTTGATACTACCATAAATTATTTTGGTATTATAAAACTAAGATTATAATCTTTTTCTGTAATTGTGATCTTTATGCTGAGATTCTCGTCCTCCAAAGCTAGAATAGCTATTTTCTTGGTACACGTCTTGTCGTCTTTGAGCTACAAACAATCTAGTCTAGAAGGCTTTATAGACGTGTGAACAATTCAGGCATACAAGACCTTGTGTTTAGAAGGATCCCATTCATACATGTTATGAAACATATCATGATTTTATCTATGATTTTGTGTTTTGAAGTGAACTGCAGAAAGATTATAGAATATGTACCTCTGGTCTCATGCAATAGCACCTCCTAGAGTGCCTGTTCTCCACTCTCTGGCATCCTGGATCATCTGGAGTTCCCCTCTCTACTTTTATCCAGTGATCCATTCTGCAATCACCCTCCATCCAGTGGGTGCAGTCATGGGTACAGGCTTTGGTGAAGATACAGAGAGGGTTAGAATGCCCATCCTGCAAAATCTAGGGGCAAGGCAAAGCAGTAGGCATCCCTGCCCCATGCTGGAAGCAAAGTGGCACAGATGGTGGATGACTAAGTGAGGACTTCTTACTCATGCTCTACCAAGCGTGTCCTAGCACAGAGGTTGCAATCCCTTAGGGGTCATCTGTCTGCATAGAATGGGGTAGGATGGTATTGAGAGGAAATTGACTTCCCTGCCCCAGGCCAGGTTCCTGCATCTTTTATTTTGCATTGGTTCTATAATTTGCATAGCCCACAATATTTGTGATTTATGTTGCTTGATTTTTGTAATGTAGCTTGAACAATTTAAAAAAAAAATCTGCTGAAATAACCATGTGTAATATTTTCCTAGAGTTCTCTGTGTATATATATTCTATTCTTTAATAAATTAACCTTGTATGATATTAACTTTGTCTTAGTTGGTAGGCTCATTCCTACAAAATATGACTTTTTAATAACTATTTGTAATTAATTATATATTTAAAGTATCTTTTTAGTAGGACCAACAAGAAAGATTAGATGAGAGATACAAAGGTAGTTAATTTTTTTCACTTAAGGGTATGCTTTAAAATTTTTACATGCCATCAAGTATTAAGTCTTCCTCATTCTTTGTTTTTAATCAAAGAATATCTGCACATGTTAAAAAAATGAATAGCTTAGATTTAACATGAAGAACAACAGTTTTTTTCATAACCACCCTGCCCACTTCCCAGCGGCAAACACAGTCACTTCTTATTCTAATTTTCCTGGTAGTTAATATCATAACCACAAAAAAGGTCTAATTCACCTTGCCTCTAGGATGAATCCCTGTCTAAAACATGAAGCAGTGGCCCTCTTAGTCCACTTCTTCCCTTTTCTCATCCTCACAAGGTTTTGTTTTTTCATTTTATTTTATTTTATTTTTTAAGATTTTTAAAATTTATTCATTCATGAGAAAGAGAGAGAGACAGAAATACAGGCAGAGAGAGTAGAAGGCTTCTCCCAGAGAGCCTGATGTGGGATTCCATTCCCAGACCCCAGGATCACACCCTGAGCCAAAGACAGACACCCAATTGCTGAGCCACCCAGGTGTCCCTCACAAGGTTTTGATAGTAAAATTATTATTTCTTCCATAAGTCACCTTAAAACTTTTAAAAAAGTTTTTATTTTGATCACCAGGTGCTTATCATGATAGGTACACTACTTAATCCCATCACCTCTTTCACTGATCCTGCCCATCTACCTACCCTCTGATAACCATCAGTTTGTTCTCTGTAGTTAAAAATCTAGTTCTTGGTTTGCCCCTCTCTTTTTTCCCCCATTGCTCATTTGTTTTGTTTCTTAAATTCCACATATAAATGAAATCCTATGGTATTTGTCTTTCTCTGACTGGCTTATTTCCCTCTGCATGATGCTCTAGTTCCATCCATGTCATTGCAAATGGCAAGATTTCATTCTTTTTTTATGGCTCAGTAGTATTCCATTTTATATACATACCACATCTTCTTTATCTGTTCATCTGTCAATGGGTATGTGGGCTGCTTCCATGTCTCAGCTATTGTAAATAATGCTGCTATAAACATAGGGGTGTTTATATATATATATATAATTTTTTTTTTCTTCAAAACAAATTCAAATGTTTTTGTTTTCTTTGGGTAAATACCTAGTCATGTGATTACTGAATCATAGGATAGTTCTATTTTTAACTTTTTATTTTTTTTTTAAGAGATAGAGAGTATATGCATGCAAGTGGTAAGGGGAGGAATTTACCAAATTTTAGCCAAAAGTGCTGTAACAATTTATGCTTCAACCAGCAGTGTATGAGAATAAGTATTTCTTCAAAGCCTCACCAATTTTGAAACCTGTTAAACTTTTTAATTTTTCTATTTTGGGTGCCCCACCCAACAGAAAAACTTCACTGTTTGCTTTAATTCTAATTTTTCTGTTTTTTATTAAGATTGAGGATATTTTCACATTATCATTAATCCTTTGCTGCTTACATATTTATTTGTTATAGGGTAATATGCAGCATAATCATACTTATATATAGTTTTTATTCGCTTGCTAGTTCACTATATTTCACAAATTTATATTTTCAAACATTATTGGGTATATTTTCTCTGCCTAGAGCTGTGAGGCACTGATGATACAAAGTTGACAGAATCTGAGGTGAGAATCCAGACAGAGCTCAGAGGAAGACTTGACCCTTGATTAGAACATAGAGACTTTCCTCAGTGCACCAAAGTTGAAGTGGAGAATATGGGTAGTTTTCATAGTTGAAATCTGAGGAAATTATTTCTTTTTCTTTCTTTTTTTTAAAGATTTTATTTATTTATTCATGAGAAACACAGAGAAAGAGAGAGACAGAGATGCAGGCAGAGGGAGAAGCAGGCTCCAAGCAGGGAGCCTGATGTAGGACTCGATTCCGGGGCCCCAGGATCACACCCTGAGCTGAAGGCCAACGCTCAACTGCTGAGCCACCCAGGCATCCCTAAATTTGAGGGAATTTCTAGTCTAATCTTGTTTTTTTAAAGAAGCATAAAATGAAGTTATCAACTGAAGGAGGGGACTGTATAGGATTTTTAAGGAAACAGAAGCTAATAAATGGAGAGACAGAGAGAGAGTGAGAGAGATATCAACACAGAAAAATGTATAATGCATATTACCAAGCTATTGAAAGTAATACTGGGGGGCATCTGGCTGGCTCAGTTGGTTGAGTGTCTGACTCTTGGTCTCAGCTCATGATCTCAGGGGTCCTGAGATCAAGCCCTCATGAGGCTCCCTGCTCAGCAGTGAGTCTGCTTTAGGATTCTCTCCCTCTGCTCCTCCCCTGTTCCCATTCATGCTCTCTCTCTCTAAAATAAATAAATAAACCTTTTTTAAAAAGGTAATACTGTAGGAATTAGAAGGCAGAATGGTGCATAGACTGAGACCATTCTTTTTAATCTATAATTTTAGATTTGAATTTTATTTTTTTTAATTTTATTTATTTATTTATTTATGATAGTCACAGAGAGAGAGAGAGAGAGAGAGAGAGAGAGAGGCAGAGACACAGGCAGAGGGAGAAGCAGGCTTCATGCATCGGGAGCCCGATGTGGGATTCGATCCCGGGTCTCCAGGATCGCGCCCTGGGCCAAAGGCAGGCGCTAAACCGCTGCGCCACCCAGGGATCCCAGATTTGATTTTTAAATACAATAACCATTATTCATATATTGTCTTTATAACAAGGAAAAAATAATAAAACAATATTATTTTTAAAAATTTGTTTTAGCCAATTTAAGATGTGTTATGGTTTAAGAATCATCAGATAAGGTTTTATAGTTATAAAATAATTTTTTAAATACTACTTTTAAGTTGCTTATTTTATCTTTGTGATCATAATTATGAAACAGTTGGTCTATTAACCAAGACAGTTGACAAGGTAGGTGGGAGTTTTTGTTTGTTTTATCACAGGTTTCTCTCTCTCTTTCTTACTCTCTCTCCCCTTATTTATTTATTTTGGAAAACTATTTAAAAGAAAGCTAAATTACTACATGTGGTAATCACATCCTTAATGTGTATAAGGATAAAAGACCGTAGTCATTCTAAATGAATTTTTCTTCTGAAATAATGATACATCTATTGAAACTTTCTGTGATAAAGATCTTGTAGAAGAATAGAAATTACTTAAATTTTACATGCTTTATGGAGAGTTTCAAACAAAAATATTCCTTTTTATTTGAAGTTGTAAAAAACGGATTTATTTAAAAGTCTATGTTAGGACAATGAAATTGGTTATTGATACATATACATTTTCATTTTTTTAGAATCATATCTGTTTTGAGCTAAACCAAAAAAAATCAACTTTTAATGAATTTTTTTGTAAAATATGGGGTCTGTGCTTTACAAAGTAATGACATATCTTAGCTGAAAATAAGTATTCCTAAAGTTAGACATATAAATAAATATAATCCTTTGATATTTTGGTAATATGATATATTGATTTATGATAATGATATAATATTAAAAGAGCAGAATGTATTTTTAGAAATCTCATTTTAGAATTCACTTTTGAAGTAATTCAGAAACAAAGAAATATGTGAATTATAAGCATGATATACATACTCCCCTTCCCAAAATAAGGTTTTCAAAAAGAGGTGGTAGTGATGATGGTGGCCTTGTAGAGTTTTATTTCATATACTTTAAAACACATTAAGACTATTTCTTTTGGGCAGCCCCGGTGGCCCAGCGGTTTAGCGCCACCTGCAGCCCGGGGTGTGATCCTGGAGACCCGGGGTCGAGTCCCACGTCGGGCTTCCTGCGTGGAGCCTGCTTCTCCCTCTGCCTGTGTCTCTGCCTCTCTCTCGCTCTCTCTGAATGAATAAATAAATTAAAAAAAAAAAAGACTATTTCTTTGGAGAGAATTGGAGGAAGGGAGTGATAGCTCTCCTTCTGTGCCATAAACCTTAAAGAAAAGTTCCAAAATGATTTTAAGATAGAATAATACACACATTTAAATGCAATTTGACTTCTCAATACTTAAAATGTAGAATTTATAAGCATTTGTTCCATTTTTATTTAAATTATTTATTTATGACTACTATTTTCATAAACTATAAAATTTATTAAAATAATTAATTTATTTCCTCTTAATATATAGTTTTATCAAAACCTCAAAACAGGAAATATTTCTTTCTTTTGAAATATGTCAAACAGGTGAAGCTCTTTGTTTTTTTCTCCTTCTTTCTATGTTTCTTCTATCCTTCATTCTACCTATCTATCTATCTATCTATCTATCTATCAATTTATTGTGTTTATGTTAAAAGTTATCCCTATTTACTTTTTCTTTCTTTACAAATTTCATCAGTTGCTCTAGGGCTTCTTTACTAATACCTTAGAATCTGTTCAGTGTTTGAGAAAAGGGGAGCCCTTTACAGTTTTGTTTACCCAGAAATAGCCTGTTGTTTGAATTCCTTTATATCTCAGCTCTTAGGTATCTTCTTAACCCACTCAACGGCTGTGGTGAGGAGTCTGGCTGGTAGCCATATTGTGCTCTATAGCTCTTGCCTAGAGGAACATTCTAATGAATGTGTGAGAAAAAAATAAAAATAAAAAAAACTCACTATTTGACTTTTTAAGAAGTAGATTTGTCAAGATTTTGAGGAGGGCAATTTATTTTATATTATTTTATTTTATTTTAGTCTTCACCTGTCTTCCAGACCCAAGTGTTTGCTAGAGAATTTATTTTTGAGAATGCAAACATTTGAATGAATAAAAGTCAAAACAATTTTGACATATGCCAAGGAGTATGGGATTCTTCTCTCTTTTTTTTTAGTTTAAAATATGCCTAAATAAATTGCATTATAAACCCAGGTACATGACTCCAGTTTTAAATATCCATTTTAGAGGTAACTGGTTAATTGCATTTTCTATATTTCTATTGCCTTAACTGGCACCTTTTTTAAAGATTTTATTTATTTATTCATGAGAGACACAGAGAGAGAGAGAGAGGCAGAGACACAGGCAGAGGGAGAAGCAGGCTCCATGCCGGAAGCCCGATGTGGGACTCGATCCCAGGACTCCAGGATCATGCTCTGGGCCAAAGGCAGGCACTAAACCGCTGAGCCACCCAGGGATCCCCAGCTGGCACCTTTTAAGGAGAGTTCCAAATGCATTTTTCACTGGAAATACCAAGTTTCCCCAGAAATCAGGAAAGACTTAAAATTGAATACCCCACCCCCCCTACCCTGATGAACACCATATATATCAGTCTGAGTATCATCCACTGCTACAAAGATTATAACCCTCATTTTTAGGGGATTTACAAATTAGGTTTGTGACAATCCAATGTGGATGTTTTTGGCAAGTTGAACTTTGGCCTCTACAAAGAGATTCAGGGACTCTATATACTTTCATTCTTATAGTTTTGACTTTCTTCGAGTATCAAAGCTCCTTGTTTTTAGCCTGAATATGAGAGAACAATGGAAAAGGCACATTATCTTTTTAATTAATTTGAATTACAAATGAATGATTCGTATCACTTCCATTCATATTCCATTGCAAAAACAAGTCAAATGACCCTACTTAAATGCAGTTATCATTTGGAAATGAAATCCCTTTTCTGTACTGTGGCTTTTCAGGAACACTTCCACTCTATGGCTGGGAACAGAAACAGTGGACAATTAATTATCTTTCCTATCCCAGAACAAAAGCACATATACTTTATCTCTTTATCACCAAAGTTTATGAAATTTTTCATAGTTGAAAAAATAGCATTTCACTCTCTACAACATATTAAAGAAAGATTCATATTAATTTATGTTTGCTTTGATTGTATGGTAGATAGCAATCTTTAAGACATAGTATAAAACTTTAATAGTGCAACTTTGAATTATACTAAAAAATTTTAAATTTATTTTAAAAGTCTTCATTAAAAGATGAAAATCGGGCAGCCCGGGTGGCTCAGTGGTTTTGCGCCACCTTCAGCCCAGTTGTGGTCCTGGAGACCTGGGATCGAGTCCCACATCAGGCTCCCTACATAGAATGGAGCCTGCTTCTCCCTCTGCCTGTGTCTCTGCCTTTCTCTCTCTCTCTCTCTCTCATAAATAAAATCTTTAAAAAGAAAAAAGATGAAAATATTCCTTGCCTATTTATTCTTATTTTAATTTACAAATTGCATAACTTTTTAAACAACAAGTTTACTTTCTATTAGAATACAGGGTAGTTTTAGCTTGATCCAATACTAGTATCTATGATAGAACTGGATTTGATAAAGTAATTATGATTGACTGTAATTGAATTTTAAAGTCAAGTTTTGTGACATAGACATTTGTAATTGGAGGAGAGGAGACTCATCACAGCTTCTAATTACCTTCCCATAATAACAAATGTGGATATAAAGCAGAATAGGAAACAGTTACTTATATGCCATATGAACAACCTTATTTTTTATTTATCACAGTATTTGAACACTCAGTGTGCTCTAATTAAATCATAGTGCCAACTACTGTGAATTTAAAAAAAAAAAAAAAAAAAGACCAACTGGGTGGCTCAGCAGTTAAGCATCGGCCTTCAGCTCAGGTCACGATCTCAGAGTTCTGGGATTGAGACCCTCGTTGGGCTTCCTGCTCAGCTGGGAGTCTATTTCTCCCTTTCCTTCTCTCTCATTAGCTCTCTCTATCTCTATCTCTATCTCTCTCCAAAAAGAGAAAAAAAAAAAAAGGAATAGTAATACTCCAGATTAGGAAGACTAGAAATTAATGGAGTGCTTAGAACTAATAGAAATAGCACTAGCCCCTATGAAGTGAATGTTCGGGGAGGTAGAGATTAACTACATAACCTGTTATATATTCTTTTTGTAATAGAAAAAAAATAAATTTTTGTGGAGGACATTTCATGTATCTCCTAATTACTAAATATTTTCTCTTATTTGAGCAGTGACTACTTTGAGTTCACTCTTTTTCCAGTCTTAAACTAATTAACTGGTCTCATTTATTGCCTTATTCTAATATCACTGCTAGTCTAAAGATAATTGCCTGGTGGTACCAAGGCCAAAAAAAAAAATGTAAATAATTAATTTTAAAGTCAAGGAAATAATATGGATATTTGGAAATAGTGTAAAATAAAGGCAAATTTTTCTATTCAGAGACCAACATTTCTAGCTATGTCAGAGTTTAAAGAATAGGAGCTTTCAGGAAATTATCATATTAAATTCTCTAAAAATAAGTTATTCCTGGCTGATAAAAATAGAAAGCTTTTATGACCTTATAATATTCACATGTTCTTCCAAAAGTAGTTAAATAAATATATACTTTCTAATTTCCATGAATAAAGTAAGTAGCCCAGGTCTCTGTAAAGACTCAAACAAAGACCACCCTTGTTAGGTTATTCTCTCTATGCTAATAAGGAATTGTTTTTCATTCTCTGAGGGGAAATGCTAATGGGTAGGATTTAATCATAATTTTATCAAATAGGGTAATTTTGAAAATTTATTTACTGATATAGCAGAAGTATTGGTTAAGACCTTCGAAGGATCTTCTCTGCCCCTAACTTTTAGAGATACTAGAGATGTATCTCATATAGGATAAATTTATAATAATAGAAAACAAATATGTAGTATCAATTTTATTTATATTCTCAAATATACATTTAACAAGAAAAGCAGAAAATTGTCTGGGCATATGTGTTAACATTGACAAGTCTACATGTGACATGGAAGGATAAATTTTGTCAAAAAAAATATGTGACGGATATTAAGATTTGAATATTTTTCTATTGTGTGTGCTAAAAATGTATAGAGGAGCGATAGCACTTTGCCTCTACCCTCTTAGGGTCTTCAACTAGAGCTTGAGAATTAAATTAAATTGACATAAAACAGATTAATAGGAGAAAAGCATATAGATTTATCTAATATAAATTTTACATGACTCAGAAGCTCAAATAAGAAAATGACTACCAAAATGCTTTTACACTAGGTGAAAAAAACAGAGGCAGTTGTGGAAAAGTAAGCAAAATATATGAGAAGACTAAAGGAAAATAATAACTAATTTAACTAGGTCTGTTTGTATAGAATTTTTTTGGCTTGGACTCTCTGTCTCTGGTGATAAGAATGTTTCTTCCATTCTGGTATAGGAAGGGCATCCTTGACATAGTTTTATATTCTGCTTTTAGAAAGAAAAGAGCAGATCAGAATGCCCTTCTCATACCTGCTGTTTTTTAAGTGTCAGCAGCTCAAAATAATCCTCATGCCAAAGTGGTATATTGTAGAGTGGCATGTTCTTCAGATGGTATTTTTCATACTTTTGATGTTTAAATTTGCAATAATGTCATCTTCACTAGGATGTAAATATGTAATATCTATTATTATGACATCTATATAACAATTTCTATGTTTCATTTGCCTTTTTAAAAATATGTTGTATATTTATTTAACATAGAGAGAGCACGAGCAGGGGAAGCATCAGGCAAAGGGAGGGGGAGAAGCAGGTTCCCTGCTGAGCAGAGAGTTGGACAAGGTGCTCAATCCCAGGGATCCCAGGATCATGACCTGAGCCACAGGCAGGCCCTTAACCGACTGAGCCACCCAGATGCCCCTCATTTGCTTTTAAAAGAAAGAATATACAGGCAAGTTTATAAAATTATTAGTGTCCCTATACTAACTTTCAAATAACCCATGGAATATGAGGCTCCTCAATGTCAAATAAAAGTGCCTTTTTAATCCCCTAGGAAATTATCAATAGGAATCAAATATTACATTTTTTTCTTAGTTGTTTTTAAGTTATACATAGTGTATTGTTAGTCACATGAGGACTGTGATTTGTAGTTTATATCATTTAAAGTTACAGAATGCTTCTAACATGCTTTTCGGCTTTTCGTTTAACAAAGTTTGCTAAAACAATGATTCAATTAGTGATTCTTAAAAGATTTGTTTGCCTTTTTTAAAATGAATATTAGTGGATTTTTCTTGGCAGAGGCAGAAGGAGGGATTGGTTTTATAAAATACACTTTTATTTATTTTTTTTTCAAACAGTGGCTAATATCATGGTAGTATTTGAGTAGAGCTGATGAAATACAAGTTTAAAGTTGTCATGGAGTCTTATTTGATTTGTTTTACCATTTGGCCAAACTTATAAAAAAATTGTTTTTTGAAAGCACTATCTCCCCCGAACTATATTTTCCATGAATGATAGTGGCTTATCAATTTGTGATACATAAGGAGAAAAATATGATCAATGTAAAATAAAAATCTAAGGTTATTTTAAATACTGTAAAACTCATGAGATATCTATTCTACAATGAATATATGCTAACTGGTAAGCCAATTAAAATTAGAATTGAAATTCAGAGATTGGATAAATAGATGTTTTGGATTTATATGCTTAAACTATGAAAAGAAAATGTTAATTAGTAGTTCATTTTATTTTTTACCATATTGAATTTTATTTTTTTATTTTTATTTTATTTATTCAGGAGAGACAGACACACAGAGAGAGAGAGAGAGAGAGAGACAGGCAGAGACACAGGCAGAGGGAGAAGCCGGCTCCCTGCAGGGAGCCCGATGTGGGACTCGATCCCGGCTCCAGGATCAGGCCCTGGGCTGAAGGTGGCACTAAATCGCTCAGCCACCTGGGCTGCCCCTACCCTATTGAATTTTAAAAACAATCTTGAATCTTTGAAAATTTTAAGATAAATGTATTTTATATATTCCTTTTGGTCTCATCTTCAAATCTACAGAAAAATTAAAACAATAGTAAAAATGAATACTAAATACCTTTATCTGAATTCACCAATTCTCAACAGTCACATTTTTTTCTTTCTTTTCTTCTATATTTCATTAAAAAAAAATTGAAAGTTGCAGATTCTGAAACTCCTTCTGTCAATATTTTCTTAAAACTACGACATTCTCCTACATGAATATAATACCACTATCCTATCCAGGAAGTTCAACATTGACAAAATAATCTTATCTATTAAATACTCCATATTTAAACCTCCCTATATTCCCAGTTGTCCTAGAATTTTTTGTTGCTTTTGTTGTAAGATCCAATGAAGGATCACAGAGTTGCACTTAGTTGTTATATATTTTTAAATCTAGAATAGCAACCCAAACCTACATTTTTCTTTTCTTTCATGACGTTGATAATTTTTAAATATCTAGGCCAGCTATCTTATATAATGCCCCACAATCTGGATTTTTCTGATTGATTCATCATACTTAGATATCAGTTAAACATCTTTGGCAAGAACACTATATATGTGATATTGCATGGAATCATGAAACATGTTGTTTATAATTTGAGGTTTGATGCTTGCACGATCTCTACATTATAAGGTGGCTTCTTTTCCTTTGCTATTACTACGTGATACACAGGCTAATACTTTGAAACTAGGTGAATAACTCTCCATTAGCATTTGAGCCAATGATTTTAGATTCATACTATGATCATTCATAGTATGGTTATTTTCTCATTATATCATTCTTTTTACATTTATTTGCTTGTATAATTATGTGAACGATAGCTCTTCTTCCCATCTACACTTTTTGAGTTTCACTAGAGATGTAGGGATTTAAAAAATGTGTCTTATATTTTTTTATAGTCAATTCATCCAAAGTTTAAATTGTTATATGTAATCATAGTAGAATACAGTAGTCAGAATGAATAATTTTCAATACAGGACAATATGGGTGAATCTCATAGAAGTTACACTAATTAAAATAAATTTGACACAAGAGTATATTCTGTATGATTCTATAAGTTACAAAATAGACAAAAAATATCTATGCTGTTAGAAGTCAGGAGAGTGGTGGCTTTTGATGATGTATGAATGTGGCTTCTAATGTTTTTATAATGTTCTATTTCTTGATCTGGGTCTGGAAAAAATTGTGTTCTTACAATGAAAATTCACCAAATAATGCCTTATTTTTAAGTTGGTATTTTTCTGTTTATATGTCATACATCAATATAAAGTTAGAAAAAAAAAATGACCCAAATTTGCTCAATTGGGCAAGGCTAGCTCTTTTGATATTCTGACATGTTCCCACTAGTCATTCAGAAGTTCTTTGATTTACTGGCCCTAGCATATTTCCATTTTCAGTTTGTGCTTTCACTCCCTAGACTTGAAATCATCATTTCTCTAGAGTCCTGATTCCTTTTAGAAACTGAGAACTGGGCACTAAGTATGTTAATTGCTAGTGGAGTGTCATTACTCTTAGATTCCTTCACGGTTTGAGAGAGCTAACACTCACACATACACATGTACCACATTTGTGGGATTTTTTCCTAATTATGAGGTCAAACCCGTACCTCTAATTCAAATTCTACTCTAGGGTTTTTCTCTACTTTCCTATGATTTGTACTTCCTTTTCCTAGAGTTATAAATCTGATTTCCAAAAGTATTAATGTTATTTTCTTATGTAGCCTTTCCTACAATACAGACACAATAATATTAAAATTATTCTGCTAATACAACTACCAAAAATAAACCTACAAAGGAAAGTTCGAAGCTCAAGGCAATTGGTATGATCAGTGAGGTCATTCCAATTTATCTTTTCCTTTCTCTTTGTTGTTATTTTAATGGAAGCATTTCTATTTTATCAGGACATGTAATAATTATATATTATTATTTCACTTTGTCCCCACCTATATTTTGATCATAAATCTGAAATAAGCACAATAAATGCTCACTGTTAGTCATTTGCCAAATTCTTCCCAATTATTTTTGAATCTGAAATAAGTTTTCTAGTAGATCCCTAGGAAGGACTTGACTCCAGCATTCCCTGAATTCTTGAATGTTTAAACCTGTGTTTGGGTAGCCATGAAACTCGAAGGAGACATTGGCTGGATAATAGGGCCTTGAGCTTGTTCTTTCCCTAATATTTTTAAAATACATTAACCCAGTGCTACTTTTTATGTTGCTCTAGAGAGATAATGCTTCATGATTTTCATCTCTTTACAAGTGACTTGCTTGTTTTACTGAATAGCCCAGATTTTTTTCTTTATTTTTACAATCTAATTATTCCATTAGATTATGTCTCAGAGTTAATACATGGAATATTAAATTAGAGCTTTTTGTATTTCCAGAAGAAAAATTCTTAGGTTATGATTTTAAATATTAGATATCTGTTTTTTGTTTTCTTTTTTTTTTTCAAGGAAACCAATTATACATTTACCAATGCATTTAAATCATTTATATGTATTATGTTCTCTCTAATCATTCTCAGCCCTTTTGATGTAGTTTTGTTTTCTTAGCTGTCTCCATTAGGTTAACAAGTACTCTTTATTATAGTTTAAATCAAATATACCTTTTTTGGGAACCTTGGATTTAGTCTTCATTTCTGAGATTTTTTTCACTTTCCTACCTAAATTCAGTCAACTCATATCATGACTTTTTTTTTTTTTTCTTAGAGAGAGAGAGAGAGGAAGAATGCAAGCAAGGATAGGGTGAGGGGCAGAGGGGGAGAGAGAGAGAATCTCAAGTAGACTCCATGCTGGGCTCAATCTCAGACCCTGACATCATGAGCTGAGATGAAATCAAGAGTTGGAGGCTCAAGTGACTGAGCCACCCCGATGCCCCATGACTTCCTTTTTAAAATCTGGTTTAGTGCTGATATTTTGGATTTAATATTGAAGGTAAAAAAAGTACATGCCTACCTATGTGAATATTCTTTATTTTCCAGATGTTTAGACTTTATTTCTCAAGTTACTTCTATTTCTCCTAGAAGTGATGTTTATAAGACTGACAGTCTCAGACCACCTCTGGTCCTGTCCTTTAAAGCCTGTCTTTCAGTTCCAGAATAAGCTAGAGCTGTCATCCATCAAATTTCTGACATGGTCTTATAAATTCTGAGAATCTTGTCAGAATGAGTCTGTGTTTCAACTATTAGGTTTGTTCTCTCTTTTTTCCTCACATACTCTGTTTAAGTATATACACGAGCTGACTATTCTTATTTTTCCCCTGTTTGAACATCATTTGAAGTATTTGATATTTTTAATCTCCCGCTTATATGTGACTACAGGTGAAGGGAGTTTTCTTTCCTCTTCTTTTCTGATCTATACAACTTTTGGAGTAGGAGTGCAAATATTCAGATTTACATGGCCTCTATTATCCTACATAGATGAAACATTTCTTAAGATTAAAATGAGAGATTCATCTATTTTCAGCTTTGATGTTTTTATATGCATGCTGTTTTGTATTATGTATAGTCTTGCATGATTTAACATTCAATGATCATGTACTAAGAACCTGTTATGTGACAAACACATGAACTGTTTCACTTAACTGGAATCTTTAAAGCCTTTTCATGGGTATAATTCTTTAGCTTAGAATCAAGGCTTAAAGGTTATTATTTTCATTTGTTGTAAACCATTTGTATATTCATAAAGTGCTTTGAAATAATTTTATTCATTCCCACAATAACCACTATTAGGAAAACAGTCTTTGCCTATTTGATTTAAGAAAAAAAGGAGCTGAGTAATGTTCACATAACAAAGGAAAACATGTTTAGAATTTGGATTAAAAAATAATCCCAATTGTAAACTAAGCAAGTGTGGAAACTTAGAAAAAGAAAACAGTTCAGAGAACATGTGATTTCAACCTCTGGAAGCCAAACATCCTCCACCTTAATAAGGATGACCAACTGAAACACATGGAACAGCAGTAAACAGTGCAAGATTCTAACAGTGTTCAGTAAACCTCAGAAGAGGTCAAGTAGTGGGAGGGCTGCATATGGAACTGACTGGGATTAGATGGACTTTGTTGACAGATTTTAAATTGTTAGAGGGATAAAGCTGACTAGAAATATTTTACTCAATTTTTAAAATCCAGAATGATCAATGTCTATGTATTAGTTAATGAGGGATGGGTTTGCCTACTATGAATGATGAGTTTTGTAAGGATGTTAGAAAGTAAGGCCATAAAGGTCAGGGGGGGCGTGCTCACATACTGACAACCTTCAAAGTGAAAATGAAATAAAATTAATACAGTGAGAAATAAAAAAAAATGGATCTTAATCTGAAGAATACTATGATGAAAGAAGAAATGAAAGCATTTTAAAGATTTTATTTATTTATTTATTTATTTATTTATTTATTTATTTGAGAATGAGAGAGAAAGAAAGAGAGAAAGAGAGCATGCACACTAGTAAGTAGGGGAGGAGCAGAGGAAAAGGGACAAGCACACTCCATGGAGCTGACATGGGGCTCAATAGCATGGCCCAGAGATCACAACTTGAGCTGAAACCAAGAGTTAGTCACTTAATTGACTGAGCCACCCAGGTGCCCAGACATGAAGGCACTTTATATCAGGACTCTTTAATGTTTTCCACTGTGAAATCTGACATGAAAGTTTTTCAAAAGAGGTACATCCCCCACCTAGGTCTTCTGAAGCAGAGATGAGAAGAGTTTGGATTTGAACTTATTCCTGTGCTGGGGTAGCAACTTGGTTTCTTTTTCTTTTCTTGAGAGATAATGCAAATGTTAGCAAGTGAGAGTGATGCCTCTATTTTATATTTGTATATTTATAAAACTCTAAGTTTATTTATATATAAAACAGAGCAAAGGCACTGTTCCCCTACTTGCCTTCAAATATGAATACCTTTAATAAGTATATATTTTTATATATTTGTATCTAAAATATTCACAAACATTGGTCCCTCTTTACAAGTAATAATTACTACTGACCCTATACCAGTGAACTCTTTGCCACCCAGCCAAAGATGGATTGTTGGCATAGAGGATGGTGTCAATGGTGAGATTCCAAGATCGAGGCTAGCAGCTAGAAGTTAATGCATTTATTTGGATGAGTCATCAGGATACAGAAATGGCATTATTAGTTGAGAGGAAAAAATGAAAATGAAAGACATTTTGAAAGAAAAAGTGACATAATTAAGAGAGACTAGCTATGAACAAGGAGGGAGAATAACTATAGCTGTATTCTGAACTTTAAACCATCACTGTGACTTTGCAACTCTGAAATCTAAAGAACTTAAAGGGGTATGATTACACATTCGTGTATGCCTTCTTTATTCAGCAATTGTCACTGAATGGCTAATGTAGAACAGTAACTGTTCTAAACACAAGAATTTGATGATTAACAAAGCAGGATAAATCCATGGTCTCTCATTTAAAAACTTACAGTTGTTATTAACTATAATTTCTACAGTTACAGGTAATAAAAGAAAAAATGATATTGTGCCAAACTTCTCTCTTTGATTAAAATGCATTTAAATGAAAAGAGGAACTTTTTATGTGATGAAACTTGTATAACTAATATACTTTGGGTATTTGAGAATAGAGAAATTTATCTCATACCTATTTTGTGCCCGGAATTCTGTCCAATGCATCATATATACACATTATCTCATTTAGTCATTATAACATTGTTGTAATGTTCGAATTATTTCAACCTCTCATAGGTAATGAAAAATGAGCCTTAGAATAATGGGTAGCTTGCTGAAGGCACATACCATAAGTCATCTAGGCAGCTTTCCTTATTTGATTATATGCATTTGAAAATCTTTAAAAAATATGTTAGTCTTGGTTTCTTTTCAGTTAATAATATAATTTTAGGTAAAGATACTTTTTCTTTTCTCTCTCTCTCTTTTTTAAAGATTTTATTTATTTATTCATGAGAGAGAGAGAGAGAGAGAGACGGGCAGAGACACAGGCAGAGGAAGAAGCAGGCTCCATTCAGGGAACCTGATGTGGGACTCAATCCTGGGTCTCCAGGATCACGCCCTAGGCTGAGTGCAGCGCTAAACCGCTGAGCCACCTGAGCTGCCCACTTTTTCTTTTTTTTTAAGTATGCTCTACACCTAACATGGGGCTTGATCTCATGACCCCAAGATTAAAAATCACATTGCTCTATCAACTGAGGTAGCCAGGTGCCCCCAAAATATATTTGTTCTTTGAAATTTGAGAATATGTTAGACTCCTTATTATGAACTTGAATATTATCATACAGAACAATAAATCAGTATAGAACTGCACTGTCCAATGTGGTAGCCACTGGCTACATGTGGTTACTTAAATTTAAAACAGCTAAAATTAAAAATTCGGATACCAGGAACAAGGTGGCTGAATCAGAGCCTCCTGGCTTTCCTCCAACCATAAACACACAAAATACATGTGTGGATCAGTTCCCTCTAAGAGAAATCCAGAAACTAGTTGAATGATTCCTACACAGTAAGTTATAGAAAACATTCACCCAGAAATGGGTAGAAAAAGCAGACAGCACTTGGGCCACAAATTTCCACTTTTCAGCATAGTGTCTTACAATTGGGAGGGAATCCCAAATTCCCGATTTCTTGCTGGGGAGCAAATGGTTTGGACCATACCACCTGAACTGTTATGACTTGCACACAAATGACTGGCTCCTAAATTATCTAGCTCAGAGTGTCAGTAGGGCTTAGCATTCATGAGTCCCCCAGATCAAATTAAACAAAGAGGCAGTTTTTTAACAGGTACATAAGCACCACTCAGGAGTATCCTTCTCATCCTTCAGGCTTGGCACAAAGGGAAAGGGAAAACCTCAAGGCTTCTAGTTTCTCCCTGGAAGGAGTTTGATCACATACTTTTTCAGCTACTGCTTTGGGATTAGAGTTTTGCTCAACCTACATGTGGGAGTTGGCTGGATCCTTCCAGGAGACCAAAAAAGCTGTGGGCACTTCCCTGGTTTTCTTCCTATAGCTTGCTCCAACATTAAAATAAAATCTCCAGCTTCTCTCTGGAAGGAGCTTATCCACATATGCAGCACCCTGCATTTATGGCTCCCACCTCAGGGATGGGCTTCCAAATCACTGAGCTCAGAGAGCTGACAAGGCTCAAAACTTATCAGTCTAGCAGAACACATTAAACAATAATTGGTTTTTACATGGGCATATGAACATTTCCCATGGCTATCCCCCTAATCTCAGCATAGAGGGATCAGGCAAAAAAATTAAGGCACCAGGTTTCTTCCTGCAAGGTTTGACTGTATTTTGCTGCCAAAGGGTCAGGTTTTTAATTAGCCTATGTCTGGGAGCTTTTAGGACACATAGTTTTTAAAATCTTCTAGGGGCCTGAATGGGCATGTGGGAACTTCTGTGCCTTCTCCCTCTAGCTTAACCCAGTGATAAAGCAAGTCTCTAGCTTCTCCCTGAAGACAGTTTGTTCATATATCTACTGTCTCAGCTTCTATGGCTGCCATTTGCTGGATTGGATTCTAAATCACTTAGCTTTAAGAACTGATAGGGTTCATCACAAGCACTCCCAGTGTCTACTCATTCCGGCTCAGTGCAGAATATGTAGGCAAAAACACCCACCTCCCAGCTGCTACTTGATAAAGGCTAGACTGCCTATCACATATCAACTTTCTCAGCTTCCCAAAAGTTGGGTTTCAATTAGCCTTACACAGGAGCTGAAAAGGCAGGGAACTAGTAGTCCTTTGGGAACTTGAATATGCATGTGGGCATTTCCCCCAACTTTAGGGCTTGATGAGACTTGGCACACCTGAGTTTCCTGGGAGCCACTAAGAAAACAAAACAAAACAAAACAACATCAATAAAACCCTAGCTGTTTGCAAAAGGAAAAAGAAAACAAAAACTTGAGTGGCATTCAGAATCTCAGGCCGGGCTGATTAGCAAGGCTCATCTCCTACAAAAGGCTATGTTAGGACTAGGAGAGGTGGTTGCTTTATCAAACTTACAGAAATCAACAGAGGACTCAAGGAAAATGAAGAACTAGAGGAATACGTTTCAAACAAAACAACACAATAAAGCTTAACAAGAAGCCAACACTGATGAATGGTGATTAAGTGATTTACCCAATAGAGAATTCAAAATAATGTTCATAAAGATACCCCCTGAAGTCAGGAGAGCAACATATCATCCAATAATAGAAAATATTTTTAAATCATCAAACAGAAATCATAGAACCGAAGAATACAATAGCTGAATTGAAAAATTCAGTGGAGGGGTCAACATCAGACCAGGTCAGGCAGAAGAAAGGAACAGCAAACTCAAAGACAGGTCAGTGGAAATCATCCAGTGGAAGAAACAAAAGGAGAAAAAAAGAATGAAACATTGAAGAAAGTACTGGTAATGGTAAATATACAATCAAATTCAGATTACCCTAATATTTTAATAGTGGTGTGTAAATCACTTGTAACTCTATTATAAAGGTAAAAGACAAAAATATTAGAAGTTACTCTAACTACAATAATTTGTTGATGAGTACACAATGTAAAAATATGTAAACGTGACATCAAATCATAAAATGTAGGCAATGGAATAAAAGTGTAGAGCTTTTGTATGTGACCAGTTGTTATCAGCTTAAAATGACTGCTGCAGCTATAAAATGTTTTATGTAAGCCTCAGGTAACTACAAAGCAAAAACTTATAGAAGATACTCAAAAGAAATAAAGAAAGGAAATAAAGCAGAAATCACAAAAGAGGACAAAGGAAAGTAACAAAGGATCTACCAAACACCCAGAAAACAATGTACACAATGACAACAGGAAGCTTTGCTTACAAATGCTAACTTTAAATGTAGGTGCACTAAATTCTCCAATCAAAAGACATAGAGTGGCTACATAGATAAAAGACAGAGAGAAGGAGGAGAGAAAAGAGTGGGGGAGAAAAAGGAGAAGGGGGCAGCAGAGAGATGCCCTTTATAGGATATTCATTTCAGGTTAAGAACATATATGGACTAAAAGTGAAGGGATGGAAAAAGATATTTGTGAAAATGAAAACCAAAAGAGAGCAGGGGTAGCTATACTTATTCCAGACAAAATAGACTAGAAATGTACAAGCTTACAAGATTGAATCATGAAAAAATAGACAATCTGAACAGACCAATTAGTAAGAAGACTAAATCAGTAATCTACAATCCTCCCCCCAAAGAAAAATCCAAGACCATATGGCTTTACCAAATATTTGAAGAAGAATTTAAATTCTACCAAACATTTAAGGAAGAATTAATACCAGTTCTTCACAAACTCTTCCAAAAAGTTGAAAAGGAGGGAATACTATCAAACTTATTTTGTGAGTTTACTTATTTCCCTGATACCAAAGCGAGATATAGACAGTAGAAGAAAAAAAATAAGAACCAGAAAAATATAGGCCAATATCCCTAATGAATCTAGATGCAAAAATCCTCAACAAAATATCAGTAATTTGAAAGAACCTTAAAAATGTCAAACACCATGATCCAGTGAGAATTATTCCTGCAAAGCAAGGATTGTTCACTATACAACAAAATGTGATACATCCCACTAACAAATTGAAGACAAAAATCATGTGACCATCTAGATGAAAACCATATGATTATATCAATAGATGCAGGAAAAAGATTGACAAAATACAGTATCTATTTAAGGTAACTTAACAAAGTGGGTTTAGACGAAACATACTTCAATGTGATAAAGGCCATAAATGAAAAAACTCACAGCTAATATCATATTCAATGGTTAAAAACTGAAAGTGTTTCTTCTGAGATCAGAACAAAGATGTCTACTTATGTCACTTTTATTCATCATAGTACTGGAAGTCCTAGATGCAGCAATCAGACAGTAAAAAATAAAGGCATCTAAATTGATAAGGAAGAAGTAAAACTGTCAGTATATGCAGATAACATGATACCCTATTTAGAAAACCTAACGACCTCACTAAAAATTATTAAAATTAATGAATGAATTTGGTAAGTTTGCAGGATACAAAATTACTGTAACAGAAATACGCTGTTTCTATATGCTAATAACTGAGTAGCAGAAAGAGAAATAAAGAAAATAATCCTATTAGTATTGCATCAAAAATAATAAAATACTAGGAATAAATTTAACCAAGGAGATGAAAGATCTATGCTCTGAAAACTATAAAACATTGATGAAAGGAACTGAAGACAATACAAACAAATGCAAAGATATGTCTTGCTCACAGATTGGAATAATTCATATTGTTAAAATTTCCATACAACTCAAAGCAATCAATATAATAATAATAATATAAGTCAATATAATCCCTATCAAAGTACCAGTAGTATTTTTCTTAGAACTAAAACAAATAATCCTAAAATTAGTATGGAATCACAAAAGACCTCAAATAGCCAAAGCAATCTTTAGAAAGAAGAAGAAACTGGAGGTGTGACAACCTTAGATGTAAAGATATACCACAAAACTTTAGTAATTAAAACAGTACGGTACTGGGGTGCCTGCGTGGCTCAATTGGTTAAGCTTCTGCCTTCAGCTCAGGTCATGGTCCTAGGGGCCTGGAATTGAGCCTCTGCATCAGGCTCCTTGCTCAGTAGGGAGTCTGCTTCTCCTTCTGCAACCTAGTCTTGCTCGTGCCCCCCCCCCAAATAAATAAAATCTTAAAAAAAATACAGTATGGTATTGGCATAAAAATAAACACACAGTTCAGTAAAAAAGAGTGGAGAGCATAGAATACACCCATATTTATATGGTTGATTAATCAATAGAAAAGTTGGCGAGAATATACAATGGGGCAAAGATAGTCTTTTCAATAAATGGTGCTGGGGAAACTGGACATGCAAAAGAAACTGTACCACTTTCTTTCACTATGTACAAAAATAAATTCAAAATGAATTAAAGATCTAAATGTGAGACCTGAAAAGATAAAAATCCTAAAAGAAAACATAAACAGTATGTCTTAGATATCAGCCTTTACAACATTCAATGGTAAAAAGCTGAAAGCCATTTTCTCTAATATCAGGTTAAACAAGGATGCCCACTCTCATTACTTCTGTTCAACATAACATCAGAAGTCCTAGCCTGACAAATTAGGCAAGTAAAAGAAGTAAAGGCACCCAAACAGAAAGGAAGAAAATGATAAAATTTCATAAAGTCTGTAAAAATTTTGTTAAAGTTGTAAAATTGTCTCTCTTTGCAGATGATACAATCCTAATATAGAAAACTTTAAAGTCTCTATTTAAAAAACTGTTCTAATTAATAAACAAATTGAATATTTAAAAAACTGTTATAATTAATAAACAAATTGAATTTAAAGAATATAAAATGAACATACAAAGCTCAGTTACATTTCTATATTACAACTATTTAAAATAGAAATTAGGAAAACATGCTCATTCATAATAGCATCAAAATAATACTTGGGAATTAATTTAATCAAGGAGGTGAAAGTCCTGTACTACAAAAACTGTAAAATATTACTGAAAGAAATTGAAGAACATACTAATAAATAGAAATATATCCCATCTTTGTGAATTGGAAGAATTAATATTAATATTGTTAAAACCTTGGAACTCACAGGGGAGAAGATAGGTAAGAAAATTCCTTGGCATTGCATTTTTGGATATGACACCAAAAGGACAAGCAGAAAAAAAACAAACAAAAAAAAATCCCCTAAATCCAAAACCAAAACCAAACCAAACAAAAAGTAAATGGCACATATAAATAAATGATATATCAAAAAATAAAAGATATATCAAACTAAAAATTCTGCACAGCAATGAAAACAATAATCAAAATGAAAAGGCAATCTACTGAATGGGAGGAAATGTTTGCCCACCAAATGCCTGGTCAAAGGTTAAAATCCAAAATATATGAAAAACTCTTACAGCACAATAGCAAGGAACTAAATAACTCGATAAAAAAAATGGGCAAGGATCTTAACAGACATTTTTCGAAAGAAGTTGTACAAATGATGAATGGATATATGAATGATACTTTGGATCACTAATCGTGAAAGAAATACAAATCAAAGCCACAATGAAGTATTACCTCACACCTGTTAGGCTATCTATTATCAAAAACATAAGAGATAGCAATTTTTGGTTGGGATGTGGAAATAAAGGGAACACTTGTACACTGTTGGTATAGCCATTATGAAAACAATATGGAGGTTCCTCAAAAAATTAAAAATAGAACTAACTCTCATGCAGTTCTACTGCAGTTCTACTTCTAGGTATATATTCTAAGTAAATTAAAACACTATCTTGAAGAGATAATCTGCACTCCCATGCTCACTGCAGCATTATTCACAATAGCAAAGACATGAAAACAACCTGAGTGTACATTGCCAGAAAAATGGATAAAGAAAATGTGGGATATACAAATGGGATATTATTCAGGCATTAAAAAAAAAGGACATCCTGCCATTTGTGACTACATGGATGGACCTTGAATGCATTAGCTAAATAAAATAAATCAGACAGATAAAGGTAAATACTGTATGGTATTACTTATATGTGGAATGTCAACAACAAGAATAACAGCAACAAGTGGAAAACAGTATGGAGGTTCCTCAAAAAATTAAAAATAGAAATATGATATGATCCAGTCATTTCACTACTGATTATTTACCCAAAGAAAATAAAAGCACTAATTTGAGAAGACATATGCACCTCTGTGTTTATTGCAGCATTACTGACAATAGCCAAGATAAGGAAGCAACCTAAGTGCCCATTAATAGATGAATGGATAAGGAAATGGTATTTATACAACGAAATACTACTCAGCCATAAAAAGGATGAGATCTTGCCATTTGTGACAACATGGATAGATCTAGAAGGTATTATGCTAAATGAAATAAGTGAGACTGAGAAAGAGAAATACCATATGATTTCGTTCATGTAGAATCTGAAAAACAAAACAAATTCATACATAAATAAGAAGCAGAATCAGGCCTATAAATACTGAGAACAAACTGACGTTTGCCAAAGGGAGAGGGATGGGGCAATGGGCAAAATGGGTTAGGGGAATGGGAGATACAATCTTCTAGTAATGGAATGGAGAAATCATGGGAATAAAAGGTACAGCATAAGGAAAATATTCAGTGATATTATAATAGTGTTGTATGGGGAGAAATGATAGATAAGTTGTGGTGAGCATTGCATAATATATAAAGATGCCAAATCACTATATTGTATACCTGATACTAATGTACCTTTGTGTGTCAAAACTACACTTGAGTTAAAAAAAATAAAAAAATAAAATAAAATACCACACACAAAGCTAAACTTCTAGAACAGGGGATAGAAAAGTGGTTGCCAAGGAGTAGAATGCATGGGAAATGGAGAGCTATTGGTCAAATGGTACAGATTTTAAGTTTTAAGGTAAATATGTTCTTTAGATTCAATGCACAGCATGATGACTCGAGTTAATAATCCTGTATTGTATATTTGAAATTTGCTAAGTGATTAGATCTAAAATGTTCTCACAATGCACAACACAGAAAAACTAGCTATATGAGGTGATAGATGTGTTAATTAGCCTGATTGTGGTATTTGTTTTATACTGTGTACATAAATCAAATATTAATATTGCATACGTTAAATATATTTCAATTTTATTTGTCAATTAAACCTTAATAAAGCTGAGAAACTATTTGGTTTCTCATTTGCATTAGCCAAATTTCAGTTGATCAATACTATATGAGCCTAGTGGCTAGTAAATAAGAGTGCAAATACAGATCATTTACATAATCACAAAAGTTTTATTGAGCAGTGCTGGTATAGATAACCCCATAAATACCAGGTATGGTCCAAATACTGAATGATTTTTGTTTCATCTATATTTGACTAACTCTTCAACAAAACCTAATATATATATTTTTTATTTCTTGCCTCCTTCAAGATGAGTACAAGATCCAGTTGATGGATTTTGTATCAATTAAGGTCTGCGTGTTTAATATATAGGCTTCTCATTCAAAGCTTTTAGTAAATTTCAATCATCTCTAAAAAAAAAATTTCTGTCCATGGGTGATGACTTTGAAAACAGGCCTCAAGCTCTCCAGTCAGTAAAGGATGTTACCTGTGTTGACATTTTGCTCCTTATATACGCCTAAAGGTGGCTGCTAAATTCATCAACTTACAGAGATTTAGCATTTGAGCATTACCATAATCCTTATTAATTACTTTAGGAAAGGTGAAAAAAGTACATGGTATAAATCCTTATTTTGCTTGACTTGACAAATTCAGTTTTAATTTAGCAAAATCATGTTTCCTGTCTTCCATTAAATAACAGAGATCAGGTCAGTACCTTTTCCCCACCACTAGTCTGGTCAACAACAATATCCAGCAGCCTCATCCTTACCCCCCTAACATTGTGAACAACTCATTAAGTTTCTGTTATCTGGTATTTCATTGTGCAAAAATGACCGGGTACATTTTACCAAATTTGGAACAGCTAGAACTGAGGTACAAGAGGCACAATGAATACTAATTTTGGAGAGGCATGCCATATGAATTTTGGTGCTTTGAAGAAGAAAACAAATAGCAGTTTCAAATTAGAAATGTATATCAAAAGTCACAAGTACAGATGATTGAAATTGGAAAAAAAAAGGGGGGGGAGGGGGATTGGCAACTAGACCACTTCTCACATGAGCAGCTCTGTTGCAGGTTCCTGAGTGAGTACCACTAGAAACTGGGTTATTTAATAACGTTCAGATTTCCCAAGCAAGTATTATGCCATAGTTACCCAAACTTTTTCCTCTAGCCATAAAATGAAGAAGGAAATGAGATATTTAAATTGTAGTATTTGGATGAAGACATTTCTTCTAACAGTACTCCTCAAGGATTTGCCCGGCAGAAAAGATGTTGGCCGATAATGATTTACCAGACTGGGGGGGGATTGTATTAAGTGACAGCCTACTCGGAGATGATGGTAAGGAAACCTCTGTGGGTTAATGTTACAACTATTTCCAAAAGGAGCTGCTATTTATTTCACTGGCAAGCTCTGGGGTGTTCAAATAAGTCTTGCTTTCTTACCCTCCACACAGAGAATTAAACCTCAATTTGTGAGACTTGTCTTAATCTTCTCTTTAAATCATTTAATAAATTGACACCTGCAGATGGAGCCAAGTTAAGTTCTGGAACTGACATAAGTGGAATATACCATGCTGCCGCTCACGCCCGTCTGAAAAGTGAGAATATTGTACCTAGAAAAAGGCTAAGTTTTCTATCATGGTATTTTTATATCAGTCATATGACAAGATGACTTTGAGGGGATGTGTCCTAAATCTCATTGGAAGTATAATGCTGATAAAAATGTAAATGCTGACACTTTACAACTGAATGGTAAATGACTGGATAATCTTATTTCCCTCTAGTCTCCTCTGGTTTGTAAGTGAAACCAGAGTTTCACTCCTCTGGTTTGTAAGTTGAAAAGTGAGTGACACTGACAGATTCAGGACTTTTAAACATTTTTAAATAAGTTCATGGCTTTGTTTGAAAACATACAAGGTAGTGGAAATAGTCATTTATGTAGATGCTTTCTTCTTTTCCATCTGAGAATATATGATTTGCAAAATTAATTTTGTTCTAGCATAGTAAAAGAGTTTTAAAACTGAAAGTAACTCTTGAGAGCATCCTGTATGTACTCATCATTTCAGAACATAAAATCAAAATTCGAAGAAGTTGAGTAAATTGGACAATATATTAATGAAATAGGAGATGAGTATTTCTAGGACTGGGTCTCAAAGCTTTGTGGTTGCCAGATGCTTTTCATTAGACTTAATTTCTTCTATTTTTGAAACATTTTAAAATTATTTCCTGGAGGAACCTTTCATTTCCTTAAGTTTTACGTAACATTTCTCTTCATTGACTAATAAACATGTGAGGCCTACTTTTATTGATCTAAGGGAACTAATGGAAGATGGGATCCACAGAAAACCTATTTCCTGTCACACCCATCTAGTCCAAAAATACCCCATAGCAAAATCTGAGTGGTCATACCTCCCTTCTTTCCTCCTCTCCCCACCTCTCTCCTCTCTTTTCATGTCTTTTTAACTTCCTCTCTTTCTTTCCTTTCCCTCTCTTTTACCTTTTTCCCAGATATTAAATACCAACCAGCATTGTGTTAGGTCCTAAAATATGAGGAAATCAAGACATATCCTCTGTTCCTATAAATTAACAGTCTCCTAGAAGTTCCGCTGGCAAAACAGCTGTGGATCAAATAGTACTAATATTTGTACTATTTGATAGTACAAACATCTACCTCGATGATAAACCTAATGAGTCCTTTCTATGTTTCAAATTCTTTCTTTCTTTCTTTCTTTTTCTTTCTTTCTTTCTTTTTCTTTCTTTCTTTCTTTCTTTCTTTCTTTCTTCTTTCTTTCTTTCTTCTTTTCTTTCTTTCTTTCTTTCTTTCTTTCTTTTTCTTTCTTTCTTTCTTTCTTTCTTTTCTTTCTTCTTTTCTTTCTTTCTTTTTCTTTCTTTTTCTTTCTTTCTTTTTCTTTCTTTCTTCTTTCTTTCTTTCTTTCTTCTTTCTTTCTTTTCTTTCTTCCTTCCTTCTTTCTTCTTCTTCCTTTCTTTCTTTCTTTCTTTCTTTCTTTCTTTCTTTCTTTCTTTCTTTCTTTCTTTTCTTCTTTCTTTTTCTTTCTCTTTTTTCTTTCTTTCGTCTTCCTTCCTTTCTTTTCTTTCTTTCTTCTTTCTTTCTTTCTTTCTTTCTTTCTTTCTTTCTTTCTTCTTCTTTCTTTCTTTCTTTCTTTCTTTCTTTCTTTCTTTCTTCTTTCTTTCTTCTTTCTATTATTTTATTCATCATTTATTCACTATATTTTTTATTTGCTTCAGCTTTACTGAGGTATAATTGACATATAACTTTGTAAAATATTCAGAATATACATCATGACGATTCGATACGAGTACACATTGTGAAAGAATTTGCCCCTCTAATTAATTAGCACATCCATCGCCTCACTTGTGTGTGTGTGTGTGTGTGTGTGTGTGTGAAAACATTTAAGTTCTACTCTCTTATGAAATTTTGACTATAAAGGGACACTTGGGTGGTTTAATCAGTTAAGCATCCAATTCTTGGTTTTGGCTCAAGTCGTGATCTCATGAGATCAAGCTCCACGTGGGGCTGCGCACTCAGTAGGGAATCTGCTTGAAGATTCTCTCCTTCTACCCCTTCCCCCACTCAGGCTTTCTCTCTCAAATAAATAAATAAATCTTTAAAGAAAAGAAATTTTAGGCATACAAAACAGTATTATCAACCATAACTACCATGCTTTACATTACATCCTCAGCTCTTGTTCTTCTTATAGCTGAAATTTTGTACTGTTTACCAGCCTCTTGCTATTGCCCATCCACCACCTCCTAGTCCCTGCTCATGATTAATTTTCTTCTCTTTGTTTCTATACCAGGCAGTGTTTGTCTTTCCCTGTCTAGTTTATTTCACTGAGCAAAATGCCCTCAAGGCTCATCCATATTGTCACAAATGGCATTTCCTTCTCCCTCATGGCTGAATAACACTCCATTGTGTAAATATGCACATCTTCTTTACCCATTCATCCATTGGTGGCCACTTAGGTTGTTTCCATTTTAAAGCTCAGACATTAAAATTATTGTCCTGTTATTTTCTAACTTTCTTGAACAAGTGATATCTTTTTTTCTGAATATCAGTCTTATTACATGTAAATGAATATGAAGGCTATGACCTATTCCCATTGTTATTGACTGATACATCTTAGAATATAGAAAATTTGGTAGTTATTTTTATTTCTCTATTTGATTGTTCGTGAATAGTTTCAATATCATTTTTGTATATTTAACCATGTTAACTAGAAAATAATCAAGAAGTCATAAATTCTAGAGAGCCATTAGCGATGCAGAAGCAGGGAAAATATTTTTTTTCTTCTTTCCTCATATTGGCATTTTTATCTGCACAGACTTAGGGAACAGAACACAAAGTTCTATGCAATTGCTGAGAAAAGGAACTTTTACTCATGCATCAAAGTAAATATTTTGAAGTTTTTGACAGAGCTGTCTCTGGATAAAAACATGGCTTATGGCCCACTTCCCAGGTTGTCACTACAACCCTTAGGGACACACCTTCACACCTGTCTCTCTTCTCCAATCCTGCTCAGTGGAGTGGAATAAAGAGTCATTCTTCATTCTTAGAAATCCTGGAGCCAGGGATGCCCAAGTGGCTCATGGTTGAGCGTCTGTCTGCCTTTGGCTCAAGGTGTGATCCTGGGGTCCTGGGATCGAGTCCTGCATTGGGCTCCCTGCAGGGAACCTGCTCTCCCTCTGCCTATGTCTCTGCCTCTCTCTCTGTGTCCCTCATTAATAAATAAACAAAACAAACAAACACAAAAAAGGAATACTAGAGCCAAAATGAGAAAACTTTAAATTTATATCCACTCTGCCAGAAGACTTGAGTTTGGTCAAGTCTAGAAGAACACAATACATTTTTTTGAAGACAGCTTAGTTTAGAGGAAAACTGGATTCTGAATTCACATCCAAGCTCCACCTTTTTCCATCAGTATGACCTTGGGAAAAGTCATTTAACCTCTTTGAGTGTCAGATCATCATCTGAGAAAAGAAAATCAGGTCTTTCTCCCAGGATAAGTCTTTCTTCCAGGATTAAATGGGAGAGTTTATATACACAATTCTTAACATAGCACTTACTGGGTATTAAATAAGGTAGTTCCCTCAACGCTCTCTTTCCCTCTCCTTTTTGGACTAAGCGTCTACCTCGATGATAAACCCTAATGAGTCCTTTCATAACTCCCTTGGAAGGCATAGTTCTGGTATAATTAATCACAAAATAGAGTGACCAAGGAGGAGAAACATAATCATAATGCCGAAGGAAACACACGTAATCAGAAAAAAAAGGTCAAGAAGATCTCCAGCACAGGAAAGATAGTACCTCTTTTCCTAGGGCTTTGTCAGTCTGAGGGAAAAGTAGTGTTTCATAGATGAAATGGAGATGTATGCATTATTTTAATGATCCAGGTTTTCATTAGCAAAACAAAGATGTCCTATAAATAAATTCACTGTCAATATAGAGAAATAAAGAAACTACGTAACTGTGTTTCACCATCAGCTATATTAATGGTACATCATCACATTCCTCCTCTTTAAAAAAAAATATATATAAAACATGTGAGGGGATATAAAATATATATACATATATATTTTTTAAAGATTTTATTTATTTATTCATGAAAGACACAGAGAAAGAGGCAGAGACAAAGGCAGAGGTAGTCCCCTGCAGGGAGCCTGATGAGGGACTTGATCCCAGGACCCCAGGATCATGCCCTGAGCCAAAGGCAGACACTCAACCACTGAGTCAGCCAGGCAACCCTAATATATATATAATATATATAATATATATAATATATATGTATATATTATATAATATATCTGAGGGGCTATAAAATATATGTTATATATATAATCATGAGAGGATATACTATATATATATATATATTACATATTATACAGAATGATTTTAACACAAAACAAATGAGTTTGGGGAGAAGGAAGAATGCATCTCTGTTTTAATAATGTCTGAGCAGTGTTGTTGAGTGCATATTGCAGACTCCTTTCTAGCTTGTTCAGGGCCTTGTCACAAATCTCTAAGGAATTAAATGAGACAGCAGTGTAAATTTGGTGTTGTGATAATTATGAACATGTTTTATCAAAGCCGACATATTTTATAATAAACAAGATACACATTTCTAATCTTAGGAAATTAAAAGTAGTTCTATTGTTCCATGAACTTGAGGATTTAATTATTAGTTTTAATCTCAAAAGCCCGGTTTAAATGAATTAAAATGAAATTTGATTCCTCAGCACAGTCTTGCTCACCTCTTTAATCATTTACAACAATTACATGACTCATCATTCATGCTTGGGACTGGTCAAATTTTTCTTATACTTGATTGTTTACCCCAAACTTAGTTTTGTTATTGTTGTAGTTGCTGCTTATCCAGAACATCCAAATTCCATAACTTATAGTCTCTTGCTTAATACTGGCACTGAAGTTCTCTCTTTTTGGCAACTGTTTTTATGTGAAAATTTTGAAAGTTTCCTAGGCTATGATTATATGTTTACATTCCATTAGATCAACTACTTTGCCACTTTACATTAAGGCAATATATTGTGTTGGATTCTTTTGGTAGCTGTGGTCTTCTTCTATTATAAGTTCATTAGTTGTTATGAAGTACCAAGGGTACCATTATGCCAACACTTGTGTAGTGTGGTGTGAGCAGAAGAAAATGAAATCTGAAGTCTGATAGGTTTATGTTTAATTGATAGCTCAACAAGGAGTGCCACTTGTTAATACTTCTGGAAACTGCTTTGGATGCTTCTCTAAGACTCAGTTTTGTCATCCATTAAATGGGGGAAAGTGCCCAGTCACACTGTTTATATGATGATTTGATGGTATAATAGACTCCAAAACAAATTAATTGATTTCCTATCACAAAAATAAGCAGAACAGTTTATCTGCGCTATAAGAGGTTCTAGGCTCTTGGAAAACATAACTGACAAAAGGGTATTAAAGCCGAAACTCAATTCTACTATTCTCAGCTCATGTGAAATCTTCCCACTGAGACCTTCCCTGAGTATCCTAACTATCCTAACTAGTGTAGCCCCCTTTTCTCTTTACCAGTCTTCATTTTTGTCTTATCACTTATTTTTTTAAAGATTTTATTTATTTATTCATGAGAGACAAAGAGAAAAAGAGGCAGAGACACAGACAGAGGGAGAAGCAGGCTCCCTGCAGGGAACCAGATGTGGGACTTGATCCGTGGCGCATCCAGGATCGCACCCTGAGTCGAAGGCCAACTCTCAACCACTGAGCCACCCAGACATCCCTGTCTTATCACCTATAACCATGGAGAATTATGTCTCACATGCTTTATAATTGTTTCCCCAGTAGAATATAAACTCCTTTGGGCACCTGGGCTCAGTTGGTTAAGCATCTGACTCTTGGTTTTGGCTCAGGTCATGATCATGGGATCCTGAGATTGAGCCCTACATGGGGCTTCATGCTCAGCAGGGAGTCTGCTTGGGGATTCTTTTTTCTCTGTGCCCCTCCCCCTGCTCATGCTCTCTCTCTCTAAAATAAATAAATAAATCTTTAAAAAATAATATCAACTTCTTGAGGGCAAAGATTATATAATTTGTCCACCACTGTGCTCAGTGCCATCTGCTCCTGGGTATATTGTATAGGATCAATAAATGTTGAATGAATGAATTCATAGCTAAGTATCTAACTGATATGTTAGATGTTTGGTGTAACCAGAATTTAAATATGAATCTTTAAACTAAATATGCAACTATTTAAACTGGAGCTAAAAGTAGCTTCTAAAACAATTGGCAGGATAGGATAAGTGAAACCAATAAAATATAAAGAAAATAATGTATGTATAACTCACCACTACAGTTAAGGCTTGAAAATTAACAGAGCTTACAACACAGGAGAGATAACAGGGTTAAGAAGATTTATTCAGCCATCACAGAACCATCTACTACAATTAATTGTGGTGAATGTGAAAGATATCAAGGTGCTATTACAGGAGTATAGGCTTGTGTTTCTCCAACATCACTCTGCAGTCTATCAGGGGGTATCTTTTTTTTTTTTTTCTAAAGGTTTTATTTATTTATTCATGAGAGAGAGAGAGAGAGAGAGAGAGAGAGAGGCAGAGACATAGGCAGAGGGAGAAGCAGGCTCCATGCAGGGAGCCTGACATGGGACTGGATCCTTGGACTCCAGGATCATGCCCTGAGGAAGGCAGATGCCTAATCGCTGAGCCACCCAGGTGTCCCACATCAGGGGGTATCTAAGAGAATGCTTCAAAGTACGTTTTCATTTCTATTATAATCTCAAAATTAACATGTCTATTCCAAGCTATCAATTTGGCTATGGTATAACACAAGTATTTTTACATGATTTCAGTGGCAGAAATTTATTTCCATTTATGGTAATATAGGCATCCAGCTCTAGTAACTTAATGTTGTAGATGAATGAGTAAACTACAACAGTGGTGCTAATGCATAAATAATGCTTATTAACAAAATGAAATTTCTGATAAGTTTCTATAGAGAAATTAATAAGGGAAATGCAAGGTGGAGTGGGCTTACAAATTATACATAATTCTTTATGGCAGCTAATTCATATTTTCATCTCAAGATGAGAATATGTTTGTTTTCAGCAGTGTTATAATCTCGTGTACTATATAAATATCAGTTAAAGATGTTTATTTTGCACTTTAGTTTCTATTCATTTGCAAATTTGTTTTGGTTTATGATCGCATAGTTATCCACAGGGATATTTTATATTCATATTTATATTTATTTATCTAGGTTTAGATATACTTAAGTTATGGTTAAATTACAATGTGGAACATAATTTAGGTCAACCTCAGGTGTCTATAATTTTGTTTTTACATTAAAAGGTTGTATACATTCATAACAGTTGAGAAATAACTGTAGGCAACTCTAATTTTGTCCTTCCTTGCTTTCTTCTGCAACAGTTTTTGAATATCTACATGTCAATGGTGGAAACTCTGTTAGTGGCGGTTGGAAAAGGAATGGTGAAAAGAGTTAATCAGACATCAGAGAAGTCTTGGTTGCTTGGCCTGGAGTGGTTTCCAGTTCAAGATACTGTGAGAATGATCAGGTCATCTGCCTACATATGGAAATGCCATATTGGAGGAATTAAACTAATTTTGCTTGATGCATCTGAATGTGAGACCCTACTAGATTTCAGGATGGAATTTTATAGGTCTCAGATTCAAAAGACAGGAATTAGGTTTTAAGAAGAGAGGGTGTAGGGGGCATTTGCAAAGAGAGGGCAGTTGAGGTCATGACAATAGATAAACTTGTCAAAGAGGGCCAAGGGCAGAGCTTTTATGAAAATTGCATTTAGGAGTATAAATTAGGAAAAAAAGATCAGATTACCAGACTTTCTTATTCACGATTTTTATCCACTCTAGGAATCTTTTTAAATGTCATTTTTAAAATTTACTATGTATAATTTTATTCTTTTAAGTATGAAATCAAACCTGTTTACCTAGAAGAAATCAGGGAGAAGAATTTTACTGTATGGGAAATGGCATTTGAAATGGGGAAATAATGTAATAAAAGAAAGAGAAACAGAGAACATAGAAAGGACATATTTACCATATACACTGGTCCTGTGTCAACCTTTGCTTTCCTTGGAGTTCTTTTTTTTTTTTTTTTTCTTTTTCTGTAGAGTGTAAAAAGTATCTATCTTATCAGGTTGCTATGAAGATCAAGTGTGATGATACATATCAAAATACAAAATACTCTGGAAAAGCATTATTACTGTAGAGACATTTGTTAAGATTTTCTCTAGGTAAGCTTTTTAAAAGTAATGTATTGCCATGCAAACATTTTTTTAGTGTTTCATTATATTTATTTATATTTCTATTTTTACCATCTAATTATTTTTCAACATTTAATATTCATGAACATTAGGAATATTCTATATCATCTGTTTTTATTATATAGATTGCACAATGTGAATTACACAGCATGATGAAGCCATTAACTTCATTAACTAGAAAAGTGGCTTAGGTTTGAGATATAGATGATTTGCAAGTGGTAGGAGGACAAACTGTAAAGGTAAATTGCTTCTTTGCCATCTTTAAAGATCTAATTCGTACTTTCTAGAAAGCTTAAAGAACAAAATAACTTAATTAGTTTGAATTTTTACAGTCAAAATGAATAATCCCATCAATATGGCAGGATTATGTAAGAATTTGCCATGTACTGAATATAAATATAAGAGTACAGTGAATATAGCCTTACTGGAAAAATAGCTAACTTTTGGGACAGTGGTAAAAATTGGTGCACAATTATAAGAACATGTATCTTATTTTTAGAAGATCTTCTAAATTTCTTTTTAGGTTTTACAGTTTTCTACTCCCACCCCAAAAGTGACATGTAGATTTGTCACTAAAATTCTCAGAGAGCATCAATGCAAAAGATAAATTGAGTAACGAACTAAAATATAGGAATACAGCATTATTATAGAATCAGAATACGATTTTTAAGACGTGTGTGATATAGGAATAAAACTGTTTGTTTTTTTAGAAAACAAACATATAAATAAGAAACACAAGCCTACTTGGCATTTGGCTATAAATTCTAACATTGTGAAGCATTATGTTCTTATGCTAAAGTGAAAAGGATGGTTAAGTTCTCACACTGCAAGTGAGAGAAATGTACAAAAAAAAAATCTCACCCGAACACCTGCCAACTTCCCCTTTCCACATCATGTTTTAGAAGTACTATTTGTACTGAAATATATCTTGTAAATCTTCCACTAGGAGTTCCACACACACACCCCCAACACTCTACACAATTTATAAACTAACTTGGCAATTATTTGAGGACAGCATTTTGCATTTCCATTTCTGTTGTTAATATTTCTCATGTTTAAGAGAAAACCAAAAGATAATTCTATTTCCTGTGATCTTTATATTAAATATGAATATATTGACTTATTTGTGGCCCTGGGATGATAAGGCTATGGCACAATGTCATCAGTTACCTCCCAAAATATTTTCAGGAGGTTGAGATATGAGGAGGAAAAGAGTGATGTTGAGGTTGCTAGTTCTTATCTGACTCCAGGAAGTAGTGCAATCTAATTCCAAATAATTACTGTTAACGATAATAAAATGCAAGACAGCAACACTATAGGTATTAGGAATATTTAAAAAGAAAACAAATATCTGAGGGGGAAAAATACATTTATTTCAGGAGATTTCATTTGTGTGTGTGTGTATTTTAATTTTTATACTAAGCTCAAGGTTATAAAAGAGTTTGTAAAGTAAAGGAGAAAAATGTAAATGCAAGCAAATGTATTAATCCTAGAGAGGAAAAAGAAGATAATCTTGAATAACTGGTTGATCCATTAGAAATCATTCCAGGGGCTTTTTCTGATGTTCTCTCTTCCTCTACCTCCCCTTAATCTGTCTACTCTCTAGTCTGACTCTGACCCACCAGTCTTTGGTTGTTTTTCATCACCCTTCTGCCTTATTATTTTACTAGTAATTAGTGTTTTTATTTCTTATAGTTATATCATCCTGAGAAAATTTCTTAATCGATTATAGCATCAGATTTCTCATTCATAAAGGTAGATCATAAACTATAGCATGGACTTGTTATTATCAATATGCAAAGCACACAGTACAGTGCCTGATATATTTACTGGTACATGATGTATTCTGTATTGGGAAATTATTAACGTTGCTATTATTATTGCTGTACTGTGCACCAAGCCAACATGCAAATTAAATTGAATAGCAATACTCCCTATGAGTAAATTCCCTGAGGAAGAAAAGGAGATGCATAATTTATCCTTGAGTTTCTGTCTTGGGCTGTATCTGCTTCACTATTGTATTTGACTTTATTATCTGTATTTGGATCAATCTCTATATAACTGAATTGGTATCAGCATGAATTCATTCATTCAGTTAGCATTTATTAAGACACTTTGTCAGACAGGGTATTAATCACTGAAGTGCAAATGAGAAGTGGTTTGTAACCTTAAGGTATTTACAGTATAGGAAGAAAAAATAGATCTATAAATAAGTAGATGCTATAAATTATGGAAGTTTGTAAGATAAATATCCATAGTCCATACAGTGTGTGGACAAAACCAACAAACAATTGTCAATTTTACATGAGAGTAAAAAGTAAGTGGCAATTAGGAAAAGCTACCCTAAGTATCTGAGTAACTAAAACATGGGCAATCAAAATATGATGCATATTTTTCCTGCTTATCCTAAATACAAGATAATAGGAAATTATGAAAGGGTGCCAAAATTAGTGGAAGGGTTTTTTTTTTTTTTAATTTTTATTTTTTATTTTATGATAGTCACAGAGAGAGAGAGAGAGAGAGAGAGAGGCAGAGACATAGGCAGAGGGAGAAGCAGGCTCCATGCACCGGGAGCCCGATGTGGGATTCGATCCCGGGTCTCCAGGATCGTGCCCTGGGCCAAAGGCAGGCGCCAAACCGCTGCGCCACCCAGGGATCCCAGTGGAAGGGTTTGAATTAAGTTTCTTCTTTGGATCATTTCTAAATATATTTCACAATTAGATGTCAAAATAAAGCCTTGCCCCAAAATTCAACGAATATTTTATTGTATTTATTTGGGCTAGATATTGTGGATATACAAATACAGAAAAGTAATCTGTATTTTTATTCAGAAGCCTCAAATGTAGTATGAAATCTATGTATGACAATTTACATTTAATAATATATGAATATTATTATAATTATATACTGTAAATATATGTATGTTATGGTATACTACAATGGTATAAAATGGGAAATGGTTTATTTTCCTCTGAGGCAGGGAAAAGGGTTAGAGTGACACTCGAGGTAGGCTTTACATGTATACGGTAGCAGGTATAGAGTACTCTCCTGTGAAAGGGTGAAGAAAAGTATAGGCAGAGAGGCTTGTTAGTTTGTGAAGGCCTCGCATAATGTCAAGTGGCTTGATTCACTTGGTAAGAAAGGAGACTTAATAGCAAGATTGTTGTGTTGTATTTTGTTTTTAAAGTCTGGAATTTATTTGCATTTTCTAAAATGTGGGGGGAGAAGAGCATAGAGGAAAGAAAACTAGTTAGAAATTGAAATATTTCAATTGGATAGCAAATGAAGACTTGAGATAATATTGTGGGGTGGAAGGGGAAAAAATAACTGTATATGGAAGCTGAGAAAGAAGAAATAATGAAGGTTGGCTTTTGTCAATTGCAAGAAGAAGCCAGAGAAAATGCCGTAGTTGATGGACATAACCCTGTGGTAGGTGATTTATATACAACCAACAGGGATTCATACCCAAGCCACTAAGCAAATTTAAACAGCATTGATTAAAAACAAAGAAACAATCAAACAAACAACAGCAACAAATGACAGGTTTTGCAAGAACTAACTGGAGATCATTGAAAAGAGGAGCAAGATCTGATCTTTAGCATGAACCTCAAGGTATGCCCAAGTCTGCATTATGGGTGATATTGTGAAAGAAGTCAAATCCATTTAGTAATAATTATTTAGTATGAATTATTCTAATTTGCACCATCTTGCCTCTTTTTGCAATGTTTTATATTGGGTTTTTCACGTTTAAAAATTATGGGAAAAAAATTATGATAAAAGAAATTTCAATTTTCAGAGAATAGTGACAAAAATAAAGACTGAATACTTTGTTCACTGAGGAAAGGGCTAAGGAATTTGTGCTCAGCTATGAGAAGCAGCAGATAAAGAGTGATCTGTTTACTGCTTTCAAAAACTTCGGTGGTCGCTGGGTGAAACATGTATAATGGTGGTTCTCCATGTCTGCGGAAGCGCAAACACAAAAGAATAAATGGGCTTCCTACTGTCCAGAATAGTTTAACAAACTCTTGCCTTAATGCTGGATCAGATGATACCTTTGAGATCCTTCCAGCAATACTTTGAAACTCAGACTATGGAAATGCTAGAATACAATTATTTCATTTCTGAGCAGCAATTTGTGCACTTTATATAAATGGAAAATTTTTGGATAGGCTATCCTTTTCTTTTGCCAATATCTAAGACGCTTTGGTATATATTTGTAAACACACCAAATGTAATTCAAGATGGTTGTGTAAAATGAAAAACATTTATCACTAGAAGACATTTTTTATATATGGTGTTTGCTTCTACATAGTTTAAGCAAATTCACTTTTGGACAAGAAAGGAAAGCACTTAAGGTAATTGTTATTGTATCTATATAGCACCTTAGTTCAGACACCTGGGTATTTCATGCTATTGCTATTGACGTCTTGTTTTGTTTCAACTGATTTTAATTCATGTTATAAAGTATGATTATTAGTACATTTGCTTCCAAGATCGTTTAACACAGGAAGATCCTTTATCTCGCCAATTATCATGAGTGAAAATTCTTTCCGTATTTTCTTTAGTTATCAACTCAACGAGTACTTATGGAGGAGTTATTCTATGCCAAGAACTGATATTACAGGTGAATGTATTTTTAAACCCAGATATCAGTTATATGGGTGCGGGAGGAGGGGGAAATCACCTGCTTCTTGATATCCCTGTGATTTTTGCCTTAACCTACTCAATACTTTGGTGAAGGTAAATCCTCAACTTCTAACAATGTCTGTCAGTCCCAAGAAGAGGATAGGAGTTTGTTCCTGGAACATTCCTTTAGTTCCAAATCACAAAATATCTGATAAAGGCAATCTCCTTTAAAATTTTTCACTACTGGGATGCCTGAGTGGCTCAGTGGTTAAGCGTCTGCCTTTGGCTCAGGTCATGATCCCAGGGTCCTGGGATGGAGTCCCACATCAGGCTCCTCGTAGGGAGCCTGCATCTCCCCTTGCCTATGTCTCTGCCTTTCTTTCTGTGTGTCTCTCATGAATAAATAAATAAAATCTTTAAAAAGAAAAGAAATGGTATAAAAAAATTTTACTACTGAAAAATATTTATACCAAGAGTTCATGACTTTAGCAAATTTTGTTGGAAATTTGGGAGATCACCGTGCCTTTGCCCTTGGCTTTCTTCCCACTGGTCTCTGCTGGAATCACATTCCAGGATTATACTCAAGGATGCCAGCCCTTCTAATACTGTTACACCAAGCAGGTCATTTTTCAAATTTGGAAATCTTACCTCATTCAGGCACTTGATGGAAAAGATTTACTATTCTTAGAAGGCAATTTTGTTTATCAACTAGAGTAAGAAAGAAAATCTATGAAAACCGTTGCTATCAAAATCTGAATTCTTAATGAATACTGTGCTTGAGTGCTGCCTCATATTTAATAGTGATTCTCTATGTTTACATAAAGCTGTCAAATAGAGGATTTGGTCACCCCCTACTCTCTCTCTGATACCTCCACCCACTATTATCTTTGCAGTTAAGAAAGCAAAAACTTAGGTCATTTTTTTTTCCTCTGCAGAATTGGAATTTATACTTCATTTGCTATGTTATTTATTACATTGCACGCTTATGTAAATTTATGCATGTCCTTCTTGAGGAGGTCTGTCTTCCCTAAAAATTAACAATTTAAGCCCAATTTTTTGAGTCAAAAAATATGAGGTATATTTCAACAAAGATAAAAACAGGTATAGTTATTAAGAGGAAAATCAGTCCTCATTAACATCGTTAACAATTCATTTTATTTACATACAATTCATTTCTAGTTTGTTTGTTTTTTTTTCTCCAGGTTTTTTCACTGTTAGATCTCTCTGTTTTCAACTTCCTACTTACAATATTGTGGCATCCATATTGTTAGAAACTAAGGATAAAGAAAATGTTTTAGTTAACATTTCAAATGATGGACAATGGATTAGTCTTTCCTGCAAATTGAACTTCAACAGATGTGTAATGCAGGTGTAGATCATCAACACTTTATGATACGCCTGCTTTTAATTTTCATCTAATGCCTTGATTGCTTATGAGTTAGTCATGTGTGATGTTAGAAAAATTTTGAAATGCCACCTAATCAGTTGTTAATTAAGAATAAATCATTACATTTTAAAGAGATGATAAAATACCCTTTTCTGATGAAATGGCAATTGCTTTTTTTTTTCTCTTTTGTTATAAAATTGAGCTCTGAGATTTGGATGATTAGAGATTATCAGCCACAATTATAATGATGTTCTGATTTAACATTTTCCTCCTGTTTGTGAGAGAGCAGGAACTTGTTGATGCATTTAAAAAATACAAGAGCTTCCTCGATGTTTATATGATGAATATCAGTCATGATTGATATTTAGAAATTAGTTCATGGAAGGATTTACATGAATGTAACATAATTGCATTTCTTTTTGTGCCAATTGATTTTATTGCTATGCTTAATGGTTTGTTGCATACTTTGCAGGATAATGAATTTTATTTCTTGAATTATCCTATAAATAACCTGGAAATTTTTAAATTAGGATTATTGAACTAGCTGTCTTAACTCTTGCAAACATGTACCGTTCCATGCATTTAAAAATTGGAATATATACCTATCTCAAGGCAGACCAGGTATGATGTAATGTATACATATATAAATATATATATTTGTAAATATATATAAGATGTAGGTATACATATACATAAATGTATGTACAAATATATATAATGTATATATGTGAAATATATATTTACGTGTGTATATATCTATATCTGTATCTATATTTATATATCTATTCAAAATGTTTTCCCAGAAACATTCTTTTCTACTGTGTTCTCTAGTAAACTTGTATATTACATGACTAGAGATGTCATTTTATATTAGCTTCCTCATTAATTTTTACCAGTTCATTTGACAAGGGCATAACTCCAATTGATTTTTTTTTAAATAAGGCAAAAACTTCAGCCTAAATATGAAGCCCATTGACATTCTTAACTGTGATGAGTTCATACTGTATAGTTTGTATTGATAATTAGCCTTGAGTAGGGTTTTTTTTTCTTTTTAGCCTTGGTACCTATACTGAGATTTTGCAATGTGCATATAAATGTTAAATTTTTTATTAATACCAAAGATAGTAATACTTTTCTTTGTGAAGTACTTGAAAATATATATAACATTTATCTGTACAGCTTGTCAAAACACTCACCTAAGCAGAATGGGCAAAACTGGAATTCAGCATTGGCAATTAAAATGTTTCATTATCTTTTATATGGCATGATCCTTCATAATTGTCATGTCTTGATAAGTGGTGATGACGATCAGATTTTCAAAAACATACTGTCTGCAAAGTATTTACATCCAGGCATCCCAGGTATTGCAAGACATGGTCCTTCCTCAACATTTACAGTCCTTAATACTAGGATTTGAAGAAATGAAACAGCTTGATAGAATGTATGTATGAGTTTATTTTTACTTTTTTAAAAATATTTTTATTTAAGATTTTATTTATTTATTCATGAGAGACAGAGAGAGAGAGAGAGAGAGAGAGAGGCAGAGACACAGGCAGAGGGAGAAGCAGGCTTCATGCAGGGAGCCCCACGTGGGACTCGATCCCGGGACTCCAGGATCAGGCCCTGGGCTGAAGGCGCTGCTAAACCGCTGAGCCACCTGGGCTGCCCTATTTTTACATTAATTATTCTTTAGATAGGTAGCTCACAACCATCAGAAATATTGATATTGATATAATAAAAAAGCGTATACTTTTAATGCATATTCTTTCCACGGGAAGCAGCATACAATTATTGTTTTTCTTTATTTTTTATTATTTTCATTAGTTATACATTCTGTAATAGAACATCTCTATAATACTTAAACTGACATTAAAATAAGTCCATCCAGTTATTAAATGTATATTCCTCACATATGACAATGATATATTCATCATTTATTGTGTCTTCAAGTATTTTTTAAAATTACATCTACAATGGCTTTCTTTTCTATAAAAAATAAAAAATAGTATCTTCCAGTTTTCTTTTAGTATTTTTAATCTTCATATTAAAAATATGACCCATTTATAATTTATTTTTGTGTAGTTCAGCTTTATTTATTTTTTAATTAACAAATTAGCTAGGTAGTAGAATCCAACATTCTCTATGGAATAATTTTTATTTTCCAAATGACCTAAAATACTTAATTTATTATATACTAAATTTCCATATATGTATTTCAGCATCTTCTCTATCCACTGACTGATTTGGCTTTCTCTTCATTGCTAAAATTATTTATTATATTTTACTATTTTTGAAAATTATTGTATCTTATATATTAATAATTCTTATCATATTGTCAGGTACTACATTTCTATTTTTATTGCAAAATGATCTTAAATGTTCTTACCTATTTGCCTGACCTATGTCAATATACATGTTTTGAAATTACTATATGTATATAATTTTTACATTAAAATCAGTTTTAAAATCTCCCTATCAAATAAATTCTGAATATATATTTGAAGAATATTCATTTCAAGGATGACAAGTCAATAACTTCTCAGGCCTAGTGATGTAAGCATAGGTATTTTATAATTAACAAAAGATTAACTTTTTATAAAATTATAATAATCCATCTAATAAAAGATCATGGTTTTATTAGATTTTGAAGCTGAATTCAATGCAAATCAATGCATATTGGCACACTGCCTCTTTATTTATCATAATTACCTTTTCTGGGACCCAAATTTAAAAGGTCAATTTATCAATTTTTGTCTAGTTCAGGAGAGGTGAAAATGAGAATTTTAAGAGCATTCACACTTGATAGCATTGTGGCTAATCCTGCAAGTGTGTTGGGATTTTAAGGCCATTTGTTTTAAAAGTGAGCTTTGTATGCTGTATCAAATTCAGACAAATCTACCCAAGGTACCAATGCATACTCTCTTAAGGGGAATTGCTAATCAGGAAACTCTAGCATATCTGAGAATCCATTTACAGGAACATGTGACTTTCCATATAGGTATGTCTATCTGGCAATAGCTGGACTGACCCTGCTCATGTGATAAAAAGTAGGTAAATACAAATTCCTTATTACTATTCTTTGGAACTTCATGGGAAAACCAAAACAATCACAGGCTACTCTCCAATTTGGTACTGTTACACTACCTTTAAAGTAAGGTACTCAAATGCCCATTTGATTTTCTCATTGCTTTATTTGGTATGCGGTTTTCCTGGGAAATCTAATTTTTTTCACACATCGCTTACGCATTACATTTCATTTCTCAAACTAGCAAATTTTCACACAGCTATTTTTTTTTAAATTTAGAGTAATAGCTATAGAATAAAGCCTAATATGAATATTCTTGAACACACCTAATTTAAGTATGCAGTAGAATAGAAAATAGCATTTGTGAAAGACCTGCAAACTATATTTGAGAAAAGGAGGAAATGTGTTGTACACACCTAGAGGAGATGATAGCACCAAGGTGACCAACCTCATTCCCATCCAATGCAATATCGCCAATTTATTACTCATATATTCCTTTGGGAGCAGAACTTTCATTTTTTTAATCTCTTAAGCATTTGCAAAATGAATATATGCTAGTGACTTTCATGTTTTTTTTTTAATCCACCTATATGAAGCCTGAAAACAACTTAGAACAAGGGAATTCAAGTCAACCTGTTAATCAAAATTCATTGTTGAGGGCTTCCAGATCCTTTCTACTAACCTCTCACTCCTTGTGAAGGGATTTTATTGTAAGTAGTTAATATTTTATGGGAATGCTGTCAGCTTCTCACAGAGCCCAAAGGAGCTATATATTTTTCTGACATATGATCATAATTCCCATCAGTATGTTTAATGTCAGCATCGGTAGGATTCCTTTGATTTTTAAGGAGAAAAAAAAAATAAAGAATTCCAAACTCGTCAAGTAAGAATAACTATGCATGCTTCAGGAAATTCTTATTACTCTGGGTGAATGCTTGGGGACCAGAGAGACAGAAAGGCAATGGATATCTCTTAGTGCTTTGCTGGCTAATCTATTTTTCCTCTGCCGATTAAACTGTTCCTGAAATGAGGATTTTGAGGATTACTTTTGTACACATTCACATACATAATTTATTGTAGGGCAAAACAACACACATACATATTCATGTATGTATATTATATATATGTAATAGTATAGGATATTATCTGAAAATTGATTATGATTTAAAAGTGAAATGAGCATTTTAGTTAAAAAACAAATTGACAAGATAGTGCTAAAAAGAAAAACACTGTTCAAATCTAAAATGTTTAAGGTTATGGATGATGGATGTTTCTATAGTTTTTCTATTAAAAATAAAATCTTTCCATGTCACAAAGCAGAAAACCAAAGAAGAACCTTGGAATATGTTTCTCACCCTGAATGACTTTAAATCAACCAGGCTTTAATAAGTTTGTTTTGCTAAGTAGCCTTCCTTTCTTATTCTTTTTACCCAGAACCATGAAAAGAAGTGTGAAAATGACCTGTATACAGTGTCAAATAATTCTAGTTCTATTTGGAATCTTTTATGTATTTTGTTTTAATTGCTTAAGGCCCTATTTAGCAAAGCCATAACTTTGGCCCAGCAACTTTATTTTTCCGGGTAAAATCCCATTTCCTTTTCTGTCATTTGATAACTTGTTTTATAGTGATTATTGTGAAATGTTTTAAATTATGAACATGTATTTCCTCAGAAAGGTATTATGAGGCAGTACGGATGAAATGTAAAAAAAAAAAAAAAAGAAGAAGAAGAAGAAAAAAAACCCCCAAAAAGCAACTAGCACCAGTTTCTTTTTATTTTTAAGATTTTTAAAAAAGATTATTTATTTCAGAGAGAGAGAGAGAGAGAGAGAGAGAGAGAGAGCATTCATAGGGTGAGGGGCAGTGGGAGAGGGAGAGAGAGAAAATTCTCAAGCAGATGTACCACTGAGCATGGAGCCTGACACAGGCTGGATTCCAGAACTCTGAAATGATAACTGGAGCTGAAACCAAGAGTCAGATGTTTAACTGTCTGAGCTACCCAGGCACCCCTTAAGATTTTATTTTTAAGTAATCTACACCCAACATGGGGCTCAAATTTACAACCCTGAGATCAAGAGTTGCATGCTCAATCAGCTAAACCAATCAAGGACCCCTGAAACTAATTTCAAATTAAAAAAAAAAAAAAAAGCCCTCAGAATTTGGGAATAGTATACTGCTTTGGCATGTTTAAGATTTGTTAAACCAAAGCTAAAACTATAATTAAGATGTAAAAAAAATAATAATTTGATTATGATCAATGAAAGAAAAACTATCACAGGTAATATGGCAAAGCAACAAGACATGGAATGATTAAGAGACATAATTTTCATTATTTGTAGACAATGTGATTATATACTGAGATAACCCAAGATAATTTGCTGAAAAACTTCTAGAATTAATAAGAAAATTTAGTTGTGTTAAATACAAGATGTTGTAAGCCTGAGTACTTAAAACAGATGATATTAGAACAAAGAGGGACAGTTAGATCAGTAGATTAGATCCCACAATCATGTTTTGGTATGCTAATTTTTTTATTATTGTGCATTAAAAATTAATAAAGGTAAGATGAAGAAAACCAAAGTATTTATTTTAATTACTCTTTTGTAGGATCTTTGGCATGCAGAACTTCTTTTATTATAGTCCCTAGTCAATCATATTTACTGAGCACTTACTATGTGCCAGGTACTCCCCTAGGCATCTAGAAAGCATCAGTAAAATAAATTGGCAAAAGACCATGTCCTTGTAGATTTCATCATCTACTGATCCAAAACCCTTTGGTATTAAATTTTGTTTTATTGTTTCCTCTTTTGTGGTATCCCAATCACATTGCCATTCCTGCAAGGATATCCATTCTAATTTCTACACTATATATTCTCCTCATATACCATGAATTGTTAATATATTTGTATGTATATTATTAAAACTATATAGTGTTCACGTGGATGCATTTATTTTTTAATGTACCCAAATGGTTTCTCAGAGAAAAACTTAATAGTTTTAAGACTTAATAGTTCTAAACTTAATTGTTTTAAAAATGGAAATTTTTTAGTCTGCATTTTATTTTTAAGATCTATCTTTTGGCTCTTTCTCCTGGATAATATTCCATTTTATGCCTAAGCATATACCACCTATAATTTATAGATTTCTTTAGTGATGAACACCTAAGTTGGATCCAATACATTCTGAAATAAATGTTTGTTATCATGAATTATTAATAACTTTATATATAGCATGACCAGGCTGTCTGTTAGGTTCACCTGAGACATTTGTGGTTCATGCCCATGTCCCAGCATAATATTTAATCTCCTCTCTTTATTTTCCTCCAATGTTCTTCTCCAAGATAGCTGTCTGGGATGGTGTACTCAGTGTTAAAATTGCTTAAAATGGAATATATGTAAAAAATATTACTCTTTAGAATAACCAGTTGATATTCCATCCAGTTTATCCTGGGTGTCTGTTTTCCCAATCCTCATAAATAATTGCTATTTATTTGTCACTTACTTTTGATAGTCAGAAGTAATTGCTTTGGAATTATAAGTTGCAATTTGTTTTGTCTTACCAGTGAGTTATATCATCTCTCTCTATTTTTCTTTACTCATTTTAGCTTGTCCTATTATGAAATGGTTATTCATATATTGTGCTCATTTCATATTGACATAGTCTGTATTTTGCTAATTTGAAAGGTTTTGTGTATATTATAGATATAAACCATTCCCTTTTTAGATTTAAAATGTTACAAAAATAGCTTTCTCAGTTTCTTCCTGGAGTCTTCATACTAAAATCCTTAATTGCACTTGGATATATCAATTACTTCCTTTTATTGACACAAAAGCGTTCTCATGTTTTAAGCTGTAGTAACTTCATATTTAAGTGAAGATTTGGAGCTTCTTTTTGTACAGGGTTTTAGAGAATTTTCTCCACGTAGTGATTCATTTTTTACCCAACATCTTTTACTATTTTAATATTTACATAATAATCCATTCTGGTTTTTAATAGCATCTCTCATCAAGTTGTTTCAGGGCTTTCTAATTCTTTTCCATTCTACTATTTGATTTTCTGCATTTGTCCTACACTCTTAAATACAGTGACTTAGTGATATAGTATCTGGTAGGCAAAGACTGATCATTTCTGTTATTTTCAAAAGTAGTTTTAGCTATCTTTAGACCTGTTTGCTTCCATAATTTTTGTTGTTTGTTTGTTTTTGTTAAATCAATTGTCAAGTTTCAAAAAAATTGCTCAGATTTTGAATAGACTTGAATTGGATTTATAAATTGCTTTGATGAGAATTTACTTTTTCATAGTATATACTTTTTCATAGTATTTCAATGTGTTTATTACTCATAAAAGGTTTTTCGTCCTACTTACTCATCATTATTTGAAAGTTTATTTATGATGGTCTTGTGCTTTTATTGTTAGGTTAATTCCTAGGTAGCATATATTTTGTTGTTATGATAAATGGAATCTTAGTTTCTATTAACTGTTTTTAATTGGCTTCAGCTGTGATTTTTCTTTCTCAAAAAATTGCTGAGTTGTCTTATTAATTCTAATAGTTTTTAAAAATGTATTCCCTTAGGTTTTTTATGGAAGTGATCATATAATTTGCAAAAATAAAACAAAACACTAACCACAAACTGTCATACTTCTTTCTGTTTCATGTTTATACCCTTTCTTTCTGTGTCTCATTAGCTAGAACCTTGGATAGCACATAGACATTAATAGTGATTGGAAGCATCCTCATAGTATCCTTCAAGAAATATATCAAAATTTTACTCTTCAAGTATAGCATTTGTGATAAAATTTCATAAGTAACATTTTCTAGTTAAGAGAAATGCTCTTTTTAGATTTCAAAGAGTTTTAAATTTTGTTGTTAAAAGTTATTGTGCATTATTGACTACTTGTTATGTCACTCTAGGTGATAATGTAACTGTGTTATCCTTTAGTTCATTAATATAAATGCGTTAATAGATTTTCTGACATGAAATAACTCAATAGAAGTAAATTCTACTTAATCATCTATTGTTTTTAATACACTGCTGGATTAGTTTAATTATTATTACATTGAGGATCTTTATAGCTCTTTTCATAAGTGAAACATACATATAATTCACTTATCTTGTACTCTCTTTACCTAGTTTGATTCAAGAAAAGATAGCGTCCCTCTTTTCTTTTTAGTTTATTTAATTTAGGGATAACTTGTTCCAAAATGCTGGAAATATATCTATAAGACTGTGGAAATTTTGTTAGAAATCTGGGATAGCGCCTTGATTGACATTTCAAATTATTTTGTGATTTATAGTTTATTTGCATTGTCTCTTTCTTCTTATGCAATTTATCACAATTTTCCTAGAAAGTTATCGATTTTAGTTCGGTTTTTAAATGTGATCCATAGTTAGCTTTCTACTTTCATAAATACTTTGTTTTATTCTTTCATAAAATAAGTTTTCTGCAACATTTACAGCTATTTTTTTTTTTTTTTTTTTTGGCCTACTTATCTCTTTTTTGTTTGTTTGTTTGTTTTCAGTTTTGGCAGGAATTTCTCTTGGGCAAGCTTAGGTTTTATTCATTATTTCTATTAAATGTTGCTGTTTATTTTATTAATTTTTACTCTTACTAGTATTTTCTATTCTTTATATCATTAACTATAATCTCTTTTTTGTTTTATTTTTATCTTTTATTTATTTATTTTTCCAGAGAACAAGAGAGCATGCATTTAAGTGAGCAAGAAGCTCAATCTCCCAACCCTGAGATTATGTCTTGAGTCAAAGTCAGGAGGCTCAGGCTTAACTGACTGAGCCACCTAGGCGCCCCATTCTTCTTTTTATTATCTTCTTGGAAATATCCCTGACCTGATATATCAGCTCATTATTTTTTTTTTCTTCAGTGTATTCTTTCCTGCTGTTCAACCTATATATTGAATTTTTTATTTCATTGGTTACATTTATAATTTTACCCTCTCTATGTTTAAAAAATAACTTTTCACACTGGTTTTATATGTTTCAACCCTCCTATGTCTTTCTGAGGATATTTATAATGTTTGTTTTATATTCTTGCTATTTTTGCTGCCTTAGCTCTCTTTCTGGTGTAAGTTATATTCACTGTCTTTCACTTAGTGTTTGCATTCCTCTGATATGTCCTACTTTTTTCTTGTGAAGTCTCAGCTTTGGCTAGAAATATCTACCTTCAAGAAAGCAGAAAAGACTAGTGTCTTTTTTATTTTATTTTCTCCACATGGCTTGGGGGAGGAATGTGGCCTAAGGGAAAAGGCCTCAAGTATGACCTTCTGTCCTCAGTCACTTTCCATCACTCTCTCCCTATTGGCTCTACAGTTTTACAGTAGTATTTTCATAAATTTTTCCTACCTGAAGATAAGCAGAACTATCATCTTATAGAAAAGTATACAATGAAGGAGACCTGGGTGGCTCAGTTGAATAAGCATCTGGCTTCAGCTCAGTTCACGATTCAGGGGTCCTGGGTGGGATCTGGCTCCATGTCTGGATCCCTGCTCAGTGGGGAGTCCGCTTCTCCTTCTCCCTCTGACCCTACTCCTTCCTCTTGCTCTCCCTCCTCCTCACTCACATGCTCTCTCTCACAAATGAATAATTTAAAAAAAAATCTAGAAAGAAAGAAAAAGAAAAAGAAAGAAAGAAAGAAGGAAAGAAAGAAAGAAAGAAAGAAAGAAAGAAAGAAAGAAAGAAAGAGAAAAAGTATACAATGAAATGCATTTGTTTAAACAAACTGGAAGCTTCTTTGACATTTCCAAAGATCATATATTTTCTTAATCTCCTCAATGCCTTCATAGAGTTTTGCATTCTTATTTAACTTTAATCCTCTTTGCTTTTAGTTTTTAAGCTATGTAATTGGTTTATTATAAATTACTGACGGGATCTTATAAGGAAAAAGAGAATATGATATTACACTGATAAATTCGCTTATGTCTTTTTATCTAAAAAAGAACTCTGAAGATGAAAGATTACTAAAATATCCATTAGTGGGTTTTATCACTTTTTCTGGAAATGATGACTGTACCAGTGCTGAATTATTTACAGGAAAATTTTGCCATAAATTAGTTAAGGTTACCTAATTGTGAAACTGATGAAAGACAAAATATTTAAATGGAATAAGAGAGGTTAATTTCTTGACAAGAGAAAAATTCAAGATGTTGAGATAGTGCCAAATAGTCATAAGGCAAATATGAAGAAATTCTAGAAATTCCAAATAGTTGAAATAAGCATCCATTCTTCTATATCATCACAGAATCTAAATGTTTTTAGATTAAGGTATCTTTGGTGTATGATTAAAGGTATCTAACAAGCAAATCATTACGATCTGATCATCATTTAGCAACTTAATCGTGGGGTTTCCAATTTATATTAAATTATTTCTTAATTATATAACTTTATAGCAGTTTAACATAATGAGAATGTTCTCCAATGACAGCTTAACTGATAGAGTTGGACATAAAATGTTCTAAGACATAGGTTTCAGGGAATGTGAGTCTTTTATCTTTTTATCATATCCATTGTAACTTGGTAGGCAAGATTAAGACTTTTTAAATCAGACATAAATGTGTTCATTCTCTTATTTGTCTGAAAAATGTTTATTGCACATCCACCATGCATATATCAGACACTGTTGTAAGTTCTGGCTTATTGTAATTGCAATGAGAGAAACTCACTGCTGTCATGGGACTTATAAGTTAGTAAGAGAGAGAGTCATTCAACAGTTAATTATACCCAGCATTATTTAATTTCAGTTTTGATTGTAGCAAAAGTGGAAAGGTTTAGAGTCCTATAAAAGCATATAGGAGTAGAGGTGGGGAGAGATTAACTAACTCTGAGTGAGCAGGGATGCTTGCATGAAAGAGTAAAATTTAAACTTGGACCTGAAAGATGAGTGGGATATAGCCAGGAGTTAGGGTAGGGGAGAAGCTGGGGTGGGGACAGATTTTGTCTCCTGACTGTCTTTATCCCTACTCCTAACTGATTCTTAGAGTGAGGTCAGATCTAATGGAGGCTATTAGCTTTTCTTTCTTGTTTCAGTTTTTCATTGCTCATCAGTGCCTGGGAAGGGAGGATGTGATTAAATAGATCTAAGGCAATCTGCAATGAAGGAGTGAATGAAAGCCTTAGGATCCCCATTTGTATTGGTAGATTTAAATTGTCATCCCTGCTGGCTGATGTTATTGTTCCCTGGGTAAAGCATTTGCTGAGTAAATGAGGTGAAGAGCATACACCATTGCCTGTGGCCTCTCTACCCATACTGAAGGCCTCAGCATGGAAGCCAGTGATTAAAAGGATATGGAAATTTGCTGCTTCCGACCCTGAGAAGGCTCAGTGCAGTAACTTGCAGCATGATGGAATATACCTGGCCTTCTTGTTAAACTATTATATTGCAGAATAATATCTGGTTCAGGCTGTTTCTATATTATCTCGGAAATGCATTCGAATTTAAAATTATTGAAAGGATAGTAATCTATAGAAAACGTATTTTGCCAATTGTGTTTTGAGACTGGCCTAGGTGTTTATCTGTAGGTTATTTTTAATCATTCAAACAAAAGTTTTGCCATCAAGTGAACGTAGATGAGCTGTGTCCTCATGAGGTATATTATATTCTCACTCAGGGCACAACTTAGTTTGTGACCATGCATTTAATTAAAATACAGACATTAGCCTTGGTATTATCTTGTATACAATCTGGTTAACAATTTCTAAAAGCTCCACTGGAATTACAGAGTGACCTCTTTAAATGAATGAAACTTGGAACAGCATCATTCTGTAACACTGATGGATCATATAAAACCAACTCCTATTTTACTAATGTATTAAATGCTTGCTTCATTTTGGAGAATTGTAGTGTATGAATATTACTGCTAAATCTTTGCCACAAAGGTCAGTATCAAAGATATTTCGACTTAGATTTCTAAAAATAGCCAAAATAGTATGTGTAAAATATTCATTAAACAAACAGAAAAAGAACAGAAAAAACCTACTGCTTAAAGTTTTTAAATGAAATTTCTCGCTATATATTCAAGTAGATCCAAAACATTAGAAGAGTTGTGGGACTAATTGTTCCTCTTATTTTAATCATGGATAAATATTTTAATAGATTTTGCTATATAAGCATATTAAATAACTATTGCTATTAATCCATGGTTTTCGTCTTTAAGTGATTTGCATTTGATATGAAATATTTCTGAGATTTTACTTGCAGTATTTAAATAGTAACCCTCTAGCAAAATGTGATCAATATCATTGATTAGAATTAGTTGGCACCCAGACTTCCCTAAATGTATTTGGTAGATCTCTAAAATAAGATATGTATTGAACTAAATGGGCAATGTTTCTTGGTAAAATATATGAACTTTAATAACTGTTGTTCTCTCAGATTGTTTTCATCCATCCATCCATCCATCCATCCATTTATCCGAGAATGAAGACTTTCTCCTACAGGGCATAAAAACTCATTCTGGGATTTTTAAAAATTTTTCTTTAGCCAATGCTGGAAAGGCATATATGTGAGGATTGTTGTAATTCTTAATTATTAACGTTCATTTAGATGCCTTTCATTAGCTGAGGGTTACAAGTAAACAATTGATCTGTGCTTTATATTAGAGTAAATCTATTGTGACTTCTTTTTTAGTGAATTAGGCTAATTAGCAAGTAGAATTAAACAGAGTAATTATTTTTCATTAGCTAGTTATCTATAGGGTTTCATTCAGGTTCACTTCCCTTTCAGCAGCATGTAAGATATATTTTCTTTGCTTTCACAAGTCTAATGAAAGTTGAAATACAATCTTTGGACCTCCAGGGTCTAAAAATAGTCAAGAAAAAAAATCACATAGGGCTGCTACAGAATAACAGGGTGGGTGGGTGTACAGGCCTCATTTATTGTGAATCACAGGATGGGTGGGTGTACAGGCCTCATTTATTTGTGATGGCCAGCCACAAAAGACAATTCCCGTGATCATCTAAATTTGTCTTTTGTTTTACAATCTAAATTAATTTGGAATGACCTCTGACATAACTCCCTCTTGTCTCAGCATTTGGACTGCATTTAGAATATTTAAGCACACTTAATGATGCATGTATGGGTGTATACATGTGAAAATTAAGTTACTTGGAAACTTGTAATTCTGGCTTGATGTAAGAAATATACAGGCAATAATCTATTGTTTCTATCTGACTAGCATTCCCATAATGAAATGGTACATGGGCAGCAGTAATACCTCACCATTTGTTTCTCTTATAGCCTTTTCTCCCATTTAATTAAATAGTTCAGAGACTCAGGACATACAATTTGGGCCTCTCTTAAATCCAGTAAGAACAGCATGAAGCCCTCTTCAAGACTTAAAACATCTTTGTGGCAGCATAATTCATTCTGTACCTACCAATAAGGCACCTTAGAAATAAAACAAAACAACAGTCAGTGTTCTTCCTTTATTTAAATTTGGGAATCCCAGCACTTTTGGCTCAATACCTCCCCTCAAGTACACTGCTGGTCAACTTACTCAGCTTCTGAAGCTGAATCAAAAATATCCCTAAAAGAGAATGGAAGGCACAAATGTTAATTTTAATTTCAAGTTTCACAATCAATTTTCCCTGGTCTATAAATTTATTTTTTATTTTTTTTCCTGGTCTATAAAATTAAAAAAAAAATAGATTCCAATTAAAAATCATGTCCAATATTCTGTGGAAGTGTTTGTGATCCAGCTCAAATATAAAACATTTAGTGTCCTAGGAAGCGAATGGATTTCAGGCCTGAATAAATTCAGTCTGCCTTAAAAAATGTCTTCTCCACTGAGAGAGCAAATAAGTGAAATTCATCCTGAAAGGTTACAATTTGTGTATCAGTGCTCAATTATCAAGGCATTGAGGCATACTGCAGCATTCAGCCAAAATACAGAGAAATGTCCTCTACACAAGGATCATTGAGTATGTACATGGAAAGTCAAATGTCCAAATATGTTGACTATGAAGGGGAGACATATTTAATAATGTGCTTATCATTTATTCCCTAGTTTTGTTTTCCCGAATGCCAAAAGCAGGGCAGGCTATCATAGTTCAGCAGAGTGATGGGAGGGAGGAAACCAATAATCACCAAATTAATAGCTGAGAGATGAACAAAATAGGACAGGGAACATTTGGCAAATAGCATCAACCACAACTTCTATCAATTCTCTAAGTTATGTCCTTGTACAACATGATCACTCAGCCAACACTGATGTCTGATATATAGGAGACCTGTTAAGAGAGTTAATCCTACGGAGCAACTTTGTGACTCAGTCTGTTGAACCTCCAACTCTTGATTTTGGTTCAGGTCATGACCTCAGAGTCATGATCTCAGGCTTGTGAGATGAGCCCTGATGTACTCAGTGGGCCCTCTGCTTGGGATTCTTTTTCCTCCTTCTCCTCCTCAACCCCACTTTCTCTCTCTCTCTCTCTAAAATAAGTAAAAAAATCTTTTTTAAAAGGGGGTAAATCCTAAATGTTCCCATCATAAGAATTGTTTTTTTTTTTCATTTTTTCCCTTATTATATAAGAAGTTAGATATTAGCTGAATTTATTATGACCATCATTACACATGATTAAATCAAACCATCATGCTGTATGCTTTAAAGATATTTAAACATATATAGTGATATATGTCAAATATTTCTTAAAAATGGAAAGAGACAAAAGTATTCAAGTTAAATGCATTGCTCTATAGACCTGGGGTCATTTGTTGTCTTTTTGGTACATTTTGTTGGCACTGCACTTTATACCTATTTCCAAAGGTAGGAATTTGATTTGTTAATTGTTATGATGTAGCTTAGGTTATAGATTATTATAACTTTGTGTTTCTGTATCCTCCACTTCTAGCCTAGGATCTACTACATCACGGGTGCCCAATAGATGTGCTTAGTAAAAAAAAGCAATGAGATATTAATAAGTCACATTCTGTTTTCCTAAACCCATGAGGACCTACTTGGATAACATTAACTCCTAACTATACCCCTACTCTGTGCTCTAAGCTTCAGTTATCTTTGACTACAAGCCATGAATTTTTAATCATATCAATTATGTAAACATTGTAAACATTTGATGTGTGATAATTAATTTCTTAGTTGCATTTTGATTGAAGAACATTCAGGTTTAATGTGTTACTGAGGTTGAAGAGTCTGATACTACAAAAAAAAGAAACATTTTTGGTCCATCCATCTAGGCCTTTACTTATTCATTTACTTACTCAAACAGCAGTCACTGACTTCCACTTACTATGTACAAAACATGGTACTAAAATCACAGCTACACAGATGAAAACCAAAATGTTTCTCTGAAGAATTTTCAGAGCAGTAGGCTCATTTGATCTGTGTTTGCAAAAGCCACATTATTATAAAACATATGGTTGAAATGTAAAGATAATAAACCAGTGCTTCTAGCCTTTCTAATGTCAAAGATGCCTTTAAGATTATGATGAAAGCTAAAGGTTTTCTCATCATAATTGCATATTATACATACATAAAAAACTGTATTTTGTTTCAGAGGGTTTACAGAAAAAACAAAGTCTACCCACTGGTTTAAGATTAAGAAAAATCCTCTATTTGAGTCTAAAACTATATATACTAAAGATTTTTTAAAAATACAATCAGAAAAGAAAAGGTATTTCTTGGACCCCTGGGTGGCTCAAAGGTTAACTGTCTGCCTTTGGCTCAGGGATCCTGGAGTCCCAGGATCGAGTCCCACATCGGGCTCCCTGCATGGAGCCTGCTTCTCCCTCTGCCTGTGTCTCTGCCTCTCTCTCTCTCTCTCTGTCTCTCTCTCTCTCTGTCTCTCATGAAAAAATAAAATCTTTAAAAAGAAAAAGTATTTTTTCTTAGTCTATCACTGTTAATTTCAATGCTTTCCTCTTTCACAGTGATTTCTATCCATTCACCTTTAAAGATTCTCTTCCTCCTATTTTTCTTTACTCAGAATAAACATCACCTGTATAAATTTTGCAGTGTATTTCCTTATGATGTTCTCCAAAGTTCCCGTCATTCTAAACTTGGTTGTGTTTGTCAACCCTGTATCACTACTGTTCTGAATGATGTTAACCTCAGGTAAAATTCAATTTCTTGACCTAAAATTATGAATTAGTAGTTGAAAACCCAAGCACTATTTATTGCCTTTTTTGGGCATTTAATTTACATAAATATAGTAAGATTTTATGGAAAATCACTAAGCACAAATATATTCCTAAATGTTCAAATCAGACAAAATTACTTTGTTACATAATACAAATAAATAGCATATCTGCATTATAAATTCTGAAGATTATTTACAAATAAAAAACTTTCTACTATTAGATTTATAGATTTCTAATAAATTTCACCAAACAGCTTAGATATTTTTCTTATAGGACATATTTTGATCTTCAGATATTCATGTTCAGCGCACATACACAGCAATTAAGATAGCAGCATGAAGAAATATTGTTAGCTGTTAGTGTCATGTGTGACAGTAATATAAAATTAATTGATATATGAGTTGCAAAATTGTACTGCAGGTTATTGCTTGAAGGCCTAATGGTGATCCCTAGCTTCCATCAGGTGACAGTTTTAATATCTGCCAGTTGATGCTCATTTTATCTGTAGCAGATGCTTGATTCTTTATGCTTAGAGGAAGGATTTCAAAAAATAAAACCATGAAGTATTTGGAAGAGAAAAGAAAAAAGTATGACAGAGTATGTAAATTTTTGTTTGTCAAAATTTATTTACCATATATATCATTTCCATTTCACATTTTCTCATTCTGCTTATGATTGAAAAACTAAATACTTGTAATTATAAAAATTAATAATGTATCCTTATAAACATTTCCAAATAGTTTTAAACATGAACTTTTAATGTCATATTCAATCACCTGATAAATGGTAAATTTAATCAATATAATTTTTAGAATAATAGCTCTAATATTTTGACAATCTTTCTATAATCATTTCAATTCAAGATGCTTTCATGCTTAAGATACTCTATTCTCCCAAAAGGTAGATTAATATAAAGGATTCTTTTCCAAAACACACAACATTTGTTAGGCAAATGCCTTAGCATATGTGTAGGATTTGTTCCCTTTTATTATATGTATTTTGAAGAATATCATGTTGAACAAATTACCAATTCTTGTTGATTCTCTATTACATAATGAACAATTACATCTCTTACTAAAATATATTTATAATTTCTTACTTTAATTGGAATGATTTAGATAATAATTTATCAACTATTAAATGATCACATGTTCATATATATGTGTATGTATATATACATATATAGGTGTTTGTGGGTACATATGTATGTACGTGCGTGTATGTAGTTTTGGTCAAATATGCTTTAAACATGCACTATTTATACACACATAAAAATACTCAACAATTTGTAGTCATATAATACATTTTTTTTAAAGATTTTATTTATTTATTCATGAGAGACACAGAGAGAGAGAGGCAGAGGCACAAGCAGGGGGAGAAGCAGGTTCCATGCAGGAAGCCTGACAGGGGATTCGATCCCAGGTCTCCAGGATCACACCCTGGGCTGGAGGTGATGCTAAACCGCTGAGCCACCCGGGCTGCCCTACATTTTGTTTTTGAATAACTGGATCTTAATATCCCTTTAATACTGCGCTAAAATAACTTTTTATTTATATTTATTTTAATTTTTTTTCTTTTTAGAGAGGAAAAGGAGATAGATTAACAAGGGGAGAGGGAGAGAGAGAATCTTAAGCAGGGTCCATGCCCAACATGGAGCTTGACAGGGGGCTCAGTCTCAAGACTCTGAGATCATGACCTGAGCCAAAATTAAGAGTCGTACATTTAATGGACTGAGTCACTTGAGACTCTCAAATTATTTTTAAAAAAATCAAGTTCTTTAAATAAAATATGTCAGCAAAAGAAGAAATAAATAGATATAGAATGGCAGACACTTTAATCCCCATAAGTCTTCTGTTATACTCCTTCACTTATCCAAGGACTTTACTTATGTCTTCTTCTTGTTTTATAGGCAAATTTTAAAAATTATATAGTAAGTGCCATCCTCACTCGCCTTTGGAAAGTCTTTCATATGGTGAAGTATCTTTCATTTGAGTGAAAGATTTCTGTTAAAATCTACAGGAATTTTATGGATGGATATTTGATAAAGTCTTTTTTTCTAGATTAGAATTTGGAGACAGATAGTTTAACTGCTTTAGACTCTATTGATTCACCAATAATAAGCCAGTTCTATGTTTACTCCATGGCTGACTCTCACACAAGTGTTCCTATCAATGACTTAGAAAATGATAATTGGGGATCCCTGGGTGGCGCAGCGGTTTGGCGCCTGCCTTTGGCCCAGGGCGCGATCCTGGAGACCCGGGATCGAATCCCACATCGGGCTCTCGGTGCATGGAGCCTGCTTCTCCCTCTGCCTATGTCTCTGCCTCTCCCTCTTTCTCTCTCTGTGACTATCATAAATAAATTAAAAAAAAATTTAAAAAAAAAAAAAAAGAAAATGATAATTGACTTAGATCAATAAGGACTATCTAACTTAGTAAATTTGAAATTAGTATCTAACTTATCTAACTTATAAATTAGTAACTTTGTGTCTTGCTAGTTCAGTGTATGTATATCGTTCCAAAGTTCATAATATTTCCTGCCCCCGTTTAATGTATACACTGCTTAGACCCATCACATTAGATAATAAAAATGACATTGTCAAGTGCCTGGGTGGCTCAGTAGGTTAAGTGTCTGCCTTTGGCTCAGGTCATGATCCTGGGGTCCCAGGATCAAGTCCCACAGTAACTCAAAGAAGCCTGTTTCTCCCTCTGTTATTGAATCTCTCTCTCTCCCTCATGAATAGTTAAATGAAATCTCAAAAAAATTGACCCTGCCGTATCTCCCAGATATGCTAGCTCTTAGCACACAACACTTGTTCAATAAATGTTACTTGAAAAATAAATGGTTATTTTAAGAGAAATATGTGTAAGGGGCTAAGAAGTTACAGAGGAGGGTACCCTTCTCTTTCTTCAAGGATAGTAAAAAAGCAGAATGGGATACAAAAGAGAAAATCTTTGAGTTGGGCTTGAAGGGTAGATAGAGATTTCCCAGGCAAAGAAGAGAAAGGTGGAAGAAGTAGCATTTACCACTTGGAGAGGATTATGAAAATAAAGGGAATAAAGAACAAGAAGAAGAATAAATAATTTAAGTAAAAGGCACATGAATAAAAACTGCATAATCTGTCCACCAAGTAGTCCAGAGCTATTTGATTAAAGGGTGCCTGGTAGGGCCTTTAAAAATGTGGTTGGACAGTGATTGTGCCATTATACCTTGAAAAGCCATGGTTAATGTGCTCAGATGTTCTGAACTCTATTTCATCAATAGGGCGAAGACACAATATTTTAGAGAAGGTTTCAAACAATATTTTAAAGAAGCAGCATCTCATTATGCTGCAGAAGGAGACCTCAGTCAGCAGTTTAGATAATGACTCAGAGATAGAAAATCTTGTATAGGGAAACTAATTAAGAAAGTATCTATAATATCTTCTCAGCCATATAACGAAGAGTCTAAATTCAGACAATGAACAGAAAGGAGAGAAAGAAACAAAGTGGCCATTTCTGAGGCAAAATGGATGGCACCAGATGGATCAGTGTGAAAACACTGCAGGAAATTGAGGTGTATCTGGCACAAATGCTTTCCTGAGCAGATACACATAAAATTAGGTAGATAGGGGGGGAAAAGTTCAGTGGGAAAGATAACGAATTATGCTTGAAGCAAACATAGTTGAAAGGAATAATGTGAGACTTGGAGAACAGTGTCCAAAATCAGTTAAAAATGTGATTGCAGGACAAACGTGAGACCTGAGCTAAAGGCAGACGCTTAACCTACTGAGCCACCCAGGCACCTGACAATGTCATTTCTAGTCTAGTGATTTGCTATCACAAACTTGCATTGTCATTTTTAATTTATGCTTAATCTTTTGGCTAAATTGTTATTGTCTTGAGGTTCATCAGGTTTGTATGAATGTAAGGAAGGACTTGACTCCAAAAAAGACAAATTGTTATCAATTAGTGAATATAGTATTCCTTTCAGTCTGTCACTGTTTTACTGTGAAATATTTTTGATGAGACTTTTCCTAAAATATTCATATTGCCTTGAACTTATGTCTTCATGAGGTTCCAATATATATTCATAGTCCCGCCATTCCCTGCATTGTGACTAAGAACAAACTTAAAGCTAGTAACATACTGTAAGCCAGACAAACTTTTTTTTTCCTCCTAAGTTTTAGTTCCAGGGACAATGTCTAACCTGCTATTTTTATAATTCATCAAAACTTAAATTCTTTTAGAGAGGAAAGATATTTATATACTTAATGTTGCAGGATTAAATATCGAGGAAGAAATTGCATATATATTAAATTATTATTATTTAATTTACTTAGTGGAACTACCTTATTTGATTTAACTGGAACAACATAAAGAATAATAATAATCAAGAAACCTTATTCTTTTTTTTAAAGATTTTATTTATTTACTCATGAGAGATACAGAGAGAGAGGCAGAGGCATAGGCAGAGGGAGAAGCAGGCACCCCCCAGGGAGCCTGATGTGGGACCCAATCCCAGGACCCCAGGATCTCCACTTGAGCTGAAGGCAGACGCTCAACCACTGAGCCACTCAGTCGTCCCAAGAAACCTTAGTCTTGATCCTTTAGTTTTAGGTAACTTAGTATGTGAATCTTGCTTTTTCTTCAAAACACTCCATTTTCTTCTTAGGGAGAAAATCATTGTCCATATTAGAAGACATGATTGAAATTCAAAATAATATTTGTAGTAAAATTAAATATAAAGTATTTGTGGGAGAATGTTGAAATAATGAAAAATATGAAATATTTTCTTAAGATTTTATTTATTTTATTTTATTTATTAATGAGAGATACAGAGAGAGATAGAGAGAGAGAGAGAGAGAGAGAGGCAGAGGGAGAGGCAGGCTCCATGCAGGGAACCCGACGTGGGACTCTATCCCGGGTCTCCAGGATCACACCTTGGGCTGAAGGCGGCGCTAAACCGCTGAGCCACCCAGGCTGCCCACAGTATTTTTTTTTTTTTTTTTTTTTTTTACACAGTTGTGAAATGAAAGGTAATTTTTTAAATACTTGGTTTAAACCATTTTGTAAGACAACTAGAAAAAAGCTTTTAATTTGAATGAATGATGGAAACTTTGTTTCCCAATCTTAACTATGTACATTTTATTTGATTTCATGAAGCTAGGACAAGAAAACAAGTCTTGGTAGCTGAACTATAACATATCGTTATTATTATTTAGAGCCAGTATGTTTTTTGAAAATTACATTGAGGATTCTTTTTTTCTTTTTTTCTGCATTTGAATGTCTCTGTGACTATCATTCTGTCAGGGATTCTTTTGGTCACAGAATGATTGAACTGTTTGATTGCATTGTCAAAATAGTCAAGACAATAATTCCAATTTAACAGAATAGCACAAACTTTCCAAGCTTGAAGAAAGACAATTTAGACCAAAGAGAGTAGGTATTTTTATGAAATACTATATTGCATCCACTTATCTTGATTTAAATAGTACAGTTTTCATTTGCCTATTCATTACTCTTTTAAAAATCATTTGTTTTGTTCAATTAACAAATTATGTGCCTGCGTGTGTGTATGAATAATCATTGCCCACCAAGTGTGGCAATTTTTGTGGCAATTTCAGCTGTCAGAATTTGATTTGAAAGAAAACTGTAATTGTGAAAATGGATTTGTTCTTAAGGAAGATAATAAATCAGAGAAAAAGGATTTTTTTTTTTAAATTTTTTGTGATAGCCATTCTAGTAGCACTCTCAACAGAGGCTATAATTCCTTGTAAAAATAATATGGACAAGCAAATCCTGGTCAAGAACAGAAGAACATTTGAGAATGAGAAAAGAATATCAGAGTGTAAGTATAGAATGGGGCTTTACCACTGGTCAAGATGCCAGTCCCAACATAGTGCCCACTGGGCAAATATTTCCAGTGTAGAACGTCATTGAACCAAGTGGGAAAAAATGAGAAGAGTTAGGATTCCTTTTAGAGTTTTGACAAATGAAATCATTGATACTGTTTTCAGCTAACCGAGTTGATATTCTTTAAAGGAATGTAGAAATAAAATCTAAATTTTTTCTTTTATAATAAATAATAACAATAACTTTCATTTTTTTGAGTGCTGCCAATATGCATGACACATACTATGTTAATGATTAATATATAATATTATATAATTTTCACAATGCAACCCTGAAATGTGTAGTATTATTCCATGTTATATACATGTGAGAACTGATTTATGGAAAACTTAAATAACTTTACTGAAGCCATAAAAAATCCCTAAGATGTCTGATCCCAAATATTTTATATTATTTCAGTTTCTTTATTAAAATAATACTTACTGAGTTTATGTATTTCTAAGAGAATTATGAATAAGGGATAGTTCTTACCTTCACATAGCCTTATGGTCTAGGAAGAAAGAGAACTGAACAAAGTGTGAGAATAAATTGATTAGCATCATCAGAGTAGAAATACAGAGAGACATTGCAAAATGCAGTCATCAGCTGTCCTGGAAGATCTAACCTTTAAATTGAAATACAGGATAGATCTGATAATGGGTGAGGAGAGAAAAGTGATCTAAGCAGGAGGTTCAGAATCTGTCAAGGAATGGAGGCAAGGAAATACATGTTGTAATGAAAGACCGAAAATAAGTCAGTTTGGGCTGGATCCCTGAGTTTGCAGAGGAAGGGTGTGAATCATCAACAAGTGTTCAATCCTGGTGATCCTTTGTATATACTATGTTTTCTGAGATTGGACATTCTGCGGTAATTCTGTTTTTGAAGAAACAATAATTTAAAAGTATTAGATGTATATTCTATTTTTTTAAATTTTTTTATTTATTTATGATAGTCACACAGAGAGAGAGAGGCAGAGACACAGGCAGAGGGAGAAGCAGGCTCCATGCACCGGGAGCCCAACATGGGACTCGATCCCGGGTCTCCAGGACCACGCCCTGGGCCAAAGGCAGGCGCCAGACCGCTGCGCCACCCAGGGATCCCTAGATGTATATTCTAAAAGTGGATCACACTCTGTAAAATGAATTGGAGAAAAACAAAACTTAATGCAGAAGAAGGCTGCCTGTGGGCCACCAAGGAAGAAATGCTCAGGGCTTGCACTGGAAATTCCAATCAAAATGGAAGAAGAGATGCTATTCTAGTAGTATAAGAGACATAGGAAATAAAATTACCATAATTTCATGAGTCATCTGATGTGCAAGTTGATTGAGAAACAGACCTTTAGAAATAGCCTCATGTCTCTGGCTATAAATAATAATAGACTGTAGGTTAAATTTTAAGAATATGTTTCTTGCTCTGTTGCCATAATACCAAAACAAGTGGATCTATCTATTTATCTATCTATCTATATCTATCTATATCTATATCTATATCTATATCTATATCTATATCTATATCTATCTATATCATCTATATCTATATCTATCATCTATCTATCTATCTATCTATCTATCTATCATCTATCTATCTATCTATCATCATCATCTATCATTAAAATTGGGAAAACAAAATTTGAGCAAAGGGTGAATTGTGGTACTTAGTATTGAGATAGGTATAGAGATGGAATGAGTCAGGTATTGGAGTGACTATGGACATTTTTGGTGTCTGATTTCAGAGAATCAAGTACATATTATAGTTAATTTGTTTTTAGTGGGATAATTTGTGTGATTCATAGTCACTACTATGGATAGTTACTTGTAACCACTGTAGTGTATGTTTGGTTTCTATTCATTATGCTGATATACTCAACCTCATGATATATAAGTACAGGGCTAAGAGTCGTGTCACAGTATAAGTATGTTTAGTGACATTTAAAGTATATAGGTGGTGAAAAAACAAGAACCTAGTCAACGGAAAATTATTCCAAATCTTACAGCTCATATGAAAAAGAAACATAGAGAGGAGACCCCCCATATTTGACAAGACTCACCTCCTATGGCACTTTCAATAACAGGTCATGAAATTTAAAGAAAATTTTCTAAGCTAATGATGATTTAAAATTTGTATCAAACACTCAAGAAAATAGGCTTAACATTTTATTCTCCCTGTAGAAAATATGATTATAAAGATGATTAAAGTATCTGGCTAAAAAAATAAAAGGAAAAGGCATTATAGAGCTATGTTAGTTAATTAATAAAAACATTGTCAGTTTTTAAATTAATTGATGGTTTTATATAGATGTACATTTAAAAATTATGTCATATAATTTCACATTTAAAGTATCTATTTTCATATTTAATTTTGCATTTGTAATTCCATATTCTTCTCCTTAATGTCCACCAAACATTAATAACCTAGAGCCCACATCATTTAGGTTTGCCTCTGAGGGGAGCTGACGACAAAATGCCATCTGTAAAGGAATAAGTGTAAATAGAGTCAAAGGCGAGAGTCTAGTATTTCCTTAACAGCACAACCGGGCATATGAGACCACATTAGCAAGAGATCCAGTTATTCCAAAGTGAGGATATAGTACTCACTGTAAAATATGTGTTGATTTACTTAGATTATGATGAAGAAAAGAAATCCTCCTAGTTTAGGTCTCACATAAGTATATGATTCAATATTAAGAAGGAAGCATAGACACAGGGTTAGAGGTTCTCAAACTTCAATGTGCCTAAAGAATACATAAAGAACTTTATAGAATTCTGAATTTTGGACTCTACCTCTAGATTTTCTAACCAGGAATTTGGAATTGTTTTTGTTTTATTCACACCCCAGGTGACTTCTTTGTTTGATTTAAATTCAGTTTAGTTAACATATAGTATATTATTAGTTTCAGGGATAGAATTCGGAGATTCATTACTTGCATAGAACACCCAGTGCTAATTACATCAAGTGCCCTCCTTAATACCCTTCACCTATTTACCCCATCCTCCCACTCTCGCCCCTCCTGGAATCCTCAGCTTCTTTCCTATAGTTAAGATCCCTTAGGGTTTACCTCCCTTTCTGTTTTTATCTTATTTTATTATTCTTTTTTCCCTCGTGTTCATCTGCTTTGTTTCTCAAATTCTACATGTGAGTGAAATAATATCGTATTTGTCTTTCTCTGACTTATTTCACTTAGCATAATACATTGTAGTTGCAACCATGGCATTACAAATGGCAAGATCTCATTCTTTTTGATGGCTCAGTAATATTTCATTCTTTTTTTTTTAATTTTTTTTTAAATTTTTATTTATTTATGATAGTCACAGAGAGAGAGAGAGAGGCAGAGACATAGGCAGAGGGAAAAGCAGGCTCCATGCACCGGGAGCCCGATGTGGGACTCAATCCCAGGTCTCCAGGATCGCGCCCTGGGCCAAAGGCAGGCGCCAAACCGCTGCGCCACCCAGGGATCCCCGACCTTTAATGATATAAAGAGGTGTAAACACCTCTTCTTTATCCATCATCTGTCATGGACATCTGGGCTCTTTTACTATTTTGGCTATTGTAGGCCTTGCTGCTATAAACATTGGGGTGCATATGCCCTTCAAATCACTTTTTTTTATTTCCTTGGATAAATCCATAGTAGTGCAATTCCTGGGTCATAGGGTAGTTCTATTTTTAAGAGGTCCTTTTTGAGGAGCCTCCATATAATTTGTCAGAGTGGCTGCACCAGTTGACTTTAAGGCAGACATCCTCCAAACAACTTTGTTGACTATTGATCTTTAGGCAGTATGGGTTTCCTAATTGCAGGTGGTTTGGGGTATCTTCTTAAAATCACCCCAACCTCACTACACTTTTGAGTGACTGACGTAGATTTAGATTGCTAATCAAGAAATGTCCTGAAAAAAAGGAAAAAAAAATCCCAAAAATAGAATATTGTAATAAGGAATAAATAATAATAATAATAATAGTAATAGTAATGGGGTTATCTATGCATAAATAAGTGGATTTGTTAATGCCAAGATGAATGGCTCTGGCTTAAGAAGCTTCAGAAATTGGGGCACCTGAGTGGTCAGTGATTGAGCATCTGTCTTCAGCTCGGGTCGTGATCTCCCGAGTCCTGGGATTGAGTCCCACATCAGGTTCCCTACAGGGAGCCTGCTTCTCGCTCTGCCTATGTCTCTGCCTCTCTGTGTGTGGCTCTCATGAATAAATAAATAAAATCTTTTTTTTTTTTTTTTAAGAAGCATCAGAAATTAGTTATGGTGCTAAAAAAGGAAAAAAAAATCAAATCACATACAAATCACCATCCAATCTCAATGATTTAATACATTTATTAGATGTATTTTGTATTCTTTGAAGAAATCACCCACCACACACCTTCTTATTTGCAGAATTAATTTTTGAGACTATATTGGTAACAAATATCTTAAAATTGAGGTAAGAGGTTTTGACATATTATTTTTAAATCTACTGAGGCATAATTTTTGTAGTTAGATTATTCTGACTATAAAAAATAGTGCCTAGTTTTGATCTTTGAATGTGCAAATTAACTTTTAGAAGTGAAAAAAATAATGTAGAGTAACATTGAGAGATAAAGTAGGTGGAAGTCAGTGGCTTAAAAACAAAACAAGGATAGTATGTCATAAAATTAGTGTATTTAAATGAGGCAAATCTAATAAATTTTTAAAGGGAATTTTAAAAGAGAGTCAAACCTTTAAGATTAATCCATGTTAATGTCTACAGAGCCCATTTTTTAGATACAAGAGCTCCAGGAGGATTTTAAAGTTTCTCTTAGCTGAAACTTGTTTTCTAGATGAGAATTTCAGGCCCAAGGCCCTGGAGTCATTCACCCAGGAGAGAGCATTAAGATGCATCTGGAATCCAGTATTGGGACTTCTAACCTGTACAGCTTTTTATATTGCTTTCAATTATACCAACCTGTATTAAACTCTATTAAACTCTTGATTTTTAAATTTATATCAGTGTGAGAATTCACTGAACTCACATTTTTAATCCCTATTTGAACTAATGAATAATTTGTGCAGGTGTTATATACAGTTAAATTATAGATTGTCCCACCAAAGGCACATGTCAGACACTGGGTAGGAGTAAAAGGTAAAAGAAATGCATGTAGCATTATGTGGCATGAAAAGTAGCATAAATAGGCAAATATTTTTAAAGGGAAGATAAAATACTTTATATACTGTTTGTATCTATAAGAATCTTAGCATGTGGTCTGATTGGGTGATATGCTGAGAGAAGGAATGATACTTTGTCTATTCCAGGGTAGAGATATTATCTAATAGATTGAATTAACTTTTAAATTTCTCAAATAAGAAAAATGGGAAGTAGCGCGGTTAGAAATTGAAAAAAAAAAAAAATAGCAAGGAAAAGAATCAAGGCTTCCAGTCCATTAGACTTGACTCCTGTTACTGAAATCAGTATTTTTATTTTATTTTCTTCTCTGAGCACTCAGGTTGGGTATGGAGAAATTTCCAAGGTTGCACAATTTTCATGAGCAAAGGAGCACTTACAGTTTATTACGTAAATTAAACATATGATATGATTTTAAATAAATGAGATTTGAGTGTAGTAAAATGTGGATTTCAGTTCAGATTTTTGACTTCCAGTCTTTTTTGCTGCCATTTACTGCAATACTTTGCTACCATTGTTGGTAGCATCCTTTTGTATTATTATCTATGATATTTCATATATTCTAACTGCTCGTGAAGGAATTGAACATTCTTTTCTTTAATGTTTTTTTTAGTTTTTAAATTTTTAACATGATTACAGCACTGCTACCACTTAAATAGTGATAAAGAAATGTTTCTTTCCTGTATTTTTCCTCAGATGTTTTAATAATTTTTTTGCTATAATTAATTAAAACACTCATTGAAGAATGTCTAAGACACATAATGATATTTACATAATTACATTCATAGTTCAAATCAAAGAATAAATATCCTTGGGAAACAAGAGAATGAATGTATATAATGAATAATAACTAATTAATAGACAAAAACATAATGAGATATTGTGTTGATATACCTACTTTTAAATTGTAATAGTTGAAATCCATTTAGTCTTCTTTGAATAAAGAACATAGTTAGGGAAGCTAAAAAAATTAACAAATAGAAGATAGCAGGTTCTTGTATACATTATCCAAATGTTAACTTGTTCTTAAGTCTAATTAGTTTTTTTTTTTTTTTTTAGTCTAATTAGTTTTTTAAAATACATTTTAAAGTAGTTTAAACATTTAAGTACTTTAGAGAGGTTATTTAATCATAGTGGAAGAAAGATCTCAACTTTAATTATACAGCAGTTGGTGTTTATTCATTAGTAGTATCAAAGATCAGAATCCTTAAAATTTGCTTTTTCCTCATGTTGGCTTACACTTTAACCTGCCCAATCATCTGCTAATAATCTCTCAAAAGATATATATTATTGATATTGCACATTAAGATTTTGTTTCATGAGCATATATCCATAGCATTTGTTGTCCTAGAATACAGATATTTGTTATTCATCTAGATTGATCTTTGACCACAAGTCAATAGACTTTTAAAATATACTTATCCAAGGAAAACATCCAATGCCTGAGTAATCTACAGATTTATCTTTTTTTTCCATGGGAAAAAAAAAAAAAACATTACAGGCATACCACAGATATATTGTGGGTTTGGTTTCAGACCACCACAATAAAGCAAATATTGTAACAAAACAAGTCAAATATTTTTTTTTGTTTCCCAGTGCATATAAATGTTATGTTTACATTACATTGTAGGCTGTTAAGTGTGCAGTAGCACATGTCTGAAGAAACAGTGTACATACCTTAATTAAATAATATCTCATGGCTACAAAATGCTAACTAACCATCATCTGAGATTTCAGTGAGTTATAATCTTTTTCTGTGGAGGGTCTTGCCTCAAGGTTGATGCCTGCTAACTGATCAGGGAAGTGCTTGCTTTATGGCTGTGGCCATTTTGTAAAATAAGGCAACCTTTAAGTTTGCTGCCTCCATCAACTCTTTCTTTCATGAATCATGAGATTCTATTTGATAACATTCTATCCACAGTAGCAGGTGATACTATTTGATAACATTTTATTACAGTAGAACTTCTTTTACAATTAAAATCAATCCTCGCAACGACCTGCTACTGCTGCTTTATCAACTAAGTTTAGTAATATTCTAAATACTTTTTTGTTACTTAAAACGTCTTCACAGCATCTTCACCAGGAGTATATTTCCTTTCAAGAAACCATTTTTGTCACTTATTCATAAAAAGAAAATCCTCATCCACTAAAATATCATCATGAGATTGCCCCAATTCAGCCACATCTCCATACTCCACTTCTAATTCCAAATCTCTTGCCATTTCCATCACATCTGCCGTTACTTCCTCCACGGAGGTCTTAAACCCCTCCAAGTCATCCATAAGGGTTGGAATCAACTTCTTCCAAACTCCTGTTAATGTTATATATTGAATTTTTCCTATGAATCACAAATGTTATTAATGTCATCTAGAGTGGTGAATCCTTTCCAGAAGAATTTTGATTGATTTTGCCCAGATCCATCAGAATAATTACTATGTACAGCAGCTAAAGCTTTTTGGAATGTATTTCTTAAAGAATAAGACTTGAAAGCCACAGTTACTCCTTGATCTATGGGCTGCAGAATGGGTGTTGCATTAGCAAGTACAAAATATTAATCTCATTGTACATCATCCGAGCTTTTGGATGACTGGGTATGTTGTCAATGAGCAGTAATATTTTGAAAGGAATCTTTTTCTTTTTTCCTGAGTGATAGGTGTCAACAGTGGACTTAAAATATACAATAAACCATACTGTAAACAGATGTATTGTCATCTAGGCTTTGTTGTTCTATTTGTGAACACAGAGTAGATTTATCATAATTTTTAAAGGCCTGAGGATTTTTGGAATGCTAGATGAACAGTCTTGAACTTCAAGTCATCATCTATCAGCCCATTACAAGACAGTCAGCTTGTCTTTTGAAGCGTTGACGCCAGTCATTTACTTCTCCTTTCTAGCTACAAAAATCCTAGATAGCATCTTCATGCAATAAAAGGGTTGTTTTGTCTACACAAGAAATCTGTTGTTTAGTGTAGCCTCTTTCATTAATCATCTTAGCTAGATCTTCTATAGAAGATCTATGGCTTCTATTTTTTTTAAGATTTTATTTATTTATTCATGACAGAGAGAGAGAGAGAGAGAGAGAGAAGCAGAGACACAGGCAGAGGGAGAAGCAGACTCCCTGCAGGGAGCCCGATGTGGTACTCGATCCCGGGACTCCAGGATCATGCCCTGAGTCTGAGCCGAAGGCAGATGCTTAACTGCTGAGCCACTCAGGCGTCCCAATAGCTTCTACTTTAGCACTTGCTATTTCACCTTGCACTTTGATGTTATAAAGATGGCTTTTTTCCCTCAACCCTCATGAACCAACCTCTGCTAGCTTCAAACTTTTCTTCAGCTTCCTCACCTCTCTCAGCCTTTGAGCCTTGCTCTGGATTAGGTTTGGGCTTTAAAGGAATGTTGTGACTGGTTGGATCTTCTCTCCAGACCACAAAAATCTTTTCCATTTCAGAATGAAGGCTTTTTTGCTTTTTTTTTTTTTTTTTTTTTTTTAGTCACTGTGTGTTCTCTAGAGTAGCATTTTTAATTTCTTTCAAGAACTTTTCCTTTGCATTCACAACTTGATTAACTGATGCAAGAGGCCTAGATTTTGGTTTCTCTAGGCTTTCAACATGCCTTCTTCACTAAGCTTACTCTTTCTAGCTTTTGATTTAAAGTGAAAGACATGCAACTCTTCCTTTTACCTGAACACCGAGAAGCCTTACAGGGTTATTAACTAATATTAAAAATATTAATTTTAATATTGTTGTCTCTCAGGGAATAAGGAGGCCCAAAGAGAAGGAGAGGTATAGGGGAATGGCTGGCTGGTAGTTAGAACACACACAATATTTATCTATTAAGTTCACTGTCTTATGTGGGTGTGGCTATCACTGATCACTGATCAACATAACAAATGTAATAATAATGAAAAAGTTTGAAATATGAGAATTACAAAGATGTGATACAGAGACACATAGTGAGCAAGTGTTTGAAAATTGGCGTTAATAGTTCTGCTTGACACAGAATAGTCACAGATCTTCAATTTGTAAAAAGCACAATATCTGTGAAGCATGATAAAGCACAGTGCAATAAAACAAGATATAGCTTCAATTGTTCTTTACAACAGTAAAATGATTTTAGGAATGATATTCATGATTTACCAAGGCCTGAAGGAAAATAGCTGTAAATAGGTGAATCAGAAGATTGTGGATTGAGGTCCTATTAATTAAAAGATTGAAGTAGCTAGATTTCTTGGACACATAGGGACATAGATAAAGTTCATATGTAAAATATGTTTTTGGCCAGTACCTATTCTGTATGTGTCTATATTTCTAAAGAAAATATTTTTAATGTTAAAATGAATTCTAGCTTTAGGATATGCCAAGATTTGCTGTTCTTTCTCTGAATTAGATTGCACCTTAAATATATTAATTATTGTGCAGTAGAAATTTGAAGGTATCAAATGAAAGAAATACTTTTTAATTCCCTATCAAAGTTGATGCCCAACCAAAATCTGAATATTGGCTCTATAATCTTCCATCCTCCATTGAAGGTGATTGTTTTCATCATCAACCCTCTTGGAATTCCCAGGTATCATTTCTCCTATGTGACTGTAGGCACATGAGAGTAAAAATATTCCTTAATGCTTTGCATTGGCCTTATGAACTAGGCTTGCCTGGCCAAGCAGAGCTAGGGCTGAGCTTGCCCAAAACTGAGGAAGTATTTTGAGTCCCCCTACCTACTTAAAAAACATTTTATAGGACAGAGCATGTTTGTAAAATACGTATTTAAAGTTTTTTGAAGAACCCAATTGATATTTTCCTTGGAAAGTAAAGTGACACACTTTTTCCTTAAAACTGGCCAACCGAACATCAAAATGGCAAATGAAGAATATTATTCAGCAAAGTGATTATTCAATGAAGGAAGTTTAAACTACAGGACTGCATAGATAGTTCATTTTCCCTCATGGCAGCCCTGGAGCTATCTTTCTGGGAAGGATACTGCATCTTAAGAATACAGGTCATGAATGAGGTCACAACTCACTTAAAACTCAAATTTCCTGAAAAACAAAAGATCATTTATATGGCAGGCACCACGATATCCAAGCTTCATGGAATTTGTCCAAGTTCTGTTATCATTATTCTAATAAAAATTAACAGGCTTCTGAAAATAGTCAGAAAATATGAAGAAAATATTTAAGGTCAAAGAAATAGAAATATTACAATGATACAATCTGTACTGTCACTAAAAACAATAACAAGTGTAAGTGGGGTGTGGGACAAAATTAAGGTTGGGGTGAAAGTTTGATAATATATTTGGAGGACAATTTGCCTAAGTGCATCAAAAGTTCTAAACATCAATTCTTTTGTGAAATTCCACTTTTATGCATTAAGTTTCTTTCCTCCTTCTCTCTTTCCTCTTCCTCCTCCTTTTTCTTTTAAGTAAGACAAATAACCAGAAATTACCTACAGAATTGTTTATTGCAACTTTTACTTTAATGTATTACCTATTTTTTGGACCTTAAGGTCGTTCCTGATTTTTAAAACTTTATGGAAAATTCTTGTAGTAAATTGTCTCTCATCACCTTACTAAGTTAATTATATAGAATTAGATTTACCAATATGAACATTTATCACAAAATATTTTTGAGTAAAAACAAAAAAGCAATGTACAGAGCAATATAGCGAATAGTTTAAAAAATTACAATGATTTATATGTATTTTTTTTCTAGATAGAAAAGTTTACAGGAATATTCAAAAATGTAGTAGCAGTTACTGTCTATGAGTGGGGAACTTCAGAAGTTTTGATTCTTCTCCGTTTTGATTATCATTTTCTTATATTTAATACAACTGTGCAATTATAACATCATAAAAACTTGAACAGAAAATAATAACAGTCTAATACATAGTCACATAATATGACTTAATATGTGTTTTGTTAAAGTATAGTGTCTCAATGATTTCTTAATTGTGGGAAAAAAAAGTAAAATCATTGGCATAATGTGAGAAAATGTGTGCATTTATATCTCTCCCTGAAAACATTATGAGGCTTAATTTATATTCCTTTAGGCCCCCATGGCTACCTTTTCTAATTTCCTATTAACATTAAAATGTTACATTAGACCTTTTCTTTTGATAGAGTAATAATTACTTTCACGAGGATTCATTTAAATTCTCATGACATGTGTCTTCTGCAGAGAAGTACTTAATTATCTCTGTTACTTATAGTTAAGTTTAGGAAACCCATTGAACTTTTATTCATATTTCACAATTATCCAAATAACATAAGCCTGTCTAGCTGGGACCTCTGTCCTCTATCACATTAACTAATAAAGATGCTCTTCTCATTTGATAGTTTGGGGCTTAGACATATGTCTCCAAAGGGTAACCATTCTATGAAAACCACTATCTCACCATTTTTTAATTTCCCCCCTAGAGGACTGTCACACATTTTAAGTATTTGTTTGATCATGGAGATAAAGTAGAAGGAACTGGAAAGTTCATTTATTCCATAACTTTGATTTTGGAGAATACTAGAGAAGGAAATTCTTGACAATATCATCAAGGGTATGTGCCTATGGTGCTTCCAACCTTCTTTGTTCTTAATATTCGATCTTTTAATCTGTATTATATCTTCATGATTGCCTCCATCTCCATAATGCCTTCTTTTTATTTTTTATTCACAAGGCTGTAAATAAATGATAAAGTTTCATTCCTTCTAGAGATAGTTGCTGCCTTTATCGATCTGAGACTTAAATACATGGAATTTTAGCCATCAGCCAGAACTTGGGAACGATTTGAGAAGAAGGAAGCATCGGGGGCCTATTTTTGGGAATTTGCTCCCAAGCGCACCACAAAGTCTCAGTAGTTTAAAAGAGATTGAATACTGTTTATATGATTTCCAGATAGGTTTCAGTGCAGCATCTGTAGTACCAGCACCTATGTGTGGGGGATATTTTGGTATGTTATGGACACCAAAGGCACTGATGTAATCTCTAGAAATCAGTGGTGTTAACTATGTCATCAAAGCAAAAATTGTTGCTCTCAAAATGCCAGTAATCTCCAAATTGAGAAAAACTCCTCTGGTGGTTATGAAAGCAGCTTTGTGTCAGTCATATGATTATTCGCATCCTCATCACCCCACTTCCTAGATTGATGATATTAAGAAAGTCAACTTTCTAAACAGTCACATATATGATTTTTCAAATACAAATAACAGATTTTTGTGAGTAGTAAATGAAATACACATTGTTTAATTAAGCATGTAGCATTTAGTTACATTCAATAACTATTACTATTTATTGTATCATTTTATTATCTCCCACACAGAAAAGTCTTCTAAAAATGTAGCAACTTAAAATAACAAAAAGTAAGTTTTACTGCATGAGGAGCATATTAAAATATTGACTGTATTCAAGCCAAACAATGTGAATATTCACCTTATTTTCCAGCCTATCTTTGACACATAAACTAAACTTCAGCCACGGGTATCACTTGGTGTTCCAGTAATATGCCACGTTTTCCCTATTTGATCTTCCTTTTGTTCAAATATCATCCCCCACAAATCAGTTTGACAATCTCATGCTTTTATATGAAAATATTTAAAATAATACTTTTTTGGGGGAAGCTTCCCTGGTTCATGTATCAGTTTCTTCTGATTTGTAGTGAAATTACTCAACGTACCATGGCCAAGTAATGAGGATATTTGTTGTTTAACATAACAAAACGTGTACAGAGATTACCCTAAGATAGCCCAACAGTATCTTTTAAACCCAATGATGAATGTCTTTCCACTTGCTCTCCTCACTGTGTTGGGTTTGTCCTCAGGCTTATTCATCCTCATGCTCTGATTATGGCTGAGGCTGCTCGGGATTTCAAAATAATAATAATACAACATAAAGCAGTGCAGGAAAGCTCCTCCTCTCAAGTCTGTTTTTAATAGAAAGAAAATTGTTTCCCCCGGGGAGAGTCTTAGCAGACTCTCTACTTCAGTTGTCATTGATTAACACTGGGACACATGTGCATACCCGGCTGCAAAAAACACCATAGCGAAAGCAAGCGAATGGCCTTCCCTGCCTCTACAGTGAGATGTGGGGGTTTTCAACAGTGGCAAAATAGCTGTCGGGTAGGTAATGAAAACTGTTTTCTGCATGCCCTCTCTGCACCTCAGCTGTCCCTAACCCTCAGCTGTCCATAGCCCAGGGTTCTCCATTTGCTACGCTCTTCTGATACCCAGACACACCTATGTTAACACCTACTTCACATTATTGTAAATATTTCTCTTTTTTTGCCTACACCTCAGCAACTTATGGGTAGAAATCCTGTTTGTCTTCATCGGTGCCTATTTTGGTTTGCCATAAATGAGTACTAACTAAAGGAGTAAGTTTAAAGTCTTTTAAAATAGAAAATAAGAAATTCTGATTGAGAAATATCTTTTAAAATCAAAATTGGAACTTGAGATAAGTAAAATTTTAGTCTTTGAAGAGTCCTTAGTGGTTAAAACACAGCATAACAGAGAGGAGATATTGCATCATCCCTGAAAGAGCCAAAACCCTACCATCTGCTTCATATCTCACTAAGCCTAGAGATGAGAAAAAATATGTGAGTTTTGGTTCCCCCTGGGAGATTGGAAGAGGATCATAGAGGATTTAGAGAATAGAACTTGCAAGGAAATGTCAATAATTTAGGCTTTTTCTTTTACATTTACGAAGGAGACCTGTCAAAATTTTCCCCTTCCTTAACAAGGCAGTATATGAAATAACTCTGCAGATTCATTTCAGAGGGCTTTTGAGAAAGGACAGGTAAAAAGAAATAGAACATTTCCACTGAAATTTCAGAAAAGGACACAGAACTGCAAAGCTTTATTTAGTCCAATGATAATAAAAACCGGAGTCAACCATGTTGAATTTATCAGTATTATTCCACTGAAAAATACATCTTTTGTCTCTTGCTAAATAAAAGACAGGGTTTTTACTTTGGTACTTTTTTGTTTTTCTTTTTTTTTCTTGGTAAAGAAAAAGTTCTAAACAGGTCTATGCTGAGTGTGTTACAATTTTCCATATCACTGCCTGAGGAAAAAAAAAAAAAAAGCAATGAACCAACCAACAAGTAGGCTAACAATGTTTAAATGATCAAGGAAAATAAAACACAACTTTCTCCCTGAAAATTAAATGTCAAATTGGATTTGAAATGTTTACAGAGATACTTTTCATTTGTTCATTATGATAGAAATGATAAATGAGAAAAGCTACTTCCTGGAGATAATGTACTTTTTAAAATTTTCAATTTTGTCTGGGTTTTATATAGGTGTTTTGTAAGTACAAATTGCCATTTGCAGCACCAAAACTACTTGGTGCTTAATAAGGCATAGGGTGACTGCAAATTTGGTAGCCGGTAGAAAACATAAATATATACAAGTAATTTTCTCATGATCGAAATATATCACATTTTCGCACTTACTCATCTCATGAGAATACAAACATGTACACACACACACACACACATGCGCTCATCACCCAAGTCATTTATTTCCCAGAAATGTCACTCATTTGAGCATTTATTATGTATTCTTCATGAAATCCTGTCATGTGCTTCTAGTTATTATTGCTGGCCTTAGTTCTGTGCAGATGTATTTTAACTGTCATTTGACATCAAGGAGAAGAAGAGATATTTTACTTAAGCAGGCAGCACTGAAAGTAACAAAAAAGCAATATAACCGGGGTCTGGTATTAGTTTCCTATTGCTGTTGCAACAAATTATCACAAACTTACTGGGCTAAAGCAACACAATTATGTTATCTTTCAGTTCTGGAGGTCAGAAGCCTAAATAGGGTCAATAGGACTGAGTTCTTTTGGGGGCTTGAGGTGAGAATCCATTTTCTTGCCTTTCTCAGCTTCTAGAGGCTGCCTACATTGCTTGGCTCTTGGCCCCTGTATCAGATGGCTCCAACCTCTGCTTCTGTTTTCACATCTTCTCTCCTCTCTGATTTCCCTAAGAACTCTTCTGATTACATTGGGCTCACCTGGATCATCTGGGATCCTTACCTTAATCACATCTGGCCAGTCCCTTTTACTATATAAAGTGCCGTATTCTCAGGCCTGGGAATTAGGATATGGGTATTTTTTTGGGTACCATTATTCAGCCCATCAAAGGACTCTGATTCAAGCATTTGGTTAATCTCTCTTAATCAGTCTTAGTTTTGAGGATAATAGAGTTCTGGTGGAGTGGTATGCTATTTTGAAATACAACAATATATGTACATATTGTATGAGGTATGTGCATATATGTCTGTTGTTAGAGTAAGTTTCTAAATGATCAGTAATGACTCAGCAGGACAATGGAAGTTGTTAATTAAATATCATGTTATTACTGAAATGTGGATACTCTTGTCAAAAGCTCAGGGAAAAGAAAAGTAAAAAACCAATGAATCACTGAAGTGGTGATTAACAAAAGTTTATTGTACACACACCAAAAAGATAGTTTGCAAACTGAGAGTACTCAAACCAATACATGGAATAAGGCTTAGGGGTATATTGTTATAAAGCAGCTTGTGTAGTGTGGAAGCAGTGACTATTCGTCACAGTGATTGGTTACAATATTAGAATTTTCTTAAATGTAAGAGAATTGGTTAGTGGCTAGCTTATATCCATTTTGGGGAACAATTTAAGTGTCACTTGAATTTTCAGAGGCATAACCAAGAAGTGACGCAGGTCAAGTTAGCCTCGTTTGTCTTGCAAAATAAGCCAAATTAGGCTTTGCTTGGAGGACTAAAACAGCCTGTCTGTTTAGGAAATTTTCAAGGCTCCTCTCTGTGTTTGATTTTAAAATTCTTCACTACTAATTGCCCCTCTAATACAAGCTTGAGCAGATTTTTAAGGGTGGATTTAACAAAGATAAATGATACTATGAATTATAGTCTTATAATATATAATATGGTTTATTTTTACCCAACCAGGCATTTTGCAGAGGAGAACTAATTCCTTGATAAAATGAAGCTGCCAGGTTTGACCATTTTGACCTACCTTTCCTCTCACCAACCTTCTTAATATAATCCCAATATATTTTCCTATTTCCATTAAATATAGACTTAAAATGGTGAGTTACATTTTATCTTACACTTACAATGATGATATTTCTAAAGGAACGATGTTAAAAAAAAAAAAGAAAAACCATTATCATTAACATATTTGGCTAAGTTAGCATTGCATAACCAGCTATTGTAAAAGTGTAATTTTCAGTATAATCTTTAAGAGACTCTGGAGGATAACTTTGAATCTCTCTCAAGTTTGATTTTTAGTTTTCATGGATGCTTTAATTTTATATGGTGTAATCTTTAGTATTCAGGTTATTTTATTTTAACCATGGGAGAACTTAGTTTTATTTTTGGCGATTAACTAAATAAAGCTATTTATCTTTCTGATAATAAAATATAAAACACTGGTATTGCTTTGGTTTTTCTCCCTCCCCCCAATAAAAAATAATGCATAATTCTTTTTTGGAAAATTTGATTTTTTTTTTCCATTGAAATCACTCTGCTAGGGCAAAAATATGAAGTCTTAAGACAGAAGCTTCTGCTTCCCAGGAGCTCATCACCAGTGGCTACCATACACAGAGTAAAATACTGTGAAAGCTTTTTGGTAGTTTGGGTGGAGTGTTCCACTTTTAGTATATGTGCTGCCAAGCGATACTGGGTAGAGTGCTATGGAACTGGTGACCAGGAAGAAAACGTTTGTTGAAAAAGTGTTGATTAAAAGAGTTAAAATGTCCTTGGAATTTAGAGAAAGATTAGAATTTTGTTGTATGGGAAAGGGCATTTGAAGCAAAGCAACAAAGCAGTAAAAGCATATACAATTATATATTTGGGGAAAGTGAATAGAACAGCATCGAGAACTACAACTGTATGTTGAACCATGAAAGGATAGTAGGGGAAAGCACTGAAGAAGAAATCCTTTAACCATATTATGAAAAGCAATTCATATGGAATTCTGAGGTATTTTTCTTCATTTACATATGCACATTTTTCTAGAGTACATGAATATAAAGGGGAAGGATGTAAGCTACTTCTTAATACCCAATAACTAACACAACTCATTTAATTTTACATGAGCTTAATTGAAATTTGAAGTTGAATTAGTAATACTTTCTGTAGACCTCTACAAAAATTGTGTCCTTCCAGTAATGAAATCATTGCCTCTTATGTGAGAAGAAAGGAAATATAGCTGTATTTCTCTTTTAGCAATTATGAGTGGTGTATTATTAACCATCATATATCTGTTAGCAATGAGATGTACATATACTAAATAAATATTTTTGATGTTAACTGAAATCTGAAAACCTAAGTCCCAGCCTTTCCTGATACTTAGCTTCTGCAGGAGGTTGTAGCAATTCTTTAACTTAGGATCAATATAGCACTCCTCAGGAATTTAGCTGTTGAGTGGGTACTACCCTTCTTTTACCTTTAATTTGTAATGATTACCAGACTTCATCATTTATACTTCCTTTCGATGTGTCCATAGTGTCCTGTTATGCTTGTAGTAGGCAGTTATTTTATTTTATTTTATTTTATTTTATTTTATTTTATTTTATTTTATTTTTTTGTAAATTAACATTCTCGTTAGTATTTAAATAGCAAGTTGACTTCTAAGGGAAATGAATAACATTATTATAAATTGATCATGGCGAAGTGCTTAAGGTGCTACAGTCTCCATAGCTATTCAATAGACCCCTCTAGATGAATATTAGTTTTAGTATTTGACTTTGATTCTTCCTGTTTTTTGAAAAGATAAAAAGTAGTGGTTCACTGTGACATTAAAATGAGAAAATAAAATGATTTTTATGTTTTTTTAAGATTGTATCTTTTTATTCATGAGAGACACACAGAGAGAGGCAGACATAGGCAGAGAGAGAAGCAGGGTCCCCACAAGTAGCCCTATGTGGGACTCGATCCCAGGACCCTGGGATCACAACTTGAACTGAAGGCAGATGCTCAACCACTGAGCCATCCAGAGAAAATAAAAATTAGATAGTCTATAGCAACTCATGTATCTAAAATCTTTCATTTAAGACCATCTATTAAAAAAAAAAGACTATCTGTATCCAAATTTCAAAAATATTACTATACCTTTTTATTAAAATGGACAATTAGATGTTTTCATATAAATATAGCAAGATTATACTAAGCCAGGGTGAATCCAAACTTAGTAAACTCTATAGGCTATGGTTGTCCTAATCTTTTTCATGTCTTTTGATTGCAAGTGTCTATTATTATAAAGAGATAGACATGGTACTAGCTTTGATCTTCTTCCTTAGGGATATAAGTGAAACTGCCTGCACATCCTCGTAAGCTTCTTGTTTTAATTACAGTGTATAACATTACGTTTCATACAATAGGAAGATATTTTAAATAAGATTAGTTTGACTATCTCAGAAGTGCGGCATGAAGCATTAAATAGGATAAATGGAAAATACATACGCACACAACATATTTAGCTTTTGATTCAAGGAGCTCAATCTAGTGGATATCTTCTAAAATAATCACCTTGAAATACTGAAAATTCATTCATTTGAATCATATAATCAATGCTTTTAAAAACCGACCTTGAAGTGGAATATGTGGTTGAAAAATAAATAGGTGAGTCATAGCAAGCTATTCTTAACTGATGTTTCCTGGAGGGATAATATGAAACTGTCCCCAAAATCACAGCAGTGCAAATTGTCTTTAAAGGTTGGAGCTTGCTTAGCAAGCTGATAACATAGGTTCGTTAAGTAAATCCTCTTAAGTCTATCTTATTCCTAATACATATATACACACACCCATATATAAAATTTTGAATTAGGATGGATTTGCATACACATCTATACATGTGAATATGTATTGAGGGTGGTTTGCATATTTTCCCAAGGGATTTTCTTCTGAGATTTTCCCCCTAGGGATTATTCTGTATCTGTGGTTCAATGTAGGTGTACATTAATACAAAATGAACAAAATACTTAATTGTTAAATTACACTTTTCAGTTTTACCTGGATTTTCATCAGTCTTTGAAAGAAATCTTTTCACAAATTCCTAGTTGATTCCTTTTCCAATTCCCCATAGCAGTTACTCTAAACCTTCACCTCTCTTTCCAGTTCTACCTTTTCCCAAATTTCAAAAAATAACCTTGCTTTTCAGTCCTTTGAAAAAACAAGGTCAGGCAAGAATACCAGCTTCCCTACCAGCTAATGGTTTATCTATTTCATATTTCTATCGTTTCTTCCTGAGGGCAGATACTCCTACTAGTGTTTCAGTCCTCATTCCAGTCCCATGAGTTTTCCTTGGGAAACTGTTCCACTTTCATATCCTTGGGCTGCAGTTCCTCTTCTTTCATTGGCACCTTTTCCTCAGCCCATAAGCTTACTCATCTTTTCAGAACTCACCATACTGGAGTGCTGTCAAAATGACCCCCTTCCTCATTCCAAGTCTTGATATTTCACATGTTTTTAGTAGAGCTCCCTTTCCCTTGCCCTTCTTCTACTGTATCTCTGGCTATACTTTCTGTCCACTCTGTCTCCTGCCTGACCTACTCTTAGATCTTTGCCCTCATCTCCTTTTCCCCACCTCACTTTAATTTCATCTACTTCTATTCTAATGGTTTTTCACTGTCTTCTCACAGTTCCAGGTCTGTTCCATGTTTCTAGCTTTGATTATTCTCCTGAATTTCAGACTTAAATGCATCACTGCCTGATGCATATTTATTCTCAAGCATCTCATACTCATTATATTCCCCCAACAGTTGAAAAGTCATACACTGAGGGTCAAAGATCTGAATTTAAGATTCTGACATTTAATGAGATGGCGAGCAGAATATTTGACTTAAGTTTCCTCATCAAACACTGTCTTAAAACTCCATTTCACCAATGTATTTATCTACCAACCAATTCTTTCTCATATACATAATTGCGATAACATTCTAATTGATCTCCTTGTTTCTGCCTTCACTTCACTGAAATCCTTTATCCTTTAAAATCCTTCACCGAAATCCTTTATCCTTTAAAAGAGTAAGATTGTCTCTTTCCTCAGAACCTTTCAGCAGTTTCCCATTTGACTTTTAGTAAAACTCAAGCCTTTATCTGCTGCCTTAAGCCCTATATTTACTGATTTCTTGACCTCAACTCTTTCTACTTCTTTTTCTCCAGCTATTATGATCTCCTTAGTGTTCCTTTAAATTTGCTGGGTACCCTCCTGCCTCATCGTCTTAGTATATGACCTTTACCACGTGATCTTTTTTTAAAAAAATATTTTATTTGTTTATTCATGAAGACACAGCGAGAGGGACAGAAGCAGAGACACAGGCAGAGGGAGAAGCAGGCTCCATGCAGGGACCCAATGTGGGATTTGATCCCAGGACCCCAGGGTCACGCCCTGGGCTAAAGTAAGGTGCTAAACCCCTGAGCCACCCAGGGATCCCACCACATGATCTTTTATCCAAATAGATGCCACCCTTCCCTTCCATAAGTCTTTATTTCAATTGTTAGATATTCTGTGACATATTCTCTGACTTTGTTTAAAATTATATCTACAGCCTCCAATTCTTAATCTCCATCTCTGTTTTACTTTTCTCCATAGGTTCTTATCTTCTAATATTCTATACATTTAACCCATTTATTTTATTTTTGTTTCTATTTTGCCACTAAAATTTAAGTTTTGTGATGACAAGGATTTATGCATTTTTTAAAAAATGTATCCCCAGTGCCTAGAACATAGTGGAAACTCATTTATGATTGTTGAATAAGTAAATGCATGAACACATTAAGATAGGGATGGTGGAAGTAGGAATGCTTTTGAGGTTAAAAAAAAAACAACAGTATAAAACACTAATTATTCCCCCTATTATAAATACTGTTATTAATCCACTGCCCCCATGACCAGGCTCACATGCACATTACTTTTTTTTTTTTTTTTTAATATCCCTATGTTTTATCTTGGTTTGGGGATGCTATACAGTGAATTCCTGGGGCTATTTACTTAGAGATATATTTGAGCCTTTTAGCCATTTGGTCACCAATTCTTAACTCTTATATTGCTTGGAGCAGAGTCTCCATCATAGTCCCCATTACTTTAGTTCAAATATTAGGAGCTTCTCTTTAGACAATTGCAACAACCTCCTGAGAGATGACTTTGCACAATAGTTTATCATAAGTAATCTTTCTTAAGTACTTTTGTATGACTTCAAATTATCCACAAAACATTTCCTACGGTAATCAAGGTCCTTCATTCCTTGACTCTTGAGTTATGTTTTTGAGTTGCTATTTTCCAACACCATAAACAGTTCTTTATGGTCCTCTTTTATTTTTTTTACACTTTCAATAAGTACTTATTGATTGTTTACTGAGTCAGGCATGATACAATGGTACTTAGCAAAGCACCATCTCTTTTCCCTTATCCTCATAGCAATTTGTTATAGTTTGGGAGGTAAGAAGGAAGAAAACAATCTAGCATCCCAAGATCATAAATCAAATGCAGAGTAGCTATGGGTAGAATGAACATCCATTCTGATTTTTCTGGAATAAATTTGGTTTATGCTTGTTTTCCAGTAGAATTATTAATAAACTTTCCTTCATCTTTAAAATTCTAGGTCTCCTTGTCTATAAGCAAAACAGTTTGAATTTTATCTACATTAACCACAAAAGTTATGTGACGATCTAAAGCAAAATTTAAGCCCTCCTCCCCTAGCAGTGAAACATACTTATAAGTATCACACAGACTGTTTGTGGGGAAAAAAAAATCAAGGTTTTATAACCTAAATGTCATTTTGATTTTAGAAATTTTTTGTTTTAAATACATTTTAATAACTAGTTTCTTAGTTATATTGTCACTCTACTCCTTGTCTAGATGCCCTATCTTTATTCTCCACTCATCCAAATCCTACCCATTTTTAAAGTAATGCTTACATACTCAAACTATTCTTTGTTTTTGTCTTCATTTCTCTCTGTGGTTTCTTTCTTTAGCAGTTATTTTATTTATCATTTATTTGGCAACTTGTTGTATAGAAGTACTTTTTTCCTCCTGTATATGTTGGCACAAGCAGTCTGCTGGCTGGATCCTTAAAGACAAAGATGGTAACTTCTACATTTTTGTAGCACCTATTTTAGAGCCAAATACAGAATATGCTCAATCAACTTAATATAAAACAAAAACAAAAAAATCTCAGCTATGATATCATTGGTAATAAGTGTGGTGGCATTGATGATGAATTTAATGGAAAATATAATAAGATAAAATAATAGGAACTTTCAGGTAACATCTATAGTTTGAAAGTGGAAAAAATAGTTATATATCCACAAGCCGTATGTATGTTTGTGAGTATTTGTAATGCATATTACTGAAAATTTTGTTGGGGTCAAGAGAGAAGAGCTTGAAGGAGAGAAAGGAAAGATAGACTATATTTTATCCCATTCTGTGGAAAGTGCATCGTTAACTCTGAATATTACTGGGGGAGGGAGGGTCAATTAAGTTATGATCTAATGCTTTCATATCACTTAGAATTTTTGATACATATTGAAAAAACTATTTACTGATAGATTTTTATCTTGAATCATTCCTGTATATACATAACAAAAGTATAAGTGATATCAACTGGCTAAGATGTTCCTAACACTTCTTCACATTCAGAGATCATCAATTGTAAAAAAATCATACCTATTTCAGACATTTAAAATATTAAAAAAGTAAATATATTATTGAATGGATTCACAGTGTATAAGTGAGTATATTGCAAAAACAAAACAAACAAGATATATGATGAGTTTACTAGAACTTGAGGAAAGACTACAGATCCTAAATATTCTGAAGCCATAGGAGGACAATAATGTGATTTTTAGATACAACCAATTATAGAAACCTAAGTTAGAGCAAAGCTTTATGAAAGTTTGCCATCACTTTTGCTGTCCAGTAGAAGCTGTAATCTGGGAAGTTGTAGAAAAAAAAAAAAAAGAAAAAAGAAAGAAGAAAGAAAGAAAGAAAGAAAGAAAGAAAGAAAGAAAGAAAGAAAGAAGAAAGAAAGAAAAGAAAGAAGGAAGGAAAGAAGGAAGGAAGGAAGGAAGGAAGGAAGGAAGGAAGGAAGGAAGGAAGAAAGAAAAAGAAAGAAAGAAAGAAAGAAAGAAAGAAAGAAAGAAAGAAAGAAAGAAAGAAAGAAAATATGTTAATGGGTATCTAATTTATGTAGAGAGACATGAAGCCCCAGTATCAGGATGGGTAGTTAGGAACTGCATTCTCAGAGATGGAGTTTAAGCACAATATTTAATTTTTATTTCTGAATTTTCTTTCTCTTGGAGCAGAGGAGGAAACTAAAATTTCTATACTCGAGAATGTCTGCTTTGGATCAACATCTTCTATAAAACCCACTGGCTGTGATAACCATATGCCTTATCCAATATGACCAAACTTCTAGTCATAAACACAAACAGAATTCTTAACTATTTTCTGAACAGATTGTGTGAGACCACAACATAGTCAATTCTATCAAAATTATGTGGTTGAGCTGGGTGGTTAAAATTAAGATAAATAATTGGTTTAGTTTCGCTACTGAACAAAAAATGTGGATCACACTCATGTACCTTTTATGTATTGCTTTCCCACATTTCATCTTTGTACTGCTCTTGTGTTCATGTTCAGATCATTCATATTTTATTTCGAAACATTTTCATTTTCAGATCAGCAGTTGTGTGATCCTGGTGAATTTCTTTGCCACGATCATGTGACTTGTGTCTCCCAGAGCTGGCTGTGTGATGGGGACCCTGACTGCCCTGATGATTCAGACGAGTCTTTAGATATCTGTGAGTAGAAAGGTTCTCATGCCATTCAGATTTACCTTACATGTGAAACTAAATGTCAGTTGTTTTCACAGATGATGCTGTTCTAGTTGCTTCTTTTCTTTTCTTTCTTTTTTTCCCCAAATATCCTAAGAAACTTGAAACCTTTTGCTTGTGTTTTCTTTAAAATGACTATGTGAATGAGAACATAAAATGCAGTTTTGTAGGTGTGGATTAATTTTTGAACGGAAGAAAATGCAAGGTTAATTATTTCAATATGATTGTGTTACTGCAAGAAAAAAAAATAACTTGAAGAGGAAAAAAAAATCCTTTACAACATAACACTAAAAAGGAATAAGACCCTCTCCAATAATTTATTTCACCCATTTTGAGACAGAAGAGCATATAGAAGGAATAGTAAAGTAATCAAGTTGAGCTCCCATATTATTTCTGTTAATGTCTTCAGGCACCATACAAATTACTGAACATGTTTTCTTTTGAAACAGCAAGACAGAAATTACATTTATTCATCCATACAGGGAGGTTCTTTGACTTTATAATATTACATTCAGAAGCCCTTGGCATATGTGGATCCCAACTGTAAGAGTACCACTTCATCTAACTTGGAGTCCGTTAAGGGTTTTGCATACATGAAAAATGCCACTAAAGCAAAACTATAAATAATAGGGCCACAGCTAAATCTGTTACACTTTTTTTTTAAATTTCCACTGTCATATGGAGTATGAACAATCTCCTAAATTTTGGTATTGGTATTTCTAGCACTTCAGGTTTAGTCTGTGCACCCCCAGCAACCAAGTGTGCCAGTTTATCAGTATTCTCAAAGTAATCACATAGTGCTGTTGGGTCAAAGTGGGGAAAAAAAAAATCCATCATCCCTCATGCTTGATATTGTGAGAAATAACAATTACTGATTCTATTTTCCATTTCTATTTACTTGTTTACAAGTCTTGCAGGCAGGGCCAATATAAGTTTTGATGAAAATCTTGCCATTAGAAAGCAGCAGCAATGATTATTCATTTTCTTTATGTTTGCTAGCATTTTTTTTTAAGTTTCACAGCATATGGGTTTTTGAATATTTGCATTAATTGCTCCTTCCTTTGAACAGATCACTTCTTCTATAGAAATAGGTTGTAGTTGCTTACCACATTTGTAATTTTCACCAGTTTGATTCAGAAAACCTTTGCTATGCTAGTCTATGCTAGACTCCCTATAGCATAGAAAAGTTTCTCAGCGTGATAAAAGAAAAAAAAATAGGTTAATGGGGAAAAAACTCCAATGGATAAATAAAATGTAGTAAATCCATACAAAAGAATATCATTGGCAATAAAAAAGAATGACATACTTGTACAAGCTACATGGATAAACCTTGAAGACATTTTGCTACGGAAAAGAAGCAAGTCACAAAAGTCCATGTATTTTATGAATTAATTCATATGAAAGATTTCAAATAGGCAAATCTACAGAAGTAGAGTGGTTCTTAGGGCCAGGTGGGGTTGGAGGAAATGAGGATTGACTGCTAATGAGTATGGCATCTCTTTTGAAGGTGAAAATGTTCTAAAATTAGATTGCAATGATGGTTGCACGACATTGTTAATACATTTAAAAACATTGGCTCATACATAATAAAATGGGTGAAGTGTATGGTATGTGAATTATATAATAATAAAGTTTTTAAACATGAAAAAGATGGAGAAACATCTCAGTAGTATGGCCATGTGTACAGATGGCATAGTAATGAGAAAAGACAACAATAATAAATACACTGGGCATGAAATATAGAAGTAGTGGGACTCTCCCCTATTTAAGTACCATCTAGGAGTTTTCTCCTTGTTAGTTGTAAGGGAGGGTTGCCATGGCACAATCAGAATAAAAAGTTACATTTTTGAGTTTTGGGACTAGAATCTTGTGTTTCTGCTCTGATCCTTCCACAAAATTGCTAATGGGAAAAATGACAGAGACATGAGAGACCTTTGTGGAGTGCATGGGCAGGAAGGCCATGTGAAAGGGAAAAATTCTATGGAACTATATACTTGGAACCAAGCAAAAACAATTGAGAAGACATGGCTAGAGAGCCAGGACTTTCCTTTATTCTGGTGGAGAGTAGAAAATAATGATGTTACTTTTGTGCCGAAGAGGGAGTTCAGTAGGAGACTCAGCCTGGAGAGGCTTGTAATAAAGAGGAGTAGCAAGGACCTGTGTCATCACAACTCAAGCCCAGAGAGGAAAGAGACCTTGCAGTGAATGCTAAAGTGGATGGATGACAAGTATCTCCCTCCCCCACTCATGCCCATTCACACCTTTCAAAAGGGCGGACACCCATCAGGACCACACCAATGGACTAGACCTGTGTGTGCCAGCCAGCATCCACCCTGACTGGCATTTCCAGTGAATAGTTGGAGTATTCACCACAGTGTTGTTAAGTATTTGAATGTCCACCCTGCCTGGAAAGTAGATAGTACCTTGGGTTTGAGAAAAGGTAGATCCTTCATTCACAGAGATTAGGGGCTTTAGCAGCCTGAGACCTTAAATTAGAAATTGCATATGGGTCCATTAAAGATACAGATAGATTTTTCTGCTTTCTTAAAATATTTTTAAAATGAAAATTCATACCTGCTCAAGATATTTTTTGGCAGTTTTTAAGTAGTTATTTTCCTCTCCAATAAAATTTGATGAATTCTATTTAAAAATATTTCTTCATTTTGGCAGTTCTTACTCTATCTTTTAACAACAAAATTGCTGAATATCCTTAAAGGAAATGTTAAAACTATTCTTATAGCAGTGTCGTTACATAACAAAACAGAGAGATGACTATTTCTCTACCTGAGTGCTTGATCTGTGCTATGTATTTGGATCTATTTAAATTAGCCTGCTCGAAATAAATGGTTTCAGTCGGTACCCATTGAAATATGGACAAGCATAGAAAAAAGCTTTATGAAAAATATCAGAGTTTTTCAAATTTAAATTTCTCAATCCAGATGTTCACAATTACCATTTTCTCTAATCATAGTACTTTGTAATATGTTGTTTTATGATATTCATATGCAGTCATCACTGATCTACATAAAATAATTGCATAATTTTATAATTATATAGATGTATACATTCAATGTGAAGATAAATACTAGAAATCGAAAACCTTGGAGACTGATTCTTAGGAAGGATAATTTTGTGCTCAGTGTATGAACGAGAGTGTGTTATCATCTTTCATTTGAAGACAAAGTGTGTTGTATCTACAAAATATTAGATGAAAACAGCTGATGCAATACATTTATTTTTCCTAAATCCTCTTAACCTTTAAAATAAGAAGAGCAATATATCATCAAATTTATTATGATGTGGGAAAGCTCTGCAATGACAACATTCTAATAGGAGGAAAAAAATGAGTATTTTTGAGGGAAAAAAAGCTTTACTTGTGAAATGTCAATGATTGAAATGCTTTCGAAGATAAACACGCATGCAGAAAAACAAGAAATTTTGAACTTAAATGAAATTTATGTATTTGGGAATTTGATAGGTTAATATGCACATATATTCCTCTTCTGCTTAGGCCCAGACTCTAGTAAAAAAAAAAAAAAAAGCCATAAACAAAATGAAACAAAACCCAAAACCCCCAAACTTTTGTGGGAGGTTGGTTTACTACTAAGCTGACTGCATGTTGGGATGAATTTTTTCAAATATGCAATTGGAGAAATTTATTAATTTATATTCTTACATTGGATGTGAGAAATGATTCTTTAGCCTTCTATTAAAAATAAAACCCCTTATTTCTCCATATTATTTAAAGTAATTTTTCAAGCATCTAAATGGCTAATCATCTTTAGGTTCTACAAGGCGATGAGAATAGAAAATCAGGAAAATCACCATCTTCCTACTCAGAGCTTTCAGTCTAGTTGTTAGCCTAGCATCGTTGTGTGTGACAAGAATTAAAGTGAATGGCGATAATGTTTATTTGTGGAATGAAAGCTTCGCACCACCTGTGGCAGAGAAGTCTTCTTGAAAGGCACTTTTATTCTGAAGTATTCAAAATTTAATTCCTTCTAGGATTTTCTGTTCAGTGCTTAATGATACTTCCTTTCTAACAATCTGCTTCAGCTGATGTATGATGTTTTCTGCCAATCTGATGTTAATATACTTAAAACTGGATTTTTTTCTTTTTAAGTCAGGAAGGTATTAGTTCTGCTGTTTCTTTTCCTTCCCTAATGCCCTACACTGCACCCTTTTAGAAAATCATTTAGGGTGCCATTGGATTACATATCATACTTTGGATATAATGACTCACTGGCTAACAAAGGAGAGTAAAAATGGCCTGAAAGGAGGGTATGATTTGCAATAGGATCGTTGTGATAATTGGTACATTGACTCTCCTCTCTCCTGTCCTTCTGAGAGGTCAGCTAACATTTTCCATGAAGCACCAGATAGTAAATATTTCAGGTTTTGGATCCCATATGATTTCCATTGTGTATTCTTATTTTGTGTTTATTTGTAAAACCCTTTAAAATGGGAAACCAAAAAAACAAAAAACAAAAAACAAAAACTTTCTCAGCTTACTGTCTATACAAAACAGGCCACAGGTGGGATTTGGCCAGTGGGCTGTAGTTTGCCAACCTGTGTTGTGGTGTCGGCACTGAACTGTCCAGTATGGAGTTGGGTCTGTGCCCAGGTACTGCTGCCACAGGAAGCAGCATAGCCTCTCACAGTAGAAATATATGGCACAGAGCTGTGTGTGTATCCACTACCATATGGGGCCAAACTCAGGCAATATGGTGGCATCTATAAAAACGTGGGCCTTTCTTCTATTTTTGCATATCACCTTATTGGTTAGGATTGCATTGGACACAGCAGAAACAGTGACTTACCAGGTAGGGATTTGTTGTTCTCATTAAAAAAAAAAAAAAAAAAAATGCTTCTTTGCCCATTCTTAGCATGGAGCTGTCAGTCTTATAGTCAGAGCATGACGACTTCACCCATACAAGTAGATAAGTTCATTTCAGGCAGAAAGAAGGGAAGGGGAAAATGGAAAAGGCAAGTACCAGTCTCTCTGTTTGACAAAATATCAAGCTCAGTGGATTTCTGCTTAAATATCCTTGGCCAGAACTGAACATATGAGGTGTGATGCGATGAGTATTTTTGCCAGGGCCCATTGCTTTCCAAAATAGAATTAGTGGATCTGCTATTAAAGAACAAGGGGGAGAATAGCTATTGGGTAGGCAGAGATACTAAGCAGCATGTGCCACAATGTCCTTTCACTCCCCTTCCTTCTTTCCACCTACTGCATGGGAGGAGGCAGGCACAGTGTGCCATCAGAGCTTCTGAATCGCACCTGCTTGGCTCCAAACCCAGTTCCTCTGTGAATATTTTCACCCTTAGGCAATTGACTTAACCTTTCCAAGCATCCATTTCCTCATCTGTACAAAATACATCTGTACCCACCTCACAGTAAAATGTTTATAAGATAGTATCTGTTGTGGGGACTCTGGATGGCTCAGTTGGTTAAGCGTCAGACCCTTAATTTCAGCTGAGGTTATGATTTCAGTCATGAGATTGAGCCCTTGTTGGGCTCTAGACTTGCCTAAGATTCTCTGTCTTTCCCTCTCCGTCTGCCCCTCCCCTGTTTGTGCCCTTCCTCTCTCTATATAAAAGAAAAAAAAAAAAAAGGAAAAAAATGTGTGTGGTGCATAGTAAAGACTTTCTCCACCACACACCTTAACCTGAGAATCTTTTTTTTTTTTTGATAGAACGTCCTAACAGCCCTCTCTCTCATTCTTACTGAAAATTGGCTTTATTCTCTAAGGATGTCGCTAGGAATAGGATTAATCTACCACATACAGTCATTTGATTTAAGTTGTTAACAGTTTTTAATAATTAGGTATGTTATATTCAAACATTAGGACAAATATGGTATCAAGACTATTTTGGGACAGGTGGCTTTTTTCTAGGAACTCTTCCAAAAACATCATGTTAACCAATTGACTAAAGTTAAAATACATGGCTTCAAAACATTAGTGAATAATCATATTTAACCAACGCCGCAGTCCTGAAATTAGAAGTGATCTCATTTGAAGAAATGAAAAAACTGAGTTTAGTGTCCTCTGTCCTCCTATACATTGGCTGTTATTGGTGAAGACAGTTTACATTTCTTTGAACTTGCTTTCCTTTTTTTGTGAAATGCTGAGGTAAAGAAGGATGGAACTCCTCAGAGGACCTCTTAGGCCACCTAATTTAAAAATATGATGTCATCTGAAAACCACAAAACGCTATCCCAAAAGGGTTATATCACACTGACATGGGGAGTGATCACTTCTAATTGAATAATGCAGTAAAAATAACAAGTCTCCTGGGTAATAGGAATAGAAGCATTAATGAAAAATGAAAATAACTGAGTTATTAGAGTGGATGTTCCCCTGCATGAGTTGACCTCTTCTTCTATTGTGTTTCTAGTGTGTGGGATTTCAAACTTTATTTAGATAGGAAGATATTAATGAACTTCTTATATTTATACAGTGATCTTTCCCCTAGGAAAGGGTAGAAATCCTTTTATAATTTTTTTTCTAAATTTTCTTTCTTTGACAGAGGTCAGAGAAAGAAAATGAAATTCAAGTGGGAGGTTATTAGCAAACAGATCCTGCCCTTTAAAAATATATAGTAGAATAGAGCAGTGAAACTAGACTACAGGACAATGAAATGAATGGGAGTATGGCGCTTGTTTCTAAGTAATAGTGATTTAGAGGTCACTTTGCAATGAGCTAATATATGAGAGCCACACAGCTAAGCTTTTCTTTAGGTAGAGAAGTTCAAATGATCTTACAGATTAAAGGGAAAGCATATGAGGCCCATGAGGACAGTTTATGTCTCTTTCAATTCTTTTTGTTTTGCTCTTCATTTTATTCTGAGACTCCTCTCTTTAGCAATGGAGAGGCCAAAACATTGACCTTTCTTTAATAATAAAAAGACTCCTAGTTAAGCATTGATATGGAAGGGTGACAGAAAGGTGGGGAAAAGTGTAATTATGAATTGAAAGAATCTGTCTAATGTTGGTTCCTTTTCCTAGCACAGTGGGGATGGGTGGAGGGTGACATTTCTCTTCATTCTGCCCCACAATGTACTAATGGGTCTCTGAAAGTCTGCCTCTGCAATTTTAAGAAAGCTTGATTGGAGGCATAGGTGATAAAACCGAGTACTTACAGTTCACACAGGCAGAGCAAGAGCAGCATTTTTTAAAAAAAGCCTCACTTTTTGACTCAAGGAGTCACTGCTTGTTGGTTTTCTGATCTAAGATCACAGGTCACAGGATAAAAGGGACTCATGTCCCTCAGCCTGGATTGGAAACTATAGGGAATGCAAACTTTGAAATGTTGTAAAATAAAGGGGGTAAAGCAAAATAGATAAATTCCACAGACAACTCTGATAAAATCTCTTTGGCTTAAGGGATGATGTACTGTAAACAAATGCTCTTGCAAGGCTCTATAGGGACAGAGCTGAAGGCTGAACAAGGAGTCTTCTTAGAAACTATTCAATCCATCATTTATCTGCAACTAATCTAGCATTTGGGGTTGGAGATGAAGGCTTTCTAACTTTCATGGGTGAGCAAATTTCTTCCCGGAGGACGTTTTATTCTTTATAGTCAGTATATAAAATTTACATTTGACTTTCACTCAGAAGTGCTTCTAAAATGACATATTTTGTTAAATGAAGCACTCAAGGATGTTGTGTTCTAAGAAATTATTTTAATGGCGATGCCTTTCTTTTTCTGTCCCTTCTCCCACATCTTCCATCATGGAAGCAAGATATGAAACCCAACTGTAATAGGCTTAGGGGATTTTCAGTAGGACAGAGAGTATCATCATTCTACTAATTGCTATATTGGCCCTGTTTAGATTCAAGCAGGATGACTAACTTTGCATTGATTTTTTTTTTTTAATTTTTTTTTTTTATTTAGGATAGTCACAGAGAGAGAGAGAGAGAGAGAGGCAGAGACATAGGCAGAGGGAGAAGCAGGCTCCATGCACCGAGAGCCCGATGTGGGATTCGATCCCGGGTCTGCCAGGATCGCGCCCTGGGCCAAAGGCAGGCGCTAAACCGCTGCGCCACCCAGGGATCCCTGATTTTTTTTTTAAATAAAATCTTTGTAACAATAGGATTTTCAGGATGGGAGAAATTGCTCACAAAGGAGTAAAGTTCATGGAAGATGGGTAGACTAAATAAGGCTTAGGTGAGAGTATACCGATTTAGTTAATGTGGCCAGCAACATGCGCTCAGGTTGCAGGCAGGGTTTGTTGTTTGTTTGTTTACTGGAAAAAAAAATGCTTTGGAAGGGAAGAGTTTGCCCTATTATTCACTGGTTAACCTTGAAGGATCAGATACAAGAGGGGAGGATCCTTCAAATGGCACAAATCTTTCTTGGGACTCAACAGCAAGAAAGAAAACAAATACTTCCCAAAAACCCTGGTTGAGTTTCCAGGAGAAAAGTAATCCCTAATATAAATTACTTGTCTTAGGATTCAGCATACAGTCATAAGACAAGCTATCTCATCTTTAATAAATAGGAAGTGTAGAAATAAGTTGTATAGTGTATTGGTGATTTTTAAAGGATATGTACATTAGAATCACTTAACATCTTTTGGCTACAACTTTTTTTTTTTTAAGATTTTATTTATTTATTCATGAGAGACAGAGAGAGAGAAAGACAGAGAGACAGAGACACAGGCAGAGGGAGAAGCAGGCTCCATGCAGGGAACCCGACATGGGACTCGATCCAGGGTCTCTAGGATCTGGCCCTTGGGCTGAAGGTGGCGCTAAACTGCTGAGCCACCTGGGCTGCCCCCTTTCTTTTGTTTTGTTTTGTTTTAGAAAGATAATGTAGGTTTAGTGGCCATAAAGAAATAAAAAAGAAAAGAAAGAAATCTGAGTCAAGGCACAGACATATTGCCTAGTCAAGAATCTAATGGGTAACAAAGCTAGAAAAAGAATCCAGAAATTCTATTTCCAGCTTCCTACTATAGTGTCTCTTGTGAGTTGAATTGTGTACCCTCAAAACTCATATACTGAAGCCCCAAACTTTTATGTTGAACTCATATGTTAAAGCCCAGTACCTGAGAACTTGGTATGCACTTGGAAATAGGACCTTAAAAGAGGTAATCAACTTAAAATGAGCCATTAGTGTGGGTCTGAGCTTATTGGTGGTCTTATAAGAAAAGGATATTTGGATACACTAAGGAACAGGAGGGGTGAACATGCACAGATGGAAGACCATGCGGAGAAGCAGAAGGACAGTGGGTATCTGCAACCCAAAGAAAGCTTCCCAGGAAACAGTCCTGACATCTTGATCTTAGGCTTCTGGCCTCCAGAACAGTGGAGAAATAAATTTCTGTTGTTTAAGCCACCTAATCTATGGTGTTTTATTAAGGAAGCTCTAGCAGACTGTTACTGCAGCCTATTAAACATCTAGTAAAATTCTATCTATTTTTATACCAATGTAGCAATTTAAAAATGCCTTGTCTTCTTTAAAGAAATATATTAGAGTACTAAATTTCCAGACATTCTAAGCTTGTTTAAAGAGGTATGAAGTGAAATCCAATTCCTACAGTAGTGGTTATAAGAACGTAAGAACACCTAATTGAATTCTAAAATGCTACTCTTAGGCATATGAAAAAAAAATTTGAAAAAAGACAACATATGATTACTACAGATTTTTTCAAATATTTATAAATGATGAGTTGCTTCAACATTTGACAGTAAAAATAAATGCTTCTTTCTCCATATAGACCTTTGGGGAATTTTTTACATTTACTTCCAAATTTGGACATATTAATTCAGTTTTTTAAAAAAGATTTATTTGCTTACTTGAGAGAGAGAGCACATGTGCATGTGCACGTGGGGAGGGGGCAGAGGGAAAAGGAGAGAGAGAATCCCAAGCAGACTTCCCTCGAGCAAGGAGCCGTATGTGGGGCTCTGTTTTCTGCCCAATGACACTATGACCTGAGCCAAAATCCCAAGTGGGACACTTAACCAACTGAGCCACCCAGGTGCCCCTAGACAATTCAGTTTTTTTAAATGAATGGCATGCTATGTGTTTTCACTTAAATAGTGAAGAAAATTTTGTCATTGAACTAGATTTCTTATAATAGAGAGTGGTTTTTTTTTTTTTCCTTTTTTTTTTTTGAGAGTGATTTTCTTTAAGAAAACTAAAACTGTCCAATTAATCAGTAGGTATTTATTGAGGAACTACTGTGTTCAAGGTACTTACCAGGAATGGTCCTTCAAACATTTATGCCCACCCTTCCATGTACCATGGTTTTAATCTATGCTAATATAGTCCTCTATCCTGGTTAAATGCTACTATGTATATGTTGATATAGATGATGTTGATGATAAATATGATGATGATGATGATTACTGACACAAAATGGATGATCAGTATAAGTCACATTCTGTGCCATGAGCCATATATGAATTACCTCTTTTGATTCTAACAACAACCCTGAACAGGACGTCAGATACAGTTGACAGGGGGTACCAGGTGACATAAATACCACAATCAACGTGGGTGTACATATTTTCTCACAAATGGAAGTAAGTTATGTTGAAAGGGGCAACATTTTCTAATTTATAGGAAGGCACTTTATGAGCTAAGGTGGCCCTGCCTATGCTACTAACTCAGGTCTTTTTTTTTATAGATAACAAAAATAAATCATGAGGGAAGTTATTTGCTGGAGACCTTAAAGCAATAAAATGACAGAACTACAATTGAACACTGTACCCTGCTATACAGCCTTCTAGATAGGAAAATGAAGCTCAGAGAAGTTAAATAGATTCCTCTAAGATTCTTAGTGGAGGCAGGATTTTCATGCAAGCTCATCTCACATTAAAGTCAGCATGCTCTCCATTATACCACTCTACCTCCTGCACACACTCCGATTGTTTGGCTATTCAATTTACACACAAATTTTAATTGAATGACTACTATGTGACAGATTCCGTATCAGATGTTGAGAGTAAGATCAATACACTAAACATGAAAGATAGGTATACTAATAACTGGAGGGAAGATTTTGATTATTTTTCCAACTAAAAAGTTTTTGTTTATAAATGTCTATATGTTACTGTGTTAATCGCTATAAAAGGTTAATCATTATAAAAAGTTAATCATAAGGAGGTATAAAAGTCGCTAACATTTATATATGCATGTATATGAATTTTATGTGTGTTCATATGAGCAGATTGAATCTAGAAAAGTAATTAGTATTCCCTTAAACTTTTTTGCTCATACATGCAAACCACACACACACACACCACTCTTTTGAAAACACATGTTGAGCATAACTATATAGATTATGAGGAGATTCTTACCAGTTTTCTATTGCTGTGGAACAAACTACCATGAGTTGTGCCTGTTAAAACAGCACGCATTTTTTATTTTACAGTTCTGTAGGTCAGAAGTCTAGGCAGGATCAAATTAATTCTCTGCTTAAAGTTTCACAAGATTGAGATCAAGGTGTTCCTCAGGCTGGGCACTTAGCTGGAGGGTCTAAGGAATAATTTACTTCCAGGCACATTTCAGTTGTTGGATGGATGAATGTAGTGTCTTGTAGGATTGGGGCCACTTTTTTTTTTTTTTTTTTTTTAATAGCTGGCAGCCTCCACCACTCTTAACAACTAAAAGCCACCTACATTCCTTGGAAGGTGATCCCCTCCATTTTCAAAGCCAGCAATAGTATGTCAAAATTCCCTCATGCTTTATGCTTCAAATCTCTGACGTCCTTTTAACTACATGATGGAAAGAAATCTGCTGTTAGAGACCTTGTGTCATTCGATTAGGAACACTTGGATAATTTCTCCCTTTGCCTTAGAATATAATGTAAGCCAGGAGTGATAAGTCATCATACTCACATATTCATCCATATTCAGAAGAAAAGGGTTATACAAAGGTGAAGGTCATTGGGAATTGGTCTTAGAATTCTGACACAGTATTGTTAGTTTGCTAGTACTGCCATAAAACAAACAAACCACACCGAGTAGTTCAACCAACCGACAGAAATTTATTTTCTCACAGTTCGAGAGGCTAGAAGTCTAAGACCAAGGTATTGTCAGGGTTGGTTAGACTCTGAAGCGTCTTTCCTTGGCTTGTAGTTGGCTGTCTTCTTCTGGTATCTTCACCTGTGTTTGTTTGTGTCCTAATCTCTTCTTTTGGATTAGGGCCCACCCATTTGATCTCATTTTACCTTAATTACTTCTTTTAAGACTGTCTCCAAACAGACACATTCTGAGACACTGGCAGTTAGGACTTCGACATATAAATTTTGAAGGCACACAATTCAGCCCATAACATACAGAATTATTTTGGTTTTCTTTTTTTGAGATCTTAAGACATCATTATTCACTAGCTTATCTAATAAATGTAAATTATTGTCTAAAAAGTTGAATTCTTCCCCTGTTTTTGTGTTGTGAAGAATTTCAAGCTGACAGACCTGTTTACCTATACAGGTAAACACCTGTATACCCTGAATTTATCAGCCATTAATATTCTGTGACATTTGCTTCTTCTTCCTCTCTTCCTGAATTATGTAATTATATATGTAGTATTTACATACATACATATGTGTGTTCATGTATATGTTTTTTTGCAGACAACATGATGTTTTATCCCTAACTTATTCTTTTTTTTTTAAGGATTTATTTATTTTAGAGAGGAGGGAGAAGGGCAGGAGAATGAGAGAAATTGTTAAGCAGACTATGCACTGAGCGTGGAGCCTGATGCAGGGCTTGATGCAGAGATTGATTCCATGACCCTGATATCACAAACCGGAGATCATGATCTGAGCAGAGGGTCATATGCTTAACTGCCTGTGCCACCCAGCACTTCACCCTTAGTGATTCTAAGAACAAAGCATATCTTACACAAGCACAATACTATCATCACACCCATGAAATTTAACATTGATATTATATCCAGTCCATAATTAAATTTGTCCAGTGGTACCCAAAATACCTTTGTAGTTATTTTCTTTTCCCAGTCCAGGATTCAAACCACCATAATGCATTGCATATGGTTATTATGGCTCTTTAATCTTTCATCTAGAATATTTCTAAACTTTTCTTTTGTCCATCATAGCATTGATTTTTTTCCATTGAATGTCATATACCGGGATCCCTGGGTGGCGCAGCGGTTTGGCGCCTGCCTTTGGCCCAGGGCACGATCCTGGAGACCCGGGACTGAATCCCACATCGGGCTCCTGGTGCATGGAGCCTGCTCCTCCCTCTGCCTATGTCTCTGCCTCTCTCTCTCTCTCTCTCTCTCTCTGTGACTATCATAAAATAAATAAATAAAAAAAAAAGAATGTCATATACCCTGAATTTTTTTGTTTACTTGATTAGGACTAGACACAAAGTAAATATTTTGCTGAGAATGTCTTATAGCTTATGATACATCTGTCACATTGTGCTAAATCAAGAAGTAAATCAGATAGATGATAGCTTGATGCTGAGTTACCAAAACTGAATTACAACAAAGTGTTTTTCAGAACATAGGTACACCTTTGAACTATACAGCTAAGAAATTAAAGAAGGAGGAGTCTTTTATAGTCTTAACTATTCCATTAGGAAGAAAGAGTTAGAAAAAGACTAAAATTAAAACCTTAAAATCATGACATATCCTTATGTTATTTGAACCTGAAACTATAAATCAACTGAAAAGTGAGGTTATCAAGCTTGAACTTTGTATCTCTTGTATCACTTGCCACTTAAAAAGAATCTAATTTTGGTTTTTCACTTTGTTCTATGTGTAGCTAACTATAAATGTAACATAGAATTATTGTAATGTTGTTTAAGTGACAAATAGAGTAAATCCCTCATTATGTTGTTAGGATCCTTAAGGACAGGGCTCTTTTTTTTTTCTTCTGTTTTTATATATTCATACATTGTTCTGCACACAGTGAACAGCAAGTACATATTTTGTCTGAGGTTTGAAAGATGAATATGTAGTAAGGGAGTTTAAGATATGACACAAGGCTCTTGAGAATAGTCTCATCCATTTATAAGAACTCTGTGAATATATGGTATATATAATATATAATATAACTATACATAGGATTATTTACAAAGTCAAATTTTAGTTGGCAGTTTATTGAATAGGTACTGGCTTTATAGAATTCACAAATCACAGAATGATATATATATATATATATATATATATATATATATATATATATATATAATACGTTAAGAGATTTATACAATTGCTTTATTAACCTGCTTTCTTCACATAAATAAGGAAAAAGCTCCTTGAGGCAGGGACACAGTCTACCACTTAGATTTTTTTCTTCCCATCTTTCTTTTAGTACTGTCAACAAGTTTTTACATGTTCATCTAATTGGTTCACCAATGGAATGATTGACGATAGCATTTCAAAAGGGAAAGCAGCTCTAAAGAATATATTATCATTTAAAATTTTTAAAAAAATTCCTATGGAGGTTGGTCATCATGTAAGGCACTACTTTTTGGTTAGTGACAGGAAGTGTATGAATCTGTTTTACAATTGCAAATGTAAGAGAAAATGATTCCAAAACAAGGAAATTAACATATAGCCATCTTTATTATGTTTAATTACTGTCAGAATTTGGGCCAAATGGAGTAGTGATGGCTCTACATTCCCACTGGACTCTTTTCATATGTCATCCAAAGTAAATAAGTAAGTAAGTAAATACATAAATAAATAAATCAAACAAAATGAAACAAAATAATATCTGTATGTTCGGGTTGAAACTGAAGAAAGAAAGAAAGAAAAAAAGAAAAGAAAAGAAAAGAAAAGAAAAGAAAAGAAAAGAAAAGAAAAGAAAAGAAAAGAAAAGAAAAGAAAAGAAATATCCACACCAATCCTAGTAATGAAAAAACCTGACTACAACAGCATCCAAATTAAGGCAAAGCAGGCTAGATACCTACTGACAATGCTAAAGCAGGAGGCAGTTTCTAAATTTAACAAGATAATAATGATACTTTATACTAGTGAGAGGCATGCATTTGGAAACCTTTGACCCTGAGGTGAGTAGATTTTCACAGATAGGAATGTGGAATTGCTGCATTCTGATTGGAATCAAATAATTGGGATTACATTACCACTCAGCTATTTTTCTGATAGTCTTTCTTCCGATAGTATTTCTTCAATTGATAGGAATATAAACGTGGGTAAGTTTGTTTCGTTTTAAACTTTCTGGGCTTGACTAATATTTGACAGAATGGGAGAATTTGTTATTCCTTAAAAATAAAACTGATTTAACAAATCAGATATAGGTAAATTCAAAGCTTAAGGAATCACAATGATCTTATCGGCTATCTAGGATATACCCTTAAATGTAGGAGATTGGGTTCTGTTTAAGATTTAACTCAAGGATAAATTGTACCTGAATGACCCACCATGAGCCACAAAACACATGTGATGAGGATTCAGACTGCCAGGTTCTTATTAAGTTTTGCATCAAGAGATATTTTTGCTCTCGACTTCCATTCTTTGATTCTTAATAGTAACATTTAGGTACTGAGTAGGAACTGAAAAATTTTGAACTAATGTAATTTCCAGATGAAAAAACAAAAACAACAACAACAGAAAACCCAAAATCTCTAGTTTAGTGAAGTAAAGCAGCTGGCCTAAGGATACATAGTTAATAAATCTCATGACTGACTGGGACTTAGATCCCCTTGAGGTGCATCTTCTCTTTCTGTCCTTTACAATTTGCATGTGTGCCTCCTACTAGTATAGCTTTAAACCCCTTCTGTATTAATTATATCTCATCGTTTACCAAAACAACAACAACAAAATAAAAAGAACGATCTGAAATAATAACTCCAAATTGCTGAATTGAGAGGTTTATCCTCACACTAACTTTGACAATTGCATCTACACTTCAAAATCTGGTGTGTTTGTGCACAGGTGTCCCTGCACCGTCATGTGTGCACAGACACAGTGTGATATTTTTCTGTAAAAGGCAAGTGATCTGTTTATTTGATATAAGTTTGAGTCCTTTTCTCTAAGATAGCATGGGAAATGGAAGAGTATGGTCAGCAGGGGAAAATAAATATGAAAGATAAAATAGTATAAGTATAAATAAATTAATTAAATATAAAATAAATATTAATATAAATTCTTTTTGCTTAACTTCCACTACAACCTTGTAATATAAGGAATGAATATCTGTGCAAAAGCAACCAGGGTTCCATTATCCCTGCCAAGTATTTTTTCAAACTGTTTTTAACTTACATTCAACACTGCAGAAAACTCTGTAGATCAATGAGCTTTTTTTCAAAATAATTTTTAGTAACCTAAAAGCAACCATATCAATCTCATGGAAAGTCTTTAAATATTTAATTACATTGAATCCGAGGTACCATTGTGAGATTTTTGCTCAAAGCAGTATTTTTACAGCTCTACTTATTTCACCAATCAACAAGCGTGTGATAGAAATACTGATGGGCTTTTAAGAAAATATTTCCAGTTTCTGATAAAAATAATACTGCCAAATATAGTTATGTGTACTTTCCCTAAAATAGAATGTTCCTTACATATTAAAAAATGCTAACTTTAAATTTTTGATGTAGCAGTCAGTCCCTGGAGAGTGCCTTAAGTATTATTCTTTTGATTGGTCATAGGACTTAATTTTGCTAGTACTCTGGTACAATAAGATACAAATTATATCCTTTCTTAAAATATAGTTGGAGCTCCAGGAAAAGTATGTCAAAGACTCTGTTATACCCTTCTTAAAAAAATATAGGATATTTCTTAAACATCTTATTACTCACATACCCTAAATATATGATGTATTCTACATTATAAATCTCTAGCAGTTAACAAACTAATTAATCTGCAATTATAAAGAAGTAATATGCTGATTTAAAAAATAAGTTTGTTCATTCAGATAAATTTACACTTGAAAAGCTGATTAGAGTAGATTTTGGCAACGATTGCAGCCTTCCAGTCTGAACAGATTTTAATCAGGTTTGACAGCAAAAGAGCTTCACCTGGTGTTTCATTTAATTTGAGATTTGTAATCAGATGATTTATAGGAGTTTAGGTTTTACGAAACATAAAGCATTTGTCTTGATATGATAGTAAACCTCTCCCATTGTCAATTGGAATCAGTAATCTCCCATTTTCCTTACTTCAAGAGATTCAGAGATGCAAAGGGAACGTATTTCCATTAGCAACTCTGACTTAGCCCATGAACTTTCATGGAATTTTACATTAGTCAGGTCAAAACACATTCATGGGTGCCACACCAACTTTCAAGATATGGAGAGACAGTTACTTTCTTTCAGTCTAAAATATCTGTTCCAAGAATGGGAGTAAAAGATAATGAGTAGGTGATCTAAAAATTAGATCTAAAAATTAGATCTAAAAATTAGCTCCCTAAAGAGCTCTACAGAAATTTTTCAGCAAATGACTTTTGTATTGTTTGCAAATATCCAGTGTGTCATCATTGGCATGTTATTATTTTTCATATCTTACTTTTCTCAACTCTTTCATTTTCTCTGTCTTTTTATTTTTATTCATACCATTTTCATCTTGGCTATTCATTCTGATGGTCCTTGTGCTACACATGATTCCAGACTTAATGTTTCGTTTTTAGTTAGTATGCTACTGAAGTGTTAAATCTTTTTTCTCTATTGCCTTCTTTCTCTCCCCTCCCTGCCCTGTTTCTTCTTTTTCTTACTTTTATTTCTTGATTTGATACTATTTATCACATGCTTAATTGCAATGCATTTTTAAAAATTATTTTTCATTTATTATATGTCTTAACTTTTACCTCCCTCAACAATTTCTATTGCATATAACAAAGAAACCATGGCTACTTAGTCAACTACTAGTTCAGTTTCAGTAATATTCCAAGTTAATTAGAATCAGCAGGAATAAAAATCCCTCTCTATCTCTGAACAGATGTCGATAGATGATAGATAGATAGATAGATAGATAGATAGATAGATAGATAGATAGATGGGAAATAAGTCTAAATCCCAAAGAGCTGCCTCAAACTCTAACATAATTGAGCCACTATATTTAATTTATATTAAGTATAAGTTGAAGTGTTAAAGTCTTAAAAAGTGAATGACTCTAAATAGCTGTAATAATACAAAGCAAAATAGACTAAAATGTATATATATTTCAATAAATGATTCATATAAAAATAGTAATTATATATTGTAGAGTTTCATTTGCTATTCTCTATAATGTAAAAGTAAATGAAAGTAGCAATTTTGAAATTTAGTAGCATTAATTTTGTATGAAAATAAATCTGATAAGTATGAATGATTTTTAAATTATAATATTTTTGACTTTTTTTCCCCTTAGTGTGGTGATTATGTCACTTAACCTTAGAACCTGGGACCAGAGGAATTTGTTATAGAAACACTTATTATAGTAATGACAGTTTGGCCTTTAAGTACTATTCAAAAAGTCTTCAATGTATTTAGGTAGTAGTTGAATGTTACCCTTTATTCTAACAAAAAAAAATGTGTTAAGGTGTAATAACTGTGTTTCTCCTTAGAATTACTCATGAAAACCATTGTCCTTTGAAAGCAGATGGTCTTTTAGAAAGATGAGCATATAACTCTTTTTAAAAAGCAAAATTGTGATTTAAAACAAGTATTTAGAGATTTCATGAAGCGTACAATAGGAAGCTATTTTAATCAGCAAAAAAAAGATACCTGACTATGAACAGTGAAGAATCAGTTATTGACAATGTGTATAGTATAACCATGAAAGAAAGAGATAACTTGCTATAACCAGCAGGCGAGACAACCCACGTGGAATTTAGCTTTTTTAACAAGGCAGCTGATAATGCATCTAAAATGAAAGGCAAGTAAACTGTCCTTTTAAACTATTTAAACTCGTTTTAAACTATTTAAAATCATTCAAAATTATCAATGGATCTCTATCACAGAGGCATGTCATAAAGATGTTCTTTTCCTTTTAAAGGATTTTTCTCAAACTTCAGAAAAATTGATGATATATTTCTCCTGAACTCTTTCCTTTCCTCTCTACTTTGATACAGTAACATAACTAGGTCTAAATTTGATTAAGTGGAGTTTCACTACATCATTTGTTTCCTGTGGTGTGAGACTTGCCCCATTCCCAATTCGCGTGTCATTGAATAGGCTTCATAGAAATAGAAGGGAAATATCCACTTTAACAGTAACTAGGAATGAGTGCTATTTTTTTAATCTTTTAGAGCATAATCTTGACAGAAGGTTCAGGAACTTGTTAGAGATTAGCAAAGGGAGCTAACTCTGTCTACTAATACTAAGCAAAATACCAAAATATAGCCACAGCACAGTATGTGTATCTGTAGTCACACTCAACACCATGCTACACAATTAATGGTTCATTTAGATTAAGTAATTGACTCTCAAGTGGAGTCTTTCACTGGTAATTTTTCATGATAAAACATATATGAAGATAAATGCAGGATATAGCAGTAGTTCTTCCCTTATATCACTGACCATCTGCACTTTCTTTATGAGGAAATGGAAATAAGGATTCATAAATTATTATTTCAATAACCACCGGAAAGAATATGAAGTCTCTGTGTTATAAATTTGGATTTGAAATCAACAGCTCTGACCCAGTACTAATTTCTATTTTTTATTATTCTTAACTTATTCTTCTGATTTTGTGTTCTTATTTCATTGTCTAGTTCTTGACAAGGGCATTTCCTTTGTTGCAGTTATGATTTCTAAGACTTTACAATATAGGCAAAGTGAATACTAATGACAAAAAAAAAGTTGTGCAGAGCTTGATTTTTTTTTTTTTTAAGTCTCGGGATGTGTCATTGATACTGGAGGAAAACATACAAAGTAAATTGAACATTAAAGTAATTACCATGGAAAAGTCAAAAGCAATAGCCAAATATATCAAATTATTGAATTAAGTGGTTATTTTCATTCATGCAAATCTATGAAATTCAGCAGGAAAGACTAGAAAGCAGGAATTTAATGCTTTAGTCATGATTCATTGACTAGCTGGATGATTTTTTGTGGAGTTAACTTTCCTGGAACTTAACGTAATTCATTAATAAACTATTAAAACTTGAAAACTCAACAGAAGAGGGCAGAACTGCTTTCTGGCTAGCATGCTATGGTTATTGGAGTTTGTCAGAGCCTGCATCCATTCTGTATAGCCTTTCTCATTGTTTGCCATGTCTTCATGTGTGTTAATCAATCTGAAAATCACCCATACAGTGGAGAAAGATGTTGCAACCTTAGTGTTAACTTGGATTTTTTTTTCCCCTGACAATTCACCAAATTAAAGTAGAGCTAGTGGAAAAATTTGCACACATTAAACATCACTAAAGTTTGGCATGTAATTGTTTGGTTGACAGTGGAACAATATAGTAAAAATTTTAAATATGTTTATTTTGAAATTTGCTTTTTCATAATGTTTATCATGGATAAAGTGCTTAGAAAAAGTTTGAAAGCATTTATGTGTTATTTTTAAATAGGTTTCCAGGTTTTATGCATATATATATGCATATATATATATCTTCAATAAATAGAATTCTAATGAAGTCAGAAAAACTGAAATTTGAGTATTTGCTAAGTTTATTTTTATTAGCCTGTATGTTAAGGAGAACAAATACTGTACTCATCTACATATATATGATTTAGCATATTTTCATAATCTTCTAAATGTCTTTGGAGATGTAATTCCTTCATTTTGTTATTTTTGTTGGAAGTTTTTTGTTGAATACATTTCATTGCTTGTAATATTTGGAATTGTTTAACCCAAACTCTTCAGAATCACTTTAGTGAAAATTATAGCCTTGATAGAGGTAACATATTAAAAATAACTGATATATTACTTTAGAAAACAGACTTCACTTACTTAACAATTTTATAAATTGTTAGTAATTTATAATTATTTTATAAATGATTTATAAAATTTATAAAATAAATTTATAAAATGTCATTTATAAAATGACAAGGTCTTAGAAAACTTACTGATAGATTTCAAGTTTTCTATCATATCAATTTCTCTATGCTTCTTTAATACCTCATTATATTGCATATAAAATTAGTATCTTTAGATTTTTTAACCATTTTTAAATACAATGAATAAAATATAGAATATATTTCTTTCCTAAGATCTCATTATCATGGTTTGAAAATAGTTTTTCATTATTAAAAGAGGATGCAACATGGCTGGAGACTCAGCTTCCAGAATGTTTGCTTTTTCAGTTGAGAAACATTTTTCACTTTTTAATGGCTATTCCCATTATATAAATTAGATAGAATCTTGATTACTGTTCAAGCTGGGTGGAAATGAGGGTCCTGATCACTTTCCACCTACGTGCATTCCGTCCCACAATAGCCCCTGGAAAGCTTTTCCAGAATTCTCAGGGCACAGTAAAACACAGCTTGAAACAACTGCTATAAAGTGTATCTAAGATCAGAAGAATTATACATAGGATAATTAATTCTTTGGGGAATTGAAAAAAAAAAAAAACCTTAAATACAAATAAAATCAAAGAATGTGTATTGTAGGCTTAATTCTATTCATTAACAGAATACATTTATTTTAATTAAATGACTGGATCCCTACTGGAGTCTTTCCCTGGTAATTTTTCATGATAAAACATACATGAAGATAAATGCAAGGTTTATCTCCAGAGACAAACTATGCATCAGTAACAATGAGGTAATGATTCAACCTGTGTGTGTCCAAGCTATTAACACCTGAAAAATGAATCTAAAGAGGCAGTAGGAGGATATTGTTAATGTGGAAAACTGGTAGGCTTAAACTATTTCTTTATTCATAACTTGAATTCTTTAATGGATTTTAGCCATTCAACTTCAAGGACTACAGTGTACTTGAAGGTATAATATAGCATATCAACACCGGTTAAGGCATCAATAAAAGGAAAAAGTGAAGGGCATTTGGAGTCCTTTTTGTCTCCTCCAAGTAGAATGTTCCTATTTGAAGCAAATCAGGCAGCCTTGAAAATATTATTTCAAAAATTATTAAGCCACCTAATTGCGAAATTGGCACACATTTCCTTGGCCTTGCTCACGTTACCAGTACCACCTTATGAGCTATTCTTACTGCTTTCTCCTCTTCCCACTTCATGAAAATGGAAAATACAAGCAGCTCTCTTGAGCCAAAACACTCAGAGATCCCTATAAAAGATTTCTATTCGGTACCGACTCAAAAGAAAATAGAATAAAGCTGGCGCATTTCTTAGTAATCCAAGGGATGATTTTATCAGTTTATCTTTATTTCTCTTAAGCCTGCACCTCAGGCTTGTAATCACTGGCCTTAAAATTACCACCAAACTACTGCTCTTAGCCTTCTTGATAAACAATATGTGGGCCATTCTTGCTGTTGTTCTTATTACCTTATAATAATAAAATATTATTTTAAATTGCTAAAATTTATTAAGTGCTTACCATGTGCAGCTAGTATACTAAGTATACAACTGAATTTATCTAGCAATGTTCTTAGGTCTTAGGAGAGTCCGATTAAAGTAGTAGAATTCTCACCAACCCTCATGAAAAAAACTTTAATTTTTTCATTAATCTTTACCTAGAAGTTATATATTAATTCTTTCTAAAAATACTAATACAATTAGGAGTCATCATTTAGTGAGTGATAAGTTCCAGGTACTACTTTAATAGTTTTACATGGTTTCTAATTACCTCATTTAATTGTTAATAGATGATGAATATAAGATGACAGCAATATTACTATAATTCCTGCTTTTAAAAATATCTGTTATGAGATTCAAGCAGGAATATGTAAGAGTAGCTCATAAAATATTCCCAGGTTAAAAATCATCACATCAGTGTTAAGGGAGCTGCCAATTAGACTTCAGCAATTTGAAAGTTTATGTAAAATGGTTTGGATGGTATATAGCTCAAATCCTGGGCTTGTTATGAACAACAACAATGAAATACTAGTTTTATCCTTTTTTGAAGAGTTACAACTGTGGACCAGTCTTGTGAATCTTGTAGAAGCAAATGTGCTAAATTGAGGAGTGTGGGATAGGGAAGAGGAAAGCTTATTTCTGTTTCAGAGCTCAGGTACTTCCTAACCACTTATGAAAAACTAAGCAAAGATAGGGCTTCAATAGCTCAAATTTAGGAGAGTTCTGTTTGTAGATGTTCAAAACTGTTTCTTCAAAATATGATCATGGGAGTGACTAGGACAGTAGCCTTAAGCAATCTTACTATTAGGCAAAAAAAAAAAAAAAGAGGTTGAATGGAGAAAAATATTTTAATAGGAAAAACTACTACATTTTTATTAGTATTCAGTAGTTTAATTGTGAATAACCTTTTCAGATTATGAGCCAGGAATAGTAATTTCCATCATTTGAAAGTACAGGAGTTTGTTTTTTAGTTGTTTTTTGAGGTATAACTTATGTACAGTAAAACTCATAATTTTTAGTATACAGTTCTATGAGTTTTGACAAATGAACATCATTATTGAAAACCAATTCATTCAAGACAGAAAATTTTCATCACCCTCAGAGTTCCCTTTTCCCATTTACAGCCAACCCTTTCCCCTATTCTTGACCCCTGAGACTGGTTTGTCTTTTATGCCTCTTATTTTGCCTTTTCCAGGATGAAATTTAAGTGAATCATATAGTATGCAGCCTTTCATGTCTTACTTCTTTCATACAACATAATACATTTGAGATTGATCTATGTTGTATGAATCAGTTGTTCATTCTTTTTGTGCATCCCACTGCATGGATTTATCATAGTTTGTTTATCCATTCTCCAATTGGAAGACAGTGGGTTGTTCTCATTTGGGGGATTATGAATAAAGCTATTCTAGAATTTCATGAACGAATTTTGTCTTAACAGAAGCTTGCCTTTCTCTTGGCAAGATTTCTAGGGGTGAGATTTCTGAGTTATACAAAGCAAATGTATAAAGCAGCCAAACTGTTTTTCGAAGTAACTGTATTATTTTATATTCTTACTATAAATGTATGAGTATTCCAATTGCTATGTATCCTCATCAGTACTTGACAATGTCACTCATAAAAAAGATGTAATGAAATCATCAACAAAATATTAACAAATTGAATCCAATAGTAATAAAAATGGTAATACATCATGACCAGTTGATGGTGATACTGGAATATAAAGTTTCAATATTCAGAATCAATCAACATAGTCTACTATATCAAAAGACTAAAGAAGGAAACTATTATCAAAGAAAACTATGTTATCATTTAAATTAATGTAGAAAAGGCATTTGACAAAAACCAGTATGTATTTATAACAACAACTACAAAACTCTCATAAATCTAGGGATTAAAGTGAAATTCTTCAACATGATAAAAGATATTTCACAAAATCCTATAGCTAACATCATTCTTAAGGGTAAAAAATTGAATATTTTTCCAGGAACAAGACAAGGATGTATGCCCTCTCCACTAAAATTCAACATTCTATTAGAGGTCCTAGACAGTCCAATTAGGCAAGAAAACAAAATCAAAGGTAGACAGGTTGGAAAAATAGAAACAAAGCTATCTCATTTTCAGACAACATGATAGTCTGAGTAGAAAATCACCAAAGAAATTATTTATTTTTTAAAATTATTTATTTTTTATTGGAGTTCAATTTGCCAACATATAACATAACACCCAGTGCTCATCCCATCAAGTGCCCCCCTCAGTGCCTGTCACCCAGTCACCCCCACCCCCCACCCACCTCCCTTTCCACCACCCCTTGTTCATTTCCCAGAGTTAGGTATCTCTCATGTTCTGTCTCCCTTTATGATATTTCCCACTCATTTTTTCTCCTTTTCCCTTTATTCCCTTTCACTATTTTTTATATTCCCCAAATGAATGAGACCATATAATGTTTGTTCTTCTCCGATTGACTTATTTCACTCATATAATACCCTCCAGTTCCATCCACGTTGAAGCAAATGGTGGGTATTTGTCGTTTCTAATGGCTGAGTAACATTCCATTGTATACATAGACCACAGCTTCTTTATCCATTCACAAAGAAATTATTTAAGAAGCTAGTAGAACTTGTGAGTTTAGCAAGGTTGCAAGATACAAGGTCAATATACAAATATTAACCACATTTCCATATTCACATTGATTTTGACCCTCAATTTAAAAAAAACCACACTAGATTTCTCTATTGGAACAATCAACTAAGGAGTAAATCTGGTCCTTCGGTTTCTAACCTTTTATCTCTCTACGATCCATCCCCATAGCACAAGCATACAGACGCAGTTGAGAGTACTCCTCTAAGTCAATTATAATTCCATAACTGATACTTAAGCCTTCTATTTTCTCTGTTTATTTTAGAAGAAAGGAAACATTTTATGTTGAATTAAAGGTTGCCCTTATAAGTATTCCTTATTCAGGAGCATCTGGGTGGCTCAGTTGGTTAAGCATCTGCCTTTGACTCAGGTCACGATCCCGGAGTTCTGGGATTGAGCCCTGCATCAGGCTCGTTGCCCAGTAGGAGTCTGCTTCTCCCTTTTCCTTTGCCCCTCCCTCCTGCTCATGCTCTCTATCTCTCAACTAAATACATACAAATCTTTTTTTTTTTTTTTAAGTATAAAAAGGGGGATCCCTGGGTGACTCAGCGGTTTGGCACCTGCCTTTGGCCCAGGGCATGATCCTGGAGTCCCAGGATCAAGTCCTACATCCGGCTCCCTGCATGGAGCCTGCTTCTCCCTCTGCCTGTGTCTCTGCTTCTCTCTCTCTCTCTCTGTGTTTCTCATGAATAACTAAATAAAATTTTTTAAAAATAAAATAAAAGTATAAAAAAGTGTTCCTTATTCAAACTACTTTGTTTTCTTCTTTCGCATAAATAAAACATAATCGCTACACAGTGGAGAAGTCAGCCTACTTAGAATTATTCCTTATTCCTGCCATTGCTGGAATAAAATGACCATAATCTTATTGGCTTGTTTAGTTCCTCTATGTTTCTCATAGGGAGTTGTAGTTATGAACCACATTTTGACACAAGGAAGGAATCATCTTTATAGTTTCTTTTTCTGGAGCCAATACTGTGATGCATAGATGTATTTAGATCTGGGTTTTTCCCCTATGGTATTGCACATTCCCCACATATGGTCATAGGTGTGTTAGGCCAGAGTACTTAATTAGTTGCTGCAACAGATAAACCCTGTAACTCAATGGCTTAGTTATTTCTTGCTGACACAAAGTCTGATGACTCTCAGAGAGTATATTTTGCCATCTGGTGACTCCTTTTGGTGACATTGCCCTCTTAACAAATGGCTTCCAAGGTCATCATTGTAGGGGAAAAGGAAACATGGAAATGGTACACTGGCTTTTAAGAGTTACAGCCAGAAGCTATGTTTGTCATTTGTGAGACTAGTCCTATGTCTTTTCCCAAAATCAAAGGGGCTGAAAAGAGTTGTTTTCTGTAAACCCAGGAGGGAAAAGGAAATCAGAAATGGGAGAGCACTAGAAGTCTTCTATGTCAGGAAACTCCTGATCTATCTGATCTCCAGGGGAGTAAACACTACCATATCTATCCACCCATCAGTAACTTGACTGTCTGGATACCTTCCCCAACTCACATCTAAGGCTTAAGGAAAATCAAAAGTAGTACAATATCCACAAGAGAATTGGCTAGAATTAAGAAAACATTGACTCTTACTAAAAGTGATATCAATAGCCGTTTGGATGTGAGTGCCATCTCACATATAATATAAAGATTATAAATTACCATATTTTATTTAAGAGACTGGACAGAAAATGAGTTACATAATCTCCATATTCCTGTTTTTCAAGTTTAGGAAGAGGGAGAAAGAGTTACAAATATCTAACATTCAGTTGTTTGGTATAAAAATACCAGAATTTTTGTTCTTATTGTCTCGGCAAGTCAAGCTAAATTCTAGAATGCTTAGATAGAGACTTTTGAAGAACAAAGAAGATAATTTTTTAAACCACCTTTCTATATGGAAATGTTACTGTTTTTGCTTGAATATGTTATACTATTGGTAAAAAGATTAGATTAAGCAATTTGCTAAAGATCACATATCTAGTGGTATAATATAAAGCTAAGAATAGTATCCAAACACATTTGCACAATTTTTCAATAAAATATCTATTTCACAGTGTAAAGAAATGTGAATTTTACCATCTGTCCTGTGCACAGCAGGTTTAAAAGTATGTATGCACACCATATATATAGGTTTAATATGATCACTATCTAAATATTAAATGTCTAGCCCATATTTATCTTGAAGTGTTCTTTTCACCATCAGCATGTGTAATTATTTCCACTTTGGTGAGATAAAGTTAGCAAATGAAATTAGGCATGTTTGTTATTTGCTTCAGTTTTATTTTCACTATGTGTGTGTATCTTATCTATCTCACTATAAGACAGATAAATATACATTATCTTGGCAATTTGAATAATTTCTTATGTGTAAAACTATGCACAATAACCTTTAAGTACCAACAAATATGATCAATTTTTAAAAATAACTAGTACTAATTAGATTGATTTTATCATAGTAACTGTGCTAAGTAAGTATATATTTAGGGATCCTAGTATCTAATTTTCAAGAGACTGATTTTTTAAAAATATTTTATTTATTTATTTAAGAGAGAGAGAGAGAGAGAGAATAAATGGTGGGGAAGAGCAGAGGGAGAGAGAGAGAGAGAAGCAGTTAAGCAACTATTCCACCCAGGCACCCTAGACTGATTTTTTTGAACATCAATTAATGAAATGTTAAAAGCATAAATGTGTGTCTAATATACTCTCAGAAAAATAACACTGAAGATAATTTAAAAGTATTTAATCCATTTCTTTGTAATCATACCTAATTGATATTTTATTATTAATTGAAGAGCTGTTCATTGTAACAATCTAATTCTCAATAGCTTAATACCAATATTACTTGATATATGAAAATCTAGTATTTAATCTAACTTACCGTGTTAGTTCCATTTGCATAATGGGATATTTTCTTTGGTCTACTGGATGACTCATTCTTCATAAAATGCCACATGTTTCAAACAACACAAATATTTCAAAAGTAGGTGAATCACAAAATTATAATGCTAACAAAATTCATAGATTTAGAGACTAGGAAAATCTTGAGAACACAATAATAGGTCTGGTAACAAATCTGGGTGTATTAGGAAAAGATTCAGCATGTCAATCCAATGTTCAAAACATGCAGTTAAGGGAATTTTCAATGTGATAAAGGAGATTGGGTTCACATATTCTAAAGTAAGATCCTTGGGCATTTTAGAGTACAGTGGTATAGAATTCTTTCTTATTTTTATGTTGAGTCTTCTTAGAAAGCCCAGAAATGAACTCTCCTTTCCCTGACCTTCTATTCAAGATATCTCAAGTCATAGAACTGCTTACTTTAAAAGAAATATGTTTATATTTTGTGCACCTACCAGCAAAAGAGTGCTAACGTACTATTGGGGTTAAAAAAAATCCCCTAGTTTGTGCAACAGGGACTGACTATATCTACCATTTGCTACCATGCCATTCTCTGCCTCATATAAATCTTGGCACATAAAGAGTGCCTAATAAATATTTGTTGAATCTATAAATAAATGAATGAAGAAGTGAACTAAATGATCTCTACATTTCTTCCAGATTTAACCATCTCTGGTTTTGCCATTGTTTGGGAGAAACCACTGACTGCCCCAAATCTACTGTCACTTGTTCCTACATCTGTCCCCATGTGCATCCTCTCTTGGAGGAAACGTGTCCCAGTTCCCTTCAGAAAAGCTTTTCTAACATGGTGCCTTACATAGAGTAAATGTACAGTAAAATTTGTTGATCTGAATTGAAATGGGGGAAAAAAAGCCTTCTGTGAAAAGCTGACAGTGCAATTACATTACCTCAATCACACATTCTTTGTTGACCATATGCTCAGTGTTCAGGAACATATGTTATGTTTGTTTTTAGTAATTTTACTCTCTATTTCACAATGGTGAGCTTTGCACAATCCCCATATGATCAGTGTCTAAAACATTGTAATTCTTCCTTTTCATCCTTCTCTCTCTCTCTCTCTCTCTCTTTAATGAGTGCTTGATATTTCAGTAATGGAGCTGAATATCATTTAGGACTTCATGTCACACACATAACACACACACACACACACACAGGAAAAGTAGGACATGCGAAGAAATGCCATTATAGACCAAAGCAACTGAACTTCACAAAAATAAAAAAAAGATAGTTTCAGATAATGGAGGTTAGATGGGTAAAGGATAATGTCATTTTGTCATAAACGTGCATAAAGCACAAAGTGGGACAAAGTTTTATTAATTAGAAATAATGATTCTGAGATAAATTACATTACTGTTTAAATAAGGACAGGTTGAATTCAGTCTGATATTTTATCCTCTAGAAAATTCATAGACACTTAAAAAATACTTTTAAAAAGTCAATCTTTACTTATGACATTATAAGCATCTTTCAAGATGTCTGGCAAATATACTGTATTATGAATAACCCAGAGGGGATAGGTTACTAGTTACATAACTATGGCAATGTTTTTCTGGCTGAAAAATTCAATATGTAAATAACAAAAGACAACCAAAATCTACATATTTCCAGCCACCTTCAGTGAGAGGGTAATTAGACAATATTCCCCAACCTTGATGCGGTCTTTTGTATTATAAGATAGCTTAGGGACGAATATCCAACAGAAAAGATTATGAAAGTGAGAGACAGGGAGAGACAGGGAAATAGTTGCTCAGATAGGAAAAAACAAGACAAAACAAAAAGATTACTTTATATTTTAAGATTTATATGAAAAAAGTGTTTTAAGAAATCAGCTGAAGGAAAGAACCATTATCATCATCATCGTGATCATCATCATCATCATCATCATCTCAGGATCTCACTGAAAATAACTTATTTATCTAGCAAGAATAGTTTTTCTAGCTGCCTTGGAGAATTTTGAAAAATGTACATAAGTCCCTTTTATCTGTGTCTGTGTGACTACAAAGAGACTTTCTGAATTCTGAATAAAGCCACCTAGTGCTATTTATAATTTACAAGAAGGGAAGTTTAGAGTAAAGAAATTGTTAAAATTTATTTAAATGATATATACTCTTCTTCCGAACTCCCTCAAACAAAATTTAGGATTCTGTTTTGTTTTCTGGTTTTTAATGCTGCTTTGTTGGCCAAAAGGAGAGGAAAGGATACCTTGACTTTCAGGAACATCTAGGATGCTCATTTCTTTTCTTTCTTTCCTTTCTTTCCTTCCTTCCTTCTTTTTCTTTCTTTCTTTCTTTCTTTCTTTCTTTCTTTCTTCTTTCTTTCTTTCTTTCTTTCTTTCTTTCTTTCTTCTTTCTTTCTTTCTTTCTTTCTTTCTTTCTTTCTTTCTTTCTTTTTCTTTCCTTCTTTCTTTCTCTTTCTTCCTCTTTTAATTTAAATTTTAGTTAACATATAGTACAATATTAGTTTCTGGAGTAGAATTCAGTAATTCATCACTTACGTACAACACCCAGTGCTCATCACAAGTGTCCTCTTTAAGACCCATCACCCATCTAGCCCATCCCCCAACCACCTCCCTAGTTTATTATAAAATATTTTATACTGATCTCACTTTTGTCTACAGAAGATAACACTCATCGTATACAGAGACTGACATAGAAAATTCAGTTAGCTAAATAAAGAACAATAGCAGTTAACTAAGTAAATAGCAGGGAAACAGATTGAATATCATTTCTTCAAACTTCTGCACAAAAATAGAGTTTAATGGTTTTGATATCATTATATCTCTAACATAATACCTAATTGGCCTGGTTGAAAGGCTTTTTTTTTATTCCATTTACATCTAGTTACCTTATCTTACCTCAAAAATGAAGTGCCTTTAAACATACAGTGTTAATTAAGTACAGGGCTTAGCAACCAATGAGCTGGGGACAAAGAACCTAGGAAACCCATACTAAGAAGGATTTGAACTTGAATTCTAGGAAAAGATGCCAAGTAGGTAGAATTTTCTTTTCCAAGCCACCTTACCCTTTGACCATCAGTGCTACAGTATCTTCTCTGGGACTTTGTTTTCTTATGCTCTCTGTGACCCAAACTCATCCCTACACCCAATCTCCTCATCCTCACCTCCCCTTCCACAGTGGCTTACAGTTCAAAATGACAGATTTTAATCTCTTCCAACACCAATTCCCCAACTCAAAATCCCTATTTCCTAAAGAAATATCCTAATGATGTAAAGTAAAATGATTGAAAACCTAAAAAATACAATCTATGATAAGATAAAGTAGAAATAAACTCTCTGGTTTATTTAATATTTATCATTTCATATTCACTCGTTGTATTCTTACTGCTGCTAATTCAAAAAAATATTCTAATGTAGTTAAGAGAATGAGAAGAAATTAAAACATAAGTTGCATGCGAGGTTCCCTTTCCTTTCAGCAGGGTGAATTCAGGTGGATGCTGGAGCTAGCTCATAATGACGTGGACGATGTGCAACGGTACCCAACTACAGTTTGGTGATATACTATAGCTTAAACATGGTGGGAGTATTTACACCCAAAAATAAGTCAATGTTACAAATCAGATGTTTCCCCCATAGAATTGATTGATAAACATTTATTATCCCCTTACTGAATGAATTAGATGATATGATAAATGTTCACATTGTTGGGAAATAATTGTAGTGTTAGCAAAGAATTAGAGCACGATAGCATGCCTGGGGGAACAGTACCTGCACCCACTCACCAGAAGCAAATATGAGTCCCGTATAAAATTTCATTTAAAAAAAGTCTATACTGATAGCTAAGAAAAAGGTTGAAAGCTACTAGTTTTTACATCTCTGAAAACTAAGTCCCTCAGCCCTGTCGTTTGATGTTTTCTGTAACCAACATCTTTTGGATAAGTGACTTAGAAAGTTCCATCTTATATTTTTTACATTATTTCTAGATGTTTGTTAGTATTTGTACAATGTACAAGTGTGCTTTAAACACATTGCATTTGTAAAATCCACTTGTTCTTTCATTTATATGCAAACTACCCGCTACTGGGAAAGGAGAGTAGAATTCTAGATCCGTAATCTTTATTTTCTGGGGCTGCTGTGAAGCATTACCAAAGACAGTGAGTTGGGAAAGGAAATACCATGAGGAACATAATAGGAACTCGATATAAAATGATCAATTCAAGCACATAAAGGACTGTAACAAGCAGTTGTAGTATGGCATAGGGAAAATAGCAAGGACCTTTGGAATCGGAAACATCTGGATTTAAACACAAGTGTCTTTATGTGCTAACTGTATGATTTTAATAACGTTATTTAATGTTCTTGTGGTTCAGTTTTCTCATCCGTAAAACTGAAACAATACCAACCACACTAGGCTGTTTCTAGGATTAAATAGGATGACATATGAAAAGTGCCTAGTAATAATGTCCAGTAATATGATAATAAGTATTTAAGGTTTTAGAAGGTTTTAATAGGTATGTATGCCGGTATGTTTTATATATATATATACATATATATATGTACACACACATACATACACAAATATGTAGTAGGAGCATATTTGGATATTTCATGCTAGGTGGCCTGTATTTCCTGTTTAAAAATCTTTTCGGAGGGAAATAATTTGAATTTAGGTAATCTCAAGCAATGACATGAGGAAACTAGCTCTGGCTCAGAGATGAACACACACCAGAAGAGCATTTCATGGAATCATGGAAGTTTAGAATCAGAAAGAATCCTAGGAATAAATTAATCCAATCAGCTCATTTGACGGGTGATGAACCAGGCAGTTAAGGAATCAATTCATGAAAATACAACTGTAAGTTAAATGATTTGGCCATGAGCATGTTACATGATTTCTCTGAATTTCCTCTTTAGTAAACTGGGTCAACATGGGTTTATTTCTCAGATTAAATGAGATAATCCAAGTGGTCAAGTAACAATCAGAGCCCTGAGATATTGGAATATTGAGTTACAATAAAAGATAAAGTCCATGAAATAATTTTATACTTGTTCACCTGCTTGTAACCAAACTGACTCTATGTGCTGTAGGACTTGAGCTTAATAATTTACTTCTAAAACATTAAACTGTGAAAGCCTTCTTTCCTATAAAGGATGATGTGGCTATTGATCTAAATATAGTTTCTAACTATGTATTGTTTCTCTGTGCTGCAGAAAAATAAAGAAGAAGAAGAAAAAAGAAATGTTTGTCATTCCTAGACTCAAAGGCTGCTAGAGCAAGGAAGAGAGAAATTCCAAATATGTAGGAGGCAACATGATGTGTGTCTGCATTTTCTGCCCCATTACATTTTGTAGTTCATGGTCATACCATAAATTTGTTTTGAAATATATGACACACCATGGTGGAAAATGCAGTCAGCTCCTTGGTGTTCTGAGATAGGAAATGACTGTGACAAACCACAAAGTCCTGGATGTATAACAGCCAGTTTCCACTTTGCCCACGATTCTCTGTTGCTATCATAGCAATTGCTCTCTGCCTATGCCTGAGACGTGGGTGGTGGAGTGAGAAGGGCAGACATGGTGCCTACAGGATGGAGTCTCCCGTAGATAGGATGTACTGAGAGCAAAGATTGCAGAAGTGGGGCCACCTGGGTGGCTCAGTCCATTAGGCGTCTGCCTACGGCTCAGGTCATGATCCCAGGATCCTAGGATGATCCCAGGGTCCTAGGATCAAGTCCTGCATTGGGCTCCCTGCTCTGTGGGCTGCTTCTCCCTCTCCCTCTGTCTGCCTTTCCCCCTTGTGCGCATGCTCGCTCTCTCTCTCTGTCAAATAAATAAATAAAATTTTAAAGATATTCAGAAGCATATTGGGTGTGTGCCTGACCCTTCAGAATCTTTGAGAGTCCTCAGAATCTCTGACAGTGTATATAAACATGCCAGATCTCAAACTCTTTCCATAAAGACTAACAATTCAAAGTTTATCTTTAACCTCATATATGGAAAATGGATGGAAGCAGATTAAACCAGTCTTATAACCTATTCTTATTCATACTATAATATTGATAACAAAATTGTTAAGGCTGGAGCTATTTTAAAGATGAACAGTCTAAAAGTAAAAATAAGAGAAAATATAACAGCAAACTTAAATACAGCATGAAATCAAAATCGCTCCCATTTCCCGAGATGCTGTCCAGTTCCCCAAGGATCCCACTTTTAATTCTTACCACAATTCATCTGCATTCAGCTTACTTACCATTTTTTTATAACTCCTTAGTTGGGTGCATTATGCTATATCTATACAAATGCAGTGGATACATTTGCATATATTTAATTTTGTATGTATGCTCTATTAATAGATTCAAATTTTGCTCACTGGAAATTTTGAATATTTATTTTAAGAAAACAAGTCATAAAAGCAACTTGCATATTTTGGATATCAAATCTTTAGCCTCAGGAGTCAAATATTTTGTTGCAATAATAGCCCAGTGAGAATATGGAAGGCTCTAATTGTCTTCTTAAATCTGGCCTTACCTGTTTTTAAAAGTAATTTCTTGCCTCATCTTTTATAAATTTGACCACTCTTTTTGTTCTACTCTTATGTCCTGCCTCCCCATATCTTGGCATGCCATATTTAATAGCTTCTCTATCTACTATTTGAAGTTGGATTTCCTTTATTCATTTTTTAAAATTGCCTTGCCTACGTGTCAAAAGGTGCCCCTCATCCTCATAGTTCGGGATTTAATGAACAAATCCATGTTCACCATATATGCACCATTTGTGATTAAGTGGATGTCAATCATGTCTTTTTTTAGCTTCCGCTACTCCAAAGTCTTTTTGTCAGGGTTAGTCCTTCTAGTCTGTTGTCATATAGTCGCCCTAACACCTCCTCCGCTTCACTTATCACTCAAATTAAACTTTCCTGAGCATTTTGAATTTCACTCTTGGTTTCAGAGGTAACAAGAACTGCGCACAGTAACCTAGGGCAGAAACAGCACAGTTAGATTCTTCATAACACCTTAGATAATGATAATGATGATAATAAAAATACAATACATAATAATAATTGTAGCTTGAATGGTATCCAACACATAGTAAGCAGCCAGTAAGTGGAGAATATTACAATCTGTTATTAGTTATAATTTATTGGGTCCTATTCCTCTCCAGGCACTGCATATATAGCCTCTTATATAATCAGGGACTTCGCGTACACCATCTCCTTTAGTCTTCCTAGCTCTCTTGTAAAATAGGTACTACTTAAAGAGATTAAGCAACTTGCTTGAGTCACACAGCCAGTAAATGCTAGAAAGGATTCAAAACCCGGTCTTCCTGATTTCCAAAAAGTAAACATGCTCTTTTTCATCGAAGCCATCACTACTATACCAACTGATGTACTAATCAGTAAACAATCAGGTATTATTTATCATTTTACTATGCTTGCTGCTGTACAGCTTACAATAGGATGGTATCTCTTCTGCTGTTAGGGAGTACAGAACCCATTTGGGTGCATGAGGTGAACGTATACAGAACAATAGCATTATAATAATGATTCTGCATAACATGAAGTATTGCATGATGTGAACGCTAAAGGTCTGTTTCAATTAGCAAGGATATGTGAGATGGCTCTTGCCAAAATGCTTTAAATAATTCCAGATTCAGCTTTATAGAATTTGGAGAAGAAAGTAAACCTTCATTTTTTTTTTCCTTTTCAGTGTTCTTTTAGACAACAATGGTTTGTAAATAAAGAACACTGATATGTAACATTAACACTTATTATACAATAAATAAGATTTTTGGAATTAAAATATCAAGCCCTAGATTGCAAATGAAGCAAAAGGTAGGACAACTTTATGAATACATTACTAAGTATATGTCTAAATTCCCTATTACTTAAAATGTTTGTACAGCTTTTGAGAAGAGTTTTTTTTTTTTTTTTTGGATATTCAAAAGGACAATTGTCTAATTAGAAAGAACAATTAACCCCTTTTATATTCCTTATCTTTCTAACATCCCATCTATATTTAAAGTTGGTATTGTTTGTCGAGGTGCAAACATGTTTTCAATTCCTGAGACTAGAATTTCTGTGTTAGCTGACATTTAATTAAAAGGAGTATGAAAGATTTGTTTTAAAGGTACAATCATACTCTCCCACTGATAAACAATAAACACATGCCAAGATTTTATTTAACTAATTAGTTAATGAAAGAATCCGTGAGATGTTACAACTGGTTCAAGAAACACTCAATAAACCACACAGATATAGGTAAATAAGGAAGGCTGAACTGAATTTAAAAATATATGCAAAATAGGTCTATCTACAGGGCAAAAATCAATTGCATCACTACTGTAAATGTATATGGACAAGAATTATTTACACTAATTATTAATTTTCTACAATTTGCAAGGCTGTGAAATAGACAATAAAAGGGTGAGATAATCCGCAAGTATTTATTAGGCAGAATATATGGTAATGATTTTGGTTCATTGCAAGGTATTTTACATTTTCCTCCACCTCTGGAGTGATGGAGAAAGACTCTTCCTACGTGTCCTGTGGTTTGCAACAGAGCGTAGGTGTTAAGAATATTTATAAGTTGTTATAAAACTATGCAAACGAAACTGCAATTCCCTCCTGAACATTATTTTTTTCATTAGAATCAAGTTTCTTTTAAAAGGGTAGGAAAACTGGAAAAAAAAAAAAAGAAAAAGAATATGACCTATGGACGTAGTGTGGATAGATGGGTTAGATTCCTCTCCATTGAGAAATTTGTTGAATAGACCTGACCCTTCCTGGCTGCAGCAAAAGGCAAGTCAAGGTCACGATGAGGGTCAGATCTCTTCTCTGAGTCTCCTGGGAAGATCCTTCTTGTAGTGTCATGAACATTTTCTATGTAAGACCTATGAAGGGTTACTACCTGGTGGCAGAGGTTGGATGAACTAATGTCAATGTACTTTAAGGTAGCATTTGATGGGGCTTTCTCAGAGTTTCACATGGCAAAAAAAAAGTGGGTACTTCACAAGTCTACTGAAGAAAAGTCCATTCTTTACACTTCTAGATATCTTTTTGAGTAGTTCTTTCATCCTCATGAGCAAAGATTCTTATTTAGACTTTAAAAATATGATTTTAATTACACTGTCAGCCAAAGTATGGAGAGAGTGCTATGAATTCTTGGAACAAGAAGACTTCTGCTAAAATTGAAATAATGTCACCAGCATAATTTTGTTTTTTGTACTCTTTGACTGCTGTGTCTTTCAGTACATTTCTGAGAATAACAAAAGGCTTAGAATTCTGGACATAAACACTGATACCTGCATTTTTATTTTTCTCTTTTGATTTAAAGCAGCAGAGCTTAAGCTACTTCCACTTGCTTTATTTTGTTTTTCAATATTCTCTGTTTCTACTTGAGTGCACACTCATAACCCATCATCCTGTCTTTGTATTTCACGTACCCTGCAAAATCCTTGTTCCTCTATAGATGTAGGGTTTTTGTTTTCTGTTTTGTTTTGTTTTCAAGACATTGGTCCAAAACAGAGCTTAAAGTCTTGTAATTAAATATTCTCTGGCTGATAATCTGGGCAGACCATTTTTTGGAAGTTAGCAGAGACAAAGCCTAAGTTTAAGGCCAGGAATCCTAAAAGATATGCCTGCCTGATCTCGAAGTTCCACCAGGTTGGGACATGCCCTTTCATTCACAAGTGTCCCTGTGGTCTGGTCCTTTCTTACTTTGTGATGATGAATAGTCTTCTTCATCTAGGGTATCTTGAAGCTTTAAAATTTCCTTGACTTTCCTTCCAGGAAAACACACTTGACATTGCATTTGTTCCCACAGCATCTGGTTATGTGCTGGACTACTTACTGATGAACTTAGTAAATCTAGGGCAATACGTGTTTGATGGTGTATTTCCCAGAATGTTGGATTTAAATTAAATTTTTAAAAAAAGCAAAACTGGCATAAGTATTGGAGTGTGTACTTTTAATTTTAACAAACCATAATAAAATCAACCCTAAATTATGCTGTCTCCATTTACCACAACATGAGGGACAATTTAACACTTGGAAGAAGAAATCACCTAAAATCACAACTGAAAGTATTTAGTATTTTATTATTTTTTTAAGATTTTATTTATTTATTCATGAGAGACACACACACACAGAGAGGCAGAGACAGGCAGAGAGAGAAGTAGGCTCCTTACAGGGAGCCCAATGTGGGATTCGACCCCGGGACTCCAAGATCACACCCTGGGTCGAAGGCAGGCACTCAACTGCTGAGCCACCCAAGCGTCCCAAGTATTTAGTATTTTAAATTAAATAAAAATTTATTTGGGGAAGAAAATCTTAGCTATTTCCTAACTTCCTCTGGTTTAGAATATTACCACTACTTAGTTATTTGTATGTCAGTGGTTGCTCTTCATGGCCTTTACCATGGCCAAAAATGTCTTTTGGCAAAGGAAGACTGAAGGTGCTATATAAAAGCAAGGGAACAGTGGACAAGTCAAATTAGTAAGGCCAGCCTTGATAGCTAGAAATAACTGAGAGACCTTTTAGAACTTTCTTAAGAATGTCTAGGGGCAAAAAAATAGTGAATGAATGTGCCTAAGGGATCTAGGAATGCAATATGAGACAGAAGATTCCAACAATTTTAAGTAGGCACCTCACCCCTCTTCTGTGTTCCCTGAGGCTATGAACACCCTATGTTGACACACAGAGGGAATTATTCTATTATATTTATGATGAGTAACGTGTGTGTGTGTGCGAGTGTTAAATAAACTCAAAAGACAGCAAACCCTCTAAAACAATGGTTCTCGGGATACCTGGGTGGCGCAGCGGTTTGGCGCCTGCCTTTGGCCCAGGGCATGATCCTGGAGACCTGGGATCGAATCCCACGTCGGGCTCCCAGTGCATGGAGCCTGCTTCTGCCTCTGCCTATATCTCTGCCTCTCTCTCTCTCTCTGTGACTATCATAAATAAATAAAAAATTTAAAAAAATAAAACAATGGTTCTCAAATTTTAGCATGCATCATAATCAACTAGGGGTCTTCCTAAAACAGCAGTCCTAAATCCTACTTCAGACTCACTAATTCACTGGGTCTGGGGTAGAGCCAGAGAATTTGCATTTTCAACAAATTCCAGGTGAAGCCAATGTTATGGATCAGGGAACCACACTTTGAGAACACTGTGCAAACACAAAATGGTATATTTCCTTGGCCACAATTTGTGAATGTATATTACTTTTAGTGGAGAGATATGAATGAATTAAGCAAACAGGCTGCTATATTTCAGGCTGCTATAGCAAGTTCCCACAGATTGGGTGGCTTAAACCACATAAATTTATTCTCACAGAATAAATTAGCTTCTTAGAAGTTAAGAAGTCCAAGATCAAGGCACTGACAGATTCAGTGTCTGGTGAGTTTCTGTTTCCTGGATGGTAGAAAGCCATCTTTTCACTGTATTCTCACAAGGGGGACAGAGAGATCATCTCCCTATTATCTCTTCTTCAAAGGGCCTAATTCCATTCATCAGGGCTCCACACTCATGACCTACTTACTGCTAAAGGCTCCTAAAGGCCCCACGTCCTAATACCATCACATTAGGGATTAGGGCCTCAAAATAATTTGGGAGAGACACAAACATTCAGCCCATAGCAACAGAAAACAAAATCAATGCCTTAAGAATCTATATCCTGATAATATGCAACTGTTTTTCCAAATGTTATTTCTAATGTGGTTACCAACAGTTTTTTTTTTGTTGTTGTTTAAGTTCATTTCCTAACTTGGTTAAACTTCTCTTTTACTTAGGAATAAGTGTTTCATGCATGATTAGAATCCCCACTGGAGGAATTGTTAATGATTACCAAAACTAACTAGGGTGAATTAAACATGTATAAAATGTCAATTAAGTTTATGTAAACATTTAAGAACATCATCATTTTCCAATCAGGACCTGGCACTTTGTGGAAGTTAGGCACTTGCCTTGTACTATGTCCAACTAGTTTGTTGGCTAATTAAGTAGCAATAATAAAAAACACTTGAGGTTTTTAAGGATTAACGACCAGCTGGGAGGAGTTATTTGCTCCAAAAGCCATTAACTTCCTGTTAGTTAGTAACTCTTGGAAAATCTAGTTATAAATGGTAAATGAAAATAATCAGAATGGATAGGGTTCATATCGGTTTTGAGGGGATACTGTTTTATTATTTTTAAGAAAGCATTTTAGACTAGAAGTCAGTCCAGTGGCTCAATCCATTACTTAGTATTTCACTCTGTTCATAATGAAGCAAGAGTGACCTGTAGGTTAGTCTTCTTTTAGCTATTAACAACCAGCTGGAGAAGCTAAGGGCTATTTTTGCAATTATAATCTGTGAAGACTGAAAAACATTAAGATAAAGTGTCTACCTTATTAACAAGCAACTCATTTCCACACTTGAGTACGTATCAGTAGGGATCCCAGGTTCAATCTTCCTCACTGACCTCTTCCAACTCTTTAAGGACAGAGAGTAGTGAGGTGGCCCTTTACTGCACTTTCTGCTGGACTTTGCACTCTATTTTCAAAAGGCTGCAGAAGGGGGAGGGGATGGTTCTGGAAATAATGGCATAAGACTAAAAACTTTCAAACCCACTTTGAAAAAAAAACATGTTCATGGAAAGAAAAATGCATTTCTTGCAATAAAAAAGAGCATTTCGTATTTGTAGCTACCACAGTCATGGTGCTGAGTTTATAGGCAGAAGTCTAGATATTAGTAAAATGCTATGACCTTGGATAGATCAAAATTAGTTCACAATTATTAAATACTCATGGGGAGCAAGTCATTTGTCAGATGTGAAAAATTCTAAAGTCTCAGCTTTGAAGTAATCTATTGTCTCTGATTTGACCAATGAAGAAATGAGAATAGTGATGCTTATGTATCGGTCATTTGACAGATTTGAGAAGTGAGATTTGAAATCAGCATGAGAGGATCTATTGTTTTGGTAAAATTGAATAAGAGGTACATAACACAATGCATAAAATTATAGATCATTTTAGCTACTTTAACATATATAAGCAATACACAAAGGGAGTACAAGTTGACACACACAGCTATTGTGGGGAGAAAAAGAAAAGTAATAGGTTTTCTAGGATGTGAAACAAAACTCTGAAATTGAGGGTGGGGAAAATTAAAAACATTCAGAAATCATCAAATAACTCAGTTTAATATTTGAAGACTGCGCTGCCTTTTTTTCCCTAGTGACTCTCATTTCATTCTTTTTTTTTTGTTTTGTTTTTCTTTTTCTTTTTTTTTTAATTTATTTTTTATTGGTGTTCAATTTACTAACATACAGAATAACACCCAGTGCCCGTCACCCATTCACTCCCACCCCCCGCCCTCCTCCCCTTCTACCACCCCTAGTTCGTTTCCCAGAGTTAGCAGTCTTTACGTTCTGTCTCCCTTTCTGATATTTCCCACACATTTCTTCTCCATTCCCTTATATTCCCTTTCACTATTATTTATATTCCCCAAATGAATGAGAACATATAATGTTTGTCCTTCTCCGACTGACTTACTTCACTCAGCATAATACCCTCCAGTTCCATCCACGTTGAAGCAAATGGTGGGTATTTGTCATTTCTGATAGCTGAGTAATATTCCATTGTATACATAAACCACATCTTCTTTATCCATTCATCTTTCGTTGGACACCGAGGCTCCTTCCACAGTTTGGCTATCGTGGCCATTGCTGCTATAAACATCGGGGTGCAGGTGTCCCGGCGTTTCATTGCATTTGTATCTTTGGGGTAAATCCCCAACAGTGCAATTGCTGGGTCATAGGGCAGGTATATTTTCAACTGTTTGAGGAACCTCCACACAGTTTTCCAGAGTGGCTGCACCAGTTCACATTCCCACCAACAGTGGAAGAGGGTTCCCTTTTCTCCGCATCCTCTCCAACATTTGTGGTTTCCTGCCTTGTTAATTTTCCCCATTCTCACTGGTGTGAGGTGGTATCTCATTGTAGTTTTGATTTGTATTTCCCTGATGGCAAGTGATGCAGAACATTTTCTCATATGCATGTTGGCCATGTCTATGTCTTCCTCTGTGAGATTTCTGTTCATGTCTTTTGCCCATTTCATGATTGGATTGTTTGTTTCTTTGGTGTGGAGTTTAAGAAGTTCTTTATAGATCTTGGAAACTAGCCCTTTATCTGATATGTCATTTGCAAATATCTTCTCCCATTCTGTAGGTTGTCTTTGAGTTTTGTTGACTGTATCCTTTGCTGTGCAAAAGCTTCTTATCTTGATGAAGTCCCAATAGTTCATTTTTGCTTTTGTTTCTTTTGCCTTCGTGGATGTATCTTGCAAGAAGTTACTATGGCCGAGTTCAAAAAGGGTGTTGCCTGTGTTCTCCTCTAGGATTTTGATGGAATCTTGTCTCACATTTAGATCTTTCATCCATTTTGAGTTTATCTTTGTGTCTGGTGAAAGAGAGTGGTCTAGTTTCATTCTTCTGCATGTGGATGTCCAATTTTCCCAGCACCATTTATTGAAGAGACTGTCTTTCTTCCAATGGATAGTCTTTCCTCCTTTATCGAATATTAGTTGCCCATAAAGTTCAGGGTCCACTTCTGGATTCTCTATTCTGTTCCACTGATCTATGTGTCTGTTTTTGTGCCAGTACCACACTGTCTTGATGACCACAGCTTTGTAGTACAACCTGAAATCTGGCATTGTGATGCCCCCAGATATGGTTTTCTTTTTTAAAATTCCCCTGGCTATTCGGGGTCTTTTCTGATTCCACACAAATCTTAAAATAATTTGTTCTAACTCTCTGAAGAAAGTCCATGGTATTTTGATAGGGATTGCATTAAACGTGTATATTGCCCTGGGTAACATTGACATTTTCACAATATTAATTCTGCCAATCCATGAGCATGGAATATTTTTCCATCTCTTTGTGTCTTCCTCAATTTCTTTCAGAAGTGTTCTGTAGTTTTTAGGGTATAGATCCTTTACCTCTTTGGTTAGGTTTATTCCTAGGTATCTTATGCTTTTGGGTGCAATTGTAAATGGGATTGACTCCTTAATTTCTCTTTCTTCAGTCTCATTGTTAGTGTATAGAAATGCCACTGACTTCTGGGCATTGATTTTGTATCCTGCCACGCTACCGAATTGCTGTATGAGTTCTAGCAATCTTGGGGTGGAGACTTTTGGGTTTTCTATGTAGAGTATCATGTCATCGGCGGAGAGGGAGAGTTTGACTTCTTCTTTGCCAATTTGAATGCCTTTAATGTCTTTTTGTTGTCTGATTGCTGAGGCTAGGACTTCCAGTACTATGTTGAACAGCAGTGGTGAGAGTGGACATCCCTGTCTTGTTCCTGATCTTAGGGGAAAGGCTCCTAGTGCTTCCCCATTGAGAATGATATTTGCTGTGGGCTTTTCATAGATGGCTTTTAAGATGTCGAGGAATGTTCCCTCTATCCCTACACTCTGAAGAGTTTTGATCAGGAATGGATGCTGTATTTTGTCAAATGCTTTCTCTGCATCCAATGAGAGGATCATATGGTTCTTGGTTTTTCTCTTGCTGATATGATGAATCACATTGATTGTTTTACGGGTGTTGAACCAGCCTTGTGTCCCAGGGATAAATCCTACTTGGTCATGGTGAATAATTTTCTTAATGTACTGTTGGATCCTATTGGCCAGTATCTTGTTGAGAATTTTTGCATCCATGTTCATCAGGGATATTGGTCTGTAATTCTCCTTTTTGGTGGGGTCTTTGTCTGGCTTTGGAATTAAGGTGATGCTGGCTTCATAGAACGAATTTGGAAGTACTCCATCTCTTTCTATCTTTCCAAACAGCTTTAGGAGAATAGGTATGATTTCTTCTTTAAACGTTTGATAAAATTCCCCTGGGAAGCCATCTGGCTCTGGACTCTTGTGTCTTGGGAGGTTTTTGATGACTGCTTCAATTTCCTCCCTGGTTATTGGCCTGTTCAGGTTTTCATTTCATTCTTTAATACACTGTGTTCTCTGTCTGCAAGTGGTCTTCAATGAATGGAAAGGAATTGGATTTGTGTCCAGCATTTGCCAGCAAGATGTTGGGTGACTTGGAACTCCTCACTTAAATTTTCTATATACCAGCTTCTCGGTCTGTTTGTTAGAGTACTGGGATTAGGTCATTTTCAAGGTTTGATCTTGCTCTAACCATCTCTGCCTTCAGAACCTCTTCGTAATGGACCAGCTTTAAGATACATAGTGAGAATTGAGAGCAAGTGCAAAATGTGACTCCAACTGAAAGGTCATTGGAAAAGGTGCCAATTTCAGAACTATGAAAAAATGCCTACTTCAACTCCCTAGGATTGTTAGCTATTGTTGTATCAGAATTGATTGTGAAATGAGGCAGCACCCTTTCTAACTTCAGTCCAGGGTCTCATTGTCTTAACCATACAAAACCACTTACTCCTTCCATCTGGGTCCTGACCTCCAGTGTTACTGTACAAAATTCCACATCAGCCCTAACTCTCTTCTGTGATCCCAACTAGTACCTCATATGTATGTGCCATTTTCTTAAGGGACTTCTCTCTTTATTTTGTAAGAACTACAAAATCTCAGAAGTAAATCTCTGTTGACTTTATTCCTGTGTCAATCACTTCTTGGAGAAAATATTTGTTAATTTTTACAGATGGCTTTGAAAGACAACGTCTTAACTTCAAGAAATGGCACTCCTGTAAATGTTAGGAATTTCAGTTAGCATTACCGAGTAGTAAAGAAATTGCACAGTGTAGCAGGAGATATCCCTGTGCTATCCATTAATCCGTAAAGTTTAAATGACCAAGGACTCCACGTCAGACCTAATCTGTATCACAAGAAATTTGAATTACCTAACAAAAACAAAGTGGTTAAAATATGGAATCTGGAATAAGGCTCTGATTTTTTTTTTTTTTTTAGGCTCTAGATTTTGAATCTCATCTTCTATGAATAGGTGTGTGATCTTGGATTACAGGTGGTTGTAACCTCTCATCTATACAATCTCTCCGTTTCTCCTCACTAGTTAAATGAGGATAATAATAATTTCTAGCTCTTAATATTTTGAGGAAGAATTAGTTATACATTATATACTTATTAGACACTTATGTTTATATTGATATTATATATATATGTATACATATTATACTTAGGACAGTAGTAGAAAGTACTATAATTCTGGTAATTGTTATTATAATTAATTCAGTCAAATATAGTACAAATCTTGATAAATTTTCAGTTGAGACCAAGTATTATGGAGGAAGCATTCTCCTGAAGTATATGGCTTCAACTTGATTGCTCCTCTTGGTAGACAAGAGAAGCAATCTGATAGAGCATGGTATTGATTAACTGTGAATCATGGAAGAGAAATGGTGGCCATTCTTTAAATAAGGAATAACAAAATTTAACCTCTCATTTCTGACTGGGAAATCGCCTAGTTAAAAAATGCCTAAATTGTAATTAGTGAACTAAGGAAGATACATTTCCTTTAAAGCTTATACTGAAAACATCACCTTTTAAATGGAAAACAAAATGAAATTCCAAGTTCCCTAAGTCAGTTGGACATGGAATATAAAGATACATACAGTATTGGAAAATAAAACCCCAAAAAAGCTTAAGCATAGAAAGATCTGCTCAGAAAATCTCCACCATTTAGATCCAAGAAAGAATTTTTAAGACAAAACAACAAAACATCTACATGACAAGCTATCAAAAGTAAAAATGCATGTTAATATTATTTAATGACTTTTCAATATGCAGAAACTTTTGAAACATGTCAATGACACAATGCACATGCTCCTTTTTCAAGGCTCCTTATACCCTGAAAATATTTACTTTGACATTTATTGGATTATTTATAATCATCTTCATTAATACACTGGGGTAAGCATCCCAAGGAGATCAGAAAGTTGTATTTTCCCCAGATCCTTCCCTCCCACTGTTTTCTGGCTGGTAGCTTATTGTCTTCTTTTGATTTTGTGAGAATAACCAGCCAAGCAAATGATTTTTGAAAATGTGCCAATTTGGGCCTCACAGAAGTTTAACAAATTAGCTTCTTTTGATTCAATAGAAATTGCCATGGAAGACAAAACTGGGGCATTTTTTCACCCAGAGAGTGGAATTCCTATTTAATCTTCTTGCTCCTGTGGATTGAACTTGAAATAGGGGAAATATGAGGAACTATGTTTTCTCAGTTCTCTTGTTCCCATAAGGCCATGGGTTTAACGTCAAACTTGCCTGGCCATTCACTGAACTCACACTCTTATCCAAACAGAGCACTCTCAGAATCTTGTAGTTCAACTGTTTATTTTATATTTAGTAACCTGGGGGGAAAATGAGTGATAGAATAAAGCTATAAAATTAAGGGAAGGGTAGAAAGTACAGTAATCCCTGAGGGAAAGAAAATGAACAGTCTATTCATCAAATCTGACAATATGTATACATCTTAAGAGAAGATGCAAATGTGAAATCACTTGTGGAGATTTAAGGAACATAGACCATTTTACCTGAACCTTCCCAATTACTTCAGCAATTAAATGCAATCGCTTTCTCCTGCTTGCTGTAGAAGTGGCTGCAGACAAAATCCACAGATTTTTGAATGAAAGTGCTTATGTAAGCTCTGTCTTAAAATAAAAATGGTGACTCATGCAACTTTGCTTAATACTGTAGCTCATTAAACTTGGCTTGTCTAGCTTTCTTTCAAAGTCTAGTCACATTTTAGCAAATGAAGGTATGAGTCTTACACACCCTTATGGTCAGTTCTTTCCCTGATCCCAATGTTGGTGGGTTTCTGTTTGGGGTGTGTGTGTATGCTATTATTTTTTCTAAAGCCTTGAAGCTTTATTATTTCTCCAGATTAGTGGAGTTTTCGTCCATCATTTCCCCTTAGGTAATGTCCAACTCAGAATAATAACAAGTGTTCTGCTTTCTTATTTTGTGTAAGACTTGTGTAAAGCGGTAAATAATTAATCAAACTGTATTCCAGGGGTTTGTTTTCTTCCCTATACACTTTCTGTGGTTCAAACAATCAGGAGGGGTTGCAAAGGAGGATCAAACATAGCATATGTACAAGGCAAAAGGCTTCCTGTTGTCATGGTAGTTGCTATGTGGTTTTAAAAAGTAGTCAGAGAGAGGGTTAATGACTTTCCAACTATTGGAGGAAAAGAAGAGAGAGAGAGAAAGATGGTAAAGACATTCACACAAAGCCAGGATTTTCTGTGCCGTGATTGAAACCCCTTGTAAGCATCGAAGCAGATCTTTGTAAAGGCAGTTTTCTCTGTCCTATTGTGCATTAGTTTTGATTTGCTTCTCTCCATTTTCGGATGGAGAGAAGCATCTCTGTTCTTGAGGACTCTTGAAGAGAAACTGAAAGACTGCCATCATTTTTGCTTAGATGATTTTTAAATGAAGTCCTCTAGAAAACTAGTTCCTGCTTTCTGCTCAGATTCTTCTGAGGTAACCACTTCAGATGACTTTCAGTGCTGAGAACATTAACTGTAATACAATACCAGCCTTGAAAATGCACCTGCACCCATTTAAAGAAAGTGCGTGTTACAGAATAGCAGCTTCTGTGATCAGAAAATCACTGGAGGTTTCACATATCCCAGAATATGGAAAAGGCAGTCTTTTGTGGTTTTTTTTTTTTTTTTTTTTGTCTTTTGTCTTCCTTTGGTACCTGTGTATTTATAATCAATCGAGCTAAATAAAGTTCACTGATTTTCCTGGGCTTTTCTCTCTGTTTTTTTTTTTTTTTTTTAACTTTGTCCCAAGAAAATTTGACCAAGTTTAAGCTGCCTTTAAAAGTACACTTCGCTAATTTTTTATTTCCTAATGTCCATCCCTTATTTGACTATCTTTGGTGAAAAAAATTGTTCTAGATAATTATCTAAACTTTAATTTTGTACTTACAAATACATGGAAGAAATCCATAAGAGGAAGTAACTAAGGGAGTGCTGTGGGAATGGAGAGAATTTTTTATTTTTAAAGTGTGTGTTTCCACATGCTCCTTTAACAACAGACATCTGGCCCCATGAAAATTAAACTAAGGCAGTGCTTCTCAAACTTGAGTATTAGGGTCACCTGGAGGGCTTGTTAAAAGACAGAATGGTTGGTCCCATACCCAGAGTTCTGGTTCTTTAGGTCAAGAGTAAGGTCCAAGAACTTGGTTTGTTACTAGTTCCTCGGAGATGCTGCCAGTGGTGACCTATTAACCACACATTGGAAGTCACTGAAATAAGGGAACAGAGACTCGCCAGTTATAAATTCCTCTTGAAGAAGATGCTCCACCACAAGGGGCTTTTCCTCCCTTTAGAATTGAACACCTTGGATTGATACAAGAGAGCTTGGTTCTTGTCTCATGGAGTCGAAGAATGACTCTCATAGACAACAGAGAGGGAGCAAAATGATGTTAAGTTTATTAAGCAGAGATACAGAGAAAGCCCTCAGAAGGGGAGGGGCCCCGATAGGGTTGCCACAGGGCTTGTAGGGTTGGTCCTTTATTGAAAAACCTAACCAGGGAGCCCACGGCCTTGAGATGCTTGTGCAGTCTTGGTTTGAGCAGAGCCTATTGGTAACACCTTCATGCCTTATTTCTTTGTGGTCTGGGGAGTTTCTGTGATTACTTAGTAGCCATTAAAGGGGGATACTCCCTAACGTTTTGGAACTAGGGAGCCTGGTGTTTTGTTTTTGCTCTTCTTTTTTGTTTTTACTGTCTTATCTCTGTTTTTTGGGGATGGGTAGGAGGCTGGCTCTGGGTCTTTTGGTATCCTTGGGGTTTATGGGAGCCCACAGATTTCTGGGAGCCTGCCTCTGGGCCTTTCCCTTATCTTTCCCTGCCGAGGCCCATCTGGCCCTAACTCATTCCTACATCAGGAGGATGCTGGGAAAACTTGAGTAAAAGTTTCTTTCTGAGAAAAATGGCCACTCTACCAAAAACCTAAATTTATACATTATCTCACTTTTAATTAGTTCCAAGGATATGTTTTGTGAGATTTTTAGCTACCCCTCCCCCAGATATCACTTAGAATTTTACCTGGTTTCTGTTTTCAATTTTTTTTCAGTCTGGAGAAATAATTGGCATACATTGCTGTGTGAGTTTAAGATGTACAGCATGGTGGTGTGATTTACATACACTGTGAAATGATTACCATGCTAAGTTTAACAACTATCATCTCATAGAGATGATAAAAAGAAAAGGAAAAAGAAATTCCCCACGCAAGTACAACTTTTGGCGTTTACTCTTAACAATTTTCCCCACATATTATACAGTGGTGCTAGCTGTAGTTATCATGCCATACATTATATCTCTAGTACTTATTTCTCTTATAACTGGAAGTCTGTACTTTTAACCACCTTCCTCCAGTGCTAACCCCTACAAGTCCAATAATCTTTTTCTGTAAGTTTGGGTTTTTGTTTTTTTTCAGATTTCACATATAGGTGAGATTATATGGTATTTACCTTTTCTGACTTATTTTACTTAGCATAACGCTTTCAGCGTTCATCCATGTTGTACAAGTGGTAGTATTTCTTGTTTTTTTATGGCTGAATAATACTTCTCTGTATAAACATCTGATTTCTATTGTTGCCACCTGGTGCCAGTGGATTCCAAGTACTTTGGAAGCCAAAAATGAGCAAGCTGGCTGTAATTAAGTGCATTTGAATTAAGCAGAGACCGTTTGAAACAATACCTATAAGTTAAACAAAAGAAAAATTAAACTATTTGTAGGTGAAACTCTATTTGAGCAAAATAATGGTAATGAATAAGTGAAAAGAGTAAACATTCTCATGTTTTTAAACTTGGGTTATTTACTTTTAAAATGTTTTAAATATATTTTTTGTTCTTGTTGGCTGCTATAATTACTAGATATGATTTTGCAATCTCAACTTCTCAGACATACTAAATTTTTTTTCCACTTGCAAGGGGAAAAAAAAAACAAACAACCTACCTGCGAAGTCCTAGTTTCTGGTGTAAAATGGCAGCCTTAACCTCATTCTCTTAGGCAGCACTCATGCCTCTATTTACTAAAGAGATTTCCCAAGGAACTCACTTTATAATCTAACAGGATTAGAATATCTTGCAGCCAACTACAATAGTATTATTCCCTGAGCACCAATTTCTTAAAATTACATTATTGATAAGATAGTATATAAAAACAGGGAAAAATGGATCTGATATAGTAACCTTTTTCTCTTTTCTAGTTATGTTCTCAATCTCTGTATTGTATTGATAAATATGCACACCATTATGTGTACTAATGTTTTTTATGAAGTTGATTATAGAATTTTCATGTTCATAGTTATCATTTTGGTTAAACTAACTACATTAGTGTCCTCCAACTGCAATCACAAAATAGACTAGGTAGCTAAAAAACAAACAAACAAAAAAACCCCTATTTTTTCAGTTTTTGGAGGCTGAAATTTCATGATCCAGGTATCAGCAGAGTTCATATTTCCAGTAAGACCTTTGTCCCTGGCTCACAGACAGCCACATTCTTGTTGTGTCCTCACATGACCTTTTTTGTGGACAGGAAAAAGGGGATTTTGATGTCTCTTCCTCTTCTTATGAGGATTCCAGTCCCATTGAGTTTTTAAAGGCTAGATCTCTAAATGCAGTCACATTGGGAATTAGGGTTTTGACATGTGAATTTGAGGGGTAGAGGCATAATTTAGTCCATAAAACTAACAAAAGAACTGTTTTCTTATCAAAAGCAATAATAGACTAGTGATAGAAGTTTTTTAATTCTGAAAAAAGTATGTAGAAGCAAATTAAAATAACTTATACTACCATCACCCAGGAATAACCATTGTTGGTATTATTCTATATTCCTTCAGGATTATCAAGTATATTCACTTTTTAATAATTGAAATTATTATGACTGAAAGTTATAATTGAAATATTGCCTAAATGTACATAGTCCATCTTGTGTTTTTGTCATGATATATAATTTTTAATATTAAACATTTAGGTTAAAAAATATGTTCATTACTATACATCATGTTATAATAAATTTCGTTTTACATCTGTAACTAGAGATTTTGAGAAGTGAAATCATTTGCCCAAATTTATGAAAACACGATTTCTTACACTGACATTGTATAAAGTCGTAAGCCACATTTCAACCTGTTTCATAAAACAAGCAAGGAAACAAGAAATCATTATGGTTATATTAAGTGATGTAGAGGTCTTTGTTTTCTAGGATCAGTTTTAGTTTTATTTTCTTCTAATTTTCTTCCAAAATTTGTACCCTCTCTAGGGCATTTAATATAATGTAATTTGCATTTGCTAATTCATTTTACTATAATTTGGATTTGCTAATTTCAAAGTATTTTCTCTTATAAATGTCCCATTAACTCTAAGAGTACACAAAGGAAAAAAAAAATCATATTCTCCATCCCCAGCATAAGCATGCAGACACACAAAGGAGATACACCTGAGACCAAACAGCTATAACTGAGAGACTTCTTTTCGTGATGTGTTTAGAACCACTACCATTCTCTATATTTTCTCCTCCTGGACATATGTTGTGTGTGTGTGTGTGTGTGTAAAAGCCTATAGAGATATCATTTTATCTGCTTTAGCATATAGATATATCATTTTATCTATTTTATATCAGGTTAACCAAATATAATAAAATATCCACAAAACGGATAGCCATTACTATGAATATCATATGTAAAATTCTAGAAAATTTTTGCATGTTTTCCCCCATCCCACTTTTTGAACAGGTAGGGATTTCTTCCTTTTCTGTTGAATACTCCCCTGGCATCATCCATTATCTTTTCTTGCCCTGACATGGGCTTTAGTTAATGAAATACTCAGATCTCAGTGGCAGCCAATTTATAAAATGTGATAGGCTTGTAAAAATCCAGCTTACCAAGAAAAGCTTTTTTTTCCCCACTGTTTTCTCCCACAATTAGTGTCAGCTTCACCCAATCAGTGAACGAAATTATCTTTAATTAAATATAAAAGAAAAAGAGAAACAGAACAACACCTCAACACCTCCTGAAAAGTGCTTTAAACATGAAGGGAAATAAAGTGCTGTGAAAATAACACTTCTCAAAGAATTTGATTTTTCTAACCTTAGAATATAGTCTATGACCACAATTCCCAATTTGTGTGCCAATGGGTCCTGGAACACCAAGTGAACTCACGGAGATGCTCTCAGATATTTGAACATTTCAAGGAAAACAGTGATAGTAGACAACTATCAGACACCGTTTAAACTACTAGCTTATAGTAGCTCATGGTTTCAATATTACATAAGGCTGCATTCCTTTGATGGGGTCACATTTTGTGAAGCTGGCTTTTTTTTTTTTTTTTGACATTTTGAGTGATGAAAACACAGGCTGCATGAAAATCAATGTGGATCAGGACTAAGGGTGATTGTGTCTAATCTGATTCCAAAATTTTAGAAAATGTGCACTATTCAACAGGTGCACACCTCCGATTAAACAAATGGTGGTTACACAAGAATACTCATACGTATCCTTTCGATTTATTTGTATTTCCAATGGCTTCTAAGTTGGATACAATATTTAGGTTGTTTGAACCTCTATTTAGTGAACAGGATTGCAGTGTACTGTTTTTGACCTAGGAGTGCTGTGGGAAAATAATGGAGGCATTACACAACACACAAACAGAGAAAGATTGGGCAATGTACTCAGTTTCTTCTTAAACATAGAAGAAAAAATATTTTTTTTTGCTCTGCTGTAAAAAAAAAAAAAAGGATCAACTGTTGATAAAGAAGTGTTCTTTTTACTAAAATACAGATATCACTGTACTTAATGAAGTGTGACTTCTGACAATGAGATCAACCTACTTTGTGTTCTAAGCAATATTTAGCACTATAAAATGTATGTGCTCTTGTGACCTAGTTAGGGATCACTTTGTTAAATCCATACTCCTTAAATTAAATAGTAAAGAGTGGGATCCCTGGGTGGCGCAGCGGTTTAGCGCCTGCCTTTGGCCCAGGGCGCGATCCTGGAGACCCAGGATCGAATCCCACGTCGGGCTCCCGGTGCATGGAGCCTGCTTCTCCCTCTGCCTGTGTCTCTGCCTCTCTCTCTCTCACTGTGTGCCTATCATAAATAAATAAAAAAAAAAAAATTAAAATAAAAATAGTAAAGAGTGATATACTCTACAAAAACAAAAAAAAAAAAGTTGCCTACAGTGAACTTGAAATCTTTTTGGTAACTTAAAGATACTTTTCTTACAGGAAAATCTGAGATATTAATCATCTTCTGAAAATTGAATAATTACTCTTTTCTAAAATAATAAATGGTATGTAAAGGCTAGGACAGCTCCATGTGACAAGTTACACTCACTACTAATATGTTAAACATTGTCTTTTTAAATTTAAATTCAATTACCCAACATATCATTAGTTTCATATATAGTTTTCAATTCTTTCAAAAACAACCTATGAACTTTGTTTTGTGTACTGTGTTGATTGTCCTTCAGACTAGATACAGATATAGACATAAATATATAGACATGTAGAGCTCTTCTTCCAAAAAGAATCAGTCAATATAGGGTTCTTGAATGAAACAATACAAAGTATTTCAGAAATTGGGAACTGAATACTGAATAACAAGTTCAAAAGCTAATTTTAAAGTGGTTTTCCTTTCTTTTGTTACATGTATACTCTAGTAAAATATACATCTTTATCATTCTAAATTCACCTTCTGAACTTTTTATTGAAATGACCTATTAAAACAGCTCTACCTAAATATAAAAAGTCTCTGTGCTCTTTCAAAATGACATTTTGTTGAGCAGGGTTTTTTCTTTTTTCTTTTTTTCTGACCATGAAGTAATAGTATAAATAACTTTTGTGAAATATTTGGAAAATACCTAGAAAATAGGGGTGCCTGGGTGGCTCAGTCAGTTAAGCGTCTGACTCTAGATTTTGGTTCAGGCATGATCTCAGGGTTGTGAGATCAAGCCCCACATCGGGCTCTGCAACTGAATGTGGAGTTGGCTTAAGATTCTCTCTCTCTCTCTCTCTCTCCCTCTCTCTCTCTCTCTTTCTTCCTCCTCCCTTCTTCTTCTCCCCCTTGCCCTGCTCAGTCTCTTACTCTCTTCCATAAATCAATCTTTAAAAACCTAGAAAATAAGGGTTGTGCATAATTTACCGTTTACATATTAACATCAATAGCATAGGAGTACATATATTTTGACATCTTTTTCACAAAATGAGATTTTCATTTCACAAAATGAGACTTCTAATGAAGACATATATATCTGCTTAATAATGATTCCTGAGCATTTACTTGTTTTAAATATTCTTTCACACCATTTTTTCACGTCTCTAAAGTATTCCATCAACACTTATTTCACCCACATTATAGATGGACAGGGGTTTCTGTCCAATAATTATCAATTCCATAATGAACACTATAGGATATGCATTTTGTAGTTGTGATATTTTTGCAATAATCTTGAGAAGTAGATGTTACCACAGTGCTCTCTAGCAATATGAATGGTATCATGGTGGAGGCTTTCTCTTTCATCTATATTGTCAATTCAGTATGGAGAAGATCTTTTTTGAACAATCTGTCTTCTCTTAATTAAAACTCAACTAATATTTACAGTTTTTAAAAATCTTATTCTGTACTTTTCTCTAACTCTCATAATCAAATATATTGTAATTTTAGAGTCTTCTATTGAAACAAGAATTTATAATATTCTATTCTCCTTCCATAATCTACTTTTAATGTTTATGAACATAAATAGGATTGGGGAATAAAATGAATATGTGAAGTATATTTTTACTTTATATTTTCTTTTTTTTATTTTTTATTTTTTATTTTTATTTATTTATCATAGTAACAGAGAGAGAGAGAGAGAGAGAGAGAGAGAGAGAGAGAGAGGCAGAGACACAGTCAGAGGGAAAAGCAGGCTCCATGCACCGGGGAGCCCGACATGGGATTCGATCCCGGGTCTCCAGGATCGCGCCCTGGGCCAAAGGCAGGCGCCAAACCACTGCGCCACCCAGGGATCCCCTATATTTTCAAAAATACTTTTATCATCCTTTGTTTGTAGTTATATTTATAATATATATTTAGAATTCAATGCTTAACTGCTCGCATGGCATACTATTATCCACTACATTACCCCTACTTAAGCTCTTATTTTGTAGGGGGTTTTCTTGGTTTTTTAAGTTCGTACATACACATATAGTTTTCTCTTTAATGTCACAGTATAGTCTACCACTGATTTTTTTTTTATTGAAATGTCTTTCTTTAAAGTCTTTTGATCACATAATGTCTCTCCCTCAGAAATCTAAAATTGTATTTAGTTATAGGCTAAAAATTATTTCAGAAGACCATTCATTCATTTTTTTCCCCTACCTGATGATTTCCTGGTTTGTTTTCCCACCTAGATACTTATGAATTTTTTTTTTTTCTCTTTTAATACTACTTACCATGCTGTATCTAAGATTGGTTCTCTGCTCATGATTTTTAGTATTTGGCTCTTTCAAATGCAGATTATTGTTAACCTTGCGTAAGTTTTCTTCTGTTATATCTTTGAAAATTTCCATTGTCAAGTGTGTCCAATCACTTTATCAATGTTAATAATCTGTAAGATGGATCTCCTGTCCCTATTACTCATAACTGTCATCTACTTCCTTTATTTATTTTTTTCCCTATTCTCTCTGCATTGTAATAGAGGATCTCAAGGTTATCTTTTATATCCTTATTTTGTTATTCTGTAATAGGAGTTTGCCCTTCCATCAAGATTTTATTTCTTTGAGTTTAGAACTTTCTTGGACTCTTCTTAATTTCACTCATTGCTTTCTTTCTTTTCATCTTGTCTTTCATCCCAATCTCTTTCATCATTGATTACCATGTTTCATGAGTCTTTGGGTACTTTTTATTCTATTAAAGGTTGCAAACATTTTTCAGAGGACTTTTTTTTTTTTTTTCATATTTCAGAGTGAGGCCACTTTCCTTGTCTGATGTTTGCATTTCTTTTTCAAAGACTTCTTTTGGGAATTTTGTCAACATATTTAGCTATCATGATTTGGCTTACCACAACAGACTAAGGTTTGATTTATATCCTATTCTTTGAACAATTGATTCACAAAATCCCCTTTTATTTTGTAGATCAAAAGTTGAAGGGCAGAATGATTTTCTCAGCTCTTATTTAAAATCCATTGTCTAGTTGGTATTTATCTATTTTCCTATAAATGCTTCAGAAGAGACACTTTTATCATCACATAAATAAAAGAGGAAATAAAAACAAATGTTAAACATCACATTTATCTTCCCCTAGACTATCTATTTCTCAAAGGTAGGGCCTTTTTTTCCATTTCTGTATATCCTGTGTCCAGTAGAGTATCCAGTTTATAAGAAGCAATCAATAAATGAAGATATTAACAAATATGTACTTTGTTAAACCGTGTTGAATTCTTGAATTCAAGATTTCTTTTGATTAGTATATATTGGTGTACCTTTTTTTAGTCACATCCTTTTACAATAATTCATATAAGTGGATATTTTAGTTGCTCCGCATGTATGTATATCTATACAACTATAGATATGTGTATATAGGTATATAAACTGAAGTTTAGAAGGGACTTGTGATGAACTTAAGATCTGGATATGTAAATGTATTTTGATATTCAGCTTTGAACATTCTCCTGGACTTCTAGATTTTTATATGTGGTTCTGAAATTATAAGGACTATTGAAGCCAAAATAGCATAAATTAATAAGATGGATTATACAAAGTAGTATTTTATTTGGTTGCTGTTTAAAAAGAACACAAAACATATTGAGTTGTTTCAAATTTAACACTCCTACAATCCTGTTTAAAAAAGAAAAAGAGAAATTGTGCTCTTGTCTATGTATGAATATTCCCAAGGGACATATGTAGGTTAATGACACACTTAAGGGTCTTATATATGATTTGCATAAACTGCAGCTGTTTAATTTGCATAATTTGTAAATACAGCTATAACTTGTTTTGTCCATTTTCTAGCTCTAAAGAAGGTTAAAACCATGTCAAATTTTTGTTGCATTTGAATTTTTTCCTCTTAAGCTTTTTGCATTCACATATGATCTTTTTGGTGTATATTTCAAAGACTTAGAAAATACTAAAGTACAAACAAACAAAAAAGGCTAACAAAAAAATCACAGTAAGCTGTGAGGAGCTGTTAAGGGGAGTAGAAAACTAAAGATTAGTAAAAGATTATTTCTTAACCATAAATGTACCAAAGCTCATCATGAATTTATTAATCTTAATTTTTTTCACTGTTATTTTTCCCTCTTATTTAGTATTTCTCAAACTTTAATGTGCATGTGATTCCTCTGGGGATCTTATAAAATGCAGATTCTGATTCAAGAAGTGAGTGGTGAGGCCTAAGATTATACTGCTCTGAGAAGCTCCTGGGCGATTCTGATATTGCTGATGAAGGAACCATACTCAGAATGATCATTTATATCAAATGACCAATGACTTAAAAATCAAAAATAATAACTTCCTGTCTACACCAAGGAATGAATATGTGTATACATATGTATTTGTATGTGGATGGGTATGAAGAGATAAATAGATGTATATGAATCTGTGTAAATTTAGAGAGATTTAATCATAATTCATCTAAGAACTAAAATATTTTTAATCCTATAACCCTGCTTATCTCATTTCAACATGCTTAATTTAAACAAATTGAAATTTAAGTCTTGGATGAATGCCTTAGGGAAATTGGACTTAATTCCTGTTGAATTCAACATATTTTTCAATTGCATGATTCTGGTCAAATCATTTAATCTAAACTCATTAAAATCAAGGACCCTTGTATTGGGTAGAGCTGAGTGGTTGGGTTGTTAGGAAAAGGGAATATGTTTAAATGGCCGCAGTTTGATAATTCAGCTAAACTTGTTTTCAAATATTCATACTGATTCAAAAACACTTGACATTTATGAAGACATTAACAATCCTTAAGATTCCAGTAAGAGGGATGTGCAAAAAGGTAAAAGGGAGACAATCATTAATTAACAGGGATTTTTGGAGATAATATATTCTGTTGACTAACAGCTATCTTTTTCTGTTATCAGTAATGTGGGAAGAGAATCATGATAAATTTTCAGTATCACACAAATCTACTTTGCATGTTTATCTTTTTTTCAATGCATACTTCATGTATATAACTATCAATTTTGTTTTAAAATTAATCATATAGTATATGCTATATTTATGTTACTTTTAAAAATTTAGCCTTGTAGGATTCCCAACTTTATTAAATTATTAAAGAGGCAATAAATGTGTAAATTTGGAATTCACGCTTTGGATTCCACTGTATGGACTCTATGGATAAAATAGTATTAATCAATCACTTATTTCTGGATATTTATATTTGGTCAAATTTTTATCACGAATAATGCTACAGTGAACATTCTTATTCAACATCGTTTTGCAAATCCTGTATATTACTTTAGAATAAAGTAGAATTCCTCAAAGGTTTGCAGTTCCTTTGTATTTCCTAATTTTTTAAGACTTTTATCATTTTCAATTGAGGCATTTAAACTGGAGTACTTATTTTATTATTGGTTTATGAAAACTTATTATACATTAAGGAGACTAATTGCTACATCTTTTAGAGAGTCTTTATTTCCCTGTGTGTTATTACACCTTTTAAGCAATTCATGGTGTTTCATCATGCAATATTTCAAAACTGTATGAACTAAAATCCATGAACCTTTTCCACTGGCATGACTTTCATCTGAATGTCCTCTTTCATAAACGAGAAAATGCCCAATATGAAGAATGATCCAAATACAGCCATTGCACTATTTTGAAGTATAGGATAGTTAACCTACTCTCTCTTCTTTTTTTTTTTTTTTTTTCTTTCTATTTTAGAGCACAACAGAGGTTGGTATAATTAACCACTCCCCAAAAAATTGCTTTAGGAGTTTTATATTTCATCCTGGAAATTAGATATTTTGGGGGAAATATTAGCCTTAAAAAATAAAGTCGAATTCCTAGCTTCCACATTCTTAAACATGTAACACACAGTCTGCCAAAATACATGTATATTGTATTAGCTTAAGTTCCACTCTTAAAAAGCTAGGAGGGAAAAGAAAGCTCAGGATGTGAATGGTTTAATGCTAGATCTAATTCAAGTTCTTTTATGTGAGGCTGGATAAATCTGGTTATTTCCTATTAATCTTCAAGGGAGGTAACTAAAGGAAGGTAGATACCTCAATATGTCTCATAGAAACAAGCTATTGCACACTGGAGTTACTGACATTTTTGTTTCATATGGTTACAGCTACTGGGTTAAAAGAGATCCTATTTAGTGCCAATAGAGAGAAGAACTGCTGGTTTAGCTCCATATCTTTGGAGAAATTCTGGTAAACTATGTCAACAAGGATATTTTTTGGAAGGGGCTATATTCTCAAGCCAGTTCACTTACATATTCCATGTATTGGTTGCCACTGATGGTCTAGAAGGAGTTCTAAACAATCTTCTAAACATGGTATTATTAGTTGTTGGTAAGTAGATATTTTGAGAGATATATAAATGTCTCCTAATGCTCCAAATGGCAATGCATTCCTTAAAATATTTCTTGAATTCTACCCTGCTGAATAAAAGAATCCATGCATTTTGAAATCTAACATTTAAAAAAATTAGAGAAAGTAACTTGCTCACCTGAAAAAGATAATAGTGCCTTGTTAACTCTCAATTATCCACGCTAATGGAAAATAATCTGTCTGGGATTTTATTCACTGTCGTAGAAATCTTAGAGGTCAAACATGAAAGAGCCTGGTGACAGTCTCTGGGAAATGAAATTCTCAGGAAGACTCTGGGGACATGGCTTATGAGTTCAGTTTCTTCTTTTGCACTCATGGTAGAGAATGAAAAATGAGAAAATTCTGTATAGATTTTCTGTGGTGACCAACAGGTAATTCTGTTTGCAACAGTTCAGAGCAGGCTAGAGGGTCTGCAACAAGACGGCTGTGACCTGACATGGAAAAGTCTGAATTCCAAGTGATTTATTCTTCCTTTTGGAAATTATCAAAGTACTGCATGCACAGTTCTGAGTGTCAGGGTTACAAGGTGAAGGAGATGACAGTGATTTCATTTCTTGGTGCTGAAATTCTATGTTGAGACCAGGGTAGGGGAAGCAAGTAAGTAGTAAATATTTATTTAGAGATAAGTGCTGTGAAGAAAATAAAATACTGCTTTAATAAGGAGTGATAGCAGCTGAGGGACAACTTTATTTAGTCCGTGGGTCAGGGAAAGTATCATTTGTGTGGAGTCGGTGGAATTGAGGTCTTAATGAGGAGTTATTTGGAGAGTTTCCAGTAAGTGACTTGATGCTATTTTCATATGAAATATGTTACCCTGACTGCTGTGGAGAAACAGTGGGGTAGGGTGAGAGTGAAAGAGAGGCAAATTACCAGAAGATGGTGGTAGTCCAAAGAAGACTGCTAAAAGTAAAGAGAAATGAGTGATGTTATGGGCTTCCTAAGCCAGACTTGATCCGCACATGCCCTCAGCATATGGACAAGATGAGTGTTCAGATGAAAACTGGTAGGCACATGTGGTTGCAGGTGAGAAAATGAGGCAGGCTGTGGGATCTGAGGAGAGTACAACCAGAACAGCAGAAATTTTAAAAAAAAAAAAAAAAAAAAGGAAAGGAAGAAAACTGGATTGTCCGGGAGAGTGATTCTGAACCTGGGCTGCATTTTGGAATCATCTGGAATATGTAAAAAAAATACTTATGCCTGACCTTCTTGCTCTCACCAGTATCACTGCCACCACTGTGCACATTGCCCAATATTCTATATATTTGGGTTGGAGTGTGGTCTGGATAATGAGTTTTAAAAAGCTACCCAGATGGTTCTAATCCATGGCTCCCTCTGAGAAAACTTGGTCTGGGAACCCAGAACAGGCACCAGGGCTGCGGGAGGGAGAAAAGGAAAGAACTCTCTCAGGACAGCCTTCAGATGTCTCATTCTTAGTGAGAAAGCTGCTTCCTCAATCTAACAGGCCTCGGGAATCAAGCAAATGATTGTAGTTTCTTACAAAAAGATTTCTCCATTTTAGGGCTTTACATTTATGTAAATAACACCTTTTAAATTCTCTTCTGCCCTTTTAAAAATCCCTATGTACTTAAAAATGCATTTGTAACTACAGCACAAAAATTAAACTTCCTACATAAAGACATTTATGGATGCCATTAAATATAAAATTAGTATTGATTTGTAAATACTTAGGTCAAGACTAGTACTAATATAAAAACAAATTATACTCCTCTATTATATATAAAATACCAGCTCATTTGATTTTTATGGAGCTTAATGTATATTGGGGGAAAAATCATCTGTAATTTATTTTTTTCTAAAATTATAAAGCCCATTTTAATCAGTTACAAAGATTGCTGTTTATTGTAGAATTTGAAAATGTGGGAAGAAAGATGACAGTGTCCTAAATATATATCGATTTGAAATAATTTAAATCGCACACAAGAAACTGCTCTTTAAGTTAAAAAGTCAGTAATGCTCAATGTTAAAATACTATCGCATTCCTAATTTTCAAAGCTGTGTGAGTACTGGGCTTACATGGTTGCTAGCAAATATTCAAATCCTTTTCCTCTTCTTAAATTATTTTTGAGATGGACTTTGAATAGAGAGATTAGTAATATATTTCCCCCTTCTGGATAATGTGTTCAAGAGTAATTGACAATGAAAATACTTTGGAGTAGGGTGAGGACAATGACCGGGAAACTTTCATTTGTCAGATTTTTTTAAGATTTTATTTATTCATGAGAGACACAGAGAGAGAGAAAGAGAGGCAGAGACACAGGCAGAGGGAGAAGCAGGCTCCATGCAGGGAGCCCGACGTGAGACTCGATCCCGGGTCTCCAGGATCACGCCCTGGGCTGAAGGCGGTGCTAAGCCTCTGAGCCCACCTGGAAATTTATTTTTAATCCAAAGTGTCTTTCTAGGACTAGAAAGCTAATCGTTATCACACATGAAGCTGAGATATCTTCCAGGTGGCACAAGCATGTACCCTTACAGTTAAAGAAAAGAATAACCCAGTAAAGATATCCCTAAGTTGTAAATATGGAAGTTCCATGAGGAATTGTTGCCTCACTCTAGAAATAGATAAACCACAGTGTATCTATTTCTCCACATGGAGAAATAGATGTGTATTAGCTCCTCTCAGAATCAGTTTAAAGGACAAAACAAACACTCTGTGACCCTAAAATCCCAAGTCCTCACTAGCTGTTGACTTGCTATACTGGCCTTTTATTATTTTTTAACGATATTGAGAAAGAGAACACAAGTGCGGAAAGGAGCAGAGGTGGAGGGACAAGCTGACTTAGCACCGAGCACAGAGCCTTGTGGGAGCTAGATCCCAGGACCCTGAGATCCTGACCTAAGCCCAAATCAGGAGTCTGTCGCTCAACTGACTAGCCAGCCAGGTGCCCCTTTGCTGGTCTTTTAGTTTACCAACACTCAGTTCCTTTGAGCTACTAGTTCAAGATCATGAGTGTTAACAGTAGCTTCATTTCATACTTTTTATAGTAATGAAAAGTAGAACCCAACTGACACTCTGATTCAGATAGTGATAGATTTCTCAGGCGTCCAGGTATTATCAATGTCCTCTTGAATTCTCAAAATAACTTACCACATGTAATGGCATGCCTCATACAAGGTTTATAACTTAGACCCCCAAAGTCAACCTTTTCTCTGTTGTATATATTAACTAAAGTTACTATTATTTGCGGATCTGACTTGTTTCCATTCTCCATAGTATCTTCTTATCCCTACTCTCCTCACTGGTTTAGGTAAAATTATCTTGGTTAAACACCAGTAATGGAATACATGTACATGCTGTACAAATCAGTATCGTGACTGCTTTGTGCCCACTCCTTTTGTTGAATGCTGTCATTCAAGTTTAGGTTTGATAAAAGTATTCCTATGCTTAGCTGTATTTATTTATTGTTGGCAATCTGAATCTATTTACCCACTGTATACTCATGAATAGAGTCATTTTTTGTGTGTGTCAGTATGGGCCCTGGGCAATTCTGATAACACTCTGGATTTGTGTTGTTTTCATCTCTGGAGTTAATTTCTTAATCTGTTCATGTCAATGAAGTGAATTAAAATAAATCTAGGACAATAGGATTCCCTTTATAAATTGGTACACACACATTAGAAAACCTGGTTAAACTTAAAAGACCTAGTTTCTCTTTTTTTTTTTTTTTTAAATTTATGATAGTTACACAGAGAGAGAGAGAGAGAGGCAGAGACACAGGCAGAGGGAGAAGCAGGCTCCATGCACCGGGAGCCCGACGTGGGATTCAATCCCGGGTCTCCAGGATCGCGCCCTGGGCCAAAGGCAGGCACGAAACCGCTGTGCCACTCAGGGATCTCAAGACCTAGTTTCTCATATGAAACACAAATTTAAGGTTTTCATATTCATTTCAGTAACTTTCCAACTGAACAATGAGATAGGGGGGTGGAATTCACTTGGGGGAACTTTTGGAAAAGTATTTATAAAGGGCCAAGTTTGTTGGATATTTTTCCATATAAACTAAGGTTAGTTTTCTAAACTTGTTCTATAAAAAATATTCCCAACTCAGTGTCAGATGAATTACAGAGTTAGACAATAAAATGAAGCATAAAGATTTTAGTATAAGGGTCTGAGCATTTATGTCTGTGGTGGAATTATTCCTTCTTTCTAAAAGAATGCAGCAGCCCTTAGCAGCTCTAAAAGCCACTATTTCTGGGAGATAATGAATTATTTGATCAAGGCAGAAGTGATTTCTGCAATTTATTCCATTCCCAGAAGTCAAGGCCTTCAAAAGCCAGTTGTTTTCTTCTATTTGGAGGTCTATAGCCCAAGGCCACCGCCTTTAGAAAAGGCCAGAGTGCTTCTACCTGACAACCTAGTGTATCTCCCTGTTCATGAAAATGAATTGAACTGTCACCAACCCCTGTGAACTTGTCCCAGCGGTGCCACATAACCAAGTTTTTATAAAGGCTAAACTCAAGAATAACCGAGTGAGTGATATCCAAACGACAATACCTGGGTGAGGTAGGGGGGACTAGAGTTCCTTCTGTCACAGGTAGTATATAGGCCATTGGACTATGTTCAGATTCGATGTCACATTAGGATTGATAAGTAGTGCTTCTCCAGAGGAAAAACTACTTCTTATTGAAATATCTTCTGTGTTTTATGACAGAGGAAAAAATAAATTAGGAAATTTTTGTTAGAAAATAATATTTAGAGAATTATGGGGAAAAGCAATTTCTCCCAAACAACAACACTGGGTGCTTATCGTCATTGATCTAGGCTTTTTATGCATATTACTTCTAATTATCATGAACAGTATACATGGTAAGTTTATTTTCAGATAAGGAATGAAGGTTCAATGATGCTGTATAATTTCCCCAAGGTCACACAGCTAAAATAGTACTTTGAGAATAGCTATTGTCTAGCTATCTTAGCATATGAAATATAAAACATAACTGCTTTAAACTATTGGTTATAAACTGGGTATGAAATCATAAGACATTTTGACTTGTAAACTGATCTATGCTGTGTGCTCTTTTATACTAAAAGGTGGTGAAGCATTTGTATGTTAGAGGTAAACTGACAGATTTTGAATCAATGTCACTACTAGGTGGTATTAATAATATTGAATGTGCACAGTCATTAATCTGGATGGTGTTGTGTATCTCAATTTCTCACCTGTAAAAACGGATAATAGGAGCAACTATTTCATGATTTCTTTGCACTAATTAAATGAGATAATGCAAGTAGAGCAATCAATACAGTATGTAATGATAGTTATTGCCATTGTTATTAGCTCATGATAAAGGGGGATTTAGAAAGTACATAGAAGCAAAACAAAAAACTCACTCCTTGCCAACCACCCGAACACAATCTTTTGAAGGTTGGAGAATACTTCCTTTCAAAGTAATTTTAGAAAGTTTCTTCTAAAAGAGCATATCCTAGAAGAATTGTAGTCATAGTCAGAGTTTGTAGCCAATTTTACGTTGATAAAGCAACCTGAGCATTTTTAATGTCCTTACATAGTCTTCAAATGCATCCTTTTTATTCCCTACAAAATGTTAGATTGGATAAAACATTTTCGCTCCATTTGTGGAGTTGGGCTTTTAGACTGGTTTTAACATTTCATTTTAATATATAATGCGGCTAAAGAGCTTTTGTGTAGCAAGTGGCCTTCTGTATTTAGGATAGAGTTTTTCTTTGACCCTGTGTCAACTTGTGGTAATTGATCCTAAAGCTCCTGTTTATGCATTCTTTATATTCTCTCCAGTTCTGTTTGGTTCCACTTAATGTTTAATCTTTTTGCGATATTCTAGCCTGACTCAGCTGTGGCAAGGACAAATAAAGGGAGGTTTTCCTTCTTGGGAGAAACTTTTGTCTTCACTTCCACAAACTTGTGGCTTTCAGGTTTTTCCAACACGAGAGACGCTCAAAAGATTATTTTCAGTGCTTTTAAGTAAACTATGATGGGGTTAGGGTCATTGTTATTTGAGGAGGAAGGGAGTCATTTGCATCTATATGTAGCTGTACTTCAGGATATTAATCTTTGGCAGCCCAGGTGGCTCAGTGGTTTAGCACTGCCTTCAGCCCAGAGTTTGATCCTGGAGACTTGGGATCGAGTCCCACGTCAGGCTCCTTGCATGGAGCCTGCTTCTCCCTCTGCCCCCAACCCCGTGTCTCTCATGAATAAATAAATAAATAAAAATTTTATAAAAAAAAAAGGATATTAATCTCACATTACACTTTTTAAGTGTAAAAGTTCACATTTCTTTCTTTATGTTTGGTCTTATTTTTGGCTTCTCTAGTTTTGGGGATTTAAAAAAAATCATAATCTCTTTTTTTAAAGTTTTTACTTTAATTCCAATTAACAGTGTTATATTAGTTTCAGATATAAATATAGTCATTCAATACTTCCATACACCACCCTGTGCTCATAAGAATCATAGTTCTTTTATTTGGTACTCTAGCTATTGCTCTAGTGTTACATTATTTGCAAATTTGATTGTGTTTTTTCTGTATTTCCAGCATCATTATTAAGTATATTGATAACTGATTGCATTGAATCTTAAATCTATGAAATGAGCCTCTTAGGGAGCCCTCCATTGTCAGTATTCCACACTGTTTGCCATTAGTCAATCTTTATCAGCCTTGTCATAATGATTTCATGGGAAGTTTTACTGAATATCTCACTAAAGTGAAAATATAACAATATGTAATTTCCATGATCTACCAGTGCAGTTATACTACCAAAAGGAGAAGGCATTATATTGACTTGGTATGAATTAATGAAACAAGCTAAACTAACTTCTTCCAAGTATTCACAAACTGATTTATTATTATTTTTACTTTTGCTTTTTATTACACTTTCTCTCTTTCCAAAATGGATTTGCAGTGAATTTTGAAAGGTATTTTTTCATATATGTTCTAGGAGTCCTGCCATAATAATTTGATTCATACAGTGTTTAACCTGGACAGATTTCATAAAGGAAATGAATCTCGAGCTATTCACTTTGAGGACGAAAAAACATGTAATTCATTAAGCTCAGTCAAAATGTATTTCAGGAAGGTGAACAATCTGGGTTGAGTAGAGTCCATGCTTATGAGTGAGTCAGTTATTCCCTAGGGATAAGCTTTTCTTTTATTACTGCATTTATATTATTTTAATAGTCATAAAAAATGCCTGAAAACTTTTTCATGTTATGTTCTTTAAACCTCACAAGTGAAGGAAGTATTTTATCTCAGATAATGAAACTGATGCCCAGATGGACTAAGTTATTGGCTGGGGGGTCTCATGGGTGATAGAGATGGAAACCGGGATGGATACCTGCTGCGGGACTCTCTCCAGAGTCCGTGTTCTTTCCACAGAGCCACACTTGTTACTACAAAACAATATCCAGGTATTTAGCCCCTAAAACAAGACAGACGATGAGAAAACATCTTGTAGGCATGCATCTGTGTGTTTTATGTATCCATTTATTTTGGATTTAGGTACTGTTTGGTTTTTCTGTACTGGAGATTTTAATGAAATGTTTGGCAAAGAAGGATAAGTACCGCACTGCCAACCTCCTAGGAGATGATCAATCTGGTTAGCACTTAGAGAAAGAAAGGGTAACAGCACCAAAAGACAAAGTTTAAATCACTTTAATTTTATCTTCAGATACCATGTAAAATTTCAGGATTATTTTATTTTATTTTATTTTATTTTATTTTATTTTATTTATTTTATTATTTTATTATTTTATTTTTGGGAGGGATTATTGTCATATTCTAAAATTGATATTTTCTCCTTTTTCAATCAAGGTCACAAATGATATTTTAGATTTTTGTTGTTGTAATTCCATCTAGAGATGTTTATTTATATTCCTAGCTCCTATGTGAGTGTACATGTGTCTGTGTGGGTATATGTGCAATGGAAACTATATGTTGTGGTCAGTGGTTTCAAATTGAAAAAAAGAAGTAAAAGTAGACCCTCTTTTTTGCATATTTTACTTTTCTACAAATGTAGGCATTTCCTAGTCATACCATCTGAAAAGGATTTAGTGGGGTCGTGGGGAGAGTTTCAATATTTTTCTGTATAATTTTGTCACTGTAGCCATTTAACAGTTTTATATGAAAGAGACTCCTCTTTGAGGAATAAAAAATTAGAAGTTGAATTGTCAAGTCTACATGTCCTGGTTAGTAATGGCTTTTTCTACAAAATTAAACTATAACTTTAGAATATGGTAGAACTTATTAACTTAAAAAGTGTGCCATAAACTTATCAGTTCTGAAAAAATAAGATTCATCTGAGTTTTATTTTCCCTTGACTGCGATAAGAATAGTGTGCTGGGATCCCTGGGTGGCTCAGCGGTTTAGTGCCTGCCTTCAGCCTAGAGCATGATCCTCAAGTCCCCAGATCGAGTTCCATGTCGGGCTCCCTGCAAGGAGCCTGTTTCTCCCTCTGCCTGTGTCTCTGCCTCTCTCTCTCTCTCTCTCTCTGCCTGTCTCTGTCTCTCTGCCTGTCTCTGTCTCTCTCTGTCTTTCATGAATAAATAAATAAAAATCTTTATTAAAAGATAGTGTGTGCTGGAGCTGTGCAGTGTAAAATCTGTTTAGCTGTACATAGAGGTCTGCATTGGGGTATATGTATATGTATGATACACAAATGAAATCAGCTGATTTCACCTGTTGTTTAAAGCATTGAGATTTTTGTATAAGTTAAAAGTAAGTCTCTGCTATTGGGAGAGTAGGAAAGCCAGAAATAAAAACTTGCCAGTTGTAAGAAAATTGGGCTTAATTTAGCCCCCAAAATAACATTTTTTTCCCTTTTCCTTTTACCATTTCTGAGATACTCAATTGCAGGATTAATATAGAAATCTGTAATCCTCCCATATGTATAGAGTGTAACTTTGTATTTCCTGAAACATGATAAGTAGTATTGATTTTTGGGTAAAATTATACACAGCATAATTTTTCCTTCCTGAAGATTGTATGAGTTTTTGAAAGAAAGGATCAACTGGTTTAAAAAAAATACAATAAGTCTTCTAATTGAGTTTTAAAAACCAGCCTGAAGAACTGACCGGTAATGTGTAAACTAGCTCAGATACATTAAGAGGACAGCAAATCCTATATCATAATAGTCCAAAGCAGTGGGTTCCCTATGGAAAATAAACTGAAATGAGATTTTAAAACCGGTGTCTCCCACTAAGGAATCTTAGTGAAGCACTAGAAAAAAGTTCACTTCTCCGAATGACTTAATATGAGCCAATGCCAATAATTGGAGCATCATTGGCATCAGTCAGAAGAGCTGGGACATGATTTATAAATAATACATTGTACTATGAATGTGAGAAAATATGAGGCAAACTCAAGTTGCCTAAAACTAGTGTAATCCTACAACCCTTGGTTTTCTTATAACCTGGCAGAGTAAACTAGATCCACCTGAGGGTCTATCAGCCCTATTTCACATGTATTTTTCCCCCTTAAACCAGTAATTCATTGTCTTTCTTGAAGTTGCAAACTATATTTTCTGTTTTAAAACCAACTCCCACAGCCTATGATTAGGGTTTCTCTATGGCTCTTATTTAAGAAGTTCCATCCTAAGAAGCATCAAGTCCGTAGTAAGCCATAATTGGGCTGATGACCACTCTGCATCTAGAAAAGTCTATGTGCCCTTGACATGGTTCCCTCCCTACCTAAGAGAAGCCTAACCTAGCCCTTTGGTAAGATCTGATTGAAGACTTCACCAATCTAAATGCCCAGAGGAAATCTACATTTCCTGTTTAAGCTGCTTCTACTATGCATCTCATTTCTTTATCAGAAAGGATGTTGTCTAGCTTCTTTGGGGTCATCCCTCCTGTGATAATTACCAGGCCCTGCCTAGTATCACTGGGATGAATATGAATCCCCAATGAAGAAGGCAGATGCCTTCATGGTTATCTAATCCTCTGAGGACAGCAGATGCAAATAATTCCTGAGAAGTTTCAAGTTCAAAGAGCTGCCTTTGCTGACCGTGTCTGTTGAGTTGTTATTGGTCCTGTGTTGATGTTGGCATCTGTAGTGGTTTCCTGGGGCTGCCATAACAATGTGTTACAAACTGGGTGGCTTAAAACAACAGAAATTTATAATCTCACACACCTCCAGAGGCTACAGTCTGAAACCAGGGTGTTGGCAAGGCCACAATCCTCCAAATCCTCCTTGTTTCTTCCAGGTTCTGGTAGCCCCAGATGTTCTTTGGTTTCTGGCAGCATAACTCCAATCTCAGCCTCCATGTTCAGATGCCCACCTTCCCTTTGTGTCTGTGTCTTCACATGATCTCATCTCTGTGTGTCTCTGTGTCCCAGATATCCCTCTTATAAGGACACCAGTATATTGGATTAGGGCCTCATCTTAATTTGATTATATCTGTAAAGACCTATTTCTTGACAAGATCACATTCACAGGTACCAGGGGTTAAGACTTCAACAGATCTTCCTGTGAGACAAAATTCAACCCATAAGCTCATCCATGAACTCCATTCACTGCTGTTGTCACTAGTGTGTATTACAGCCCCATTTAGAGTCATTATGGAGGGAGAGAGGCACTTTTATACTCAGCCTGGGCAGTGCACACCAATTAAGTCTGGGTTTCCAATGTTTTCTGCTCTTTAAATCAGCTCACTTAGCTTCTATTCCAGGAACAGCCTTCCCCTAAAGAGGCTGAGTAAGGAGCACTCCCCGTGTCTCCAGCATCATAAATCCAGTTGCTCTGTTCCCCCTCAATCTTTGCTTGGGATAGGAGCCCATATATAGCTTCCATCTCTTTCTGCCATCATGTGATTTGAGTAAACAAAACAAAACCAATTTCTCTACAGACCTCAATTCTGGCTGCAAGTTAGCATTGTTTCTTTTCAAACAGCTTTTGTTTTTAGTGCCAGTTTGGCCTTCACAGACACTGAGTCTGGATCCAGCTGACGTGATGCTTCAGCTAGGTTTCCATAACTTTGGAATGGGAGATTGGGGTATTTAAACATCTTATCCATATTTGCCCAACCTCCAGTAGGTCAAACTCTGCAGAAGAGAAAGAAACAGTCTACCTCATTGAATATTTTGCTATGTGAAATTCTAATAGGATCAATAGCATAGTAACAGTGGTCACATTTTGCTTTTATCTCCCACTGGTAGAGAATGGAGGGCTGTCAGGAAATCCTTTACCTGAACTGCATTCCATCAAGTTTTGAAATTGCCTATTCAAAAACAACTCTTTTGTTTCCTTTCCTACTTAAATCCTTGCTTGATTTGCTCAGAGTGCCATCTTTCAACGGGAAAATATTATATGGATCCTTCACAAACTTTTTCCTAATGTCTTACTCAGACTTCCTTGTATAGGCTTAAAAAGAAATTGGGCAAGTTCCCCTGTACTGGCTCCGCTTAATGGTATCTCCATTCTGACTTCTGAATATTTTGCCCATTCCTCTCTTATCTTCCCTGTACTTCATTGCTACATCCATACCTCTGAATAGTACATTGCAACACATCTATCTCTGTACTAGGCTTTGTCTTTCAGATGGATCATTTTCATTTTTTAAACAAACAGATAACTGTCAGCAGGGAAAGTGATTTTTAATGTTTCTCCAAGGCCAAACCCCTTCTTACCTATAAAGGTGTATGGCTGGAATAGGATCGGTTATATCAGTTATATGATGAGATTTCAACATTCAAATGGGTATTGGGGGAAAGTAGCATATTTCATTTGCAGTAATTTATATTTCATTTGCAGTAATTTACATTAATTTAGTTGTAAAAAGCAAACACACAGTTTTTCTACAGACATCAATTCTGGCCAAAAGTTAGCATCCCTCCTTTTCAAAACTGCTCCAGTTTAGGTACTGGGCTGCAGGTGCTTAATAACATATTCATAAGGACTCCCCAGTCTCTATCTTTGTTATTCTAAAATGCTTTTCTTTGCTGTTTGTGCAATTCTAAGGCCCATTCACCTGCAGTTTGCAACACTTGTTATCATCCAAACAGCTCCCAGGAGCATTTCCTAATGCCAGGGAGATAGGCAAAGGGGCCCTTAAGAAATATTAAAAAAAACAAAACAAAACAAAGAAACAGAAGAACTGAAACATATCACCAATAAATGCCCAGAAACCAAAAGAAAAGTAAATGCCATTTTAAAAATAAAATAAAATCATGATCTCATTAAAAATAATTGCCAGGATAAAGTATATTGACAATAAAAATTACCTTTTAACTGTTTTCCTTAAATATCTTTTTTCCTTCTCTCTTGCTCTGTTTTTAATAAAATGTTTTAAATATGGTTTGTATGGAAAGGGATTCTGGTGTGAAGATAAATATAACTGCTAAATATAGAAACATGAATATACAACTTACACAGCTTAAACATTCTCATTTAATTAAATTTATTGCTCTTCTTGTTAGCATTTATTTCAGGTTACCAGATTTCCAAAGTTGATTATATTATTAGAATTCTTATTCACTGTATTTATTTCTTTCTCTCTATTCTCCTCCTAGACAATCTAGAGATTAATTCATCAGTTAATTAAAATGAATTCAGTAATGCCTTTAGCTTATAATAAGCACTTAATAGAGGTTTTGTTGTTGTTTATTTCAAGATCTAATTGACAACCTCCCTGATTATTTAAGTCAACAATTACTGAGTGCCTACTGCAGGCAAAATATTATGATAAGTACTGGGACTGCATAGATGAGTAGAGTGTGGTCACTAAACACAGTGAGGTCATAAAAAAAATAGTTAAAGGCAGATATATAAAGTCCTAAGTGTACCTGCATAAAGTACAGATATATGAAATAATCTGTACATTTAAGCACACACGACAAAGACACAAAGAAGGATCTGATAGTAGAGTATTCATAGTGGTCTTAACTATTATTTCAAGACCAGAATGCTGACTTGTTTTTAGGCAAATAGAAAGGAGAGGAAGGTCATTCCACGCAGCAGGAACTGCATACTCAAATGTACAGAGTTGCGGAAAAAGCACAACGCCTTTGAGAACCTCCAAGCAAGATAATGATGATGGTGTGGGAGTTATTTCAGGAGATGTAAATGAAAGGTAAGCGATAGATGGGTCAGGAAGAGCCTTGAGCCCAGCTAAGCAATTTAAACTTTATTCCTTAGGCAGTGGGGACATATTAAAGGAATTTAAGCAAGTGGATAAAATGACAAGATTTACATTTGAAGAAGGTCATTCTGAAAAAATTGTGAATGATGGATTGGGAGGTGTAAGACTATAGGCAAGAAGCTGGAAGGCTATTACTGTAGTCCGTGTGAGAGATAACAAGGCTCTGAACTAAGACCTGAGGTTCTACAGTGGATCAGAGTGTTAATGTTGTGTTATGTAAAGAGAGACTATGGGACCAGCACATTCTATTCTGTGGACAGACTTTTTACAGGAAGACGATAATTCAAACATTTAGTCCATGATAATAAATATAGTTCAGGGAAATAGAATAATGTGTTTTCATGACCAAACTATTTTCTTGCCATAGAAGAAAATTCAAATCCTAATCAGACTGTTTCTCTGAAATCAGAATAAGGAGAGCCAAAAACAAAAACAAAACAAAAACATTATTAATAGCTTCAGGCAAGCATAACCTGATACAACCATCTCACCAAAGGTATCAGAATATTTAAAGTGCTTAGCTATAGCTCCCACCATCTATCTTCACATTAGGTATGGTCTTGCTACTGGAACTGGTATATAAAATATTCTAAGACCAACATCTGAGACACTTTGCATAGAATGGTGGTTATCGAGGGCCGGGATTTGCCACTTTATATATTTTTTTCCTCTGCTTTCACTGCTCCTCTATCCACTTCATGATTGACAGTTTTTGTTTTTATTTTCTTTAGTTACTTTAATGATCAGGTTATATAATGAAGTCTTCAAAACCTGTAATCTAAATGACATGTTCAGGTGCCTTTATATATCTCTACTGCAAGAGCTATAATATGGTCTGCCCCGTAATAGTGGCTGCTCTACTTTAAAATTTCTAAGGAAAACTATTGTGGTTATCCTTCTGCTTCCCACCTTCAGCTTCTGACAACCTACTCACTATCATTTTCTGGGGAAATCTTTTTGTGTGTGCTTCTCACTGATATTTCTGTGGATTGGCTCTGCAAGCAGAAATTAGTTATAGGGGTAAGCTACTTGATCTAAATATAAAGCCTCAGTTGATGATGCTTAAACAGCATTTGTCCAAAAATACTACAGCCTACAGAAATAGAAAGGGTTGGTAGAACCAGGCTTTTGATGCATCAAATGAAAATTTGCCCGCCTTAATTTTAGTATCATGTAATGAATTTATTACCACGTTAAGTGAACTAAAGGCCATGTCTCTCTCATGTGAAAAAAGAAAACATTTTCATAAATGCAGTTATATTTGATTTTAAGATTCTGGGTGATGTCTACATTTTCAAAGAGTTCGAGATTTTTAAAAATCATACTTTTGGTGGCAATTCCCCAACATTGTAGCTGACAAGTTTTACCAATATGTTATAAAATAGGAACAGTTAGGAGAAAAGATAAAGGTTTTAGATATTCTATAGTAAGAGGAATAGTTAAGTCTACAACTCCATCATAAGAGAAAGTCATTAACATTAACATTTAGGCAGTTGATGAGATTACCTTTAGGAATACCACATTGGATGGGTGAACAGAGGCAGAAAACACTTTTCCCAGAAAACATGGTGCATAAATAGTGAGAAATATTAGAGATGAGCCAGCATAGAGTGTTGTCATGGAAACTAGAGGAGTAGAGAGACTCAAAAGGGGAGTAGATGACATTGCCAAATGCCACAGAAAAATAAAAATTAGTTAGACTGAAGTGTGATCTGAGAAAAATCTTCAGGCACCAATTGGAATGCTTTACATGTAGTAATTATTTCCTATCATAGCCTAATAAAGTTTATGTCTCCCTTTCATAGATGAGGAAGCTAAGATGCAGTTAGGTTACCTTGAGTTAGATCATGCAGTTGGTAAGTGGTAGGTAGTTTGACTTGAGAAGATGGAAATCAAGATGTTAGGCTGTGTCTCAGGTCAGAGAGATAATGGGCTTGACTACTAAGAAAATACAAGTGAAAGTTTTCTTACACCTTTACTCAGGGCTTTTGGGGAAAAAATAGGTGACTTTATATCTTGATATGAGAAAGTATGAAGAAACAGAGTGGATGATGTAGTTTTCACCTGACATTTTAAATGTTCGTGTCTGAGTAGGAGATACATTGAACAGGAGTCATGGAGAAGAGTTGCTGAGGGTATAAGAGGTCCTCTGGTAAGGCCTAAAGGAAAGGGAGCGTCTCTACCATTATTCTTAATAGGGATGTGCCTCTGAGCCACCTAGAAGCTTTTTCAAAATACTCAAGCAGGTCTAAACTCCATCTCTGGAAATTCTGAGTCAATATGAGCTAGGGCCTGGGGAGTTTTGTTTGGGAGAAGTTCTCTAGATGATTTTGAAACATCGCTTAAAAACTTTACGTTCATAAGTCAATAGGTAAAATGTTCAGTATTAAAATAAAGGAGGGACCTTAGGCAAAAAGGTTGTTGTTTCAGTTAGGGCCTTAGTTCCCTGTTCCTTCCTTATTTTCTTCCATGTGTTCTCCTTGGGGATGCCTACTCTTTATATGTGTCCAAGTTATTATTTCCTCACTCTCGACAAGCTATTAGCTATAGTTAAATGCTTGGCCCCCTCTAGAAGGATTTACATATAAAAAAGAGGTCCTTACTCATAGGAAATCCTGAGGGTTCCCCCCAAATAAAATCATTTCTGCAGAAGGAAAGGTCTCAACCTTGGTGTTCAGGAAGACAATGTCCACTTTAGCTCATGTTGCTGAATGTAGACAGCCAGCCATTCATTAGGTGATTTATTTTTTTTAAAAGATTTTATTTATTTATTCATGAGATACAGAGAGGCAGAGACATAGGCAAAGGGAGAAGCAGACTCCCCAGGGGGAACCCAATGTGGGACTTGATCCCAGGACCCTGGCATCTCGACCTGAGCCAAAGGCAGATGCTCAACCACTGAGCCACCCAGGCATCCCCATAAGATGATTTCTGAATCTAAAAACTACGTAATTCATGTATTAAGCTTTTTATATCACCCTTAATAAATAATAAAGTAAATAAATAATAAAGTAAGCTTTTTATATCACCCTTAATAATGAAATAGAAGTTTCTTTTTGACTCAAATACCATATTTAGTGGTATTGTTTAAGGCTGGCTTTGCATTTTCAGGCACACGTTGTACCTACAAAATCTGATTTTTAGCTAGCATAATAGCCAGCTGGGGATGGAGGGACAGAAGAAGGCTAGAAATATCCAATTGGAAAAAGAGAAGCAAAAATGAGTAGCCTTAAAACATGGGCAAGGAAGTACATATTATGACATGAAGTGAGTTAAAGCAGCATTTTCAAGTACGTTAGCAAGGAGAGCACTTTTTTTTTTTTTCTTTTTTTTTCTTTTCCTTTTCCTCCCTGGTGTTCGGATATGATTCAAATCTGCGGCCGGCTCAGCTTCTTCCCTTGGCAGCTCTTCAGTACTCCTCGTGCAGTATGAATCAGTGGTGACGATGCCAGCAAGGATGTGTCTGACATCCTGTGCCCAGACCCTGGTTCCCACTCAGACAATTAGAAGAGTCTCCCATCTGGACACCGGTCTCCCTGTTTCACGTCTTCTCTCGGCATGGAGGCTGAGACTGAGGCTGTGTTCCTTGGGCTTCAGGCTCTCCCAGGAAAGCCCAAACTGGCCAAGCCACATGATGTTAGACAAAAATTGGCTCAGCTGGAAATTGCTCTTCACATGTTTTTCAAATGCCTGCCCACGGTTCCCCGAGACAGTTTTGCCTTTGTGTCTGCTGGGAGGGGCCCCCTGGCCTTCAAACCTCAATTAAATAAAAATGCTTTTATTTAACCCACCCTCTCATCCAGACCCTTCTGCGCCTTCTGTGAAAGACTATGACTTGGACCTACTCAGTTTTTCGCTAGCTATCAGACTCTTACTGGATTGTGTCCCATGTTAAGAATTTCGAACGATTATTTTCTATAGAAAGAGGGTTTGTTTTTCCTCTTTATCTTACTCCACCAAACATGAACAGAAATAGGAATAGAAAATGAAGAGAATAAAATGCGCTTGAAGAACATTGTGAAGTGTAAGCTCATTTTCAGAAAATGCTTGAACCTAAGATAAAATAGACAAGCACTTCAGATCATTATTTTAGGGTTGGCACAGGCTAGTGTGCACCAGGCCCTTTACAAAATGTGGATTTCCCTCCCTTGTCCATCAGACTTCCTTTGAATTGTTATTGCTAACCAATGACCATGCATCTTGAGGCTGCACAACCACTCATGTACCATCTAACCCTGTGATGTATGATTTCTGCTTTCAGATCTCTTTATACAATAGTTCAATGAACTTCAATTGGCTTTCCTTCATACGATGTGATTATCTTCAAAGTCTCTGTGTTAAGACTCCTTCAAAACCAATTATGCTAAAGCCAGGATGTTGACATTAGCCAAATATATTTAAGCTCAAGATATAAAGCCTAAAAAAAAAAAATAGAACAGTGTAAGCATTTTTGTTCAAAGTATCATGCATCATCCCCACGTCTGGTTGATGCCCCAGTGAAGTGCTGTGGTAAGCTATCAGGGGAAGCTGTAGGCAAGCACTTGAAAAACATAGGAAAACGTGATTCCAGCTGAGGCCATCTTAACACATCTTCTAATGGCCAGACTCCCTTTGGCTCACCTTGTTAAGCATCTGCCTAAAACCCACAAAGAAACTGGTTTGAGGCTCAGCTGCTATAATAAACAGAACGAACACATGGAGACACCAGCTAGCAGATGGGGACTTGCTTATTGAGAGAGACTGTTCTAGTGTCTGGCCACCTGTTGGCAGACACAGCACGCCTGGCATCCCCCCGCCCAGAAAATTCAGACAGAAGGGAGACAGGAAGAGAAGTGATTCTTTAAAGGACTAGAAGTAAGGAAAACATTTGTCAAGCCAAGTGTTGTGTGTGAGAGCAGATAAAGTCAATCAAGGGAGTTGCTTTGCAACAGCCTATGGGAACAAGGGCCTTTCCAGATGAAAGTCAAGTAAAAACAATATGTCTGCAATATTTCAAATGTGAATTTAAAATCGTGACCACCAATGGCCTTTTAATAGTGATGCTAGTAAGACACCAAAAGTGTTGAATTCGCTTCCTGCTGACTTTGCATTGCTTCTGTCAAACTAACTTCTGAGTAGCAAGTGGATACAAAAGTCAATTTTGGGAATAAGTTTGTAAATGTCTTTGATTTACTCCCATGGTGATTCAGTCTACAGTTTTTCTTAACTTTAGGGCAATAGAAACAATTAGCTTAACTTGGATTTTTATCTTTCTTCCTCAGAGCCTTGAAATTCTACTTACTGGAGGAAAAAAAAAAAAAAAGGCGTAGGGAGGGATTAAAAAACCAGAATCACTCCCTAGGTATTCTTCTCCTTTCTTACGACTTGTGGAGGCTCCCAATTCCAGGCAGGCTTAACATTTGGAGGATCCGACTGTGCCCAGGGGACGGGCATGCCTCAGAACAAAGCAGGAGGTACAGGCAGTTGTCCCAGCTACTGCCTCATGTTCCAGCTCTTTTGAAGAGTGAGAGAGAATCTTCAACTTGAACAGAATACTAGGTAGAGAGGTGCAGGGCAGCTGCATGACCTTCATTTTACAAGCTCTTACCTCCTCTCTCTGTCTGAACTCTTCTATGCAAGTTATTCTTCCTAAGATTTTCCCCCAGCTATGCCACCTTCAGAAGCTGTGTTACATCTCTTGGAAAATACTGCTATTCTCCTAGAATATGGGTTTTTCTTCCCCCTATTATAGTGCTAAAAGTCCCGTTTTCCAGGCAAAAATCACAGACTAGAAGTTTCAAAATAGAAAAAGACAAGAAAAAGAAATAGCCTGGTGCTCCTCCCCTTCGAGCCTCTCTCACTATGACAACTTGGTAGGTTTTGCACAAGGTGCGGAGTCTCAGTGGACAGCCCACATCATAGTGTCTTATCAAATTCAACTCAGAACTGGTTTTTCTTTTATAATCCTTCTCTAGGCCTTAGAACACACTTTATAAGTTGCTTATTGAAGGTCTGCCTTCGGCTCAGGCCATGATCTCCCGGGGTCCTGGGATTATGTCCCACATCAGGCTCCCTGCATGGAGCCTGCTTCTCCCTCTGCCTGTGTTTGTCTCTCTCTCTCTCTCTCTCTCTCTGTGTCTCTCATGAATAAATAAATAAAACTTTAAAAAAAAAAAGTTGCTTAAAGATATACAAAGTAATGGCTTTGAGATGAGAATCACACACGAGACCTGGAAAGAATAGTAGAGATTATCCTATTTCTTTTATTTTGGGGACATAGAAACTGACACCAGATTTTAATTGTTTTGACCAAGATCACATATTTTGTAGGTGGAATTACCAAGACTGAAATCTCAATTCTATGTCAATCTCTTTAAATCATGTTGTCGCAGTTAATATAACTCCTTAGTTGTACTGGAAAGGCAAAAGGGTGGTGGGCAGGTTAGCCTGTGAGTCGTACCATGTCCAATTACTGCTGCACAGTGCAAGGAACTATAGAAATTTGATAAAAGGAAGTATTCCAGGTAGACCCAATTTTGACTCTGTGTCTAACTGTGTGACCTTGGGCCAATTATATAACCTCTCTGTTCCTCGGGGTCCTCATCTGTAGAATGGAGAAAATAAAACCTACCTCATAGGACCAATCTAAGAACTGATGGGTCTGTGCAGGTATGGTTCGTACAATAATCACCTTTTGCTGGCTATTACCTTTCTCTCAGATAAGCTAAAACTATTTTTTCACATGATTGCCTTTCTCTGCTTCCTTTTCAAAACAACACATTTTAGGTCATTTAATTCTCTCTGTATATTACTGGTTTTACAGGGGTACCTTTTTCCCTCTGTGTCAGTTGTAGGGCTTTTCGAATTAGTGTAACCTGCTTGTTATAAACATACTACTTATTACCCAATTTTAGATCACAAGTACAGATATGAAATCAGAAATCAATGTGCAATGCAAGCTAGCTCTGCCAAGTAGCTTCCCATTCTTCAAAATATTTTCATGTATTCTTATTTTCCATCTTCAATTTATCAGGTAGAGAATTGCTTCCACTTCAACTTTGAATCAATTCTATGAACATACCTCATAATTTATCACATCACAAGCTTCAAGAGATCACTTCTCAGCCTTTTGGCTAAGATCAAGTGCACAAGCTTTAAGAGCATCCTTATAATCCACTAATTCTCTTACTCTTTCACAGAAAAAAAAAATCCGTTGAATTTGATTGGTTGAATTTATTTTTTCATAGGCCATACTACTTTATTTCTTTTGATTCTAAAATTCTCTGGATCGTTAAAGATTTTCCTTTATAACATGCATTCATTAATAGACAAAAGGCTGATTTGTCACAATCACAAAAGAGTGATTTTCAGGCTTGTTCTTCTAATGATGATCGAAATAGATTACAATGTTTGATCTCACATATTACTTCAATTCACTATAACTTCACAAATAATGAAGTAACATGTTAATCAAGTAACATGTTCCCTAAAATGAGAATTATTGGAAACTTAATATTTCAGAACCCTATTTTTTTAAGAAAAGCACTTATTATATATTCTTATTATAAAAATAACATGTTTAAAGTATAACTTGAAAAATCAAGGAAAAATTTTAAAATAAGTCACCTCTTCCCCAGAGATTATCACAATTAATACTTTTAGTTCATGTCTTTTCAATTGTATGTGTATGTATACACCTTTTGTATACACACACACATAAATATTTTTTAAAAAGCATATTTTAAAAAGTGATAATGGGATCATGAGATACGTGTATTTTGTATAATTTTCCACCAAACAATACATCATGAATATATTTCTATGCCATTTATATATTTTTCTGTGACATGATTTTTAATTATTGTTTAATGTTTTAATTATACAAAAGTCATCCTTATTTTAGAAAATTTATATTTAAAAATTTTTCTTTATATAAATTATACTTTGCATAACAAATGAGAAATCATACCCATGCACAGAAGAGTAATAATAACTTTTATTGAGTACCTACCATGTGCTAGGAATCTTACATACATAGTCCTTAGTTTATATATACTCTTAAATTTGCAATGTAAGCATTACTACCTTCTTACTATAGATGAGGAAACATTATAGATTAAAAGTAACTACCGGGATCCCTGGGTGGCGCAGCGGTTTAGCGCCTGCCTTTGGCCCAGGGCGCGATCCTGGAGACCCGGGATCCAGTCCCACGTCGGGCTCCCGGTGCGTGGAGCCTGTTTCTCCCTCTGCCTGTGTCTCTGCCTCTCTCTCTCTCTGTGTGACTATCATAAATAAATAAAAATTAAAAAAAAAATAAAAAAATAAAAGTAACTACCTTGTGTTTTACAAATTAATCAATGACAAATAGAGAGTAGTTAGAATTCAAAATTAGGTAGGTAGGTGTCAAAGCCTAAATTCTTTGTTTTATCAAATTTGCCCTTAGGCTAAGTCTCCAGAAGTAAAATAACTATTTCAAAGGGAAAACTCATTCTAAGTCATTTGCTACATCATTCCAGCCAAAGAGGCTATTTGTATTTTTTTAAGATTATTTATTTATTTATTCATGAGAGATAGAGAGAGAGAGGGAGAGAGAGGCAGAGATACAGGCAGAGGGAGAAGCAGACTCCATGCAGGGAGCCCGAGGTGGGACTCGATCCGGGGTCTCCAGGATCATGCCCTGGGCTGAAGGCAGGTGCTAAACCGCTGAGCCACCCAGGATCCCCACTATTTGTATTCTTGTCTGTATTTGAGACTTTCTTTTTTAAATCTTATTTACCAAGTTGCAAAATCCCCATTATTTCAAATAAAATTCAAAATTCTTCTTTGTTCAAAATTGTTATTTGTTGCAAGTTTAATTGGTATACCTTAATAACTTTAATGAACATTTTTTCTTGATTAATGATACTTCTGAATATTTACCATTCTGATCTCTGATAACCTTTTAATCAGTCAGCATTTCACACTGAATAGATTACTACTTAAATAATCATCGATGCAATGACATGGCAATTCACAAGATCTCCCCTAAAATTTGAAGAAGCTCTAAGTTTATTGTTAAATTATAGCTGGGGATCATCCTCCTATCTCGTCTGGAAATATAATTGGTTTAAATATAATTGGATTTGTTTTTGTATCTTATTTTTAACTTTTTTTAATTTAAAAGAAGGCTCTTCTGAATATGAAAGGTACAAATGCATGATTTTCCAAAAGCAAATATCTTTAAACAAATTCAGGATATTACTTTAATAAACAGAAAACAAAATCCTCTAAATTAAGATGAAATTCTTTATTTTTATCATTTTTACTGTCCTTTACCCATCCTACTTGCCATTTAATAAGTTAAATGAAAACAAAGAGAATTCCAGGAAGGAATTTATAATTTTATACATTTATGCATTATACATATAAATTTGAGTTTTTAATGTTACAATTCCTTGAATTGCTTCAAGGTTTTTGATCCTTTGCCTGAAATTTGAATACTTTTCCACCAAGAGTGGTATTCCCGTTAAGGAACCCATTAGTGATGCTTTAGCATAATTTCTTGCTCAACTGTATATATTATTAAAATATCTTTTTTTTAAAGCAACTTCTATATTCTTGATCTTACCAAATGTCATTAACAGAACCATGTTTATAGCTCAATATTAAGACATTACTGAACATGGACACCTACCTTAAATCTCTCATTAATTCTTAGGCTTTATCCATTATTTCTGATCTAAATGTTTGTTTACCCCCAACTTTAAGGGATTCATAACAATCTTTTAACCCAGGTTGAGAGACATTTGCTTTACCTAATCCTCGACACTGTAATTTCCTTGTTATGTCAGGTGACAAAAAACCCTTATCTTCTCTACTTCAGCTTTTAACTCCTTAAGAAAAGGAGAGTCTAATTTTAATGTTCATTTTCATGTAACATGTGGCAGTCATTAACATGCCCCTAGTGCCCCTAATTCTTTTCTTGCCCTTGACTTTCTGGGTACTTAGGGAAAACAATCTCTCTTAACTAAACAATGATTAGAAGGAAAATATCAACTACACTTAATAGCCTGAAAGCTATGACTATTTCCCAATCAGAAATTTTCTTTCCACCTCACTGTTCCTCATCCTTGCTATCCTATCTTATTTTGGTTTCTTTCTTTCTTTAAATTTCCTATGATCTGTCCTCTATGTTTAAGTATTCCCCATTGTTTTCATTTCTTCCAGATGGATGTATTTGATGAGGATTGTTTTAAAAAAATTACTGTACATTCAATCTTTCCACAGCCACTAGAGAAAAAAAGTATCAGCCTTGGATTTTCAATCTTAGAGGTTAGGGTGTGAATGTGGTTCAAATTGACTGGGCTTAGAGTATTCCTCTCTCAGTTTTAGACATTATCTGTGTTATAATTATTGATTTTACAGATTGCCTGGCACAGCACAGGCACTAGATAGGTGGTGAAGGAATGTTGTGATATGAAAAAATTCTTTCCAATATTCTGATCTTTGGTCTTCTAAGTTTCACATCCCTTTAATACTTATTCAGTGAATTTTCATCCACCTTTACTCTGAATTATGACAAATAGAAATTTATAAAAAGTAATTTACACAGTAACATTACCTTTCCAAATCAAGGTAAAAGGAGATTTTATCAAAATGTTAAGGCAGATGAATACTTGTATGTACTTCGTTTTCTCTTAGTATGTGTCTGTGTGTTGATTATTTAGGGGATAAAAAAGATACATGCTGTTAAATTTCACAAAATATCTTCTCATGAAACCTATTTAAGTCAGTTTTCCAAAATATGATGAAATCAGAGAGATTTATTTTTTCTTACCTGATAAAGAATTCAATATCAACATTGAATCTTTCCAGTAATCATTTGACCTTTTCTTTAGTTTTGCCTTTTTGGAAAACATGAGGACTGTCCATTACTGAAAGCATTATAAAGATAATTTTACTGTGTCACTTGGCTTGATTGCTTTTGACATTTATGGTGAATTTTAAGTGGATAGTGTGAGACTGTTTTGTTGTTGTGTTTTGTTTTCTTCTAATACTCTTTCATATTATAGACCATTAGAACATTTTCTAGAATGGCCTAGAGGTAATGATTTGAAGGGAGATATTAGGTCATGAACTATACTTATAGGGGAAGAAGTAGTTTTCTCTACCAAAGAATTAAAGAATCTTATCAATTTTTAACCAATACATCTTTTGGTAGGCCATTTAAATAATACTCCTAAAAAAACAGCTTTAAAAATGAATGAAAAAAAAAAAAAAGAAAAAAGAAAAGGTCAAGCCTAATCTTCACATAAAGGAAACATGAAGTCATTTGAAATTCTGTTTGGTCTATCTTTTCTCTTTAGTTTCTGTTTATGAATAGATACTTCATTTGGGTTGGGGTACTTTTTACAAACAATCTTGGAGAATATTACTTAATTATACAGTTATATCCAAATGAACCTAAAGAGTTACACAAATTTGAATCTGTGAAACATATATTACTTTTTTTACATTGTTTTACCAATTACAATGAACATGTATTATTCTAAAGAGAAAGTGGTAAAGATCTCTGATAAAATAAACACATACACGATCAGCTAAGTATAAATCACTTGTATTAATATGATCTAAATAGGCACCAAAATATCTAATTGTGGGACGAGGTTCATGAGGGGACTGAGTGCCACCCCCCACTTTTTCAAGGGAAGTAGATCTTCCTGAAGTTTGGAGAAAACTACAGGATACCTTTGTGTATTCTCCAGAAACTTCAGTTTTACTTAGCCTAGAGGGAGACCTTCTTTCTTTATGCAGGTAAAACTACAGGAGGAGATTCTTCAGGGCTCTAGCTCACTAGGGCCTGTGACTGGTCTGCTGGAACAGAGAAATGGAAATTCTGGTTTGGTTGTTGTTTTGGTGGTCTGGATTAAGGATGTGATTGACTCTGCTGACAGCCATACACATTTTGGGGGAGTAAGATATGTTGCACTGTATCAGCAATTTTTCACAATTTGTTTGCATCAAGAATATTTGGTAATCTTAAGTCAGTTCAGTTTTTACATCTGAGGTTTGCCAGGTAATTTACTTTGCCAGATAATTTATTTCCTAGAGAATGAAGTTCTCTGACTTTGATGGGAAATTAAAAAAAAAAAATCTGTATTTTGTTTTATTTTTTAAAAATTTATTTGAAAGAGAGCAGGAGCAGGGGATAGAGGGAGAGGAAGAAGCAGGCTTCCCACTGTGATGGGAACCAGACATGGAGCTGGATCTCAGGACCCCAGGATCATGACCTGAGCCCAAGACAGACACTTAACCAGCTGAGCCATCCAGGTGTCTCAAAATTTGTATTTTAAAAAATTATTTCTAAATTTTGTTATTAGAATGGAAAAATATATTTGTATATTAAGTAGTAAACATTGATTCAAATTAAAAACAATAATTTTTATAGATTAACTGAAATCACTGGTTAGGAATCAGTGAAAACATGCAACATATTGAAGTGTAGTTAATCTAATATTTTAAATGACTGACTGATTTTGGTCTTGTTCTGGGTGCTTTTATAGTCAGCCTGACCATGAGGAGCCCAATAGCACTAACTCAATAATTATTAGCAAATTAAAACTAAGTAAGAACAACAGTCTATCTAAAGATATGAGTAGGGATCCCTGGGTGGCGCAGCGGTTTAGCGCCTGCCTTTGGCCCAGGGCGCGATCCTGGAGACCCGGGATCGAATCCCACGTCGGGCTCCCAGTGCATGGAGCCTGCTTCTCCCTCTGCCTATGTCTCTGCCTCTCTCTCTCTCTCTCTCTCTCTCTGTGACTATCATAAATAAATAAAAAAAATTTAAAAAAAAAAATAAAGATATGAGTACTTAGAAACTTACTTAAAGATAAAATATAAGAGCAATAATGACATAGATTATTTTGTCATGTTTTTAGAATCAATTATGCAAATGTTGGATTAAAAGCATAAGAGAATATTTTTGGTAAATAAAGAAACAGGATAAAGAAGACATTAGCAAGAAACATACCCTTGAAGACTCATTTATAATCAATTTCAGCATCCTCTTTGGTTGTGAAGCATAATACGTCAATGTTGGGTACAGACTGATGCCATATACATGATCAAATAGTTTGGAATGAAACCAAAAGAAGCAGCTAAGCCTAAAGTTCTTTCAAACAACACAATCAAAGAATGCATATTAATATGCCTCACAGGTTAATTTCGTTTTTACCTTAGAGTGATGACAGGGTGGAAGTTAATGATTTAACACATTTGTCTTTATTATCAAGATAACTTATAAGTCTCATAATATGTTCAAGCAGGCTTTTGTTTGCTTTTGTAAGCACAGTGTTAACTAAGTACAGTGTGAACTTGTGTATATATAGGTACAGTCCTATTAGAAGGAAAATTCTGGGACTTGTATGTAGGTTTATACTCTGAATGCTGAACAACCAATGTGGTCTCACTGGAGAGAATGTGTCAAAAGATCATCCCCTTGATTATCTTTCAATGATCTTTATGTGATAATTAAAATTGTAAGTTCACAGATATGAATTACCAAGCAAGAGAAATGTACTGAAAAAACACTCTTTCAACTTGCCATTGATTTATTACTTTGCATATGGGAGAAGGGAAGAATCTAAGTATTTACAACTCTGAATCAACAAATTTATAGTTCATGATAAAAACTGGCTCATTTGGTAAATATTTTTCAAGCCAACCACAAATAAATCAACACCTTAAAGCCAAAATTGTGACAATGATGGACAGCAATGACAATGAAGCTTGAGAGCTAGGTGGTGAGGTCATGGATATTGTTATAGGACACTAGTCATTTACATGTTATTAGGATTAGTAATGAAGTGAAAATAAGGGAGAATGCAAATTAGCCATCTTTCTATCCTGAAAAAAAAAAAAAAAGGATCTTTGGATAAAATACGTAATAAAAGGAGCAGTAAAAGGTGTAAGATGATAGAGACATTTTGTGTCCACTCTGACAAGCAATCTTACTATTCAGTAGAAACAATTTAAAATTGCCAACAGTAATTCTACTATACATCTTTCCCCTCTATTCAAGCCATCTCTCTTCAGTGGCATAGTTTACAAAGCAGTTTTAAAAAATATACCGCAGCCATTTATATCCATGCATATATGTAAACTACGGTTCTAAAAAAATAAAAGTGTCATACAAAGAGGAATAGAGAATTTCTCTTAATATTGCCCTTGATCTTTGGTAATAGTTCTTTTTCATCTGGAACAATTTTCTAAAATTATCTGTTAAACATTGAAAAACAAAGGACTACAGAGTTTTGATTATTTTTTATAGAGGCCATGTGAAATGTTTTACTTTTATATCCCAATATATTGTGGAAGCAAATGTAAATTTTATGTGAGATATTAAAGAATTTGTCTTTTATTTAGTCATTTCTTTTTGGTGTAATTCTTTTGTTCTCCCTTCCAAAATCACTGAGTCTCTTATACCAGTTAATATTTGTTGCTAAAAAAAAAAAAAAAAAAAAAAAAAAAATATTTGTTGCTAAATGCTTACAAATATTTTCATGGTCCTTATTTAGCCTTTTATGAATAAGCAAAATCCATAGAAGCAAATGAAGCCCACAGAAACAAAGTGACTGGTCTAAGCTAGTGGCTGAGTTAGAACCCTGTTAAATGGTCCTGACTCACCTAGATTCTTATTTTCCAATTCGTTCTCTGGACATAAAAAATCATGGGTAAGGTGAGATCAATTTTCGAAAAACCAAAAATGAAATGAAAGATGCCAAGAAACAGAGCACAAAAGAGAAATGTGAGATTAGGTTGAGGTTACTAAACTGTAGCTTTTATGCCTACTTTGATACTACTCAGCTTCTCCAGTTATACCCGTTGTATGCCCTTGTATCACTAGATTTAATGTGAGAGACAAGAGTTCTGTCTGTTGGAGGTAATATTTTGCAAGCCCCCTTTCTGACTAATGTTGAGTCTTGAAAAGAAAATGTTGGAAAAAGGGTATTTTTTTCCATTAAACTTATTTTTGAACTTTCATTAAATTTGCTTTAATTCTTTTACCCTCTAGGCAATATACCCAGTGTTTATTTCCATTATATTGAAAATTCTAAAAATATTTAATCCTAGTCAATGATAAGTCATCTCAGAGCTTGGATACGGAGTAGCAGTCCCCTACAAGTGGTGGGAGGAAAGTAGTCCCAACTGAACCACCAGAGGAAGGACCACCAAGGAGAGATGAAAACAAAGCAAATGGGGTGAGTTTCCCAAAAGGCCACAATGGGAATTCCAGCCATGGTCCAGGAGACAAAGGGAACAAAGACAACTAGAAGGAGCCAGATAGGAAAGACAGCAAAAAGGATCAAGACTCCCAATCTGCACCTGAGCCAAAGAAATCTGAAGAAAATCCAGCTTCCAAGTTCAGTTCTGCAAGCAAATATGCTGTTTTCTCCATCGCTGACGAAGATGAGAACAAGGGAGATTACACTGAATAGACTCCTGCATACTGTGCTTTCTCCTTCTCTCTCCTCCATGGAACATTTGAAAGCAAATCAAACATCTATCCAGACAAGACAATGAAGCTTACCCTTTCCTGGAGACCTTTCTTAACTTTAAAAAATAAATAAATAAAGAAAGAAAGAAAAAAAAAAAAAAGAATTCACCTGTTGGGTTTTTCTGGTTAGCTTTTTACTGTGCCCCTTCCCCAACTTCCTTCTGAAGAAGATAGACAAATTGTTGAGTTTCATTTTTCTAGAAGTAATTGGCACAATGTGAAATATTTGATCATTTCTTATGCTTCACTCTCCTGTTCCTCTGCTCTGCTAGAAGGTAACTTGTACCTAGACTAAATGTTTTGAATATCTAAGGAGGTATTTGTTCTCATTTCTGACCCTTCACAGCATTACTACAGATGCAACACAGTTGTGGCATTTTGGACATTTCTTTACCCACAGCTCTGTGCTTTTGATTTCAAGTCTCAGCTCATGCCATGAGATTGAAAAAACTTTTTAATAAATGTCATTGAATACCTAGGGGCACAAATAAAATTGTCACAAATGTAAGAAGTGCTAGAGGTCTTCAGGATCATTTCTACATGAAATCTGAGACTCAGGCGGAGACTTTATTCTTCCTTTGAATGTATACTTAGTGCCATGCACTAGGCTGAGCACATTAGATAATCCTATATCTGAGAAACATGGGTTAAGCTATCACCAAAGGCAGTCAAGCAAGGAGGAAGAACAGGCAGGTAGGGCATGAGGAAAATGCCAATCAGCCTGAAGTCTAGGGAGGAAAAGGAGAACCAGGCCTTGGCAGTTTGTAAATATGTGGCAGTGGTGCATGACTTCTTCCTTCACATGGAAAACTCCGGTGGTGAGCAGTGGGTGTGCAGGGTCACTAGGTCCTCTGACACCACCACCCCTTATCCCCAAAATGCGGAGCTGGGCTTGTGATTTACAAGCTCTGATAATTCCTTAGACTAACTCTCTTTTGATGCTTTAGCCTTGGCCACAGTGTTCATTTCCTGTGTGTAGCCCTGGCAGGGATAACAAGCATATACTTCTCTAGCTTCTTTCCTTCCCGTCCCACCCCCACCCCCCCGCCCCCATCATCTTCTTTACACTCAGGTGCACTTGAATGCTTTTCCAAAGAAGCTAAAAATTGTCTCCTATATCTCATAGAAGGAGCCACATCAATTATGCCTTTGTTTCAGCATTAGTCATGATTACATCCTTTCTCTACAGCCTTTACTTAATTTGAAATTTAAATTGATTATCGTCATTTTCAATATTAGCAATAGACTATATTCTCTTGCTTATAATTAATAGTGTACAAATATGCCACAAGTGAATTGAATTTAATATATCTGTCCCATGACCTGGGGCAAATGTGTTGATCAGCATCTCCTTTCGAGAGAGCAGCTGTCCTCAGTCCTAAGCCAAGGTGACATTTAGCATCTGTGGACTCCTTTATCGACAGTCTCAGAAGAGTGGCCCCAGATTGAATCAGCTTTAACTGCTGTTTCCATTTAAGATACACTGAGTTATATTGGCAAACCAAGGTGGCAGGAGCTGATGCCTCCACTAAGTGTAGCACCTGGTATTTGAATAACACAGGATTTCTGCCACTGAATCAGTCAATTCAGCATCACCGATCAGCTAGAAATGCTCTAGAGGAAAGTATTTATTTTCCGCCATAAACAGCACTATTTGGTATAACAACAATCATTCGGGGTCACTGCCATTACCCATCCCATCACATTTGACTTTTCACCGACTCAAAAAGAAAAGAAAGATTGTCCGAGTCCAAAATAACATTAATATGTAGTTAATAAATAGTTACAAATTAGTTAAGAGAAAATTGCTTTCTGGGATATTAAGATAGAAGAGGTCATTTGAGGTTAGTACTGGCCAGAGGTTAATTTTTATTGACATTTATATCCTACCTCTGAGCTTTAAGAAAATAAAAATGGAATCAAATCAGGTCAAGCAAGTACAAATGAGAAGATATTGCTGAGAACTAAAACTGCGTGAGCACCTAAACACCTAAACCCAAATTAAACACCAGCCACTCTGAATTGCAACCCCACCTGGGAATCACGCTGGGGGAGAAAATACAGAGGGTTTATTTAGAAAGTCTTGGCAGTAGGAAAGTAGGGGGGGGGAAGCCTCAAGATTGCTAATTTATTTTGCTAAGGAGCTCATCAAGGCTACTAGACACAGGAAGGATTTCAGACTGTCTCATAAAGTGGCTTACAATCAATTGCAGAGCTAGACATATTAGTCTAGAATCAAAACATTATTGCTTTTAGTCATTGAACATAACTGAGCACAGCATGCTATAGAAAGATTGCAGGCCGCCAAAACCACTTGGCTTTAGCAGATTTTTCAGCTTTTTGCAAATGACAAAAACATAGGCAGAGCAGTGGCCTTCCTTTCAAGCAACTTCCTGTCAGAGGATCACCTTAAATTGCAACTTAAAACTTTGTTGCTGATATGGTTTATTTTCCTCTTGATCCTTCCAGAAACTCTCCTTTATTACTTTAAATGATGTATTTCTCACCAAGCATCGTATTCATACTGGAGTTCTAGCATTAAAACAAAGTCATTTCCCTGGGGAGGGACAGGGGGAACATATATATTGTCACTTTTGCAAAAGAAATTTTCATTAAAACACTAGCATCTGTGAGTCTCAAAAGTGAAATAAAATATAAAGCTTGCAAAGGCATAAAAATACCTGTTCTTCAAATTATAGGACTTAAGCACTACAATTTTGCTGCTGAGGCTGTTGAACATTTTAAGGAGTGCTTCTAATCCCCTTTATAGCTCTGTGCTGAATGCACAAACACTGTTTTCTGGTGAGAGAGTGATCTTACAAGTGTTAAAAAAAAAAAAAAAGTGTTGGCCTTTGCAAGGTTATGGAGAACCCCCTGACCTTCTTTCCTTATTCTGTGTTCTACCCAGAGATGTGTGCTTTACCAACACTGGTTGAGGAATTGTGTGTATTTCTAACCCAGATCCCCATCACCAGACGTGAGCTCCTGAGTTCCACCTGAATTCAGATTCCTTGACTTTGACTATCAAACAAATAGCACCTGGCTAGCTCTCCAGCCCAGTACACAAAGTAAACTTTCTACATTGTTGGTAAGCTATTTTAGAAACAGCCGTCTTTGACGCAAGAACTAGTTCTCTGCTGTACTTGAGGTAGGCTCTTTTCTTATAAGTGAAGAAAGCATGGAAACTGCTTTGTTCATTGTGAGACAAACAGGAATATTTCCGAAATAATCTACTTGTCCATTTTGGTGGACTATTACAGGAGTGGCATTCCAGAAACAAATTTGGGTCATGCTAGTCCAATATATTCTATTGCACTAAAGCTTTGATGAAGAAATGCCTTAAAAAAAGATCTAAAACAAAAAATCATAATAATCAAAATGCCTTAGTTATCTTGGAATTATTTGTGTTGAGATGTCTAGCTGCTTCTCTAAGTCAAATGTTTTTGTTTCTGTTTTTAAATCAGTCTTCTATGCGTCTATGCCCATGACACTATTCTGCATACTTCTAATCTTATTTTGATTTAGGAAAGCAAACCTGCATTTCACCCTCTGCTAATATTCTGGATGATTTGAGCTCTATCCTACTCAGTCTGAAAGTAGTTCTCACTTTGCTGCAATTCTTTTAAAACCTGAATACTTACAAAAGAATGTAACTGCCTAGGAAAGTAAGCTGCTTCTAGATTAATTTAAAAACAATTGCCATGGAAGCAAAGGAAGCAACACCACTTATTAAGAGAATACATCATGTTTTGAGTAGTAGTCATCATTAGCAATAACATTCATCAATCTATCCATCAGTTCATGCAACAGATGCCTATTAGGAACAATTTCTCATTTAGTGGTTCCAAATACAGCTGAGAGAAACTTAGATGCAAGAAAACAAAGTTCATATGCCTTAGTGTAGTTATTCACACTAAGAGTTAAGCTACTTTTGGTCTAATTTTTTTCTCTTTCTCCTGACTTTATTCAAATTATTGATGATTCTGTAAGTTCATAATGGTACTTGCAGACCAAAGAATGAGGAAAAGAACCTGGAGTAAGCTCAAGGGAGTGACAGTAGGGAGGCTATAGCACTCCACCGATAAATGTTACTGCTCGATGTTTAAGACAGCAAATCAGGTAGGAAATCACCATGACTAAATAATGTCTGGGCACCAAATTTCTATAGTCTATGGTGCCAGGATGGGAAAAGACATAGCATATAGCTGATTGATAACTTGATTGATCTTTAAACATAGAATAAGACTAATAAAATTATCATTTATAAATATATCACTAAAAATAGTTTCACCCAATGACTTATAAGAATATAAATATGTTTATTTGAAATATAAAAATAGAATGAAAAGGAATATATTGTGACATCTCATTCTATTCGATTTAAAATTAAATGTTATTTGGGTGGCTTTATTCTAGCAATTTGGCAATTTACTAAGGTAATAAAAGAATTCATTTTAACTAATAACTGCTCACAAAAAGGCTTTCTACATTACAGCTGAGTTTTATTGAATTTGAACCTGGTCTGGCATTAACATTGCTGTTTAACTGATATAGCATTTATTATGCTATATTCTACTCATTGCTTGAACATTAGCCCTACCATTTCCTCAAATGCACTTTAGAGAAGTATTTAAAGAAGTGTTCACTTGCATAAAATGTATGTTTATTTCATGAATAACTTTATCATTGAATTAAAACTATATTTTAAAATATACACAAGCTTAATGACTTGGCTATTTTGCAGACTGATCTTTGGACCTCAAGAAGATTCAGAATCAATTAAAAGCTGGATTAGAGTTAGCCTCTTTTTAGAACTCATCACTTCTCTTTCATGCCTAGAAAGACTTTACAAAAATTAATAGTAAACATTTTTAAAAGAGTGTTAATGGTAAGATTTATTTTTATGTTCAAATGGAATTAAGTTAATACCTGTCTATGTGTGTACCACAATACCTTGAGGACATATACTAATAACAATAGTTAACACCACTTATTATGGGCAAGCAACTGTTATAGATGATCTCATTTAATCGTAATTATATCATAATGAAGTAGGTTCCATTATTTCCATTTACAAGTGACAGCAATAATATATAAAGACAGGCCATTGGTAGCTTGCTCAGGATAACAGCCAATTGCTTTGCGCTATGTGATTTATATTTGGTACAATCATAATGTATGATTATATCATAATGTATGATTATACCAATAATAACTTGGTGGTTTCATTTTTAAGTAACATTTCATTAAATGAAAATGTTATTTAGGTAGTAACCACTTGTATGATTCCCAGGAATCTTAAATTTTCTGTTTACAAATTTTCTGACTTCCAATTGGCATCATATTGAAAATTAACGTTCCCAGAGAAAGTTACTTTTGACATTAATTATAATAAATTAAAAATAAACACCATCCATATGCATTTGGTTTTTAAGTGAATTTGGCAGTCCTAACTTTTTGTGTGGGTGTGGTAAGCAATCTTATATATCCTATGAATTCAAAGGAGCTAATTAGAGTTCATTTTTTTTCCCCAGAGTTCCAAAAGTATGTGAATATATGTGTGTGTTAGCTACATTTAAAATGTAAATGCTCTTGGAGTGTCTGGATGGTTTATTTGGTTAAGCAGCTAACTCATGATTTCCACTCAGGTTATGATCATGGGATTGTGGGATCAAACATCAGGTCAGGCTCCCCACTCAGCGAGGAGTCTGCTTTAGATGCTCTCTCTCCCTTTGCTCCTTCCCCACTTGTGTGCACAGGCATGTACTTTCTCTGTCTCAAATAAATCTTAAAAAAAAATAAAATGCAAATGCTCTTGAGACATAGTTGGCTTAGAGTCACATTGAGCTCTATCTGATGATGGGTGGGTCAGGTTTTTAAATGAAGGAAAGGTGAACTGAGTAATACGTCCCTTGGTATCTGGATGGGAAGGTCTCAGGGAGAATCAGAAAACCATGAGTTTAGTGACTGAGAGACAGGAAGAACTTTTGTAGATTTTATATTCTTATCTAAGTTTGACACCTATGTCAAGGAGAATCTTAATTTAAAGCTTCCGAGGTATTGTGAGGTATCGCAAGGAACTCAATGGAGATCAGAGATCCACCAAATCCAGGGACAAGAGCAGGGGCAGCTATTCTCTGTCTGGGTCCTGCTCTCTTACAGTCATTCTTGCTGTATCTTACTTTCTCTCCACCTGTTCTTTCCTCTGTGCTTTTTTTCTACAGTTCGGCTTCATCTGACTTACTCTGCATGTCGGTCTCCTTCTGGACATTTGATAACCAAACTAATCCGTCCAGCCAAATTCATCATTGGTTTAGTCCAGTTACTTCATCTCTCTTGGTTCCAACTTCAATATTCCTTGGAAAGAGTTAGTTAGGGTCAGGTGTATACTACTTGCCAAATCAGCTATGGCTGGGTTGTCACACTATACATGGGTGGGTAGTGCCAGGGACCACCCAAGGAGATTGGGATGCTGAAGCATTTCAGTGCAGTTTATTGTTGGTGTTAATGTCTAGATAAAATCAGAGGAATACATGAGATGGTAAAATTTGGATAATTGACAGACAGGGTAATTGTCCTAAAGACCAGAGATGAAAGGTTAAGAATAATTCCTAAGTCATCCTGGCAACGACAGTCAAGTAGATCAAGTAGGTATAAATATGGCATAAAATATAGATTTCCCAGGTTACTCCTGAAACTTAATGTGACAGAAAATTTAATGACAAAAATCGATATAATAGAATAATTTTTCCTGACTTTGCTGGTAGTTTATTGATATAGATGAAAGTGATCATTAGATCAAGTCAGCTTACCAACGCAAAGCTCTCAAATGAGTCTCCAATTGTTCTGTTCATAGCTATATTCAAAGATGACTTCTAGATTAATTCTGCAACCTCTAAAATCTGTGTTTGTGATTCTCAGCTTGAGCTAGAAAGTTTTTTTAACATTTTATTTTTTCTTTTATATCTAAACCTATGACTTTAAATAATTCCCGATTAAGCCTTATTCTAGAAAGCGTAAGTATTTATAATAGTGATCTTTTTGCACTGTGCTCAGTGGAGAGCCTGCTTCTCCCTCTCCCTCTGCCTCTGGTCCTTCCTGCACCCGTACTCTCTAAAATAAATAAAATATTTTTAAAAAGTAGTCCAGAAATTGTATCAGTTATTTTATTATTTTAAAATAGTTCCTTAAAAATGTGTGTGTAGCTCTTACATGAGCCTTGGGTGAGTTCAACAACTCCTGCTCTGCCTTGAGGGCCTGTTATTCCTGAAGACAGAACCCAGCTCCTCCTGCTGGTTATTTGACCCCTGTGAAGAGTAGCCTGTGAAAAGGTGGTCTTTCTGGCATCTTGATAAGATCTGTGTTGTATGTTGTTCCTATGATATTATCAATAAAACAAGGTGTTAGAGAAACTGGGAGCTGATATACTTTATATTTTAGATAACATTTTATTGAGTGGGGATGGTTTATTCTGAGAAATATCTGCAAAACAGGTCAAAAAATGGTTCTTTTTTTTTTTGTCCTTTACCTTCACATTTTATTGAGGCTGAAAGTTACCTGAACTACCAATCCAGTTAGATCATACTTTTTCCTCCATATTTCAAAATCCCTGGTTGAAGCAACACAAAGATTTCTATAAATGAAAAAAAAAAAAGCCTCTCACAAATGTTGGAATACTTTCATTTTATAATTTAAAAATAAGTTAGTGTAAAATTTGGCACCTAGAACAATATACATCACTTCGTTGGATTTCAGTAAATACCTGTTGAGTGAATCAGCCAGGCTCCCTCTTATACTTTTAGGGCATTTTACACCTGCCTCTATCATAGCATTCATATCATTGCATAATGATCAGATGTTCCCATGTTTGTCACCATAGCTAGGCTGCAACTTGGTTCATTTCTATACCCTCAGATTATAACAAAGTGCCTAACACATGGCAGACACTGAATAAATATTTTTTCACTAAAGGACATCAAACAAACGAAAAACCTTACATTTTCAGTATCAGTGCTGACACTACTAACTTCCCATGAGTGGCCTATGGTAATTGTAGATGTGCCTCCAGAGACTTCATTCATTTGATAGAATGAAATAGGATCCAGTATTATAAACATTTAAGCAGCGATTGGAATTAAATATTAGTATAATTGATTAATGGATTATAATGGAGGTGATTAATCATAGGTCCTTTAATTTTTTAAGGTTATGAGGATTTTAGATAATGTATACTTTTCTTAGCCTAATAGGATATTAGGAAGCAATATCAAAGAATTGAAAAATCATAATCTAAATTCTTTTCCTGTTAACAACTCCAGGGATCAGCTAGGATGGTTTTCAGTTTAAGAATTTGAGACATAAGGAATGTAACAGATTTTTTTTTCCAGTCTGCCAGAGGAAACTTGCTTCTGGCAGTTGGTCTAATGGAAAGCTCACCACTCTAGGAATTGAGCTGTGGTATTGGGTTAGCGTTGTCATTGCTTATTGGCTATAGATAATTCATTTAGTTGGACTCTAGAAGTATTTTCTGAAACTTACTACATACCTTGTGTAGTGCTACGTGCTAAACACACAAAGATGAATGAGACAGTCTATCTTTTGCATTTTGTCATCTGCCTTCTTGAAGGATGTGAGCATTTTAAAATGGTGGAGAAGAAAATCCACCTAAAACATATAGCATGAGCAAAGCCATTAAGGCTTCAAATTGTCCTCATTTGTTCCTCAGTGTTGGAATAGAATAAATATTCCATTGAGAATGGAATGCAGAACACATGTGAAAAAATTGTATTGTAGTTAAGTGCAATAGCATGAAAGATCGTGAGAGTTATTTTTTTTTTTAAGATTTTATTTATTTATTCATGAGAGACCCAGGAAGAGAGAGGCTGAGACACAGAGAGAAGCAGGCTCCTCACAGGGAGCCTCATGTGGGATTCAATCCCAGGACCCTGGGATCCCGCCCTGAGTGAAAGGCAGACGCTCAACTGCTGAGCCACCCAGGCATCCCCCTGAGAGTTATTCTAAAGATTTTGGACTTTATTCATTCAAGCACACTTAAATTTCAATACAACTATTTGCTGATAGATAGATAGATAGGTAGATAGATAGATATAGATAGATATAGATTTTTTTTTGTCCAGGTGAACTTCTTTCCTTTCTCAGTTTTTTTTTTTTTTTTTTTTTTTAAGATTTTATTTATTCATGAGAGACACAAAGAGAGAGGCAGAGACATAGAAGGAAGAGCAGGCTCCCTTCAGGGAGCCCAATGCAGAACTCGATCCCAGGACTCAGGGACCTACCCTGAGCCGAAGGCAGACGCTCAACCACTGAGCCACCAAGCCACCCAGGCGCCCCCTCAGTCTTCTTCCATCACTGTTAGAGATTCATTCTTTTCTTTTTTTTAACATTTTATTTACTTATTAGAGAGTGAGAGAGGGAGAAGCAGGCTCCATGCAGGAAGCCCAACATGGGACTCGATCCTGCGTCTCCAGGATCACACCTTGGGCTGAAGGCGGCGCTAAACCGCTGGGCCACCAGGGCTGCCCTAGAGATTCATTCTTGCTTGGAAGCATAGGCCATCGTTCAGCTTCCTGAGAACGAATAACCTATTGGCTTGGAGCTGAGTTGTCTCCCTAAAGCTTTGTGACGGCTGAAGGCCCCAGTACCTTGACCCTTGTGCCCCAACCTTCTCTGGCTCTGACCCTTGTCTCAGTTCATTATGACCTCACTGGGGAGATGGCATCTGAGTGGGGTTTGAGGGCAAAGCAGGAGCTCTGTAAATGGAGAGTGAGGGGAAGACTGGTTGAGGCCAGAGGAGTGTTAGAAACAAAGACGAGGCATGAAATCACAAGAGGTGTTACACGACCAACAAAAGGAGGGCAGTGTTTGCCAGGAGGAGGAAGGAGACGGCAAACAGAGTTTGTCATGAGTCCTGCAGAGCCCCCCAAGGAGTCTGGACTCGATTTGGGAGACAGGTAAGGGACAAAGAGTCCCTTTTAATATCTTTAATTTTTTTTTACTGAAGTATAGTTGACATATTAGTATCTGGTATACAACGTAATGACTTGACACTTCTGTACTCAGTGCTCACCATCATAAGTGTAGTTACCATGTGTCACCATACAACATTATCACAGTATTATCGGCTATATTCTCTATGCTACCCTCTTTGTATGACTTTTTTATTTTACAAATGGAATTTTGTACCTTTTCATCCTCTTCACCAATTTCACCCATCCCTCACCCCTCTTTTGTCTCGCAACCACCAGTTCTATATTTGAGTCTGTTTCTGTTTCTTTTTGGTTGTTTGTTCCTTAGACTTTCAGTTCTATATTTGAGTCTGTTTCTGTTTTTTGTTTGTTCTTAGACTTTCAGATTTCACATTAAAGGAAATCATATGGTATTTGTCTTTCTCTGTCTGACTTACTTCATCTGGCATAGTACCTTCTGGATCTATCCATGTTGTCCATTACTGCTAAGTTAAAAAAATGAAGCTAACAGGTAGGTTGGGAGAGATTGTAATATGCCTTGAATGCTAGTCATATTGTTTAGGTAGCCAGCAAGTATTTTAAGAACAGACATGTCATGATTAGCTCAGCAGAACTGTGATAAATATGGAGGGAGGCTTAAAAGCATGGAATCTGTTTGGAGACAAATAGACTTCCATTTCAGTTCCTGCTTCACTGCTTACAAGATGTGTAGCCTTGGAAAAGATGCTTCAGTTCTCCAAAATTTTGTATCTCGTCTGTGACATAAAGATAACATTTGAGTTAATGAATAGTGCCTGGCACACAGTGAGCACTAAATGGCAGCTATAAAGTTATTCTTAAAGGGAATTGGTGGAAGAACTTTACAGAAGTAGCATTGCCACAATGTGTTAGTTAAATGAATTTGAGGAGGAAAAACAATCCTTTAAACACCACCCAAATGTAAAGGCAGAGCGTCCTAACTTCCAGATTTGTCCAGGACTCAGGAGGTTCTTAAGACATAGATCATTTAGTGCTAAAACTGGGAAATGTCAGGTAGAATGGAAGGGATAATAACCCTGTATAAGGGGCTTTCCTCACATCAACTCTATGAAGAAATCTGATTATTCATAATAAACAGTAGAAATTGGGGTTCAAGCTCAGGTTTTCATGATTATAGAGGGCAAAGAATATGTTTAAATATAGTAGTTCCAGAGTCAAACTACCTATTTAAATACTGGCACAACCATCTGCCATAAATATGGCTTTCAGAATGTTGACCACTATGCCTTGGTTGTCCCTGTAAAATGAAGTTATTAATGCATTTATGCATTTTCTCATAAGTTGATGTAAGAATTAAATGAAATAGTACATAGAAGCAGCTTATATTGGTGCTTGCATCTGGTAAACTACCAAAAGAGCACATGCTATGGTTAAACAATGTATACCCTTCCACATAACCAGTATACTCCATAATATGCAGCTTTAAAATGAAAGAGTATAAGGGGCTCAATTTTATGTCCTTTGAGTTTGACTCATCAGAGGGTATTCAGTGATTATGTCTAATAGGCAACTGAGAACATGAATTTGGAGCTCAAAGGGCCAGAGATCATATAGGGATCTAGTCCATTACACTAGATAATGGTTAATGATGTGGTAAGACATGGGTGGATCCTTATAGAGAAAGGCGTGTGGTGAGAAGAGGCTACTGACAGGACAGTAATGATGTTGGGAAGAAAATATCAATTAGATAATTTCAGGCATCGAGTCTGGGATGACTACTAAGCTTATTTTTAACAGGGAGATAAAATGCAAGCTCAATATGCATTATGCATGTTATATAACGCCTAGGGGATGAAGAGGTGGGCTGCAACTGGGTAGCAGTAGGGAACAAGAAGCAATTGAACTTACATGGTTCTCTAAGGGGTTTAAGAAAAGTTTAAAGCTTAAATTTCAGATTCAAGTACCCTGGAGGGTTTTATGTGTTACACTGAATAAAATGAATTAGATAATGAAAGTATACATACTTCTTTGATAATTCAGAAGGCACTTCAAAACATTGTATTGTGTTTCAAGTTGATTTTTTTTTAAAAAACCACTGTTATAACTTTAGAAGTTCTGGTTAATAAAGCATTTTAACTGATGCCATTTTGAATAAGAGAAAAGTTAGTAAATGCAACAGAACAGAAACACAATGGAATAAAATCCCGACACGTCACGGCACTACACGTACTTTCAAAAATATTCCTGATCTAAGCATTAATGCAAATAAGTTATTCACCAAGAACATTATATTAACAATTCTTTGAGTTCACCATTTTTCATTTTCTCTCATCAAAATGGACTACTTAACTTGGCTTCTTTTTCACTGAGCCTGAATGTCTGCCAGTAAGCTATGTGTAAAATCTCTCATCAGAATCACTGAAGAACTGGAAGGAATTGGCAAAATATGAAGGAGGAAATGTTAAGTGATAGAATAGGAGTGGCAACTTCAAATATCCTTTGTAACAAAGAATTTTCATACATCAGAGTATAGCAGGATAGCTTAGGAAAAATTATTTGAGGAAATTGAGTTACTCCCCAAAACCAACATAACCAGCTCATTTACAAGTGAGCAAGGTGTGAAGCCAGTATCACCCCATTCCGTGCACCCTGGTTTATTCTACGCACGTCTTCAGCAACACCACTGGGGAAAGTGCCAAATGGGAGAATGTGATTCAGGATGAGATGATCTTAGTTGATTTTTCTGGCTGCCGAATTCATTTCAGGAGACCCAAGACAGGGTTTGGTGTGTGGGAGTTGAATGAAAGGGCTTCAAAATTAAAAATAATATCTCTCTGAAACTCAGAGAGCGAGCCAGCAAACCAAAGTGCCTTGGCACGCATCCATAATGGTGTTCTGTCTGTATTGGGAGTAATGCAAATCATCGCTGAGTTGAACGATGTTCCTGTGAAAGTTTTAATTTCATAAGGAAGAGAATTACCCATAATCATTGTGTTATTAATACATAAAAACAGACTAACATGAGCCATAGATTAACCATTGCTTTTTAATTTAACACCCTGGAGAGGGAACGCCAGGTAATTATGCTTTATCACTGAACAGTAAGCACAGGTATTTGTCTTTCGTGGATGTCTTTGTAACAGCTTGCAAAATCTTTAGCCAAGAGGTCCCTTTTCTAACACCTTACGTGCTATAGTATGATAGTCTGTCCTTACGTTGGGTATGATAGCTCCTTATTTATACTCTTCTAATTTTCAAAAGCCTAAGTGCAAAGATGACTTTTACTGAAAATCATAAGTAATTGTACTTATTTGAGGACATATAAGAAACATTCAGGACTACTTAGCACAGATGTTGAAAATGTTCTGTTTATCCTATTATGTATAATCAGATTAACCTTTCCTTTTGTGCTATAATTATTACACAAAATGGCAAGGTTCATTTGGTGAGACAGGGTTTTCTTTTAATGAGCTCACTTATGTAGATCTCTTGATTAAAGGAGAAATAAGAGAAATGGGAGCAATTAGTTTTTTGCCTGCCCAAGTTCTGCTAATTTGAATCAGCTAAAATTAGAGACAGGCTCAAGTGGTTTGCTTTGAACCTTAGATCACTCTCTTTATAGTTCCACAACTAACACTGTAGTTTTGCCCATAATACTTTAACCTGCATTACTGAACATTCATTTCCAAACTGGACATTTTGCTTGACTTTTCTTTTCAATAATCCATCTTACAAACAGTTTCCTGGAACAATCTGCTTAAAATATTTCTGAGTATATAACACTTCTCAAAAAACCTTTGACGGTTTCCTACTAATATATGAATTATAAATGTCTCACCTGGCAGTTAGACCTGCATATGGCAAATTCAGACTTTTCCAGAGGTTACCAATTAGCAGCCAAAGCCATCAGTCTTTGGCAAGTGTAATTCGTTTGATGTACAGAGTGGTTTTTAAAATGTTGAAAATCAGAAGAGATCTCATTTTTTAAAAAAGCACGTATTCTGGCAATATTGTTACCCGTTTCAATGAAACAATAGTCATCACTGGGAGTTTACGGTCTCCTTTACTCAGGGGAGTAGGCCATCTAGCTTGCCATAACCTCATACTCTTTCTGCCTTATACCTGGCCCACTTGACTCACATCACCTGCCTGTAGGAACTGTGATTTGCAACCCCCGACATTTACTGTTCTCCTATAAGAACCATCATTAAGCCACATTGATCTTGGCCTGTCCGTCCCTATCTCCGTGCCATTCTGCTGTGTTGCTCACCTAATGGTTAATATATACCATCATTTTAACACCCCTTCCAAGTTCTTCTGTACAAGAAGAACTATTTTTTCTGTCCTCAAGGATTATGCCTGCCTTGACCTTTCACATTTCACGTTGTCTTTGGTCATAGAACTCATTTGGCTTTGGATCGTGAAAGCAGCCTAATTCCTAATTTTCTATGTATGGTTTACTTCCCCAAATACATTATAAGCTACTTGATGATTGGGGCAATTTATCTTTTTATAAATCCAGGTAAGGTACCAAATTATATAAATAATAGGCATTCAATAAATGTTGAAAATTGAACTATACTAGGTATTCTGAATACTAGAAATCTAATTAAAAAAAACATTGCCTTTTCCAACATTACAGTCTAGCATGGAAAGACTATCTTACATGGTAAAAATTATAGGGCAATGTAATATGAAGGAGACTGTAGATTATTTTTTAAAATATTATTTATTAAATACCTAGCTTCCAGGCCCTGCTGTAAGTATTTTTCTTGAATTAATGCCTATAATTGGGATACCTGGGTGGCTCAGTGGTTTAGTGCCTGCCTTCGGCCCAGGGTGTGATCCTGCAGTCCTGGGATCTAGTCCCACGTCAGGCTGCCTGCATGGAGCCTGCTTCTCCCTCTACCTGTGTCTCTGCCATTCTCTCTCTCTCTGTATCTCTCCGGAACAAATAAATAATTTTTTTTTAAATGCCTGTAATCCTCACAATTCAGTTAGGCATGTTCTTAGGGAATTCAAGAGTATAGATACTTTCATAAGGATGTCAAGGTTACAAGTGATAGAATCAGGATGTGAACCTGGACTCTATAAGTGAAGGGGAATAAGAATGGAGTGAATTATTTGTACTGTGACTCCAAAGTGGTGGCGTCCTAGAAATGGTGGCATGTGGATTTTCTCTTGTGATAGAATCCATCACATAGAGAAGGGTAAAGCACACCAGGGCATAGTGTGGACAATAAAATTAATTTTTAAAGATTGTATTTATTTATTTGACAGAAAGCACAAGCATGGGAAAGTAGGAGTGGGAGGGGGGAGAAGCAGACTCCCCATTGAGCAGGGAGCCTGATGTGGGCTCGATCTCAAATCCCTAGGATCATGATTTGAGCCAATGGCAGATGCTTAACTGACTGAGCCACTCAGGTACCCTGACGTCAAAATTTCAATCTTAGCTGCTGATGCCATGACTAGGAAAGTCGGGAGGAGGAGAAGGTTTGAAACAGTAGGAGTTAGGGAGTACACTTTGTAAATGCATCTCAGATACCTTATTAGATTTTTTTCTTCTTTTATTCTCAATGGCTCAAATGGAACCCATAACTCCCTGAGAAAATTCTAGTTCTTTTGGCATCAGGCACAAGTTCTCCTTAAAAGCTATTAGACTCTCTCTATCAGTTAGTTTTATTTTCGTGTCCAAACCCTTTGCAGTGTTCTCTAAGTACCCGTGTTCACATGTTGGTAACTCCAGAATCTATCTTAATAGTGTTCTGTATCACACAACCGATAATACACTTATTTTATTTACTCCCATTATGAAGTCTGTTGCCAGTATTTCAAGAGTTTTTCACCAGCTTTACGGTTGTCAGACCCCCAGAAGAAGAGACTGTCTTTCCTTGTTATGGGATATGACCTTAAGAGGTGTGTGAGAGTCAAATGTCTGAAAGTTTAGTAATAGACTTCTATAAGGGGATTTGGCAAACAAAAACTATCTCAAGCTATGGTATAATTTTACCATATGTATGTGCATCATGTCTTAGATTAAAATAAAAATTAGAATACATTTCTGAAGAATTTTTAGCTCAATGTATTCTTTTAGGCCACTTGAGGTTGCAATTTTGGGAAAAAATAAATTTTAACATCAAAGATAATGCTTCCTCCATGTTTTCCTTTATTTGTTGGTTGAATATTTTCAGAGCACATGCTCTGTGATAAGTGCTGCTTTAGGCACTGGGAATATGGAATTGAATAGAATAGACAGGTTATCTGGGCTTATGAGTTTACAGTCCACTGGTGAAGACAGGCAACAAATACTAGCCTTTGCAAGGGACTTGAGTAGAATGTTGCAATAATGTTGACGGTGATGATATCTTTCTGTTGTTTTTTAATATCAGTAGAAATTTAATAACTGCTATTTTTCTTGATTAACATTTCCCTAGCAAGCTGTGTTCTTATCAAAAGTTAGATGGACGAGAGTAGTTTACCTTTAGGTTGCAGGGAAATCATGTTTAAAGCAATAACTTCAAAGTTCTCTTTAGTTCTTCACATACTAAACCACACATTAGACCCAAACATCAGTTGCATATAGTTCCACAATATTATGTGTATTCTTTGGTTTACTGTTTTTCTTGGCAGTTTCCATAACGTACAATAAATTAATGTCAAAGAAATGTGCACTGGAGACTAAGAATATTCTTTATCCGGCCTGCCTAATAATGCTATCTTTGCTTTAGTTTTTGCCATCCCTAGTGTCAACAGTTTCATTTTTCTATTTGTAACATTTATAGAATGCAACTAAGTTCAAAATACAACAAATATCCATATTCTTGCCAAAAAAAAAAAAAAAAACGCTACTAAAGATGCCACTTAAAAATCTGACATTACTGAGTACATGCCAAGCACTATGCAACAGAAAATTATATAACATCTTTAAAACAGGAAATTTTGACTGGTAGACCATACCAGCATGCAAAACCATAACTTAGCACCAGAGAGGTGATCTAGGGTTGTAGCAGATTGCAGGCTAACTATTTTTTAAAAATCAAAAGTAGTTTGTCTTGGGGTTAGAAACAAAACAAGCTAAAAATAAACATGAACATTAAATTAAGCAGCTCCAAATTGTAATCCTGACTCTCTCTTTGTACCTTTGAGTCATCAACCTTTAGGTTTACTATTAATATCATAAATGATGTGGATATTAAACAAATTAGAGCTTTTGGCAAAGAAACTATCATGTAGCGAATGCTGATAGTTTCCCTTACCTTTGGCCTGTGCTTTGCCCCTCACCCTCAACACCATGCATATTAAAATCAGCAAGGGGACTTAAAATACTGCCAAGAACCTACCCAAAGCAATCAGTCTCCAGGGATAGGGCCCGAATGAGTCTGCTTTTTAGCTCCCCAGGTGATTCTGATGTGCAGCCAGGCTTGGGAAGTACTGTTCTTTCTCTCTTCTTTCCTATGAATAGGATTTAGGGTATGTACAGAGAAGCCTCTTCTCTTCCTGTGACTTGCATAGGACTTTGATGAAGGAAAGGAGAAGCAAGTGAATTATCTCTGCTGTCCCCAATAACAGCTTCTATCTTTATATGTAGCACGACCTCTAATGTCTCATCGTATGGATTTGGAACACATGCATCAAAATAACTCTGGGTTCTAGTGAAAAGTACAAAGGATTGAGCCCAGCCCCAGATCTCCTGAATCAGAATTTCAGTATGAGTGGTGTGGGTGCAGAAATCCCATTTTTTTTTTTAATTAAGCACCTTAGAGAATTTCATGCACCTAAACTTTGTGATTCACTCTTGCAAGTTAATGCCCTAAGCTTTTTTGAGTAATTTCTTTTCTTTTCTTTCTCAAATTTTCCTAACCTGGAAAAGATCTGTTGTGTGGGCACAAACATATTGTGTTTGTTACTGAATACTTTCTAATTAGAATATGATCTAGCTCAGGGAAGTAATCAGAGAAATTAAAGAAAGAGGTTCTTTAGAGTATGGAAATCTTCTAGCTATTAAAGCTCAGAGATAAGTGTATCTAATAAATAAGCCATTTATTATCTGATTGACCTAACTGGTTAAATCTTCAGAAACAAAATTAGATTCAAACATCTTTTTTGTTGTTGTTTTTTCTTTTCTTTTCTTTTTTCTTTTCTTTTCTTTTCTTTTCTTTTCTTTTTTTTTCTTTTTTTCTTTTCTCTTTTCTTTTCTTTTCTTTTCTTTTCTTTTCTTTTCTTTTCTTTTCTTTTCTTTTCTTTTCTTTTCTTCTTTTTTCTTTTCTTTTCTTTCCTGTGTGTATGTAGTATTCTAACAGATTTTATACTAGGTCTCACTTGAAGAGCCAGTGATCCCTTTTGGTTTCTATTTTACCAACATTTTTTTTTTTTTCCAGGAAGGCCTTCCTTGATCTTTGGATTCACAAGGCTAGCTTGCTATAGGTTTTCCAGCACCCGATGCCATGCTCATCATTTCTTATTGTTATCCCTTGTGTAATTGTCTGAACTCCCCACTAGGCAGGGAACTGTGTGAGTACACATTCTCATTTGTCTTGCTCGCCATGGTTTTTCCAGCTCTATGGGGGTTCCAAACCCCATGGAGGCACCCCTTGAGTGAATGAAAACTGCTGTAACCCCCTATGAAAAGTTTGAATGCATTTGAGAATGTAGGCACAAAGTAAGAATGTTTTCATGAGGCTACTGACCTTTAAGCATTTCTGCAGAGAAGCAGCACCTACTCCTCTAAGAGATAAATTATAGTCATTCTATGTAGCAGTATTATACCTCTTCACCACATTTGGCGATGTTCGGGTTTTTGTCATTTAATCTTCTACTGGTTTTGAGTGCCATTTGTAGCCACTTTTATGTAAATTGTACCAATTGTTTCTTGTAGAAGAAAATCCTTAGTTCTGTAGTCTTATTGATTCTTGATTTTTTTTTTCCCCAAGCATATTTGATGTTCAGGCAGCTAGAACAAACTGACACAGCCTGAGTTGTGTATACATGCAACATTACCAATAAAGCTTAAGGGATCTAGGAAGTAACCAGGTAGCTAAGCCCTGTATTGCATTACCAATTTTGCTATCATCTTTTATGAGAAGCATTTTAATACATTGTTTCTTTTCATATTTCAATTTCTTTTTTAAAAGATTTTATTTATTTATTCATGAGAGACACAGAGAGAGAGGCAGCGACACAGGCAGAGGGAGAAGCAGGTTCCCTGAGGGGAGCCCAATGTGGGACTTGATCCTGGGACTTCAGGATCACATCTGCCTGGGCCAAAGGCAGACGCTCAACTGCTGAGCAACCCAGGCATCCCCACATTTCAATTTCTATCCTTACTTTCCAAGACTTTTTTAGGTAACCTATTTTTTAAAATAAATCATCATCCCTAAACACATGTCAAATGTAACAAGCGTCATATTTACCACCCTTTTCCAGAACACTAAAAGAGCAAATGAGATTGAAGCTAATACCTCTGAGAAAGAAATGCTGGATTAATTCGGTGACTTACTGTGTTTTATGATCCTTAGTTTACATACCATTAGCTAATAGTCCAGCAAGCACACCTTCATTTTTAAGCTTAAGTGTGAGGGCTGACAAATTTTATGCTGATTACTGTATTTATTTTTGGATAACTAAAATAAAGTAAAAAAGAATTGGCCAAGTTGTATTAACTACAAACTTTTAATCTTGAAAGAATGCCATGTTAAATATTTTAATATAACAGTCAAAGTGGAAAACCGTTATGTGTAATGTTTAAGCATGTCGATTACCAAAAAGAAAAAAATATACATATATACTTATTTATAAAACTGGCTGCCTTTGAAAGTAAGAAAGCTTGATCCATGCCAGAATGTTATATCAATCAGTTTTTATTTTTTAGAAGTCTAGTTCTACAACACACACAAAAATTTTTCATAAAATTACTTATTATTGATTTTTTGTCTGAATGTCTCCTTTAATTGCTATTGCCTATTTATTACTGTGCGGTAAACCATTAATTTGTATCTTTGAATATCTCATTCAAATATGACAACAGTCATCCATGTCCCCTCTCAGTTGTTGTGACTAAACCAAGTTATACATATTTAGTTTCTTAATCTTCCCTCATAATTGAATCTCTCCAGCTGCTAAATTATTGAGGTTCCTTCAATTTGTCTGCTAAGAAATGGTGTGTGGGGGGGAATTGATGTATTATGTCTTCATTGTCTTCTTAAATTGCAAAATGAAGATTGAAATTTGACTGTGTACAGCTATATTTTTGGTGAAGTTTCTAGTGTTCAGAGTTCTGAGCTTTCATTTGCCCACTGCCATCCATTAATAATTTAAAGCACCCAGAATGCTGAGCCAGAATTAATAATGTGGAATTAAAAATCTTGATTAAAATACAATGTAAAGTTTAAAGCAAGAATACAAGGTATATTTTGGTTTTGGTTGCAGAATTATTTTTATATAATAATTCCAATAATTGAGAATAATGTTTAATTTCTGTTTTATATCGTGACTATTTGATGATTTTATGTATTTCTTTGACATTATTACTTTATTACACATTCATATTTATGTTTTAAACATCAAAATACCCTGTGCTAGATTCTGACTTTATTTTGGCAATATTATACTAATACTTTAAACTTTTTTAGTATCAGTTTGCCTTTTTTTCAGGGTTATACTGAGTCTTAACTTCAATAGAGAGGGGAAGAAATTAATAAAATTGACCTAAAACATGTATACAAATAGACCTTGAGTTGTGTTCTCAGATTTAAAATATGGATATATATCTCAAAGGGCATTTGTGAATTATAGATTTATAAAGAACAAGATTTAGATATAAGGAATATTTCCTTTTTCAAAAGGTGGGAACATATGTAGCTTAAGGACTATCTTATTTATTTCAATCTATAAACAAAATTTTTGTTTGTAAACTGGAAGCTACTCAATTTATAGTACAAAATGAATAGAAGAATATATAAGCTACATCTAATTTTTCCCTAGAATTTGACAGTAACTGAGTCACTATAACATTGGATCAATAATTTTTACAATATTTACAACAGACCTTGGTCCTGGGCTTGTATATGACATTTAGGACTTCAATATGTGTTTATTTTTTAACATTGTAGCAGCATTAACATTATTAAGCAAATAAGGACAATTGAGGAGGTGGTCATTGTTTAAGGCAGTCCATTCTAATCTGTAGAGAACTGAGACCCGATTCAAATCACAGTTCCAAGAGCATGGTAATGGCAAGTTATAACTGCTAAGATTTAGTCTCCTCAACTTCAAAGTGGGGGCAATAATACATTATAAATTCATTGTGAAGATTAAATAAATTTGTACAAATTAGTCTTTATTCGTTATGCAGTTTTTCAAATGATGAGAAAGATCTTAACGTAAGTTAGGTTCCATGGTAAATAGTATAGTTGCAGACAATTATACTCAATGGAAATAATATGACATAATAATCTTCTGTAGGAAAAAATAAACTACGCACAAGAAAGAGACAGTTTGCATGGTGCAAACCCAGGTATGTAGAGTCCATAGGCCATTGTAGACAATCATTCCCGCATGTGCCAATGCTAGTCTTAAATAATCAAACATTGTTTCTTAAAGTGTTGTAGAATGGAAAACTTTGAGTAGTGTTGTTTTACTTATCCAATCTGCTGAAACGGACTTAGGAATTAAAAAAAAAAAAGAAAGAACTATCAGAAGGAATATCAAAGATGATGAGTGTGCAGAAAAAAGTCTATGAAAAATTATTCACCAAGAAAAATAAAAGGCAGAGATGAGATGTAATCATCTGCAGAAATGTGAGGCCCAGAAAAGAAGTAACAAGATGCTTTTCTCATCTATTGTCATTTAATATCTCCTTTCCTGTTCAAATTTTATGAGAATTGTATCTTTATGCTCATTGTGGTTTTTAAAGAGCACCACTTGTTCCCTAAGGATGTCTAAGAGAGAAGATTACGCTATTTTTCTTTGTTTTTCAGGAACAATTCAATGGTAATGAGCCCACATTCTCAGTATGTAATTTTAGGAACTTCCTAATCATGTAGACCCAGGACAAGCATGAGGTCAAACAAATGATTTTAAATCCTGAATTTATCGCTACTCATCCAATTTTATCTCCCATATCTATAAATTGTGAAAGAGAGTAGGATATTTGGGATAAGCTAATGATTTATACATAAGAAGCTCTTAGAACAGAGCCTTGCAAATTAAGCCCTGGAACAGGTTTGCCGCACTCTGTCCAGGTTACCAGGTCAGGCTCACTCCCAGTCCCCACTGTCCATGATGCTTCCTTTGGCCAGGCCTTGTTCAGTATCCTCCCCATTTTCCTTCCAATGATCTGCATTTCGCTTCCCCCCCAAGGCCCAGCCTTTTCTAGTCTGAGAAGCAGGTAGGGGAAGGGAATGCTCACAAGGACCATGGAAGTTATAGAACACTATACACTGGAATGATGAATAGGAATTTGTCAAGCGGAAGAGAGAATAGGAGCAAAGACTTACAAGGGTAGGGAATAATTTATGCAAAGAATCTGTGTTGAACAAGAACATGGAGAATGCATAGGTTAGTGCACTTTAACTTTAAAGTGAAAGGTAAGAACAAGAGATAAGGCAGGGCAGAGATCATAGAGAACCATGCACGTCATTGATATGGATACTCCTTTTATCCTGAAAGATTTGCAGTCATTGACTGAATTTAGGTAGAAGAGTGAGTTTATCAAATGTCTGTTTTAGAAAAATTACTCTTAGTTGCTTTGTAGAAAAATCAATTGAGATGGCATTTTCATTAATCTAAGTGAGGAAAGATGACCTGAACCAAGGCTCTGACAGGGGAGATAGAGAATTCAGATAATATAGTGGTTGACAGCATATCTAAAGGAAGAGAGGAGTTGTCAGAGATAATGACCATATTTTCAGGTGGGAAAATGGGTTAACGTTTATAATATTTGCAAAGATATCAACTCTGGGACAGGGAGCAGACTTATGCAGAAGATCATGATTTCCGTGTTAGAAATACTGAATTCAAGTTGACTGTATGATATTCATAGGGAGACATCCAAGCATAGAAAGGATACAAGATTTTGAAGTGCAGAAGACCTTGTGTTAAAAATAGACTTTGGGGAGGAAATAGAAGCTGTGTAAATAAAAAAAAAAAATATACCGGTTGCCTGAAAACAAAATTGAATACAACCAAAAGCATATATCCAAGCATTCCAATGAACAGAGTAATTAAGAGTTTGAAATGCTGTTAAGAAATCCAGTAATTTGAGTACCTGAATGTGTTCTGGTGTATTTATTTATTTAATTTTTTTACAAAAGACAAAGGTTTACTATTCATAATACATAAGGAAGTCTCATAATACAGTAACAAAAAGACAAACAGCCCAGCACAAACACAGGCAAGAGTATGAACAAGTAACTCTTAAGAGAAGCAATACAAATACACAACATTTTTATCGATAAAGAAATAGAAATTAAACAAGATTTCTTTTCTTTGAATTCAGGGAGGTAACAATTTAAGCCACTGCTAACGTTGTTCTGGTGTATTTAGAGTCAGTATCCTGCACTACAGGGATTAATTGTCTCCGGGCATATACTTTGACTTCCTCAGGACTAGTATCATGCCTTATTCTGTGGTAGGCCTCAAAGTATCCAGCAAAATGCCTTGTGACATATATATGTGTGCATGTTGACTGGCAAATTTTCTTTTTCTTCTAACTTGAGCAGAAAAGGGATTCTGCTTCCATCTGGTCACTGGAAGAGTTTAGCCGACAACCACTGAGTCACAGAGCCATAAATTCTAGGACTAAATCAAAGTGAAATGAGAAAATATTTCAAGTTTCCATATGCTCCTATACTGAAATTCAATATAGAGGTACATATTTTCCCCTTTCCCCAAATAGAGGAGTCATTCCCAGTTATCTGGTATTTTCAGCTGCCCTCTCATATGAGTATAAATGGACCATGTTAATGAATACCTGCTAGACAATTTTTTAGATGAAATCAACAATAATAAAGTTCTTTCAGCAATTACTACCATTTTCTTTGAACCTTTGGTTTCCCAAGGTTTTATTTCAGAAATCATTTTTTCATCTATTTAATATTCCATTCTTAGAAATTAGAGCATCAATAAATTGCTGTTGGCTTTCCTTTGAATTAAATTATGTTCACTCTTAGAATGTATTTTTCCCTCCATTTGTCTCATGTGTTCTTGATGATGTACCTCATAGAAAAACTCACTATAATAGGAAGGAGGCACCTTGGAGAAGGAAAAGAATATACCATTTCATTCCATTTTGTGTAAGTAAGCCAACTGAATACAAATGAACTCTGAATGAAACTGCTAGCAACTGTTTGCTTTTGTTTGATTAAAACTTATTTCTAGAATTTAATATTTAATATCAGAATTTGGCACAAATGTAATACCAGAGTTCAGTATCAGAATTAGAATTCTGCCATTTTTAGGCTCAAAAATAATTATGACATTTTCAAAGAGTAAAGTCCCTAGTTATTGACGTCAACTATGCAAATCTATACCATGGTTACCTAGCATAGTATTTCTTAATTTATTTGCAGTTGACTCCAATTTTACCTGACCTTCTTCCACTAAAAACCAGATTGTAAAATTGAGATACAAACTAATGTTGGAAAAGAGTAGAGTCCTAATGATCAATTTATTTATACTTTCAATTACATATATAAATTTATAGATGTCATTCTTTCTCTGGATTTGGCATATTTTTCCTTGTAGAAATACAATTAACTTGAACATATGGGACACTTATACCACAGCATGGACTAAAAAATTCAAAAGGACATAATTGGAATACCGAGAAACAGCATGCTTGTATAAGCATAGTAAAAATTCAAGAAAATAATTTTAGCCTAATTTATGTTCTAAACATTTAAAAGACGAAGTTGATGGAGAAAACCATTGGAATTCAAACTTTTGCCTTCAAGTTATGTATTGAAATTCATTGATAAAGCAATCCTTGTAAAAGCATAAATCAAATGTATAAAATCGGAAAGAATGCAATGAAATAATGGCAGAAATTCCATTTTTCCTATTGCATTACTATGGTTACCTTGTGAAAGACACAAAGCCTTTTTAAAATTAAAGTCTTCCAAGTGTTTACAAAAGTAGATAATGCTCTTAATACCTCCATATTTTATATTTACTGTGGCTATCAAAAATCGTATGGAAATTTACATTTCAATCAGTCTTTTATACTAGAGACAGGGATGATATTTTCATAATAAATTTTCATAGCTGGTTTAAAAATAAGTCAGGTGACATGTTTATTCTATTGCTAAAATACACATTTTTGAAGTTGAAAAACTCTGCTGGTTTAAAATATAAAGGTTTACTGAATTAAACTTTGATCGAAGGAAGTTTTCTAAGTTTTTTATGAGAAATACTACATTTCTAGCATTAATTGGAGCCATTCACAATATAAAATGGAAGAAAATAGCCTATTATATATCATTTTAAATCTGGATTTTATTTTATTTTTTTATTTTATTTTATTTTTTTTTAATATTTTATTTATTTATTCGAGAGAGAGAGAGAGAGAGAGAGAGACACAGGCAGAGGGAGAAGCAGGCTCCATGCACCGGGAGCCCAACGTGGGATTCGATCCCGGGTCTCCAGGATTGCGCCCTGGGCCAAAGGCAGGCGCCAAACCGCTGCGCCACCCAGGGATCCCTAAATCTGGATTTTAAAGATCTCAAGCTGTTTATCATTGTAGTGAGTTTTGTTTTCCTAAATAGATTCCCTTATCTACATATAACATATATAAACAAGTGATGCACAACAAAAGTAATAGATATTTATTGCAGGATACAGATCATGTATGTGTTTGTGATTGATGTGTATACATTATTTTCAGCCTTATCTATATATGCAGAGTAGAATGTGTTTGTTTTTTCTGGAGCTGTGTGATTAAGTGGGGACAGGATAGTCTTTTGAGGCAAACTGACCTTAATTTGAATCTTGGATCTGCTACTTACTAGCTAGTTAATCTGGAGAAATTACCTATCCTTTCCAATGATCCTTATATATAAAAGTGAATAAATCCTTAGCTAGATTGTATGGTGAGGAATAGTGATGATACATGCAGAGTGCTGAGAATAGTGGTTAGCACATATAATGCATCTTATTTGTGTATGCAAATATGACTTCTGGGATCAAGGCAAGTAATAACAGAAGTTAGTTTTTGCAACACCCATAGTTAGGCCAGGAAATTCCTTAGGGAAGAATTAGGTTGCAAAGAGAGTGAGACACTTTAATAGTATCTATAGTAGATTCTGAGTGTTATTTTTTATTTATTTTTTTTTTTTAAAAGAGAACTAACAAGGGAGAAGGAACTGGAAATAATCAACAGGCAAGACATGATCTTGAATATATACTGGGTAATGGTTTTGGTTGAAGAAGGTGGTAAATTAAGAATTTATCCATCATTTAGTAGATTAGAATTTTATCATTATTTGCCCATGGCAGGTAGAGGTATAGGAGGTGTTTGACAGCAACATTTCTTTTCATGGCCTCTTGATTGAAACATTTTTTGAAACATAGGTATAATGGCTTTGTGAAGTCAATGGTTCTAGAAAAGTAAATTTCTAAAAAAATGACAGTGTAACTGTGGTTTCTAGATCAGATGAAATGAGTTGAAATTCTCACAGTAGTATAGCCTAGTTGTTAGACACTCCATAAATTAAATTCCATGTGACCCAGTGTCTTTAGTTATAAAATGAGGTATGTACTTTCACTTTCATCATTATTGTGAAGATTAAATGATGACTTCTGTCTTTGGGTTGCTTTGGCTCAAATTCCTGTGGCACTCATTAACTCTTATTTGATTTTGGAAAAGTAACTTAACATTTGTGCCTCATGTTTTGTGTGTTTTATTTTCCATCCTACAAAATTGAGATATTAATAGCACATACCTAATGTAGTAAGGATTAAATGCGTAAGTCAATATAGAGCCTTTAGACAAATGTTTGGGACCTATTTCATGCTTAATAGCTATAGATGCTATTATTAATACAAACACATGAAGAGATCATATACTATGTGTATGTCATAGGTGTGTGAGAACATCTAGATATGTGTGTATATGAGTATATGTATATGTACAAATTGGAACTAAACCATTTGTGTTAGGAAGAAAATCGACAAAAGAAAAATTGAAATTCTTATGTTATACATTACAGTGTTTTTACAGAGAACTTGGATACAGAGTACCCAGCAGTCAAGTGCCTCTGTTTAAAAATGCCTACATTCCTGTATCATTTACTGACTCTGCTTTAAATCTCTGAACCATGAACTGTAAATATGCCAAGTCAGTCCTAAGCCAGAGATCCTACTATTGAAGTTTAATTGGTAGAATTGATCATTTCAGACTCTTTTAGCATTCTCTTTAAGAATTGGTGAAATGCTTTACAAAGAAAAAAAATATTGGTCTATATCTCATAGATAGAAATGAAATTATATTATCAGAGATTAAATGCAGGCATAGAACAGGAGAGATTTACAATCAATCTGTTGATACATTACTCTTTTACTTTTAAAAAATAAAAAATAAATTAAAATAAAATAAATAAAATAAAATAAAATAAAATAAAATAAAATAAAAAATAAAATAAAATAAAAATTTCCCCTAACTTTTTATGGTCAAGGGCCAACAGCTATGGGAATCAAAATATTATAAAAGTGTCAAATAATTTAAGATCTTTTCTGATGAAAACTATAAGTGTAATGCATGACTGTAGTAAAATAACAATGTAGAATTACTTTCTCATAAATTTTGAAACAATTTATCTTTAAAGTGAGAATGTTTTGCTTATTAGTCTCACAAAATTGTTATATTAAATAATCATATGCATTATATATATAATTATTCTACTTTTTAAAAAAAAGGATTTTATTTATTTATTCATGAGAAACAGAGAGAGAGAGGGAGAGACATTGGCAGAGGAAGAAGCAGGCTCCCTTGCAAGGAGCCCTATGCAGGACTCAATCACTGATCCCGGGATCATGCCCTGAGTCAAAGGCAGACGCTCAACTGCTGAACCACCCAGGTGTCCCTATATAATTATTTTAAAATCAAATTTTCACTAAGAAAATCTAGAAAGTCTTAAGTTTGGTGGACTATATTGTCCCAACTATGACTTCCCTCATTATGAAAAACTAGAACTAAAGTTCAGGACTGAGTTTTGCTGAGTATTTTCTTCCCTAGGTCCATTATGTATTAGAATAAAGGGGTACCTGGGTGGCTAGTTGGCTAAGCGTCTGACTTCAGGTCAGGTTATAATTTCAGGATCCTGAGATGGAGCCCCATCAGGGAGCTTATCGCTCAGTGGGGGGTCTGCTTGTCCTTCTGCCCCGATCCCTGCTCATGTTCTCTTTCAAATCAATCAATCAATCAATCAATCAATCAGTCAATCAATCAATCTAGGTAGCTAGCTAGCTAGCTGTCTTTAAAAAAATGAGCAGAGTGAACACTGGGACAAATAGAGTTAGTGTGACATTTAATCATAGGTAGAGTGTTGATTGTTGTTGTTTTTAATCATGCTCCTTATCCATATTTAGAAAACATGAATTCTTTGAGGTAATGACAGAAGCCTTTTTTCTCCCAATTCAGAGAGAAACACATGGCATGATAGATAATCTGTGAGCATTAATAGTAGTGGTCCATTGCTGACAACTACCACAGACACCCATAAGGCCATGAGATTACTAAAATTCCCTATAAAATAATATTTGCATTGTAGGCCATTATTACAGCTAGCAATATGTATATATACCAAACAGCAGTTTATGGGACACAGGGGTAGTCTTCAAAATATAATCAGAATTATTAATACTGGATTGGCCCATTTAAGTATTTTTTTGTTTCTGCATTTATATTTCCTATATGTTGATACCATCACATGACATATGACATTTATACTATTAAAGTGAATTATAATGTTTTTCATATTTCATATTTCATTTTTATATTTCAAGAACCTTATTTTGGAATAGTTAAAATATCTTGTTCTGAAAATCAGATGTAAGGTTTTACTTCTATAGGAGATTAAGAAAAATATATAATGGTAATGAACAAACTCTTAGATGACAGTTCAAAGAGTCATAAATTTAGTGTGAGCCTTAAAAAATATATTCTGGTGATTCTTGATTCTAGATATAACTGAATCATTCTATTCGATTTTTCCTTGTGGAAAACATTTGATGCTTACCTGAACTTGTTTGGATAAATGCACTGTATTTATTTAAATATTTTACAATACTCTTTTCACCGAAGTTTACTATAAGTATTATTTATAAATAGTTGAAAACAATTATCTTTGAGGAAATCATGGATCAAGAAGCAACACATGGCTGGGGGAGATCAAGCAGGGTGTCAGCAGATTGGTTTCTTCTGGAGGCTCCTGGGACAAATCTGTCACTTGTGTCTTCCAGATCCTAGAATTACTTTCATTCTTTGGTTTAAGTATTATTTGGCTACTATCATTCTTTGGTTTAAGGTTGTGCACCAGTCTGATCTCTGCTTCTGTCATCACATTGCTTTCTCCTCTGTCTAATCTTTCTACATCCCTGTTATTAGGATTTTTGTGATTACACTTGGCTCATCCAAATAATACAGGAAAATATCTCCATCATAAACTCCTTAACTTAATCTAATCTCCAAGATCCCTTTTGCCATTAATATATTTACAGGTTCCAGAAATTGGATATCTTTGGGGTCCTCGAAAAGGCATTATTCAGCCTAGCACACTCTATTCTCTAGATCCCAAATATTTACACCCATCCACGCAAAATATATTCAACTAATCCAAACATTCTCAAAAGCCTCAATCCATTACGTCATCAACCCAAAGTCTAAAATCTCATCTAAATATTCTGTATGTTGGCAAATTGAACACCAATAAAAAATAAATATATTATAAAAAAATCATCAGTTAAAAAGACCCAAATTTATCATCTAATTCAGATATAATTGAGACTCTTTGTATGATCCATCCTGGGGCAAAATTACTCTCCATCTGGGACCTGTGAAACTAGAAAGCAGGTTATCTCTTCCAAAAATTTGTGAACATTCCTATTTAAAACAGGAGAAAACAAAAGGATTAAAAACAAAAAGAGTCACTGGTCCCAAGCAATGTAGAAATACTAGTAGTAAACTCCATTAGGTTTCAAGACCTGGAATAATCTGTGGCTCTTGGTTCCATCTGGGCCCACAGCTCTGCCCTTTGAGCTATTCTTCCTTTTCCTTGAGGAGTAGTGTATGTTGTAATTGATTAATTCTATTAACTCATTTTTTTTAACCTTAATAATTTTGGTAGCTTAACCACCTTTCTTCATTTTGTCCTGTCTCTGTCCCTTTTAGTTTAAGCTGGCAGAGTTTCTGCTGACATATCCTCAAGGACCTTGTGGGTCTCCCATGTATATCACAGGGATTCACTCCATTAGACAAGGGGCTCCTCAAAGGATCTTTCCTGAATAATCCCATCTCTCTCTGGCTTCTGCTGAGATGGCTGAGCCACAAGCCTAATCTCTTTAAAGAGTCCTCTGTGTGCTTTTATACTCTGCAAATTTGATCCTTTCAAGGCACTAGCAAAAGCCACACCCTTGGCTTTCTCTTCTAGAGCACACTTTCCTGGCAGCGAATCTCCTAATTTTAGCATCTCTGAAATCAGGTTAAGCTGATGATTTTCCAAATCTTAAGCACTGGTTCTGTTTCGCTAAATAATTTTCTCCTCAGCTTATCTCTTTCATTTTATGTTTTTTAATATAAACAGCAAGAAAAAACAAGGCACACCTTCAATACTTTGCTTGAAAATCTACTCTGCTTAATATGCAGGTTCATTGCTTGTAAGTTCGGTTTCCATATAACCGTAGGGCACAATATACCTACAGCTCCTGCCTCTAAATAACAAGAATCTTCTTTTTTTTCCGATTTCAATAACATGTCCTTATTTCCTTCTCAGCTCTCACCAGAAGCACATTTAATATCTATATTTCTATGAACAATTTGTTTTTGATGATTTATGTATTCTCTAAGATGCAGTTTTTCTCTACTATGCTCCTCACTTCTTTCTGAGTCTTTACCACCAGTGTCTTGAACATACTTATACTAGAAGTTTGTTCAAGAAAACGGAGGTTTTTTCTGTCATGTTTCTCAAAATTCTTCCATCTTTTTCCCACTACCCAATTCTAAAGCCACTTCCATGTTTTTAGGTATTTATTTGTTTCGTTTTGTTTTGTTTTTATTTGTTTTGTTTTGTTTTTAGGTATTCTAGCAGCACCCCACTTTTAGATACAAAAATCTGTATTAGCTTTGGTTCTGGACACTCCAGGGGAGAAATTTTATCCTGTTTTTTTCAGTTTCAGGGGCCTCCCAGGGTTCTTGGGTTTGTGCCCTTATCACACATGCAGAATGCAAAGAGCAATAGAGTTTCCTGTCCACATTTTCCCAAGAAATAATTTTAAATAAGTAATAAACCAAATACTAAGTCTGACTACAAAAAAAGGGGGGATGAGGAGGTAGCAGGGAGGAGCTACTGTAAAATTAAGTTTATTGTTATTCTTATAATATATATTAAATAAGAGATTGCAGATTAAAAAAATAACCCTCTCATGTGACTTTCATATTTAAAACAGTTTAGCATTTTCCTAAGGCACAGGGAAGCAGTACTTCTATTATATGTCCCACTAAATGTATTACCAAATCAACTAAGTCATATAAGAAAATGCTCCTATCACAAAAATCTCAAAGCAAGTTGTAGGCGATTATGCCATTTTGAAAGTACGTGTGTACTTTAACAGTTTCCTAATCAGTCGGTCTTTTTCTGGCATTGAGCCTGGTTATGTGAAATTTGAGGGAAAGTTTTACATTTGTTCTGTGAGGTGTATTTTATGAAAAGGAGTATTATTAGAGCTGAACCAAAATAGAACTACTGTATTAATGGAGATTAGGTTATTTTTATCATACTTCTTTTTAACTTATGAATGTCAGGTCCATTATTAATATTACATATCAACAGAGTAATTATAAGGTCAATTGCATAGTGCTTTCCTAGAAATCCTTTTATATCATCTACTTCTGATTTTTCCAACATCCACTTGTCTGATTTATCTAAAACTGTTTTTCTAACAGACTAAATAGTAGTCATAAGCAATGTTAGTTGATGAAAACTTGGTCTAAGAAGATTACAGGTAGTATTGCTTTTTACATCTCAATAGTCTTTTGGCATTCCAGTCCATTTCCATCTCCATTTTCTTTCAAGAAATTATATCCTCAAATGTGAAGGAGCACCCAGCACTATTAAGGCACCAAATTGAACACACACATACTTTTTTCCCCCTTCTTTCTTCACTCTGATTCTTACTTTTATCTGCTTTTGCTTCTGAATTCTTCCTTCATCTAAACCTGAAAGGAAGTAACCAGGTTAGAGAGAACAAGCATTGAGAGTACAAAGACAGTGATGTCAAAGAGATGTTGTTAATCCCCCACACAGCCTGGCTGTGTTGAGGACATCTCTCATTGTGTAGTTGAAAATTGGAAATATCTATGAGTTTATTACAACTCTTCTTTCCCAAATTCTATTGAATTGAAGGAGAGTAGGAAGCTTAAAAATGGTAGGATTTGGGAGATCATTTAATTTAATCCTCTGCTGTTGTAGAAGGAATCCAGGGACTTGCCCAAAATAGCACCAGTACTGGAATGTGAGAGTAATAATTCAATTGGGTCTTTACACCACACTGTATATTCTCAGTCAAGAATAAAATAAACTTTGTTCAGATGCTCCACCTTAGAAGATTTTGTTTCTATATCTTACCTTCAGGTAATCCAAATGTCCTATATGCAACAACAATTTATTAGTGATCAATCTTAAAACACACATAAGGATAGAATATAAAATTAAGGAAAATAATAAATGATAAAATCATAAATTATTAAAATCTAGAGTTTTTTCTTCTACATTATTTAAAAAGCTCTAGGGTTAATTTATTATTATTGTATCAGCTGTGTTCCCCAAACTCACAATTCCTAAAGTTTAAAATATTATGAAATACTCCAAACAAACTGAAAAACAGAAAATTATATAACTCACAGCCATTTAGCCACCCGCCCTCAAATTTAATTAATGTTGATATTTTACTATATGACTTTGGATTTTTTTTTCAAAGAAATATTATATTTTGGATGCAGTTAAGTCACTCCTCATTTGATTCCCATCCCTTCATTCTAGAAGGTTGACTATAAAAGTGGGTATGTACCATTCCCACTATTTTTATATGTTATTATATTTATAAATGATATGATATTGCTTATATCTTTTATATCTACCAAAATCATATCCAAGTATTAATAGACTTTTGTACATATGTGAATACATGAAGATCATGTTCATTTATGTTAACTTTATTGTTCCGCAGCATGAATATATCACAATTTATCCTTTCTCATACTGATGAACATTTGGGTTGTCCAGTTTTTACCCTTATAAACAATTTTGAAATAATTATGTTTGTGTGTATTATTTGCTTACATGACATTATCTCCTTAGATGGAGCATTGATGGCAAGAGGGTACAGCATATTCAGTTTACTAGGGGTAGTCAAATTGTTTATCAAAGTGATTGAACCAATTTGCACCTACATCAGCAGTATAAGCATATTCCCTTGTTCTCCACATCTTTAACAATGCTTATTTTCATCAAAATTTTAGAGTAGTGCTTATTTGAGGGCTATAAAATGGTTTTTGTATTTTTTGTTACTGCATGGCAAATTGCCCCAAACCATAGTGGGTTAACATAGAAAAACATTTATCTTATAATTACAGACTTAACCAATTATCTCTGCAAGTTTTCTCACAGGCAGCAAACAGGTGCTGGCTGGGGCTAGGTTTTTATCTAAAGGCTTTATTGGAAGAAGATTCACTTCTAGCCTTACTCATATGGTTATTAGGATTTGTTTCTTTCTATGCTGTTATACTGAAGTATGTGTACAATATTCCTCATTGACTATTGGTAAGAAACCTTCCTCCGTTCTTTGCTACATGTGCCTTTCTGTAGGGCAGCTAATATAGCAACTAGTTTCACTCAAAGCAAGCAAGAGAATTAGCACAAGTTCCAGGGAAGTAACAGTGTGCTTGTCATCTTATCTCCTGTAAGAAACCTCTCATGCTTTGTCATATTCTATTAATTAGTAACTGAGTTACGAGGTCAAGTAAGAAGTAATGAGGTCTAGCCCACACTTAAGGTAATTATATAGGGGCATGAACACTAGGAAGTAGGTATCACTGAAAATCTTAGAGACTGCCTACCACAGTATTTCAGTGGAGTGTTGTTAACATTTCCTGATTATTAGACGGTCATCTTTTCATGTTTTCGACCATCATGGATTCTGTTTTGTGAACCACCTGATTATAATTTTCCTATTTTTTATCAAGTCACAGGTTTATTTGCTTTACCTCTAGTGTGTGTGTGTGTGCGTGTGTATGTGTATATATATGTATATGTATATGTATATGTATATATATATATAATTAAATATATACTAATATATACTGGGTACTAATATATTAATATATATTAGTATATAGTATATATTAATATGTATATACTGGGTACTAGTTTATATTAGTATATATTAGTATATAATATATATTTATATACTGTGTACTAATATACATATTATATATATTATATGTACTATCCCAGAATAGTGTAAATATATTATGGGTAGTATTATTGGTTAATCTTGAGCTGGAGCCCCTTTACTCCTTTGCCAGCTTTGATTTGATATCCTTTCCCACCCATTTTCCCTACCCCATTACCAGAACCACTTTCATAAAGTCATCATTGATTTTCATATTGTTAAATTCAGTGGATGTTTTTCAGCTCCCATCTTAATTGACTTGTTGGCAGCATTCAATACAGATGAGTAGTTTCATTCATTTATCTTAAAAATACTTCTAGAGTCACAACTTTGTCAGGTATACTATTTGTTCTTGGCTTTCATGACACTATCATATATTGGGTTTTCACCTTCCACTATGGCTGCTATTTGTCATAGTCTTTTGCCAGTTTTTCTACCTTTACTTGACCTCAAAATGTTTGAATTTACTGGGATTATTCCTGACATTCTCTGGTGATTTTATTCAATCGTGTGGATTTACATGTATCATTATGCCAACAATTCTCACATTTATATCTCCAAAACCATTCATTAATCTCCTTTATAATATATTCACTTGGATTCCTCATGACCTCTCAAACCTAAATCTGCTTAAGTCAGAAATTTTGATCATTTTTGTACCACAGTTGTATCACAAATTTCATCCAGTTGGCGTACCAGAAAACCAGGATTATCTGTGACATCTTCTTGTTTTAATAAATGTGAAGTCCTGTGTAATCTGTGTATGCTACCAACCCAAACCTCTTCTATCCACTCTTACCACTCCATTTCTATGGCTGTCACCTTAGCCATGCTTTTTTCTAAGACTGCAACATTGTCTCCCACTTTTTTTCTTATGTTTCCTCACCTTTTTTAAAACATAAAATCCATAGCAGGATTTTTTTAATGTAAAAATATAGCACAACTCTCTTGTAATAACTTCCTAAAGAATTCCTATTAAGATTCTGAGTGTTCAGTGAGAGACCTCATTGTAGACATTGCACACAGTGCTTAACTTAGGCTTCCTGTCATATCCATCCTCAGTTTTTCCCCACTTTGTTGCTCTAGTCATACTGAGTTTCTGTCTTTTTGTGTAAAATCCCAAACTACTTCCAAACTCAATGTTTCTGAAACTCACAATTTTCTCTACATGAAGAAATCTTTCTCTCTATGCCTGTCTATCTTGTACTCATTCTTCAGATTTCAATGAAATGTCATTTCTTTGAAAAATTCTTCCCTACTTTTCCAGTCCAAATTAAATAATTTAGTGTCTAGGCATGATATTATTTTTTAACATATCACAATTTTTATGATACACTGATTTATAATTATTTCGGTACTTGCTTAATTAACCTATGCTTCATCTATAGACTATGGTTATATAAAACCCAGGCTCATATATGTAGTAGTTTTGGATTGCTAGATCCTAGAATATTGCTTGGTCCAAGGCTGGCACTTAATTAATATTTGTTCAATGAATTGCTAAATGTACTGCTAGCTCTAACTCCAGAGGAGCTTTTAATCCCATTGGTACAAAATTAAAGAGAAATACAAAACTGAAAACTAAAATGTGAGTCATGGTCATTAAAAATACTCTGAGGGAAAGTTTCATAACCTTGTTAGCCATCCGTTTCTCATTATTAAATGAAGGGTTTAACCTAGATCAAGTCTAAGGTGGTTTTTACCTCTAAAATTAAACAATTCTAACTGCTGGCTCAGGAAGAAAATCAATGTGGCTAAGGAAAATATTATGAAATTTTGATGATAAAATCTATAATAGAGAAGTAGGAATCAACCTATGTATTTGGAGATAGTGAGTTAGGCCAGCTGCCTGGAGTAAAGGACTATTTTGGTTTTAGTGGAAGAGGTGATTGCATGGAGCAATTGTGTAAGGTATCTAAATATGAGGACAAGTATTTGGAATTTGAGTAGCCACAACACATTGCAGGATTTTGACTCCAACATGGACTGTACATTATATTTTAAATCTATTCAGTTAAGTAAGCATGTATTGATTTTGTGTATGTGCTGGGCACTGGCAGGAACCAGCAATACAAACATGAATGAGACATGGCCTTTACCTCTGTGTATGTCAGAATAAGACTGTCACTAGGGTGACAGACTTAAAAATGAATACTTATCATATTTCATTATAAAAAAGAATGTATGAAAGAAATATGTACATAACTAAAAATGCAACGTGTTCAGAATTCTTTCATAACAAAAGGCAGTGTTGTATGGAGGAAAGATTGTATTTCATGTAATCATATATTTTGAAGAAGACCACTTCTAAAATCTAGCCATTTTGGAAAGATGTGGGTATAAATTTGAGATCACTTGTAACTGGGTAAACTTACCTCTTTACATCACCTCTCCAGAACTCAGTTTCTTTATATGTAACACACACGCACATAATAAAAGATTGGTGAAAGAACTGGAAATCTGTTACTAATGTTAGACAACATACCAGTGTACCAATGGATTTGACCATGTAACTAATGTGAATCAGTGAAGAAATGATGCAAAATTTAACCAAAGATGTAAGGACAACTGTTTCACCATTTTGGAAAAGAAAATAGATTTCTAACTTAATGTTAAAAATTATGACTAAACAGATGAATTTAAAATAAAGGCTAGAGTGTATTATGCTAAGTGAAATAAGTCACTTAAAATAAGAGAAAGACAAATACCATATGATTTCACTCGTTTGTAGAATTTAAGAAACAAAACAGATGAACATAGGGCAAGGAGGAAAAAGAGGCAAACCATAAGAGACTCTTAACTATAGAGAACAAACTGAGGATTGATGGAGGGGAGGTGGGTGGGGGATGGGCAAAATGGGTAATGGGTATTAAGGAGGGCACTTGTTATGATGAGCACTACTCCTGAAACCAATATTATGCTATATGTTAATTTATTAGAATTTAAATATAAACTTGAAACAAAAATAAATAATTGAATAAATAAAATAGTTAAAGGCTAATACTTGAGTACTTACTTTGTTTTGTTTTGTTTTTTTAGGCTTTTTTTTTTTTTTGAGTACTTACTTTGAATCAGGCATTTAAAATGCCATGTGCATTAATTCATTTAATACTTGAAAAATCCCAATTAGATAGATACTATTATTAATGCCATTTTTAACACAAGGAACTGAGACACCTAACAGGTTAAATAGCTTGCCCAAGGTAGCCCAGCTCATTATAATATGAATTTAAGAACTCTAGATAATGAACATGACTTCTTAACAGCCTCTATAAAGAAAGATTGAATTAAAAGTCTGTAAATGTTAGATTAAAAGTATAACATTAGAAATAATCTCTGAAAATTGTTTTCATAACTTTAATGTGGACAAAAACCTCCCCAAAACAAGAGGCAAAGCCGCATAGTAAAAAAAGTAGAGAGGATTTCAGAAAAAAATTCAAAAATATTTTATTGTGATGATGTTTGAAATATAGCACAAATGCAAAATGAAAGAAAATATTTTCAGTATATATAGTATAAAATGTGTTAATATTATTAATATACAAAGAGTTTTCAAAAATCAATAAGAACACAAATCTTAGTGTGAGAAAAATAGTATAAGGGGAAAAAACAGCAATTAACAGAAAAAAAAAAAAGTCCTGAAACATATTTTAAAATCCTTGCTCAAATTTTTAAGTAAGTAAGATGCAAGTCAAAACAACAGCAAAAAAATTTGACAAAAACAAAATGTTAACAGTATTCAATATTGGTGACGGCACTAACATATATTATTGACATGTTTATAAATAGCTCCATGTTTCGAAATGATAATTTCTTTTATCTATCAAAATGTTTAATGCAAATTTCCCTTAATAAAGCAAATTCTTTTCTAGAAATCTACTCAGAATAGCATAATGGTTAAACACTCTGGTTTCAGAAAAACCTGGATTCAGTTTCCTACTATACCATTAATGTATGTGTGCCCTTGAAGAAATCCCTCATTTTTATAAGCTTCAAATTACTCATTTGAAAACAGGATAGCAATAGCAAAATTGCCTCACAGGGCTGTTCTGTAGATTAAATGAAATCATGCATGTAAAGCAATTAACACATTTTAGGAGTTGATAAATGTTAAATATTATGATTATTATTAATTATACTATAGATAGGTCTCAAGTGTGAAGGAATAGCTTTATGAGAATGTTTATTATACTATAAAGCAATAATTTCTATTAATAGTATTCAGTGCAGGCTTAGAATCATTTCAAGTATCTTTGTAAAATTGTGGCAAATAAATTGGTCCTCAGAAGGCAGGAGATGGGGAAATGTTGCTCTGTATGAGTAAAGTAACATTTGCAATGGGTATAAATTCAGAAATTTTGTAATTGTCAATAAGTAAGCCTTAAAATGGTTATTAAATAGATACCTTTATTTATCCTAATTCTTTAAAAGAAAAGAAAAGTCAACTCTCTCTACATGAAAAAAATGTTGAGTTGGCATTTTAAAACATCATTTATTTGTATTTCAAAAAAACATGACATTTCTCCTATTTGTGGATAAGTCTATGAAATATGAGCAACAGTGTGCTATGGGGCCTCAGATGTATTACTAACAATAGAGAAGATGCAATTTAAACACATGGCAATTAGTTTGGATGTGAACCTTAATGATATGTGTCTCATGAACTAACCAAAAATTCTGCCAATGGTTTATGTGCTTAATACTTTTATGAAAGGTCTAGGAGTTATTAGAAGTGTGATTCCTTAATTTGTAGATTTCACAAAATTACATAGATTAAATTATGTAGATGATGTGATCAAGATTTGAATTGATCTAAGGAATTTAAGTCACTATATTAAAATCAAGATACTATTTAACAAAACTGTAAGTGCTTCAAGTTCAAAATATCAATTACACTATTACAGAAGTTCACATAACATACTATTATTACTCATAAAAACTATGGTCCCAGATTATGGTGCAACTGTAATATATATCTATATCTATATCTATCTATATAATATAATATATATATATGCATATATATATATATCCTCACATTGTTTCACCAGCTTACCATTTTTTTCAGTGTTCAGATTATTGTGTTCCATTTTGGACAGCATATTTTAAGAGAAACCTTGACATATTGAGATATGTCCAGAGGGCACAAAAGTATGTTACAGATTTCAGAATTGAAGGAACTAGGAATGTTTTCCCTAGTGAAAAAGAAATTGAGGGGAGACATGATAGGTCTATTCAAGCATGTGAAAGTATTTCTGGAAGAACGGGGAATAGATACTCTGATATCTAAGTTTAGAGAGCATCTGAAAGCTGTAGGAAGATGAATTGCATTTTAGAACAGACTTTCTCACAATTAGAGATTTTCAACATTGCAGTGAAATTTTGTTTTTGTATTAAAATCCTAGTTGAGGGCAGCCCGGGTGGCTTAGTGGTTTAGAGCTGCCTTCTGCTCCGGGTGTGATCTGGAGTGCCGGAATCGAGTCCCACATCGGGCTCCTTGTATGGAGCCTGCTTCTCCCTCTGCCTGTGTCTCTGCCTCTCTCTCTCTCTCTCACTGTGCCTTTCATGAATAAATAAACAAAATCTTTTAATTAATTAAATAAAATAAAACCCTAGTTGAAAGTATGTAAGCCAACAGTAGGAAACCTACCTTTATGGTTATGGAAGAGGCTTTGTTTATAGGAGAGAGTTGAAATAATTTACTTCTAAGATATCTTGTAGAAAGATAAGCATGGTACAGTGAAAAATAACAATAATCTTGGAGATAAAAGGCTTCCAGGTCAAACTTACTGTACTACTCACTTGTGTTTAAGATAATTCAACTTACAGTCATGTGTAAGATTTTTTTTTTTTTTTTTTTAGAGTAAGAGAAAGTCAGATAATGGTACTCAATAGGAGACTATTACAGTAATTGCAGAACTAGATTTCTGCTCTAGAGTGTCCCACAAGGACTCCCAACTCAGGTAGGAAAGGGAATTTCAGAGACCGGAATTCTTCAGGATGAATATAACTTCTCCCACTGGTTTATCTCCCATTACATTTTTTAAAAGTCTTATTCATTTCCCCTCAGCTGTGCCTGGATTATTTTGTAGTTCTTTAATAGTAAGATCATAGAAACAGAGGAATAAAGAAGGTCTTTGTCATTTAATTTATTCTCATTTCAATAATCATCATGTATCTTATTTTTAAGCATTTTCCCCTAGCTAGTCAATGTACTTGTTTACCTTTCTCTATAGAACACTTTGCTGGCCTATGGGACTTTGATTTTGTAATTTCAGTTACAGAAAGAAGTTCAGAAAACTAGAAATAACATAGAATAGACTAATTTTGAACCCTAAGCACCTCCATCTATCTCCTGATGACTTCTCCTTCCTTTCCCTTCCCTTTGTTGCCATTCTGTTCTACCCCCATAAACCCTCAAGCTTCACCACCATATCAAAAATCTTGCTGAGTAGCTGCTGAGATGAGGAGCAGAATTATTTTTTTCAACTAAAGCTTGTCTCTTTTTTCTTTCCTCATGGAAACTTTATTATTCTCTAGCTCAATATAGTAGAAGCTGCCTTAGACCCTTAAACACAGCGTTTTGAAAATTAAGAGAATATTCTTAATATTTTCTGAGGGCCCTTATGTCCCCTTCCAGACAAAGCTAGGTCCTAGTTCTTTAAAGGCCCTCACTTTATATTCCTATTTTTTCAGCACTGAATTACAACTAGATTTTATTAGCTGTTTATTTTTTATATAATTTTTTTAATACCTACATCTCTGCATTGAATGAGTGTTCCATGGAAGCAGACACTCTGTCAGGTTCAATGGTATAATTCCAAGATGTATCACTATGTTTGGGGCACAAGAGATATAGAAAATACTCGATGGTCATTTGTTGAATAAATAACATTTTGTTTGTGAAAAAAACATTATTAGATCAGCTAATAAAAGACTTGTATGTTTACTGATACCATTCACTTGTGTGTACGTGAACACACACACATATATATATATTTATATATGTATATATTTGATTACCTACTTTATCCCAGATACTGTGCTATATGCTAAAAATAGAATATTATCTAAATCTTTGGTTTTATCTACTCAATGATGGTTTAAGGTTAGGTTCATATCAAAGAATTCTAAAAAAAACAACCACAGTGGGATCCCTGGGTGGCGCAGCGGTTTAGAGCCTGCCTTTGGCCCAGGGCGCGATCCTGGAGACTGGGGATCAAGTCCCACGTCGGGCTCCCGGTGCATGGAGCCTGCTTCTCCCTCTGCCTATGTCTCTGCCTCTCTCTCTCTCTCTCTCTCTCTCTCTGTGACTATCGTAAATAAATAAAAATTAAAAAAAAAAAAAACAACCACAGTGGTGAATTAGTTTTTAATTAGATTAGGCACCCAAAAGTGCCTTATTACTGCTTTTTCCCCAACCACACTTACAACCCCTATCATATACCCTTAACCACTGACAGGTAGAAATGAATCCAGGAAATTTTGCCTTGAATAAACATCACTTCACACTTAACTTACATTTTCACATTGCTCTGCAGGACATTTTCTGAGAGTCATCTTTGCTTGGCTTTCTCCCTTTGCCTTCTAACCTCCTTCACCCTTACCAGTTTTCCAAGGGAGGATCTCCTCCATCAAACACTTGGACATGTATTTTCATCTCCTGATCCACTTCTAGTATACTTGACCTTAGATGAACTTTTTCTTCTCCTGTTTGCAACATGTTGATGAGTCTCTTACACTCAATTGTTTTCAGTAGCTATTATGAATAAAATCATTACTTCTCAAGGACCACTTTAACTCAAGAACTAGACTTCAAAATTCTTAACCACACTTATTGTTATATAATCCCTTTAAATCCCAAGTATTTCTATACGATGCTAGACTTTGCAAAATAGTAGAAAAGAGTTTATCAAGATTCACCTTCTGTTAAATGAAAAGGTCTCAAACTTTGCTGGGGACAAAGCAAACTAACCATAGCACATGTGATAACATTAAACATGAGTTTTAGTCTAATTGAAATAACTTTTAAGAGTCCAATTTGAGTAGATTTTGACAGTAATGTTAAAGCATGTGACTGTAAGACTCCAGATACCACTGGCTACAGTTTTAATCAGAGTCTGACTAGTTTGTGAATCTGTGACAATAAGAAATGACCCATTGGGACTGAACTGAAAAAAAAAACTTCACACCTAATTTCACTTGGGAACTATATGCCAATGATGCCAAGATACTAGATTTATTTTGTCTTTCACTGTCAGGACAAGCTGAACTTTTAATTAGAAAATATATATTGTTTCAATATATCTGCAAAAATCTTTTATTCTATCAAAAGAGTCCTGCCTTTCCTCTAAAACATAAAAGGCATACTAGTTAATCATACTGTTAGACAAAATATTAAAATATTAAAAGGGATGTTTCCAATCCATTGTCTCTGGCTTCTCCCACATACCTCCACTCACCCCCTGTTCCCAACCTGTATCAAGTGAAAATGATCTGAAGCCTTTGGCATGAAGTTTTAGAAAATTCTTCCTATAATCCATGTACTTAATTTTCTGCATTGCAGAGGATTTGTATACATTTTTAAAATAAGATATTCTGTTTTTTCATACACAGTATGTGTGGTTAAAAATCATTTGCTCACTTATTTAATTTAATGACTATTTTGTGAGCACCCACCTACTAGGTTCCTTGGACTGTGCTAGGTGGTGGGTTAAAGTGATAAACAGAAGGTCTGCTCTCAAGGAACTCAAGTTTTTATTTATTTTGTTTTTTCTGAGTATAGTTGACACAGAGTGTTGCTTTAGTTTCAGGTATACAGCATAGTGGTTCAACATTTCTATATGTTATGCTATTCAAGGAGTTCAAGTTTTAATGAAGACACTGATGCATATAAAGGCAAGACAAAGACTAAATTAGGGGAAAAAACCCAGAATGTATGCAGACCACAGATTTGTTATCCATTGAAAATAGATATGTTGAATTTTTTAACTTAGCTTATTGATGTTACTCAATAAAAGAACAGCAATGAGGGGATCCCTGGGTGGCTCAACGGTTTAGCGTCTGCCTTTGGCCCAGGGTGTGATCCTGGAGTCCCAGGATCGAGTCCCATGTCAGGCTCCCTACATGGAGCCTGCTTCTCACTCTGCCTGTGTCTCTGCTTCTTTCTCTCTCTCATTAATAAATAAAATCTTAAAAAAAGAATGGCAATGAAAACATGGCACTGTTTTATAAACACTAAATAGAAGTATACTGGATTTATTATAAAAGTAGTGCACTTAAAGCAATTTCTCCTCTTTCACCTGGAAATTAGACCTCAGGCCTTATTGTGAAATTCACAATAAGGTTGTCTTTTTTTAAAGATTTTTTAAAATTTTTATTTATTCATGAGAGACACAGAGAGAGAGAGAGGGAGGGAAGGACGGAGGGAGGGACGGAAGCAGAGAAGCAGGCTCCATGCAGGGAGCCTGATGTGGGACTGGTTCCCAGGTCTCCTGGATCATGCCCTGAGCCAAAGGCAGGCACTTAACCACTAAGCCACCCAGGCTCCCATGGTTGTCTTTAGATAAATGGATAATTCCAGTGAAACACAGTAGGCCTTATAGTGGTGACAGGAATAACTGCACTGAAGACCAAAAGATGGTAGAGCATCTTCTCTGCCCAAAGGTGGCTTCCCAGGAGGAGAACCTTGATTTGGGACCTGCAGGATGTGCATCTAAAGCTAAAAGTTAGAAGACAGAGCAAGGGATTCCAACAGGAACCATGGATAGTACAAAGATAAGAAGCGAAAGGATGTATGTACTCAGAAATGGTGAAACATTGAATGCTAACGAAGTCTGGAAATGTGACTAAGTGATACATTCCCTAAGTGGTGTGAGGCTTTGAGGTGTTATGCTCCATAGCTGTCATTTTAACCACATTTCATGCTAGGTGCTTTATATATCATCTCTAATATCATAGCACTTCAAAATATTTTTTTTTTGTTTTCTCATTAGAGAAGGGAATGAAAGCACAGAAAATTTGTTTTCTCCTTAATTTAGGTAAGAAAAGGGAAGCACAGAAAGGTTAGTTTGTTCATCCATCCATCCATCCATCCATCCATCCATCCATCCATTTATCGATGCCTATATGCACATACTATATGCCAGTGCTAAAGGAGTGAAAAGAAGTGTATTCCCTGTTTTCACAGGACTTAGGCTCCAGAGCAAAGTAGAAACCCTGATATTCTTAAATATGTAATTAAAATGTGATGTGATGAAGAGGCAGTAGAGATTTCTGTGGGTAAAAATAGAAGGGTCCAGTAAGAAATAAAACTGAGATTGAACATAAGGTCACTGGGCTTAAAGCCTGTTCCCACAAGCACAAAAACCACAAGTTTTTCCAAATGTGGAGACATAGAAGCATCTTTAGGTGGTACCAAAAAAAAAAAAAAAAAAAAAAAGCATGTTGTTTTTAATAACTATGTATGTATTCAACTTACCTTCTATTTTTGTCAAGGGATATGTTTTCCATTTATGGAAGTGATGTAATATTTCCTTCAAAAATACATATATTTAAGCAAACAGAGTGATCTGGTTTAAAGTAACATACCAAGTAAATAACAGTACAAGAATACACGTGGACATAATGGAAACCCTAATTGAAGTATGAAAATCTGATTGTGCCAGTGACGCAGATGCTGTAGTTTATTCTCATTCTGATTATAGCTTTTTTCCGGATTCCTAAAATGAGACCTCTGCTATTGACCCACTAAGCATTTGGTAAGTACAGTGTGGTAGTTCATTAAAATGTAAATTATGTTAAGTGTTTCTTCGGAAACATACAGGGGAATATGTAAATAATGAAGAACAATGAGAAGCGGCCTCTTTCCCTCAGGAACTTTGCTTTTCTATTAGTTTGAACCTTATCCATAGTCATGAATCTAAAGAGGAAACACTCTCAGTAGAAAAAAAATCTGGAAGTAAAGCAAATGAGCTGAGGGCAGCAGTGTGAGACTTCCAATGGCATCTAACTAGGAGAAAGCCATCAGGGAATGCTATTGTATTTAATGAAGAAAACTGTACCAGGGTTAAATTGTTTCAATGTTTACCCCTAATTGGATCATGTGGCACATTAATGTGTTTCTCCTAGAGTTTGTCTTACTGGAGGTGTGCAAGTCAGGGTTAGATCACTTCCAGGAACAGAAACCTGACTACGAGTAATTTAAGCAAAAAAGGCAATAGAGTGTTTCCCACTAGTTTCAGGAAGGATTCTTTTTGGATCATACACCCATATCAAGATCATTCCCTGAGACCAGGGATTGATTTGTCTCAACCTGGATCACAGACAAGTTGAAAGGCATTAATGGAAGGTTATGAAAGTATATTGGCAGATTAAAAGAAAAAATTGCTTAGATAGGTCAGTATGAAAATAAAAGGATAGAACAGCTCAGAAGCCATGAGATTTGCCACCATGAGATAAAGTTTGAAATCTATGGGCTTGTATTATAATCAAACTCCATCCTTCTCAAACTGGTCTTTCCCAAATCATTCAAGACAACATTGTTGCCTAAAAAGGGTTTGTCCCAGGCTCAACCTATTGGAACCTTCCATACCATTGGACATCGACAGCTATCCCTTCTTTTTTGAAATATACTCCTTATTCCAGGATAACATTTTCATTGGGAGTTGTCCTCTGATAACCCCTCTAGTTTCTTCTGCTGATCTCTTGTCCATGCCTTTACATCTTAATAATAATTTCCTCAAGGTCCTAGTTTTCAAACCTCACATTTTCTCATTCAGCGCTCTCCTTTACTGTAATATAATGAAAACCAGAAGCATAGCTTACTTGTGATTTTTTTTCTTCTGTTATTTCCTTTTTGCCAAGTATTGTAGTAGCAGTTTAGAGGAATGATTTGATATTTTCTACTCCTGACTTTAAATTCCACCTATATGTTATTGACTCTCAAATATATTCCTCCTGAATCTAGTCCTGAATACTTATATTTCCAAGGAAGTAGTGTATTCTTCTCCCTAGTGGCTCACTTCAAACTCAAGTTGTCCCAAACTGGACCTTCTCCAAACCTTCTTTGTCCATGTCATTTCTGTCTCAGTAACCACCTGTGTCATCTACTTGGTTATCAACTTATAAGTCATCATTGATTCTTTCTTCTTCCTCACTGCCCACCACACATTATTTTTAACTACAAATGCTATCTGTCATCTGGGTTTATTCCCTCAGCTTTTGCTTTAGTATAAATTTAACCCAATGACTGTTTTTGCAAATACAGTTTTATTAGAATGCAACCACACTCATTCATTTACATATGTTCTACAGTTGCATCCTTGATACAATGGCAGAATTGAGTAGTTGCAACAGAGACTTTATAGTAAGAAAATCCTAAAATATTTACTTATCTAGCTCTTTACAAGAAAATTTTGCTGAATTCTACTCTAGGATAAGCACTTATTATCTCTTCTTTGGACTAATGCAGTGGTGCTCCATGTTGTCCCCTGGTATCCATTCACCCAGGCCTAACTTGTCCTTCACATCTACCATGGTTTATATTTGCCCTGTGATAGCTCAAGTTTAAAAGGAGTTAATGCAAAAACTATGATGACTGTCCATTGCTCAGATAAAAATTGTTAACCCTATGTAAGTTCTGTGTTGCTGAATAACAGATTACTCTAAAAGTTAGTACTTCTGTGGTTTGGCCGGGCAGTTCTTATGCTGTTCTCACATGATGGCACTTGTGTGTCTGCATTCACCTGATGGATAAGATGAGAACCAGGTTGCCAGGATGGCTGGGTCATTCCTTCTTTGTAGTTCCTACAGGGAGACCAGCCTAGATTAAGGATGGATTCTAAGAAGCAAGCCAAACCCTGCTGCACACTCTTATAATGTGCTGGTTAGTGGCCCAATGGCTAAAAAAGTCACATGGCTAAGTCTAGAATGAATATGAATGACCATATAAGAGTGACAGTCCCAGGAGGTATGACTGGGAGCTAACCAGTGCCAGTTTGCTGAACCCTCTTAGCATACCTTCAAGGATTTTCCCATAATTTCCGGTTCCGTTTATGACTCATATCACCAGTATTAATTTTTAAGGAGCTATCAGCTCTTATTTGAACAAAATCTCTGAATATGTTATGCCTTTTCTTACATCTATGCCTTTCCTCATTCTTTCTTCTTCCTTGATTTTTTTTTCCTTCTCTTACTTTGTTCCCACATCGTGCCTGCCAATGCTAAGAATTCTTTAAGATATATTATTTCAAATCTCCCTGCTTCTCTGAGGCCCTTTCTGCAGACTTGATCTTGTCTCTATACCAGCATGTAACCATTCATGGCAAAGCAAGACAATTATCACTTTGTGGCTCCTTTCTGCATATCTGTCTCCTGCTACCTTGTGAAAAAAATCTCAGGAAAGGAACTTTGTCTCGATCAAAATTTTGTATGTCCAAACCCCAAAATGATATATCATCTATTTTAACACATCTTGGACACTCCATCAGTGACTGGGGCCAGGAAGTACAGCAGGGACCTGATATTAAATAGTTTAACATCTGAAGACAATATAGAAAAAAAATTCCATTTTCTCTTGCAGAGTAATTTCTAATTATGTTGGATTTTTTTTTAGGGTATATAATACATGGCGGTGACAGAGGGTAAAATTCTCAGCTTTATTTCAAATCGCAGGAAACAGACGAGGCCAAAAGCATTTGCACATAAAATAGAATGGGATTATGAGCTTATTCAAGCAGGGAAGAAGGTTTTATCTGTGATAATGCCTTAGTGCTGAGAAAAATAAAAGTGATTTCTTGTTAAGCAACATGGACGTTGAGAAACCATGGTATTTTTAAGCTCGTAGTGGTTTTTTTCTTTCATTATATTAAGTATGAGCAGAGAGCTTCAACTCAGCAAGCGTTGTTAAGCACTTTCTGTTGAATGTGTGGCAATGAGACAGTGCCTTGGAAAAAAATAAAAGCATATTTATATATGTTCACACAAACACAGTGATATAAATCTAAAGGTTTCCTTCTACTTAAAAGTTTATGTAGGAGAGAAATTATATATATATAGATATGACACAAGACTAAAGATGACCAATTACAGCCACAGAAGTATGAAAGTTCTGAGAACAAAGAAGAAAGAAGTTCCAGATAAGATTTAGGTAATGGCTGCAATTCTAAGCATCTTCCTTTAAGAGATGAAGATTATTATAAAAACACAAATTACCACATTTTGATTAAATAATAACTTTAATCAGACCGTACCCATGCAGGTCAAATACAGTCTAAAGACTGGCTGGCCTGGGTAAGTTTTATCCAGATAATTGTTCAGACTTAAAAACCAGGAGGTTTCAAGTGAAACTGTGGACCTCTGAGTGACTGAAAAGCATTAGAAAATTTGGCAACACAGCAGCTCCGTTCTTTCATGCCAATGGACAGCAAGAGCTGAGAATTAGTTGTCATTTAGGCTGGGCATGAATTGCCCCGCTTCCCTCCTTCACCACACCGTTACACCTGCCCCACTGCATGTTATCCACTTAGGTCTCATAGCATTGCAGTAAGCAAGCCCAGAAAGGTTTGAATTTTATTGTTTTGAAAACTAACTCATGTGGAGATATTGACATTAACATATCCTCTTACAATGAAACATTCTCAGCTACATTTCCTTCACTTATTAACTATTATCTCCAGTGTTATGTGTCTAGGTTACCAGAACTTCTAGCTGAGAAGCTGTTTGTTATCCCTATGAGAATCTTTTTTTTTTCCTTTCAAATGGTATATATTAAATTTTCTTCCCCACGAAATGAAATAGTTTCTTTGACCAGTTGCTTGGGTCTGATATAAAAATAGAATCATACCAGAAGAAGTAAATTAGCATTTCAACAAGAATATTTTCACTTGTTGTACTGTATTTAACACAGTTGCTAGGCAGATTTGTGGATGACGAAACCTTCTAGAACATCATCTAGACTTCACTTAATGGTAGGAAATAGGGCTGAAGGTATCAGTTGAGAAAGTAACCTGTAGAATATTAATTTGAGTAAGAGAGGATGCTTTCATTAACAAAAGATTATTTCAGAAAGACAATAATACATGGAAAGTTACATGGAAATTTAGTGCTTTTAAAGCTACAGATGGATCAGTTGCCAACAATAACATAAATATATAACACAGAGATTATTCCTAAATTCACCAAAAAACCCCACTACTTTTGCATAGCCTCCGATGATATCCAAATTGGACTCATGGATGCCTTTAAAATTTGGCCCTTGTTTCAGCTCAAATTAATTAGTTATAAATTACTGAGAAGAGGGACATATAATTGAAGCAACGATGACAGGCTTTTACTAACAATAGTGTGAGTAACTTAACAGAGGCCCTTGAAATTTAGTTAATTTGAACTCTAATGGATCATCATACCTATAGAATATAATTCATTTGATGGCAATTGCTATTCATAATAGGAACTCTTTATGAAAATTGGATATTTGAGTTAAAGTACATTCATAGCCAAGAATAAAATTTATTTGATCCATAAGACAGACTTCATCAAGAATTAAATGTTCAGTCTTGAGAAATCTACATTAGAAAATGAATTATGAATGGCCTTTCAAGATTGAACGTTATCTTATGTGTAACTTTACATTTCTTTTGGTCATTTACTGTGTAACTTCCACAACCTTAGATACAAACATTTCACGTTGTTAACTAAATATAACATATGCTTCCTTTTTGTTAAGCAGGTACACTGTGATTATTTTGGGCCTCAAAAAACTTCCTTCTAAAATTAGTAGAATACAAAGATCCACTTTGAAAAGTTTCTCTAAAACAGTAGTTTAAAAAAATAAAAATAAATAAAACAGTAGTTTTATATAAAGGATACTAGGCTTTAAGATCATTGTCATCAAATGGCTTAGAAATACAATTTGGCATTAAGATTTGTAATATTTTTATAAATTCGTTTTCTCTTACATTGAACCACCTCATCTTTGTGCTGGATTATATATGCTTCTAAGCCCCCCTTCTATTACCTCACTCCTGTATGCATTTAACTTATGTATCTAGTATCAGATCTATATGAAATGGTCCATAGAGCCAGACACAGTAGATAGACAAAAAAGGATTGTCGGAATTCAGTGACTATGTATTGTGTGCTCTATATACATATATATGGATTTTGTAAAATTACCAGCTCATGTAAACTTTAATCACTTAAGTTGTCAATGGAATATGAACAGTTTTGAAATGATATTTAAAAGCAAATGTTGATATGTAAACCTTGGATATTAAATGCACGCAATGTAATTTGGTAATTACTAAGAGGATAAAACTGTCTTTTAATTAGCTATATTTAAGTCATTACTGGATATAGAAAGAAAAAAAATATACTTTGAAATGCATTGGTTATTTCTAATATGGCAATCTTATGTTCAAATTTCAATATTGAGATACATGTGTTTAAATACTGCCCAAGAATAACTTTATGATGATTACAGTACTTGTAGACCATGGATCAGAGCTAGAAGAAACATTTATCTCCCATATTCTATGAGGAATCCCTTCAGATGACAAGAAATTGAGTAATCCTTATTTGTATGACATCCGCACATTATAGCTAGAAACTGCTGTTTAACATTAGGGAGGCAGCTTCATGTTGTGTTGAAGAGTGTGGCTTCTGAAGCTAGAATTCCGGGCTCAGCTCTGTAGTAGCGGTGTAACTTTAACAAGTCACATAACCATTTTGCGGCTTCCTTTCTACATTTACAAAAATAGATGTAAAAATTAAACCTACTTCATAAGTTTTTCATAATAATTAAATGAGTTAATATATGAAAAATTCTCAGAACAGCACCTGGACCTTAGTAAGCTCCATGGAACTGTTTCATCAAAAAAATAAGGATTTTTTTAAATACTATATTGGTATAAATAAGACCTATTTCATCCTTAGAACTATATATTTATGCATGCATACAACGATTTAGAAATCTGTCTCTTACTAGGCAGAGTAATAATGAAAATCTAAGGGTAAATGGTTATGCAGCCTTGTGCAAGTCCTGACCTTCTCTAGCTATGAAATGGCAAAGTGGGTCTATATGATTTCTGAAGAACTTTCCATCTTCAAAGAAATATATCATTCCATAGATATGTTCTTCTACATTCAAGCAGAATATTTTATATTGACAGTAGACCAATACAATGAAAGCAAATAAGTAATTCATTATGATCCTTGTTAAATAATAGATGATCAAAACTATTGAAAGCAATACGAGCTCGTATCTTTATTTCTTTATATTTCAATATCCATAGGCAGGCCCCCATATCATGTAGATTAATTAGGTCTAAAACTGGACCCAACAATGTATTAATCTGAATAGTCATTGCAGTATTATGCAAATTGAAAGGTTTCCACTTAGTCTGATAGCATCAAGAAGGACTCTATAAAACTCAAAGATTTGTCTTAGCTATAAATGCAACTTTCCTTCCTTATTAATCCACCAACATGTATCCTAATGGGAGTTAAAGATATTCGATCTTGTAAAAATCTGGTTTTATATTGTTTTATTTATTATTATTATTATTATTAATAATTATTATTTTAGTATGAAAAGACTGAATATAAAGCTGCTTGAGAAAATAGTGGGCAATTAGATCAAACGTAGATAAAGGTGTAAATAAGTCATTTTTATTCAATAAACTATAAATCAAAACCCTTCCCTTCCAGTTTGTTGATATATAGGATTTGGAATTTGTGTTATTAATATTGGTAATTAGTAAAGCAAGAACAGAGAATTTTCACAGCACAACTTTTTATTTCTGTAAAACCATTCAAGGCTATCTCCAGTCAAGCCTCTGCACTAAAAATATTATTGCATTGTAGGTTTTGTAATTTATCAGCTTTGAACATATCCTTAACATATAACCATTTAATTTCTACTTTCATTTATATAACGCCAAGACAATATATCATAATTTGAATATTGAAAGAGGAGCTTGAGGAGCACCTGGTTGGCTCAATCATTTGAGCATATGACTCCTGGTTTTGGCTCAGGCCATGACCTCATGGTTTGTAGGACTGAGCCCCCTGTGTGGCTCCACGCTCCAGGGAGAGTATGCTTGGGGATTGTCTCCCCCTGTCCCTCCACCCACTCATGTGCTCTCTCTTTCTCTCAAATAAATAAATAAATCTTTAAAAAAAGAGAGAAAGAGAAACTTGCTTACACTCTTCTAGCCCTCCATGTAGGGGGAACAGAATTAAGGTAGTACTTCTGTCCTTAGAATTAGAATAAATGAGAAATGTGTGTCTTAGAGTGTGACACTTCATGACTCCCAAGAGTACTTTAAACTTGGGTACACTTTGGTTCAGTGTTAGACTGACATCTTTCCCAGACCTAATTAATTGAGAGAGCCCTAGATACAAATGGAGGTTATGCCCTACTTTGTGCCTGAGGAGAAATGCAAGTGGAATGGAAGAAGCAATCAGATGAGCAGAGGAAACACATGTGACAGATGAAGTTTCTCAGGATCGCTGGTCCCCTCTAGCCCTGAATCTGCTCCAGAGGCTCAAGAGCACACCTCTTCCCAGCATCTTTCCAATAAATTGCCCCTTTAGCTGAAGGCAACCCAAATAAGGTTACTTTCAACCAAAGGAGTCCTAACTTGGCTTCTATTTGTCAAGACACTACTCCGAGACTATGTGGCCTCCCAAAATTTTCAGCTTTTTTGTAAAACTCTGTTTAGAATGTCTGATTATATATTCTATAACAAATGCACGATCAGTTTGAGAAAACCTCATGTAATAAAATATTTAGACTTAACTACCTTTTTCCCCTTTCAATTTAAAGTCTTATTTCCAACTTAATACCCTCATCCTGCTTACTGTAATCACAGGAGTCCGCCAATTCCTATGGTTGAATGGCTTTGATTCTCAGTGGTCTTTCAGTTCCTCCCCAAGAGGATTTTGACTGGCTTCCTTTCCATTATGCTTAGAGTGTCTCTGTGAAACAGTCACAATGAGTATCTAATACCCCCAAAACAACTCTGTGATTGTTGTAAACTTGAAGAATACATGATATCTTAACAACTGTAACAATGAATCTTGTGAAAAAAGCTTGTGAAAAGTGGCTTTACAAAGTAGTATAAACCACTAGTGCTGTAAACTCCCCCCTGGTTTCTCTATGCTTAGTACTCATTGGATTCTCAGTCTTCATATATTGATAGATTGACCCGAGTCTTGATCAGATGCATTAGTTATACTGAGGTAACAGCCTCAACCATCTGAGTTTGATGTACTGCCATAGAATCAAGATCACTTAATATCATGAAAACTGCCTGGCGTGCATATCTTGCACTTCATTCAGATTCACAGTGTAATCTCAGTGGTCCATTCTTTTGCAAAGCCTGTGTACTAGAATATGCAAGTAGATCTAGAATTTAACTAAGAATTAATATGTCTGACTGAATCTGTAGATATTACAGGACATGCATTTACAGTGTTCTGCTGATGCCAAGAGTGCTATGCCTGTATTATGAGCAGAATTTGTGTTAGAAGCTGCTGCTTTCATTTCTGTGACACATATTGATGCAGTCTCTCTGGCCTGGACTTTTTCTTGGGCCATTATAAATTGTCAATTTGGTTCCGTGTCTAGTCCCCATTGGAGGGCTTCATCATGACTCCACACACGATGATCTTGCAACATGCCTGCTAATAAATCCTCTAAATTACAGCATTACGAAAAATGGCACAGCTCTGGAATATCAGAAGCAATGTCCTCACCAAGCTGAGGATTCAGTTGGTAGAATTTAAGTCTCAGAACAATAACTAATAGTGCTGCTTTGGCGTGAACGTCCAATAACCTCACAGACGCGTCAGATGCCTTATTCATGAAATTCCTGAGGCAGGAATATTGAAGGAGCATGTTGTAACATTGTACAATTCTGATTAAGGCCTTCTATTCTCTTGTTATATAAATACATTATGGGAAATTAGAATAGGGAAGCAACACCAGTTCTCAGAGCCTAATAATTACTCTACCCCACAGACACCTCTGACATTTTCTGTATAGTATCCTTTAGCATATAAAGGAACTACAGGAAGCCACCTGTCAAGGAGCCCTTGCCTGTGGCAAAAGACAGCCATTCTTTTGATATACATTTGATTATAGAGTAGATGGAAGCATTATGGAATAGTGACAAAATGGTGGATTGAGAGTTGGAGGACTTGGAGTCTATCTCCCAAGTTTACAATCTCAAAAAGAAAAAAAAAAAAAAAACAAAAAACCTTTGAATTTAAACCAGCTATCTTAATTTAAAAGGAAAAGAATAAACTTGAAGATTTTTCAAGTTTTCTTTGTTCTAACATTCTCTGAATAGAAAAAACTTCTCAGCTTGATAACTATTGTCATCCTCCCTACACTCTGTGTGTCCTGTCTTGGTCTGAAGCCTAATCATCAGTATGACTGAGCCTCAAAAGTGCTTGTCTATCAATGATACTAATAAGACATCAAGGAAACAAATGTGTCACTATGTTTATCCATATTCTGTCTTGAAATCCATGTATCCAGTCACATACAACACTATTCTAATAAATCATATTATCAAAACAAAGTCTAGAATAAATAACTACTTTTTCTGTTTGCATCTCCTTCATAAAATTACCAGGCTTTATTTATGTAAATATTTCTACAAAAAATAGCTTCCAAATCAAGTATTTTTTTTCTGAAACCAAATTCCTCTTTTTAATATTGCTCTTAAGAAATTGAAGAAAATGTTCTCAATGGGGAAGCATAAATGGAAATTCCATAAGGAGACAGCAGTCAGGAGCTTGATAATATCACTGCCATACTAAATAGGACTTAAATTGAAGAGGTGGAGAGATGTCTTCTTGGGACTCGTATCTGGTAAAATTGAGGGAAGTTGTATGTTAGGATCCGATCTGCATATTATTTAGTATATAATGGAAATGAAACCGTCTTAAATATAAATAGAAACAGAAACCACTTTAATACTGGTACTTCAAACTAGAGTATAAATAATACATCCTTATAAAAAAGAATCAGCTCCAGGCTTGATTTTAAAACATCTAACATTTTTTTTATCAATAGTTACATAGTTCGCATGCTCTAAATATTTAAAATGTCATTTGATCAAAAATATCTCACTATGCCACTTTTTTTGTGTTTCAAGTTTTTATTTAAATTCTAGTTAGTTAAGGGATCCCTGGGTGGCGCAGCGGTTTGGCGCCTGCCTTTGGCCCAGGGCGCGATCCCGGGTTCGAATCCCATGTCGGGCTCCCGGTGCATGGAGCCTGCTTCTCCCTCTGCCTGTGTCTCTGCCTCTCTCTCTCTCTGTGACTATCATAAATAAATTTAAAAAAATAAATAAATAAAAATAAATTCTAGTTAGTTAACATAGTGTGATATTGGTTTCAGGAGTATATATTAGGGATTCATCATTCATATATAACACTCAGTGCTATTATACTGCTTTTCAATGGCACAGAGAAATTATGTAGACCAGTAATATAAGTAAATACCTCAACTAAATGCTTTAATCATGTTAGTTAGGGTTATCATATTTAGCAAATAAAAATCCAGGACACTAATTACAGTTAAATTTAAATTTCAGGTAAACACTAAGTAATTTTAGTGTAAGTATTTCTCCTGCAATATTTTTGATATTCTTATACTAGGGAAATGTTTATTTTTTATCTGGGAGTCAAACTTAACTAGGTGTTGTGTATTATAAGTGACAACCCTTCCTATATATCTAGGGATAATTTATTTTTTTATTTTACTTTTAAAGATTTATGTCTATAAAAATATGGGGACTTATACATTAGCTTTAACACTGTGATTCCAGTAAATATACTATTGACAAATTGAATGAAATATAAGAAATTAAATGACAGATATTTTGTTTTTTTGAGAAAGGAACTTGTTGGATATAATGTTCTACAAGCCTGAGAAACTCCAATTTAATTTTTCTTCTCCATAGTACAGTCAAGCATTGATACTGTTCTAACAATTAGTATTATTTAAATGTATAATCAATAGCCCTTGAAAGTGCCTAGCTCTTACAGAATGTTCAGACTGACGATGGCAGAAATAAGCATCTGCATGCATAACTGGATTTGAGCGAACAATCAATATTCATATTCAGAAATATTCTTTTACACTATAAATTAAAGCGGAACATTAAGGGAGATATTTGGAAAAGTTAGAGATTAGTGGAAAAATAGAACAAATCTAAAAGACATTGAAGGTCATATCTTATGAATGTGGTTTTGGAGTACGCTCTTTTGCAAACTGATTCATTGGATGTTTTTCTTAACCTCTATATGTTTCCTATGACTTTATTACATTCTTTGAATATATTCTAACTTCAAATGTTCTTTGAATATTCTCTTAATAATTCTAAGTTGTATGAATTGAAAGGACCACTGTAATGAAAATCTATTTCCCTTGTTTTCTTTCCCCTGTTACTTCCCCATCCTAATCCTTTTTATGCATGGTAGCCATACTAATATTTGAAATAATCAAATATGATCTTGTCAATACACTCCTTAGCTTCCTCAAAGCTTTCTTTTGTTTTTAGGACAAAATTCAAAGGCTTAACATGGCTTGAATCATTTGGCCCTTCTGCCTCTCTAGACTTAACATCTGCACCTCTCCTATTCTTCACTATGTCCTACTCTTACTAGACAAATCTGGAGATGCCAAAGTCACTAGACATCATCACCATTTCTGCATTTTAGACTGATCATAGAATCTCAAGTTGGAGTAATCAGGGTTATGGTCACAGGTAATGGGGATCTAGTAAGAATGTACATGAGCGCTTCTTACTCTAGATTTCACCCTAATAGTATGTCTTATGCTTTGACGTTCTTTATTATTCAATGCATTTGCTGCATTCCTCAACTCTTTTTTTTTTTTTTTTTAATTTTAGATTGGCTACCTAATTATTGTGTCTTACTACTTATCTTGGCATTCTTGATTTAGGTTGTTTTCTAACTGAAATTATTTGATCGACTACTTGGCAAATGCTATTTTAGGCAATATGGAATATTTCCTCATGTGTAGTCTTCCCTAAAACCAACTTTCAGCCTAGTCTAAGCAAATGGTTCTCAAGCTTGACCAGGCATCAAAAATTAATGAATGGCTTGTGAAAACACAAATTGCCTAGCACTATCACCAAGTTTCTAACTTCCACAGGTCTGAATTAGGGCCTGAGAAGGGAGATCCTAAGTGATGCCAAAGCCACTGGTATAGGACCAGAATTCTAGATCCCCATAGCTCTGAGTTCAATTCAAATCCAAGAAGTGTGAAATGGCAAATTCCCTCCTTAACATAAAACCAACCCATTCACCAAGCCCTGTTTTCTTTCCTTAGTTATCTGAACTCCATTCAGAGAAATACTTAAGATATCTTAAGTAATATTAATCCTTCTTTACCTGAAATTGTTTCTATAAAACCATTTCTCTTTTCTGCTTTCAAACTAACTCATTGGAACAGATGCAAATATGTCTTTGCATATGTTCAGTATTTTCACCCTTCTACCTCATCAACTTATTTTTAAAACCTAACCGACACCCTCATGCAGTACAGGGCAAAAAAACACAAAATGGTGCCTTCTGCTGCTTCATCGTCAGCAATCCCCCCTCCCCCGCTCAGATTACCCGCAACCTCCCTCACAGTCTGTCTTTCTCTCGCCAGGCTCCTACTTGTCCTCAAGATAACTCTGCAAACACAGTCCTAAACTCAGTTTGAAAGGCTGTAAGTGATCTGCAGTTCATGTCATGAATTGATCTGAGTCCCAGTTAAACCCAGTCCCTCCTGGAGGAGGGACTTAGAATTTTAGTCTACCCCAGTTTCTGAAATAATTACATCTGGAGATTTCATCTGCCTACGACTAAATTCCTTTGCTCCTAATTCTTAGGTGGTTTGATTTTGTCAAAGACTGAAAACTAAAACCAAAACAAAAACAACAAAAAAATCATCATTGAAAGAATGATTTAAATGCTGCTAGAAGAATTGCTAAGAGCAGGAAATGGCACAGGGATCCAGTCCCTGCCTCAGTTCAGGCATGACCAGAATAGATCCGAAGAGACAGGACGCAGAGTCCCTGAAGGCTTTGGCAATTTTAGCTGTATCTAAGGATTTTTCCTCTACTCAGCTCCTGTTTTCAAATCAGTCTCTGTCTGCCAGGCCTACCTGCTCCCCCATAACATCTGAATGAGCATATTCATTCATTCTTTCACCTGACGAAAATTTGCTGAACATGTTCTATGCCCCACAGATTAAAATAGGAGTTTGTAACCTAACAACTAGATATGATCCTTGACCTCAAGAGACTCACAGAATGGAATGGGAAACAAATATATAAGGAGATCAGATGCCAAAAGTTAGTGCTATGTTACACCTCTGGACAGGAGAGTGTAGGAACACAAGAATAGAATAATCCATTTTTCCTGGAAAGGATTCATGAAGACATCATACCTGTATTTGACTTTGAAAGCCAGTCTGCTGTTGGGAAGGATCAGTTACTATAAACAACACAAGTGAAATGCCTCGATACTATGACATTAGGAGCTTAATTAGTGGAAGAGTTGTGTCAAGAACTCAGGCATTCTCATTGCAGGTCCGGTCTTATATACGATCCAAAGTTGGATGTTTCCCTCTCAGCACAAAAGTCAGGATGCTTGTGTTTAATCCAGAACTTGCTGGCTGCACAGTTTTGTTTTGTTTTGTTTTTTCCTGAATTGCATGATCAGTTGTACTATAAAATCTCCTGAGTGGAAAAGGAGATGAGAGATCTTACAGGATACTCTGCCAAAATTCCACACATTTTTTGTATTTAAGCATTTATTATTTATTTAAAATTTCTGTTTTATGTAGAAGGGAAAACAATTTAAGATTTTTTTTTTTACTGAAACCCACCTATGTTTATTCCCTGAGCTCTTATTTGCAAATATTAATAATAATAATCTGAGATTCATTCCATATTTACATTAAAATTTGGATCATTTCACTGGAAAGTTTCAGACTTTTTCTTTGGGCAAGTTATTTTATTTATTTTTTATTTTTTTATTTTTTATTTTTTATTTTTTGGGGGCAATTTTTTTTGATTTATTGAAACCAATGATCATTAAAGATTACCACTAAGATACTTCATCGTTGCTGCTTAAAGAAGAAAATTGAAGGAGATTATTCTCTTTTGTAAAACTCAACTTTTCAGCAAAATGTCATTACCATGAATTCATAGGTTTATTTACAAGTGAATAGAACAATAAGTAATAGTAGCACAAAGTAAGAGTTTAGAAGATAGAAGGTGAGGGTTATAGTAGTTGCAGTCTATTAGCATAAATAACCGGGCATGTCTATTCTCAACCATGATAATCCAGCTTTGTGAAAATAATTTTTGTAAACAAATTCCTTGGAGAAGCATACTGCTCTTAGGGAAGACAACACTAGATTGCAGAAACAAATTAGCCCTAACGCTCAGTGACTTAAAAGCTTTCTATTGGTGTGACATGTTTCATCTGTCCTGTAGCTATAAATATATATATATATAGAGAGAGTGGAGATTATATATATATATATATATATATAATCTCATATATATATTGGATATATATATTGGATTCCAAGGTACCCAAGGCGAGGAGGAGAGGGCTGGGAGTTTCTCCGGACATCTTTTAAACCTATGCAACTCTTCTGCCCACAAGACTGGAAGGCAATGGTATAACTCCAACCTAGCTTCAAAGGAATGTGGGAGAGGAAAATGGGAAGCACATAGCATTCTCCCAGACGAAGCCTTAATTTAACAGTGGCACAAAATCAATACTCTTCTCACACTCACCCCTTCTTCTACCTGGGTCCTTTTTCCCCAGCCCACAACTCATCTTTACTATTACCGGACTACTAACCTCTTTGAAGATTAATCAATGATGTTAAAGAGAGAGAGGAGGGAAAGGATGGGGAGGTGAGGAGGGAGGGAGGAGGAGAAACAGCTGTATTAGAATCTTCCTTGGCATTTTTCTTGATACCCACTGCTACCCTCCTGATGAAGACACTGCTTTGTTACCTCCCTGGCCTGACTCTAGTTTCGCTGCAGGATCATTCGCTAACTAGTGCCTGATGATTTTTCATCTTCTATGGGGTAGTTCACCCTTCACCTAATAAACAAACCACCCTATCCATATAGCCTCATTCAGATTTTCCTGATTTTGAGACCTCCTCCTGAATTTTAGGGTTGACAGGGAAGTATATTTCCTACTCTCTTCATTACATGAACTTCTTATCTACCTAATTTTTGTTTAGTGGTCCCCCAGATTTCTGAGTTCTCCTCACAGCTGAATTATAAACTTGGTGAGTTGTAATGTGTCCTACTTATTGTGATATTCCTAATGCCTAGAAAAGTGTGCGATATATAGAAAATGTTCACTAAGCATTAAGTAAATTAATTCATTGTTTCATACAAATAATTTTCCTCATATCACTTAGCATATTATGTATATAACGCAACCTCCATCAGCATTTCCAGATTGACTGGTTCTCCTTTTAAATGCTTCAAGATAAAACAATGTCTGTGGAAGGGGACATGTAGGTTGGATTTTAAACACATTTTATAATTGCGATTTTTGTTTTAAAATTTGAGTTTACTTGTAATGAATTATATCTATTTGTTACACATTTGGTTTTCAAATACATACAGACAAATTTTCAATGCAAACATGGAATTCTCTTCTGTAGCTTGGCAAAAAAATATAAAAGCAGTGATGCAACTCCTTGGAAACTTTACCCCAATTTTCCATTCTAAATATATGCAACCAGGAACAATGGGAAGAAATTTGGGGAAATTTACTTGACAATGTTTAGAGAATTGTTCAAGATAACAGCACAAGTAAAACTTAAATCGAGTGTATTAAATGTAGTATGTAGAATGCCGGCAGAAAGGTTTTGTGTTTAAATCCTCAGGGGGAAAAAAAAAATCCTCAGGGAAGTTACATCTCTTATAAAAACTGATGAAACTTATAATTCCAGGCAACTTTCTTGGCCTGAAATGCCTTACTTTTTTAAAACAGAATATACTAAATCTTATAAAATATACAGCTGTCGTCTTTAATTTATATACATGTATGTATGTATATACTGTCTTCCTTTTTAGTATTTATCCCAGAGATTGTGTCAGATACTACTCACTTTTTGGAGTCTCCTAGAATCCACATGGCAGGGACATTTAAGCCTCAGTCTCTAAGGACTTATCTATAAAAGTCATATGTAGTAGATTCAGTTGATCAAAGAATTTTGCTAATAAGACTTGGAAAAAGTCATGTTGATGTGGAGTTTGCCAGGATTAAATGTTTGGTTCCTGGAAGATTAGTTGTTTCAAATTTTATTCTTAAACCAATAAGCCATACTCTCATTGTACAGAAATACAGAGTAGTCATGACAAAATAAAGTTAAAACTATGAAAACAGTCTGTCTTCTCTGGAGAATCCTAATGATCTCATTTCTGCCAGTGACTTCTTGTCTTTCTTCATCTGCAGACATTGTCAGTAACAATCAGGCTGAGATCTGAGGCTTGCAACGCTGCTGGAATAGATTTTCTCTCACAAGGAGTGGCTTGGGGTACAGTTGAAGAGTTATAGGGACTTCGAAGGTAGTACAGTTCACTGCTTTCTATCCACAGAGTAAATTCTGATGAATATCAGAGTTTTGTTGGTTTTTTTTTTTTTCCTAATCTTAAATCTTCCCAGAAAAGGAGATTCCTTTCCTTGGCAACCTACTGCAATTTCACAAACAGTTCTCACTTTCTTATAAGGCACCTTGAACCCTCCTACCCCATAGTGTTTCGTTGACTTCAAAAGACCACTTATGTTTATTTAAAAGGTAGTCATTACATCATCAGCTTGAAAATTCTCTCTTTTCCAGACTGAGCATACTGTATTTCTTTGACTTTCCCTTAAAGGCCATATGGTCTCCTACATTCATGCTCCCCCTTAAATGCAGCCAAAGTACTGCATTTTCTGTTAAGTTTAGTACTAAACTGTTTCTAAATGGTTGTGCTGAGTGAAGATGCTGAGTTCAGAGGTGATGTAAATGGATAGATCAGGAAAAAATGAGTACCAGTAGTATTTTGGGTTTCTTTTATTTTTGTTATTTTTTGGGTACCTTCCCAGGAATGGGAAAAGCCAAAATGCTTCTTCCTTTTGTGTCTTATGACCATTTATCAGACAACTGGTCTTCATACTAACTGTGGTCAAGGAAGACATGTCTTTTCTGTAAACAGAAAAATGGTCCTTGTGAACATGGAATTTATCATGACTACTAAATGTCACATAATAACATATAAAAATATTGTATGTAACATATTTCCCAATAATTATAATTTGGTTATCATAGTAAAAATTGCTAATAGGAAGGGAATGATTTTGTGGGAGAAAGAAGAGTAACTTTAGAGTTGAACTAGGTTATAGTTCTGAACGTATACGTATGTGTGTATATATGTATCTATGCATATGCATATATGTGTGTATCTCCTCTAAACCAGTGTTTATTAAGCCCCTATTGTGTATAACGAATTTTCCTCAAAACATTTAATCTTTTATATGGATTCTAATATCCTTTCAATAACCCTATGAGGTAGCTGTTGTTGTTCCTATTTTGTGCACAGTGAACCTAAGAATCAGAAATGCTGGACATTTTCTTAATGTCATATAACTAGTATATTAGAAGTCAGGGACATTGTAGTGTCCTCTCTATCCAGCACTCATTCCTCCACATCAGAAGCACCTCCTGATAACATCTGTAAAATAAGTGTGAATTCAATGTCTAAGGCATTCCTCTATGAACCTTTTTAGCTCAACTTTCTACCTTAGTTCTTTGTGGGGCAAGTACTGGGAACTTCCCTTTCCCCAGTACATCAGTTTACAATTTCCAGTAGCTTGCACATATGTGTGCACAGACAATGGGAGACCTAGAGGAAAGAATGAACAAGTTGTGATATTGAGGCAGCTCTGCCCACAAAACTACACTTCTGAAAATAGTTTATAATAGAATCCCCATGTTCATCTCACTCCAACTTAAAAAAAAAAAAAAGTGCAGACTACTATCTCATTATCTCAAATATATGTGTTCCCCAGTTTATAGATGTGAATGGAATATCCTTTACCTCTCACCTCCTTTCCCTTAGCCAACCTAGAAGATGCACCCTGGGTGAACACAATTTTCTGAAGTCTGTAGACTGAGGAAGTTACTTCTGTCACGTTAGTTATTGCATTGCCTATAAATCAAAGTAATTTAAAGAGGGCCAGCCTTCCAGTCATGCCACTGCTGATTTCTAGGTTACTGGTGCTGCAAGTGTGGCCAAATAATGTGTCAGACGTTAGAATAGACAGCAGCTTTTGCTCGGCAAATTATTAATTCTCAGATGTCTACTTTTTAATTTCCCGTACATTTCAGATCAACATTCTCTCCCACCCTTAACAGTATTCCTTCAGCACATTTTTCATGCCTTTTCCAATAAGTTGGCCATTATGTTTGTCTTTTAACTGTGAGGTTAACATTGTTCTCTCCTCACCCTTTAATTCTATTGGCGATCAGTGCTTTTACTGCATGATTTATCTAGGTTTTATGTGGCTTGAACCAGAGTTGACTCAGTTTAGGTAGAAAAGACTTTCTACAAAATGGACCTTGTCATTTTAATCTCTCTAAGAACAGTTTTATTATCTGCTATTTCATTTTGTGGTTAGTGCCACTAAACCTTATTTTGTGTTCCAAGGGGCTTTGCTTATCCCTCCCATATGAGGCGTAAGAGCTATGATGCTCTGGCTTTCATTCTTTATTTTTCCTTCAAGCTTTTCTCATGCCATCCCTCTTCTTTTTCATATCCTCTATGACTTCTTCTTTCTAAAATTAATAGCTTGCCCAGGATTGTGCTACCTAGGAAAATATCCACCTCCAAGTGATTTAAGAAAGCCTGTATATTTTGTTCATGACACTCCTGTTAAGATCGCAGTCATTTTCTTACGTGGAGTACTGTCATGTAGGTAATCAGAAAAGTACCCCCCCACACACATACACACACATACTTTCCTTTGTGCCTTGTTTTATCTATAAGCATGTGTGTCCCAGTTTTTTTTTTTTTTTTTTTTGCTTGGAAATTTGTAGACACACCCCCCCTCAACCGCATGGTCTGGAAAACACTTACTTAAACATATGTAATCCCCACAACAACACTTTAAGATTGGCAAGAGTATGCTGCTTCCCTCATTTGTAGATGAGGAACCAGACTCAGAGAGTTAGTGAACTATCAAGCGTCATATAACAAGCAAACGGCAGAGTAGAAAGTCTGTTGTCATTTCAAATCCAGACTTTTTTTTTTTCAAGCTACACTGACAGATTACACTTGCTAAAATGATCTTCCGTGTTGGATTGCACACACATTTCAGGAATCTAGCTTCATAGCAAAGTAAAATAACTTCTTACTTTAACCTAAAACAACTTTTCAACAGTACTATGGACAATTAAAATGTAAGATCATTGAATAGTATTAATTCTTACTCTGGGTCCCCTGCAGAAGCATTCGGGACTCAAGACTATTGCTTGTTTCTATTTTGCCATTTTTCACCCAGGCATATTATCTTTCATTGTCTAGTAATATTAGAGGCTGTAGCATGTACATGAAAAATGCCTGTGGAATATAAGCCTTCATAATGCCATTTTATGGGGTAGCTTCCTTGGGAGATAGTTAACTGCTATTGGTTATTAGAATTATAGCACTGCATTTAAGAGTTGAAAGTGAATTTTAAAGTGTTTGGGAAGCATCCCTAATTCAAAGCCAGTTTTATTATGTTTTAAAATAGATTCTACAGTTCACTAATCTAAAATACAAACTACATACCCTATAGTGAAAGTAAGATGAATATTCAGTGCAGTATTTAGTTTTTAAGTTAATTATGGCATGCTCACGCCTTTCTAAAATCTTAATTATTAAGCTATGAATATCAGTGTTGGGGACACCTGGAAACTCATAAACTCCAGTGCATAGTATCTGAATGCAGATATTTAAAAAATGAAACATATTAGATTAGATCTCAGTAAAATACACCTAATGATACAATTATTATTGCCAGTACTTTAAATAAATGAAATTTAAATTATTGCAAAGGAGTCCAATTTTCTCAATAGTGAGGAGAAAAAGATAATTGAAAGTTAATGAATAATAGAAAGTATACCTCGATTCAAAGTGTTTATAGCTATTGTTTGCCTCAGTGGGTATTTAGTAAACTAACTTCAGCTCTCTTTTTAACAAACAATTTAACAAACATTTATTGGGCTTATACTACTATGCACCAGACCCTGAAGATACAAACTCGGCTCCCCACCATTAAACAACCTAAACAACCCCCACCACCACCACCACAGCAACACTCTCATTTGGACACAACACTCTGTGTGAAGAATGAGATGAATGAAAAGTATTGTGAGGATAGCAATGAAATATAGAGATTTATTCCGATTCTATTAGCAGTGGGGTTGAAGTATTTTTTGGGAAAAAAAAATATAGAAGGTACCACAGGATCAAAGCTGAAGGATGACCAGGAAGGACAAATCTGATAGAATGAAAAGAAAATTAGATTTGGGTAACCTACAGTCTGTATAAATCTATCTTTTACTCATAGGGACATTAAATCTTTTGTCAGGTAAAAACAAAATATGTTTAGTATACTCTAAATCAAAATAATAGACTTAGTATTAGATTTAAATATTTGCAGATCTTGGATGAATATATCTGTAATTACTGTCATTGTCAGCAACTCATAAAGGAAACTCATGGATTTAGAATTAGAAACTGGTTCTTTTTTTTTTTTTTTTTTTAGAAAGTGGTTCTTAACTTCAGAAGGAATATGGGGATGTGGGCATGAATTTCTCTATAGTGTTCTGTTTTTGTTGTGATTGACGCTGTTGAAGACCAAGTAAATTATTGCAGGTGATTAAAGTCATTGGTTTACAATTCAGTCTGGCTCAAAGCTTCTTTCGTAAGTCATCATTTCCAAGGTGAATGCTTCCGGTGTGAGTTTTCAGGGTTGGGAAACATGGTTGTGTTTTCCTTTCTTCGTTGCATTATATCTGTCCTGTGAGCTGACCAGGCAAGTCTTAGAATGTAAGTTTGTAGCAGGGTAAATAAGTAACAAAGTGGAGGTTACAAGGGAAAGGGGAACTTTGTAAAAGCACATTGTATAAAAAATGTTAAGTATTTTCTTTCTTTTTTTTAATATATATATTTTTTTAATTTATTTATGATAGTCATATAGAGGGAGAGAGAGAGGCAGAGACATAGGCAGAGGGAGAAGCAGGCTCCATGCACCTGGAGCCTGACGTGGGATTCGATCCCGGGTCTCCAGGATCACGCCCTGGGCCAAAGGTAGGCGCCAAACCACTGCGCCACCCAGGGATCCCAAGTATTTTCTCATTTATTAGCTTGGATCTTGACTAGGAAGGGGAGGTTTTCCTGTAATAATCTTGAAGTGATTCTTTAGTAGGAAATCTAAGAAAGATAAGAATCATTTGAGTGGCAACTCACACAATTAACTGAGATAAAGTAAGCAATATATACATTCCAATTGTGCTTGACAAGCAAAAATAGATGCAGAGAATTTCAGAAATTATTTGATAGGATTCTGGTATTAGGACTCCTGGTCAGTGAGGAACCTGTGGAAAACACTTGTTTCAAAATATGGCTATTGTAGCACGTCCATTCTGATCCAGCTCACATTCTTGCTTCTCTGATGGTGTCCTACTTCCCCTAATGCTCTCCCCAGCGCAGTGCTACTGCTAATCCCATTCTTACTTAACCTTTGCTTTAAATATATTTGATATTTTATATTTCCAATATCACGTGAGCTTTCGAATTACTTGCTGATGCTGACTCGTGAGCTCTGGAACCATTACTCTGTGCGGGTTTGCATGCTGCCTTCTGCTTTTGTTGACCTTGGCCTCGTGTGTTACCTGAAACTCTACTTGTTTGTTTACATGCTCAATTTTCAAAATGTAGAAAAGAGAGCCTCAGATCATGCACGTATTTTTTTGCCCAAGAGTCATAGTAGATGCTTTGCTAGCCCAGTGACTTCATCCATTTTTTCATCCATCATGGTGTCTTCCCCTATAATAGTATGTATACTCCAAATAGCTTACCTTAATTAGCATATTTTAACTTCCATTGAAGACCTGATATCTAATAGTGGTTTCTATAATTTTGCACAAGGAACATATGCATTTCTTGGTACTCTTTGGTTGCCTTAGCTTCATTCTCAAAAACTTGTGTCCTATATATATTATTTCTAATGATTTTGTTAAGCTTCTTGTTTTTCCTTCTACTGACTAATCCATTAATCTCTCATTCTTACCCCAATACTTTGATGATGCAGCTTTATCAAGCCCATGTGCGCTGTACCATTGTACACATCTTTGCCTTAAAAACAAGTTTACGTGAATGTATTCACAAGGCAAAATTCTAAGCAGTACAGAATTATACAAAACATTCTGGTGTCCCTTCATTTCTTCCCCACCTCTCATTCCCTTTCTCAGAACTAACCATTTGCTAGTTTAGAATATGTTTTTTGAGGCATCTTTCTGTGTATTTGCATATATACATATGTATGCAATATGAAATAGATATGTTAATTTACATAAACATATGTATTGTTCTGTAATGTACTTTATTCATTTATCCATATGCTCCATAGGTGATTATATGATAATACATAAACTCCCACTTCATTCTTTTTAACAACTTGAAGTATTTCATAATGGAAATTATGCATTTTTTAGCCACTTTCTTACTGTAAGATCTTTAGTTGGGTTCACATTTTTTTTTTTTTTTTACCATTCATAGAGTAAAACAATGAACATTCTTGTCAGAATGTGTTGATATTATATGTGACACATATTCTGATAATTTCAGGACTAAATCCCTACAATTGGAATTCTTGTGTCAAATATTTTATAATTCTAATTTTGAGAGACACTGCCAGTTACCTTACAAAAAGACTTTACCAATTTATACAAAAACTGTAAGTTTCAACATTTGATATTATTTACCAATTAATCTATGATTTTGCCAACTCTGTGAATGAAAATTTATATTTTGTTGTTTTAAAGTACATTTTCCTTGTTACTGAGGTTGAATTCATTTATTTTTTTTTTTTTAATTTTTGTTTATTTATGATAGTCACACACAGAGAGAGAGAGAGAGGCAGAGACACAGGCAGAGGGAGAAGCAAGCTCCATGCACCAGGAGCCCGACATGGGATTCAATCCCGGGTCTCCAGGATTGCGCCCTGGGCCAAAGGCAGGCGCTAAACCGCTGCACCACCCAGGGATCCCGAATTCATTTATTTTTGTACATTCAACTTATTTTATGAATTCCCCAATACCTATATTATATTGTTTTCTACCAAGTTATTCTAACATAATAAGAGTTTTCATATATCTGATATTAATTTGTACATACCACTGATTTAGTGGTGACTACTATCATAGTAATATATATTAGTTATTTTTATATTTCTTCTTTATACAAGTAGATATTAAACCTCATTAGTTCAGAGTCCTTTTATATCTTTTTTATCATGTTCAGTACTCAATGTAGACACAAATAGGCACTTAATATTGATTGTCAATTGACTATAGAGGCTACAGTGGAAAAATTAAGACAATGGTCACTAGTAAAATGCTGCTGGCTCAGTGAAGCTCTGTGTTATTGGGTGACTTATTGGTTCAGAACATAGAAGGATAGTGGATGAAAGGGACCCATAAACTCAGAAATATGACTATTAATTTTGGTCTGTTAGTCTCTCCATATGTAGTTCATTATTTTGCACATTCACTCATCAAACAATGAGTTTATCCTCACTCATTAGTTTAGCTATTTCCATGATAATACATATGGAAAGGTGGGATAACCAAAATATTTCAAAGGCTTCTCTCAGGAAGTCATGTCTTAAATGTTATTCTATAGGGTAGCACACCAAAGCCAACTAAAGAATTTGGACACATTCTATTTCTCATATCACTCATTTTGCATAGTTTTTTTTTTAATTAAATTAAATTTATTTTTTTAAAGATTTTATTTATTTATTCATGACAGAGAGAGAGAGAGAGAGAGTTAGAGAGCAGAGACACAGGCAGAGACAGAAGCAGGCTCCATGCAGAGAGCCCGATGTGGGACTGGATCCTGTGACTCCAGGATCATGCCCTGGGCTGAAGCCAGGCACTAAACCGCTGAGCCACCCAGGGATCCCCTTTTTTCAAATTTTAATTCATCCTTTATTTAATAAAACATCTCCCCCCTACATATTTTTAAGCACATGAAGTTATGCACAATTTGCATGTAGATGTCAATGTTGCTAAGTGAATAGGGAACTGGTTTTCTCAGGAAGAAGGGATATATTCTAGGTTCAAGCAAATATAGTAATAGCATTTTTTTTAATGGTTCACCATTTCTCTTACTCCTAGCTAGCCTATACTTCACTTCTAAAAACCTTATTAGCTTATTTGCCATGTTCTAAGGTAATATCCAGTGTGTTCCATCTCTAGTCAAGGAGACATGGTTTGTGATTTGGAAGATTATGGCTTTCTCTAAATTACATTTTAAAAGACTTTGGGCTATTTGTAATCAGTATTATCATGCAGGTCATTGGAGAAACTGTCTTTCTCACCCATCTTGTACATACAGTCCCAAAACAGCAATCTTTAATTTCTTTATCTAGGAGGGGAAGGAGGTTGGGAGATGGATGGAATAAAATATTTCTCAAAGCTATCCTTGATGGTATGTGTATGTGGTTGTGGTTTTGGCTAGAGAGAGCTAAATATATGTTCTCCAATCAAGTTCAAGTCGATTCCTCATATAAAATCCTTAGAGATATTCACAAGTATCAATGGTCACTTTACAATAATTACAATAAATAATTTAAATGAATAATAAATGTTTTAGAATGTCTCAGCTTTCAATGGGAAATTGTATTGACAGGAAAAATCAATGATCCAGCCAAACTTCCCTGGATCACTCTGAATGGAAATGGACCATTACAATCATGCCACCAAGAGTCTGTCAAAATTCAAGAAAGATAAATAATTTATTAATTTAATATAAAAATAGCAGGGATATTAGTTGTACACAACTTTTAAATGTTAGAGCTACATTTTTATATATGGTATATATACTCCATATAATACTTACAACGCACAATTGATGTGAAAATATAATTGTTGAAATATTTTAAGAGGAACATTGAAATATATGGGAGGAACAATAGGTTGAAATGAAGAAATCTTCAGTTTTTAGCACCTGTTGCTACAAGCTACTTCAGTAAATTAAAAGAATGTCACTCATTTTTTCTAGACATAGTTTTTTTTTTTCCATCCCTAAAAGAGAGGGCTTGAACTTGGCAATATTCTAAAATCCCTTCTATCTGTTAAATTCTATAAAGGAGTGTAATTTTACTATTTTAAATGATTACAAAGGTTTATAGTTTTTATAGCTTTGCTTTTATGACACCTTGTTGGTCATATCTGTGATTTATTCCATGCAAAGTCCTGCTCAGGAATACAGCTATCCAATTATAATATTGTTTTGGTGGAAAGAGAACAATATGTTTTAAGATGCACCTTTTTTTGATAGAATTTATATGAGCACATTATATCAGAAATGGGCACTGCTAGTGTACTTTAGTTTCTCTCAGAGCTCATTCTCCCAGTAGGCTTGTTTGTTCTCTGAATACTCTTTATCTTGAGATTGCATGGAGGAAGAAAAAAAAAAGTGTAAGGGAAATAATTACTCATGTTTAATGATTTCAACTAAAGTTCTGTAGCTAATCTCTTTGGAATTGTGATCAAGGGTATTAAATTATTGGTTCTCTTTTCCTTTCTTTTGACACAAATGTTTAAATGGAAACAAGTGTATAACATGAATTCTGTATTACTCTCTGCTATGTTAATCCAACAACTTTAGCATATGTGGTTAATTTTCTTTAGATGCTTATTTTTTACAGTTTTCCTTCTGAACTCCAGCAGTCTTTTAATGTAGTGTGAGTGTGCATGTGAATATTCATACAAATAAGTAAATGTTTAATGGGCACAATGTTTCTGTTTCTGATGATGAAAAAGTTCTGAAAATGGATAGTGATGAGGCACAACATGGTGAATGTACTTAATGCTACTGAATTGTACATTTAAAAGTGGTTAGAATGATAAATTTTATGTTAGAATATTTTACTACAATAAAAAAATAGTATAGCAAGACCATTGCATTAATTACGTCTGGAGTTATATTGGTAAATTCAAAGGAAGGCACTTCCCTAGAAAATAAAGACTTAGAAAATACTTCATATCTAATATTTGAGGCTAACTTTTTTTTATGCTGGATTCTAGATTCCTAACTATCCCCAAGCAAGTCTGCAGTAATAATGATTTGAAAGTAATATCTCTGTCTCAAGGGTGTGATGACCTCTGTGGGTCTATTAATTCCATATCCATATACATGTTTATAGTTCTTTCCTTATAACCAGAATATTCACCTCTGTCATTTTGATGATATGGATGTGAATGGAATACACAATTACAGTCGTTAGAGCAAGAACAGACCAACTCAGAGTACTAGCATCCCCACAGTTTTGCAAAGCTTTTTCCTTTGAGTTATTATGTATTAGTTTTCCTATGCTTACAAGAGGCTAACTATCACCTTATTCTCAGGGATAACAAAAGCAATATACAAATGAAGGGGTACAGAGGGATATCCAAAATGCTGTTCACATGGGACATTCTTAATTTGAAGAAGAAAGTCAATTTGATAGTACAGGAAATGTCAAAATCATAAATAGATTCGATCCTTATTAAAGCCAGAACATCTTTAGAAGGTAATGTATTAGGCTATTGTTTTCATTTATGATGCTATGGAAAAGGATGATGGTCCTGTCCAAGAGAAAGGCTTTATGCTTTTGTGAAACTCCTGCAGCACTTAACACAATACATTCTCACAGTATGCTCTCTATGAATATTTCATTATTTAGCCTAATTGACACAGAGCTAGGCCAACTTTGTGAAACATTGATCAATTTTCATGTCATGGTTAACTGGTATCTCTCTAGCTTCATTTCCTCTGCATTCCTGCATTAAATCCCCAATTCTATTTGGCATTATGTCCCAAAAAAACTTAATATTAAAAGCCTCTCTCTATTCTCAAGCAGCTTATTTGTAATTTGAAACTGTGTATTTTAAACCAGACTTGGGGAATAACTTCAAATCAAACCTGTATTTTGTGTAAAGATTGAACAGTATGGTGCTAACAATTCTCATCAGTCTGAATTTCTTCAGGAAGTATTTAGGATATAGAAATAATATAATGAACTAGGCTTAGTCAGGTAAGATTACACTGACAGGTTAAAATGGGGTAGCCACAGTGAGAGAACAAGCCTCAAGGATGGTAAAGAGTAACAGATACTGAAGGAAATAATGACACGAGCCAGATGTCTGAATTGAGTGATGGAGAATTGGAAATATTCACTTGCTAATCATTCTTTTAAGTGTTGAGTTTTTAACCATTTTGTAAATACTAGTAATGATTTTTTTTCTCCTCTAACACATTTTCTCAAATGCTTTCACAGTTTACTACAAGGTACTTAAAATTTGGTATTTGTAGCCTATAGGTAATATAAAAAAAGTCATAAGATAGGGTTATGATCACAATATAGTAATGACCCTCTAGGAAAAGTAGAGTACTGTAATATGAATCTTAGGGGAAATAATCATACAGATGCAGAAACGTAAGGCATAATTAGAAGTTAAAAGAGATTAAAGAGCACTTCAGAAAGGTAATGCAATATGCATGTTTGATAGTAAACTGCACAGTAAGGGAAACACTGACTGGTAATTCAAATCGTGACTGGAGACAGTGATTTCAACATCCCTTGTGCATGTTTTGTCATCGTAGTCACTAATTAACTAGTGGCTTTTTCCTCTTTTGTGTTGACAGCATGATTTGCTGTAGCTTTCAGATTTTACTCTATCTGATTAGTCTGAAGCAAGAGGTTAGGGAAATTTTTGCTAAATTAAAATGAATGGGGCGCCTGGGTGGCTCAGTTGGTTAAGTGTCTGACTTCGGTTCAGGTCACGATCCGGGGGCCCTGGGGTGGAGTTCTGTGTCTGGCTCCCCAGTCAGCAGGAAGTCCGCTTGTCTCTCCCCCTCACCTTCTGAAGCCTCTCCCTCTGCTCATACTTTCTTTCTCTCAAATAAAGAAATAGAATCTTTAAAATGAAAAAAGCCAAACAAAAACTCCATAAAAGACTAAAATGGAATTCAAGTAGGAACCGGTAGTTCAAGATGTAAGGAGGCTTCTGAGTACGACAGTTCAAATCTGTTAAAGAATCCACTACGAGGATTTTTGTCTGGAAGTTTGATTTTATTTCTGCAGGTTTGCTTAAGAGACTTTCTGTTCCTTTATGCTAGTGACTTAGTACTTTTTCTAACAGTCTCATTCGTTTTACCTTTGCCTTGAGCACCCTGGAAATCAATACAGTTGGCACACTCTGTTCTGTGCTCAACACCTGTAGTTTCCTGCATGTGATGGTTTGAGAATCTGCAGATGCTTCTTAATCTGAGAGCCACAGTGTGGCCCGTTTGTCCAATATAACATTTTCCAAAGCAGCAGGGAACGTTAAGCTACTGCTGTGGGGGGTAGAACATTGCCTTTTGTTAGCCATAGGGTGCAAGAGAGCTTGGATGAGGTTAGAATATTATTTTTGTTTTTGTGGGTGCTTTTGAAGATTGTATTGATCCAGCTTATGAATGCCTTGACATGGGGTGGGATTGCTCTTCTCTCGTGCCATTTTTTTCTTTAGCTTGTTAGTGACTTCCCTCTTGGTGGGAGCAGAGGATTTAATCAAATAGCTGGCTGGGAATCCATTCTCTGCAAGGGTCACATGAAGGATATGGATTGTCTATCGCAAGAGAGAGAGGATTTGGCCACAGCCCTGGTTTGATATATTAACCTTAGATTCCACTCTCTCGGTTTGAAGTCCAATTACCAAAACGGCTGGTTAAACAAACCCAAGTTACACTTAGAGTTAAAGCTAAAAAATATCAACCTTATAGGATTTGCAGGAGGTGGAAAGGAGGAAGCAGGGCAAGAATCTTGCTCAGAAGGGATACACAGAGTAGAAGCAACACTACCTAAATGATTTCAAATCTTTCTTATATTATTTTAACTATTTATTTAGAGAGTGTTCCAGGCACTGGAAATAAAGTCATGGTGATGGATTCGTGCATCCATGGAGCAGACATGATCCCTTAAGAGTTTACTACTTAGAAAGTGCAGCTACCAAACATCAAATTTAAAGTATTATAAGGGAGTGTTGGCAACCTAATCTCTTCTGGGGATCAGAGAAAACTCTCCATGAGAAATGATGTCTAAATTGGGAGATGTGGAGATGGTAGGAGAACTTCACGTAACTTACTGCATTTAGTTTTCATGATTTCTTACCACTTCTCTCATACCATCCCCATCTCTCTCCCTCCTCACCCCCCGGAAATGACTTTAGTAAATGGAGGGTGAAATGCCATTGGGCATGTAATATATTAGGAAACTGTGAATCTAAGTTTTCCAAAGACCTTTAAAAGTCATTAGTCATAGTAAGTTTGAAAAACTTCAGATTTCACTGAGAGATCTAAGTCTCCAAAGAAGTAATATGACCTTTGGACACCATGTTTCTCATCTTTAAATGATGACAGTCCTTATCTTAATGATGGGTTGGCAAATTAAATGAGATAGTCTGAAATCCTCATAAAATCCTTATTCGTAATAGACAATTATCATCACATCTCCCTTACCTCCCCCTCAAAGCAACCTTGCTTGAGGACTGAGGGATATTTATCTTACCCTGTTCACATGTTTATTATCCTTAAAATCCAGCTTCTTAAATTCTGGTGGGTCACTCAGCAGGAGAGTTCTGTTGAAAGACATCAGCTCTCCCATCAAGAAATTTGTTTTCTTATATTCTAGTCATCTCATACCTAATATTAAGAATGTGAACGAAGTTGGCTTCTGTGTGTACCAATAAGGAAACAGAAAGCTCAAGAAGACATACTAAGGTAATGACTTTTCTGAGACCTACCTCCTTTCTGAATTCAATGTAATATTTATCTCCATCAATCCATCAAATCAAGCAGAAAATTATGTCGTATTTACAATTTGGTATTTATCATCTGTTCTTACCGACATCACACAAAAAATGTTAGAGAAATGTCATTTACTTGTGATGCTTTTTTTGACTCAGAAATCTAGATGAAGATTCTTAAGTGAGTCTGCAAGTTTTAGAGTCTTAGAATCCTATTCCCTGATCAGACCTTTGTTTCTTTTTTTCTCCCACTCACCTAATGTGAACTACCTCTAAACCTTCCAAAATGTCAAATTATTGCCGTATTATAATTTATTTTTTAAATAGACTTTAGTTTTTAGAACAGATTTAGGTTTACAGCAAAATTAAGAGGAAGATACAGAGATTTCCTATGTACTCCCTACTCCCAGGCATGCATAGTGTCCCCATTATCAACATTCTCCAACAGTGTGGCATATTTGCTAAAATTGATGAACCTACTCTGACACATTATCATCACCCGAAGTCCGTATTTTATCTTAAGGTTTATTCTTGGTATTTTACACCATCTTCCTCTCTCCTTCCCTCCCTTTCTCCTTCCCTCCTGCCTTTTTTCCTTCCTTCCTTCCTTCCTTCCTTCCTTCCTTCCTTCCTTCCTTCCTTCCTTCCTTCCTTCCTTCCTTCCTTTCTTCCTTCCTTCCCTCCTTCCTCTGTTTATTTTAATATTATTATATGGGTTTTGAACAATTTAAAATGACATGTGTCCATCATTGTATTGCCATACAGAAGAGTTTAGTTGCCCTAAAAAAAATCCTCTATGGTCTACATTTTCATTCCCCCACCACCCCCTTACCTTTGGCAGCCATTGATTCTTTTACCATCTCCATGGTTCTTGGCTGGAATCATACAGGATACAGCCTTTTAAGATTGGCTTTTTTGGGCAACCCAGGTGGCTCAGTGGTTTAGCGCTGCTTTCAGCCCAGGGTGTGATCCTGGAGACCTGGGATCGAGTCCCATGTCAGACTCCCTGCATGGAGCCTGCTTCTCCCTCTGCCTGTGTCTGTGCTTCTCTCTCTCTCTCTCTCTCTCTCTGCATCTCTCATTAATAAATAAATAAAATCTTAAAAAAAAAAGATTGACATTTTTTTACTTAGTAATGTTCATTTAAGTCTTCTTTATGTCTTTTCATGGCCTGATAGTTTATTTCTTTTTAGTGCCAAATAAGATTCTATTGTCTAGATATAGCACAAGTTATCCATTTACTTACTGAAAGACATTTGGTTGCTTCCAAATTCTGGCAGTTATGAATAAAACTGTATACATATCCATGCACAGGTGTTTTTGTGGGCATGAGATTTCAGTTCATTTGGCTCAATACTAAAGAGAGTGACTGATGGATCATATCCTAAGGGGATTATATTGTCTTTCAAAGTTGTCATATCATATTGCATTTGCAACAACAAAGCATGAGAATTCCTGAGGGTTGCTTCGCATCCTCATCAACATTTACTGTTGTCAGTGTTGTAGATTTTGGTCATTCTCATATGTGTATATTGGTATCTCATTGTTTTGATTTGCAGTTCCCTAGTACTGTATGCCATTGAGCAGTTCCCTAATGCCATAAGCTTATTTGCTATCTCTGTGTGTATCTTCTTTGATGAGGTATCTGTTGAGGTCTTTTGCCCATTTCTTAAATAGGTTGTCCATTTTCCTATTTTTGAACTTAAAAGACTTGTGTATTTCAGATAACATTCCTTTATGAGATATATCTTTTGTGAATATTATCTCTCAGGCTGGCTTATCTTTTCATTCTCTTGATACTTTCACAGAACAGATTTTAATTTAATTTTAATGAAGACCAACTTGTCAATTATTTCTTTCATGGATCATAACTTCGGAATTGTATGTAAAACATCATTGTCATACCCAAGGCCATCTATGTTTTCTCCTATGTTATCTTCTAGGAGTTTTACAATTTTGCATTTTAGATCTAGGTCTGTGACCCATTTTGGGTTAATTCTTATGTTGAGTGTAAAGTTTGAGTCTAGATAATAAATACTTTTGCATGTGAGTGGCCAGTTGTTGAGAAGACTATCTTTGCTTCATTATATTGCCTTTGCTCCTTTGCCAAACATCAATTAACTATATTTATGTAAGTCTCTTTCTGGGTTCTCATAATTTATTTTTCATGTTCATTTCTCTCATGTGTTGTGAGTTTCATAAAGAACCATATGATACAGTAGCCTCTGTGTGCCTATGACCCTAATATAGGAACTAGATAAATATTTGTGATGTGAATCTCCCTATAAAATTAGAATGATTAATTTCTCCACTGAAAATATAATTAATATAAAGTTAAAAGTGTTCTCTTCATCTTCTGGAAATATGCAACATATAATTAGGAAATTCTCTAGATCTTCCCAAATTACCTGACCATATAAGTCTCCTGGGATATTTTTAGTCTTAAAGTTTCCCACAACTCTTTAAGGATGGGTCCTGGGTATCTGTTGCTGTTGTTTTTTAGTAAAAATCCCAGGCAGTTTTTATGCTCAGGTGCCATTAGGTAGCAACGATGCATGTGAAAAGTGATTGCAAAGTTCAAGGTATCTAATGTTGCAAGTAAAGAAATACTACATTTATTCAGTTTATTCATTCATTTACTTAGCAAACATGTACTGAGCTCTGAGTACATCATGTACTATGCCTGGGAAGAAAAGGTAAATTTAGTGACAGGTAAAAGGTTAAAAGAAATGGGCAAAGAGTATTTGGAAAGATTGAGGAAGATTCCATATAATAGATAATATTTTTATCATATCCTTAGTATGTTTTTCATCTGACTTTCTTTTGACTTTTCCTTAGCCCTAATTAGGATGGATATATGATCCAACATACTTTTTTAAAAAGTCCATTATCTCAGGCAATTGAAATATCCTATCATTGAGTATAACGTTAATTACATCATTCAAGGTACCATTCCAGGTTTGAATAATTACATACATTTCTGCTGAATCATATTGGCATTGTGTTGGTGCCCTGTTGAAGACTTCATCAGCTGAATGAATTCTGTGACTTAAAAAGAGAGAAGGAAAGGACCAACAAACAGCATTTTACTTTGAATTACTATAAAAAGCTTAGAAAAGAAAATTGCTAGTAGGAGCAAAACACTTTTTTTTTTACCTCGTTAACAATTATATATTTGAAAATGAGATAGGAATAATAAATAATATTGAAGTAAACTTTGGCTTTGAAAATAGTAATTATATTTAAATTGGAAATCTGGCAATATTATCAGATATATATATATATATATATAAAATCAAACATGCATATGCAATGCACGTATATATTATCAAACAGGTATACACACATGCACATGAAAAGATATTTATCAACAGCGTTTTTAATAATGTTTCATTCCAAAAGTAGAAGATTCTGAATAGTTCTAAAAAGCATGCATTAGCTACCCACAAATGAAGACAAACTGTGATTTTATGTTTTTTAAGAACATAACATCGGTAGTCTAGTCTTCTTATATTACTAGCCACTGATACTTTGGATGTGTTACTTAACCTCTCTGGGCATCACCCTTTTCACATATAGAATCTTACCGGATTTTTGCCATTTCTTCTACTTCAAAGTTCTGTAATATATTTACTGAGTATGTATGGCATTATGCATATGGCTGGTCTTCAATAAAAAATTTGTTTGAATAAATAAAGAACAACCTACACTCTACTAGCTGCCTTTAAGGGATCTTGTATGAAGATTTACTTACTGGGTAGATAGCTTCCTATAGACTATTTACATAAACATATATATGATATAAATTTTATTCCTTACATTCTGTGTATATATTATGTTCTAATAGTGTTTATGCATTAGACATCACAGCATGTCTCTCTATATAGCCCATTGAAAAGGGAATCAGAACTGTAATATAATTTGCCTTGCATGCCCATTTGGGAATGTCTAAATGACTATGATATTGTCAGGCAAAACTGAGGGTATTTTACTGTGAGTCTACCTAAGACCAAATTACAAAAGGCTGTGCTTCGAGAAGAGAGGAGATTGCTACCACGAGATCAGGAAAGATAAAACATAGGCAGTGTTTAGGCAATGATAGGAGATGGAGATATGTGTAAATTACTCCTTTTTTTTTCAGGGTATTCCTTCCTCTGGAATTCTCCTTGATTCAAATAATGAGCAAGGATTCCTTACATTTCTGAGTATCATTATCTGCCACTACTGTGTTGTTTTTTACCATCTTCACAACTTCTTCATATCAGTCAAGCAATTTATTAGGAGGAATTTATTGGAAGAATGCGATTGCTTCATTAATTCAGAATTTATTTATTTGGGTGTGGCCAATGTTAGTTAACGTTACTGCTTTCCTGAAAAGTAATTAAAAACAATTAAGCGACTGTAGCTTTGAAAACACTTTAAAATACACATTCTTAGTCGTTTGGTAAAGTACCTTTAGAAAATTGGGCACTTCCATTTCCAGTTGCTTTTTTTTTTTTGAGTAATTTTAGCCAGTTCCAGCTGGACTTGCCAAAGTCTTCAAGGGCAAGTTGATGTCATGCTGAACCGTATGTGTTATGCTGATAATCAGCATCATTGGACCTGAAATACTGCCATCTTTCTTTTGTGTGATTGACCTTGTTATTTTAAAGGTAGCAGGGACAGGGGGAGGAATTTGGCAAAGCATTGAGAAATCAGAACACTTCATAGCTCAGCAGTTCATTCTAGACATTAAGGTCAGACCAGGTGCCAAATAATCTGACAAATTTGGAATGAGCAGCAGGACAGCTACCTAAAGAACGTCAGAAGTTCACAATGTCACCATAGCAGCACAAAAATAGGATAGCTAACTAGCAATCCTTTACATCATTTGGTTAATATTGTTTGCAGAAACAATGAACTCTTCCTGTTTATTTTCTGAAGAGGCTGTATGGATGTAGAACATGTCAATAAAAATGGATTCTTACATAGTCTGGGAATAGTTAATGCATCCATTTGTAATGGGAATCACTTTACTGATGTGATAGCAAGAAGTTTGAGTTCAAAGGGCACTTTCTAAGTAGATATATTGAAAGATATGCTGCAGAAAGCCATACTACCCGCTGATGTGCAAGTTCTAACAAGGAAGTTAAGTAGAGTAATTGACATGAAAGTCACACAAATCAAAAAGAATCCATTGTATCTTTATCCAACTTTTTAAAAAATGTACCATTCTAAGGTCTATAAAGGAATTTTAAACATTGGATACTTTACTGTGATGTTCACAGATGAGCAAATTTAAACATATAATGTACATTTTAATTCATGATATTTTTCCTAACCGGAAACAAATAGTGGAGATTATCCATTAATTAATTAAATCCCTTGATATGAAATAGGACAAATAATATTTTAGTTATTTTTATTGGTTCTATTGCTCCATTCCCCATATTTTCTTCGTTTTCAATCCCCTGAATATTTTCCTCATTCCTTTATTTTCACATCAAAGCCACAAAATCAAAATTGTGAGAGCACCTCTCACAAAATTGTCAGAATAACTATTCCATTTTCTGCTCTCCCCTAGAATAGAATAAAGATCTAACTAAATCTAAATATTTAATTTGTTACACACTTGCCTACTCTAGGAAAATATTGAGAAATATTACTGCCCGATAACCCTTAATTTTGACATAACTGACATAGATCTTATAATTAAATTGGGCTTCTAGTTTGAGTAAATATGTCATGAGATCATTAATATCTAGAAAATTCATATTATTGATCAAGTCTTTGCATAACACTGATTATAGAAGTTTTGCTTAAATTTATCTGATCATTTAGTTCTAACTCAAGTGCTCTGGTATTTTCTACCTTCTCAAATCACTATCACCCATGTAATAGGAAATGGTCAGAATTGACCATTATTTATATTCATTTTATTGTCAAAAATATTTAAAATTACTATAAAAGCCATAAATACTAGTTTCTCCCCTTTTACTTAATCTGTTTTTGCCAGCTGAGAAAGAACCTCAAAATACTGCATTGACTCAGTGGCATTATTACAGAGGATTAGAAACATAAATACTTGCACATGTATACAAAAGTATGAAGGATGGAGGTAGCCATTTATTGACCATAGAAACAATCCCAACATTTTGTTTTTCCAGATATAAACCCTGATGTAAATAAAGATCATTGTGCTATGGTCTGGCTGTTTTGTTCCCCTGGGAATACATGGCCTTAGACTTGAACAAATGAGAAATACACCTCCTCTTACTAAAAGGTTAATGAAATTCTTCCTGACTTTTTGGAGGAAAGTTCAATTTGGGTTTTTGCCAAGATCTGGAAACTTTCCCAGTATGTCCAACTAACCTGAATGATATAAGTCACTTTAAAAATCAATAGTATAACCAAGACTTCAACTGAATGGGTTTTGAAAGGGTGTCTTCATTTAAATGTGTCCCAAAAAAAAAAAAAAAAAAGTGGTAAAATTGGGACAAGAAAAAGGGAGAGATAACAACTATGGCTGTAATAAAGATTCTGGTTTCTATTATATTTTTACTGATTCAGTATATTTGAATTTTGTGTCAGTGGTATTGTGGCACTGGCACAATCATGAGTAATTCCAACAGAAAATAATCCCATCAAATATGTAAATATATCCAATGTAATCGCTTATGTAAAGTAAGAATTCTTTTTAAGTCAGTATAGTAATATAATAGTAATGTATATATAATATATATACTATATTATATATATTATATACATACTATATTATATATTATATATATAATATATTTTATATAATATATATATATATATACTATATTACTATATACACACACACACACACACACACACACACACACTGTATCATTTCCCTGTAGTATCTAATGTGTCTGGAATGAACTTAAAGAAGGAAAAGGAAATCTTTATTGATTCTTCCACATGCCACTTCTGTTTGTTTCATGGTCAAGGGGAATTAAAATTATCATCTTTAAGGAATGCACCCAGTCATGCCTTTATCAATTAGGTTGTTGAAATAATCAATGTTATATAACAGTTGTTTGAGAATCTGCTCCTGGAAAGGGAAAGTATATGTCACAAATTACTCCTTTACTAATCTTTACTGCAGTCCTTTCATGGATATGTAAGGTATATTGACTTTGAAAAACAGCCAATTATTAATATCATGAAATAATTATGTTAGATGATCATCAACATTAGCCCTTTAATCTGCTAATAGGGTAGTTTTAGAGTGGGTGGTCACTTGTTCTCAAGTTAGGGTACTACCAGAAGTTTTGTTTCCCTACGAGAGAAATAAATGCTATACCTCTGTTCTGCCTAAAGAATGTAGTTTAATCTCCTTCCCAAAGGAATCCATCCATCCTCTAATCTTATCTTCTATTTGTGGAGTGAAATTGCTGTTTTGCCACTCTGGTTGAACTAAGCTCCAGATAATTTGAATTCATTAATTCACAAACCCTCTTAGGGTTCTTAATAACTTATATTTTTAATATGTGGCAGGTTATTATACTTTTTAAAAAGCAGGAAATTTCCTAACACATATTTAAATGAAACCAATCAGTCAGATTATAATGCAAATTAATCACATTGCAGAATCATTTTTGGCTTCTCTTTATCTAAATATCATTCCCCCTAGATTCTATCTCCCCAGTGTCTCTCATATGCATTATTTATTTATTTTTAACAAAGATTTAGTATGCCCAATAATATCCCAAGCTGTAAAGTAGATACAAGAATGAAACAGTAAATGTTAGCCCATCTGGTTGTTAAAAGAGTTCACAGGTGATGGTGAGAAACAACTGTGAAAATGAATGAGTAGTAAGTACAGAGGCAGAGGCAGATAATCAGTGGAGCAAATATTGTCTATTTAAGCCTAGGCTTTTTGGTTGTAAGAAACAACTTCCCTTAAAAAGCTCAAAAAAAAAAAAAAAAAAAAGCAGATTGAAGTGAAGGGTAGGTTAAAGGCTGTAAGTATTCAGAAGTCAATCAAGACGGGAACCACTGACTAGCAAAGAAATCAGTGGGGCTCTAATTAGAGTAATTCTGGATTCAAGACAGCCTTGAAGGACCACAGCAGATGAAATCCTTGAATCTTTCCTATAATATTCACTTTTAATGCAACTTACTTAACTCTACAAGTTTATTTCTGTCATTTTACCTCTTAGTTCAAATTCTAGAGAGAAAAAAAAAATAAACTGGTGTAGCTCAGCCTCTGGGTGGACTCCCTTTATTCAGTTGCCCAATTTGATCCTTCACAGGGTGAAGAAGACATTGGCCACCTCGGTCTCTACATTGGGTTAGGGGCTAAGGGCAGGGCTCAGGTAAGCTCTGCAGGCCAAATTATATCAAGTGCCATGTCCTTTCCACTTTCATAGCTATTCTCATAGTTTAATTCTTATTTTTAGACAATTATAATAGCATCCTGACTCCCTGATAAAGACCTAAAACAAAGGGCATACAGATAATCTGTTAATTTTTATAGATGTTCTTGTGGCACTTAGATTCAATTTCTATTATAGTATCATTAACTTACAAGTCCACTCTGAGAGGAACATACAGGGAACTAAACACATGTTTAATGAACGAAAGAATTAATGAATCACTGAATGACAATGATTTAGCTTACTTTGCAGTATAAAAGGCATTAAACCTTATTTTTTTCAAATTGGAATAAACAGAACTTTCATTAGTTACTGAATCCAAGGCAGACAGGATATTCCACGTTTAGAGAGATAGGGAGAGCACTAACACTCCTCCATTGCTTCTTCCTGTAATTATCAGCACCACGGATTTGCTAAAGATGTGATGTGACAATTACTAACTGGAGGGAAAAGCACAAGAGAGAGGACAATAATTTCCTATTTAAGGGCAAATCCTGATTTTCAGTCTGTAGACTTCAAAATAAGTGCACGCCCACAAGTGAGTGCATACCTCACACACCAGGCAGACATAGGACTTCTCTCTGGGCCTTTTGCAAGATGGTTTATGTTTTCTTGTCTCTTGCTGTGACCAGTGCAAAGCAGATCTTCACTCCCTTGAAAGCCTAGCCTCTACTCCCTATAAAAAGAGTAAGAATTACCTTTTAGCTCTTGTTTCTTTTGTTTGTTGTTATTTAAGCTTACTTTAAAACAATTAGGATAGAACACTAAAACACTAACAATTGTTGAGGCTAATTGGTGGTAGGAGTTTTTTTTTTTTTTTTTTGTAGGAGCTTTTTATCACAGTCTTTCTACCTGTGGGGTATTTACAATTTTACATGAGAAAATAAAATAAGAAAAATCACAAAACATAGAGTAATAATTGAATTTTTAAATTTTACATATACCTACCGTATCTTGCTAATCCATCAGTGTCCTGGGATTTGTTTTGAGCCCTTTTTACTGGAGAACTCTGCTTGTATTCGCTGAAGAAAAAACCCCTCATATTCTCTTACCATAATCATATGAGAGAAGATTAAGAAGAGGATGGCTAAATAAGGAAAGCATTGGATGTGAGAAATTTAGGGTAACTTTTAGAGAAATAAAAATAGCCATATTAGTCTCTGAACATTATTTTAAAGACTAACATGCATAATTCTATTCTACAGTCCTTCCAAATTATACCTCACCATATTAAATTAGACTCTGAAAGTTGCCCCAGGAGAAACAAGGATGATCATCTAAGTAGTCTACTTATTTTCCATAATGCTTTGACTTTGTATAGCAATACCACAAATAACCATTGACTTGATTTTTCTCTTGCTTTCCAATCTTTTGTTTTGTATGTTCATTAATACTTACTGAGGCTATAAGTTGTGTTAGGTACTGATCAAAGCACTAGAGGTAAAAATATAAAAAAATCACAGTTCATGTTTCGGGGAGCACACGATTTTATTAAGGAGGTGGGCCTCCAAATATAATTACAATATGATAAGCTTTTCACAGAAACATGCCTCAAATGCTAAAATAAAAATAAAGAGAGAGACTAAGCAGCTCTCCCTACAGGAGTTGGGGAGGGCATGGCAGATATATGAACATTTTGCAGGACTTGAAGAATGAATCTGATTACTCAAGTGGAAAACAGTAGATGCCCGCTTTAGAAACTCAACTTAGGGGTGATGAGGAGTGGGGAAAAGAAGGCAGATAAATTAGAGTGACAATTTAAGAGGCTTAATGAAATAGTATTTGCAGGTGATACTAAGTAAGACAGTGAAGTAGGATCACAAAGAGCAGGAGTATACAAGAAATATGTAAGGAGATTAATTTGAAAAATCTTCATAACATGTGAAATTGGAAGCCAATAGGTAGTCGAAAGCATTTGGGTGCAATAAACATAACCTGATACCTTGTGTTTGCAAAAATGAAAAAAAAAATTTGGTTATAAATCTGAGGAATATAAGGAAATGTTTCCTAGATATACATGTTTTTACATGAATTAAAATTATAATGACTTTCGGTTTTTTTGCATCTGCAAAATTACCTTTTCAATAGTGTATTTAAAGATATCTATTGCCAGAAAATGACATATATGCAAAAGTAGCAGTGAAGAAGGTGATAAAACTTCTAACTAATTGATAGCAGAGTATCAGCTATTCTTAAAATACTAGTTATGTGAAAACTGAGCAGAGTAGGGGGTGGGCAAAGTCAATTTGGTTATTGTTTTCACTGCCTAACGTATTGGATTGTTCATATAAAGTCTATATCATTTTATGCAGCATTTTAAAAACAACAGGGATTTAAGGTGGCAGTTTGATTAACTTAAAAATAAAGGCAGCCATCATTTTTTATGGCTTTAATGTATTCTATGGAGGCCTGGATCTTTGTTTGCCATTACTGTTTATAGGATTTATGCTATTAAAGCCTACCCAGCTGTTACCAAATCTCATCCTAAGAATAAAATGCTAAGACCTTACTTGAGAACCAATTTCATGTGTGGCCTCAAATTTGCATCTATATAAAATAAACTATTCTTTATCTGAAACTCCTTAAATGTTCTTCAGAGAAGTTAAGTAAAAGTCCGTGTTTTGAGTCCTATTATCTGGTAAATTTTGATTTATGTCAATATTTCTGTTGTCATACCCAGGATAGTCATGTAAATTGCTTTCCTTTGGAGATGATTATATTTTTCTAATTACAAAAACTATAAGAAGTATGAATCTTTTATAAGCCTGTTGGAAAACTTAGGCGTGAGAAGCATTGGGCCTAATTTGAGAGTTTCAGCCCCATGCATTAGTTTTATTTATTCCTTATTGAGCATCTATGAGCATCTGAGCAGCTGGGAAATATCAGTGAACAGAACAGACTAGGATATTTGTCTTTGTGGGATTACCTCCTAGTAGAATGAAAGAGATTCTATACAATAAATAATAAACACGGTATCTTAAACTATATTTTGAGGTCGTTCTGAGGCAGAATTTCTTCAATTTCTTTCTTTCTTCTCGCATTTGCTATAAGCAGCAAAGAGAAACCAGGTTGTGCCTTCCACAGTTTGCTTGGAGATCTCCTCAGCCAAATAAATGCCTAAATTGATCCCTGATCAGTTCAACTTGCCTCCCAGCAGTAAAAATAACTCAGCCGGGTTCTCTGTCTCTATATAACAAGGATCGCCTTTCTGCCACTTTCTAATGACATATTCCTCATTTCAGTCTGAGTTCTTACCAAAAGTACATTCAACATCCATATTTCTACCAACACTTTCTTAAAGGCATGTTAGTACCTCAAAACTCTTTCAGCCTCTACACATTTCTTAATTGCAAAACCACTTCCACATTTTTAGATATTTACGCTAGAGGCACACCACTTCATATGGGCAAAACCTTTATTAATTTCCTAAGGCTGCCCTAAAAAGGTATCACAAACCGAGTGGCTTAGATAACTGCAGTTCATTCCGTCAATCTTAGAGGCTCACTGTCCCAAATCAGGGTGTCAGCAGGGCTGATTCTCTCTCAGGGAAAGTCTGTTTACCACTTCTCTCCTAGCTTCTGGTGAGAGCCAGCAGTCTTTGACATCCTTGACTGGCAGATTCATCACTCCAAACCCTGCTTCCATTTTTACATGTCATTCTACCTATGTGCCTGTGTGTTGCCTCTCTCTGTATGTGTCTGTCTCTGTATCCAAATATCCCTCTTTTTGTAAAGAGACCAGTCATCCTGGATTAAGGCTTACCTTAATGACCACACCTTAAACTGATTCCATCTGCAAAGACCACATTTCCAGCAAAGGTTGTATTCAAAGATGTTATAATTAGGACTTTCAACATACAGGCATACCTCAGAGAGAGAGAGTTTCAGTTTTAGAGTGCCAAGATAAAGCAAACATCACAATAAAGCAAGTCAAACGAATTTTTTTTATTTCCTAGTACATATAAATGCTGTTTATACTACACAGCAGTCTATTAAGTATGAAATAGCATTATGTCCAAAAATATAATGTATATACCTTAATTTAAAAATACTTATTGCTAAAAAATGCTAACCATCCTCTGAGCCTTCAGTGGGTCATTATCTTTTTGCTGGTGGAGGATCTTGCCTCAATGCTCATGGCTGCTGACTGATCAGGATGGTGGTTGCTGAAAGTTGGGGTGGTTGTGGCCATTTCTTAAGACAACAGTGGAGTCCATACCTTTAGTTAAATTTTCCTGTCACAAAAGATTTCTCTGTAGGATGTGCTACCGTTTGATAGCATTTTACCCACAGTACAACTCCTTTCAAAATTAGAAGCAATCCTCACAAACCCTGCCATTGCTTTACCAACTAAGTTTATGTCATATTCTAAATGCTTTGTTGTCACTTCAATAATTTTCACAGCATCTTCCCCAGGAGCAGATTGCATCTCAAGAAAACCACTTTCTTTGTTCAACCATAAAAAGCAACTCCTTATCTGTTCAAACTGTATCATGAGATTGCAGCAGTTCAGTCATATCCTCAGGCTCTGTTTCTAATTTAGTTCTAATGCTGTTTCCACCACATCCACAGTTAGTTCTTCAACTGAAGTCTTGAGCCCCTCCAAGTCATCCAGGAAGGTTGGAATCAACTTCTTCCAAACTCCTGAGAGTATTGATATTTCGACTTCTTCCCATGAATCACGAATGTTCTGAGTGGCATCTAGAACAGTGAATCCTTCTCAGAAGAGTTTCAGTGGACTTTGCCCAGGTCCATTAAAGAATTACTACCTATGGTAGCTATAGCCTTGTGAAATATATTTCTTAAATAGTAGTACTTGAAAGTTGATCACAGAATGGGTGTTGTGTTAGCAGGCATGAAAACAGCATTAATCTCATAGTACATCTCCATCAGAGCTCGTGAAAGACCAGGTACACTGTCAATGAGCAGTAAAATTTTGAAACAAATTCTTTTTTCCACCCTGAGAAGTAGTTCTCAACAGTGGGCTTAAAACATTCAGCATACCATATTGTAAACAGATGCCATGTAGGCTTAATGTTCTATTTATAGAGCAAAGGTAGAGTAGATTTAGCATAATGCTAGATGGCCCTAAGATTTGGAGGACGGTCAGTGAACATTGGCTTTAACTGCCTGTTGCCAGCTGCATCAGTCCTTAAGAAATTCCGTCTGTCCATTGAAGCTTTGAAGGCAGGTATTGACTTCTCCTCTTTAGCTATGAAGGTCCTAGATGACTGCAGTTTTCAATAGAAAGCTATTTTATCTATAGTGGAAATCCGTTCAGCATAGTCACCTTCATTGATGTTCTTAGCTAGATCTTCTGGAGAACTTGCTGCATGTTCTACATTAGCACTTCCTGTTTCATTTTGCACTTTTATGATACAAAGACAGGTTTTTGTTTTGCTTTTTTGTTTGTTTGTTTTTTTCATAGCGTCACAACCTCTGCTAGCTTCACACTTTCTTCTGCATCTTCCTTGCCTGGTTCAGCCTTCATAGATTTGAAGAGAGTTGGGGCTTTGTTCTGGACTAGACTTAGGCCTAAGGGAATATTGTGGCTCATTTGATCTTCTCTCTAGACTACTAAAACTCTCTCCATATCAGCAATAAGGCCATTTCGCTTTCCTCCTCATGTGTTCACTGGAGTAGCAGTTTTAATTTCTTCAAGAATGTTTCCTTTGCATTCACAACTTGACTAACTGGTGTAGGAATTCTAGTTGCCTTCCAAACGTAATCATTTTTGGTTTTAACTTAAGGTGAGAGGCATGTGACTTTTTCTTTTACTTCAACACTTAGGGGCCATTGTATGGTTACTAACTGGCCTAATTTCAGTGTTTTTGTGGAAATAAGGGGGCCCAAGAAGAAGGAGAGAGATATGGAAATGGTTGTCAGGTTGCAGCTGTTGGAATTGTCAGAACACACACAACATTTGTCCATTAACTTTGTTTTATATTGGCATGGTTCATGGCACCCCCAGTGATAGTAATATCAGGTAGTACTGATGGGATTATCATAAAAATGTAACAATAAGGAAAAGTTTAAAATATTGCGAGGATTAGTAAAATGTGAGACAAAGAAACAAAGTGAGCAAGTGCTGGTGGAGAAATGGTGCTGATGGTCTTGGTTGATGCAGGGTTGCCACAAACCTTCAATTTGTAAAAAAAAAAAAAAAAAAATATCTGCAAAGCAATATAAAGTGAAGCCACAATAAAATGAGGTATGCATGTATTTTTAGAGGGCACAATTTAACCCATCACATACACTTTATTAGTAACTTACATAGCAGTGAGGATATTGAGGACAGTATGCATACTATCTTTCCCCCTCCCCAGCACAGCCCGCTAGGTCACATTGAGTTTTACCAGAAAACTTGCCATGAAGTAGAATTTCCCCAATTGTGTTCTATGTGTGTAAAGAATAGTCTGTAAAGATACTGCAAAAGAAAGATTTTATTATCAAGTAAATTTGTTTTATGCAATATTCTGTATTTCCTCTTAGGGCTTCACACTGTCCATTAACCTATGAAGGATTCTGAGAAACCCTACAGTAAAAACAACAACAACAACAAAACTCTCGTTTTCCAAATGAGCTTGATCATGGTGCTCTTTCTCTTAATGTCTTGAAAATAGTCTATTATTTGGAAAATACTTGGTAGAAATACTGCAATAAAAACACAGATTTTATTTCCGCTTATGTGTTCTGGGCATATTTAAGAAGGGTAACTACATGGAAAGCAGAATGAACTCCAACGTACAATTTCCAAATTTGATTTCTTATTATTGATAGTCAACAAGAGTACAGATATACTTTGCTATAGAGTTTACCAGGTCTGGGTACAGATTATCAAGATCTATATCTCAAATCCATTCAGATTAATAATTAAAAATTTAATAAACAGCAAAAATATGGAAGTTCATGTAGTGGTGTGAAAATGCATACACAATAGGAGGCAATCTGGGATTATTATAGGGATTTTTTTTCTTAAAGAGTTATACAACTTTCAGGTCACTTCGTGGTCACTTTCCAAAGGTCACAGCAGTATTGACTTTAGTATCACAGGATGTAAATCCTAAAAGAGCTATAGTGTTCTCCTTCGTGCTAAGTACTACTAGAGAGAAAAGACAATGAGCAGGCAGGTTTTGAAAAAAGCTGAGGAATGTAGCAGATGATTGTCACCAGAGGGGTAGAGAAGGGTAGGAAGGCAGCAGTCTTCCCTAAAAAGAGAAAACAAACAAACAAAAGGACACTTAAAATGGGGGGAGGGGGGGCAGACTTTTTCTAACCTTCCCTCTATTGCCTGAGAAAGTGAAAGAGACTTTGCTGGGCTGTGCCACGGTACCTGCCAATCTGATCTCCTCTGGTTCCCTACTACATTAATGTGAAGAATCCTTCAGAAAATGGCAAACTTCCTCTCACATATCCCATATATTGGGAAACTTCTGGTATCTTTGGGTATATTTCTATAAACCACTTCAGGGATTCCTGGTACCATTTAGAAATATCCCATTTGTCGATCATTTGTTTGGAATATTATTCTTCTGAGTTTAGATCTCAAGTAGTGTAAACTATAAATACTTACCTTGTACACACCTCTGCCATCAGCCTGTCCTGTGCCTACAACGTCATCCTACATAGTTTAATTTAAGAGATAGAAAAATATCCAGGGATTCACTGATGATGTTATCCAATACCTGAAGCTTGCTTTGAGGGCAGAAACAAGATCCCTGAAATGTGGGCTCCTGCTTAGCACACTTTATAAAGGCACTTCTAATCTCAGGACAATTAGTAACACATTCCCATCTAAATCTGCTTTAACACGGAGTTTCAACTATTATGGGTGGCTGATTCTAAAGCAGTCATTTAATGAAGTCTTATTTCATGGGTAATAGAAAGCTGGTTGTTTGTGCCTTAAAAATTCAAGTTCTTGTTCAAGCAGACAGTTAACGCTACAGGTAATAAAATGCTAACCATTCTAGTTTCATACTCTCCTCATCCATTTCCCCAGATAACCTAGGGCATGAACTACATTTGGAAAAGAAGAAATCATTAAAATGGCTGATAATTATCCAGAAGCTCACCAGTTTTACCCATCTCTGAAGAAAATCCCATTACATAGGGCTGTGTCCTGTTTCTCCAAATAAAATAATACCATACAGCAGAGGCTTATCAGAGCTTATCATTTTGAGGCCATTAATTAAGCAAATTTACTCCGGGTGAAAATGTTTCCCAGAAATCTCTCTTGGATTGACATTTATTTTGTGTTAACCACTCTGCCTGGCTTGGCTCCGTACCACATGTAGAGGCCATTTAAACAATATTAAGATAACAGCATTAATTCACTGTTCTTCCGTTAATCATATAGAAGCAGATCCGCTTGTTATAAATAATGATCTTTCCTTGCCTGAAGCTCAACTCTTAGCACTTGTTCTAATGCAAATCCCTGTCCTTTTGTACTAGCTGCTAGTAATAGTATTTAATAGTGTGCTGTTCTTTTCTTAGGTTTCAGCCCTGTAAGGAAAGGGAAAAAGTGGCTTCAGTTTTAAATTTGAATAGGATTGTCTTCCAAAAGAATGCGAGGAGGAGGACACAACCTTTTTGACTGGCTTTGATCAAAAACATCATTTTTCTCTTTTCTGGTAATGATTACTGGAATTGAGATTCAAATTAAGCAGTTGTCTGACGGATGATGTAATGTGTCATAACTTTTCCTTATCTACAAACTAAGTCTATCAGGTTGGAAAGTCAGGAAGTTTTGTCAAGATTTCATTTATTTTCACATCTGGTTCACACTCACTACAGAAGAGAGGTAGCTACTCTATTCCTGGCAAATGCTGGTTAAAGATTTCTGTCATTACCTTATGTGGAGTGTTGGAATTTCTCAAGCTGATGAAATAAGGCAGGCAAATGTTCAGTTGGATCCTAGTGACTCGAGATTCTTCTTTGCTTGCTTGTATAATTAGGCATGGCTTTTTAACAACTTTCTGTATCCCCCCGGGGCGCTTTCAGGAATATAGAAGGAAGTGTTCCAGGAAGCTGCTGCTGCTGCCATTTATTGTTAACCAGTGGCTGATCCAATCAAATCCAGTCAAGTACAATGTATCTTCTTTAAAAGACCTTCAAAATAATACAGTCATATCCTGAGGGAGAAGCAAATAGGCAGCACGTTCATAATATGGGTGCTCTGGTTTTTCCTCCCCAGGATCATCAGCATTGCAATTCAACTGGCATTTGCCCGGTGGCACCAAAGTTGCTGGGCATTGTTCTCGGTGTCAGAAAATACTGATGAACAAGGTAACCTTCTTCACCCTCTCTTTGTGGAATTCCCAGCCAAATGGTGTAGAAACGTAACAAGACATTTACAGAGTGTAATGAAACAAGAATAGCACAGGACAGGATAGGGTACCTATGAGGGACTTGCCAGTTCAGAAAAAGGGGAGTGAGAGGAGGAATAGATTTCTCAGGGCAAGTTCTGGGTCACCTGACACAGGACTATCTGAAGCTAAACTCAAGGACTAGGGATAGAGAATGGTAGAGATCAGTGCTCATTTTTTGAGCAAACACCTGGAGGCTAAAGGGAACATGACATTCTTGTGAAAATGTAGTTCACAATGACTAGACCACAGGAGTAATAGTGGAATTGGGTGTTTTAGACTGTATTAGTAAAAAGAAGCTTAATTACTTAGGATTGTTAATCCCAAGGTCACAAAAGAGAGGTGCAAATAGTTATACTAACTAGCACAGAATATGCCAATCCGAAAAATATTTTTATTGCCCCCAAATATCTTTTGCCGAGTATATCATCATGAATTAAATTTAACCATTGGAGATTTATTTATTTGGAGTTCTAGTATTACAGTTATTACTAGTATCACAGGACTTATATTTGCTATTTTTGACATGTACTGTGTTAGTGTGCATTTATCATATTCTTTCTAATCCTATAATACTAAGATCAGATTGCGGAAAGACTGAAGAATGCAGGCAGAGAAGAATATCTAGGTAGAAGAATTGCTCAGGGGAAAGGTGGAGTTATGTGGGCACTAGAATAAAGCATCCTGAGAAAAGAGAAAAGGGGTTTGAAAGAAAGAGGGCTGGCTGATACAATAGTGAGGTGTTAGGGCTGTCTTAAAACACTCATAAGTGCCAGCTGTTAAACACAGTCATGGTTAAAAATTTATACATATGTAAATTTACACTTTAATAAATTATATTAAAACAAAAGTAATATTCAAAACTTATTACTTTCTATTTGCTTTATTACATTTAATTACCATCTTTGCTCTTGGAAATATTTAAGCCTGTTGTAATTGCATGGTGGAAATACTATATGAGTATTCTCTTGTACATCTCTTCCCAATTGCTTGTTCAATGACATCGTGTTGCAGACTTAAAATTGGTCATGATGAGAGTATGTATACTATGAAAATTGGCAAACAAAAGAAATCAGATTTTGGTTTATTGTTTTGTTGATCGTCTGGTATGGACTTAAGATTAAGTTGTGGGTAAGAAACATTAAAAATGTAGATTGAACTTAAAAGTGTATCATGACAGTAGCTGCTCCATTGTGAATAGCACAATAAACAGAGAAACTATTCTTCCAACATTCAAAAAGTACTATCCAATTCAGCGAAAAATTCTCTTCAGTCATTGACAAACATAGTGAAAATAACATGTACCTTTGTTGTTATACTTTTGTGACATAAACTCATCAAAGGACATTTATGTTGGAAATATGCTTCCTCATCAATTATGTTTACACATTGTTTACAAAGACAAGAATGAGGCTAAATCAAAGGGAAGCATTTTGTGTGAATTAATTGGCTATAGAGAACTTAAAATAAAGAGTATTGTGTATTTTATTTGGGTGTCACACATTCTTGATATCACTAATGTTTATAATAAACTGTCTACTTATATATTTTTTTCATAAAGTTGTTTAACTGGTGACAGCCAAAAAAAATAATTTGCCTCACAATTTTGCCTATGTCTAGCCATTGTCTGAAGGCTTCTATACTAACATTCCTATGAGCATACTCACATATCTAGTGTTTTAACTTAATTGCACTGTACAGTGATGGTTTACATGGTCAACCAATATAACTCTTCCCACCAACGACTGGGAAGAAAAGTTGTACCTGTGATAGGCTCAGGAAGAGAAATCATTCATTTCACTTGGAGTTGTGTAGCATTGTTTCCACTATCACCATCCATTACTTTGATTTGTCCCATTTGGAGCATGCATATATACCTTAGCTCTTGAAATGCTTCCCTAGGGAAAATATGCCAAACACCATTCAGGCTCTGACAATGGATTTTATCAAATAAATCACTTCTAATTGACCACTTTATCTCCTCTTTATCAAAACCTTGGGGCAATATGTTTTAAAAATCAGAAGAAATGTTTTAGAGATGTTAGGTCTAATTTAGTGAAAGCAGGATAGGAGAGAGATAGGGAGTGATCTCTAAAGAAAGTAGGAATGCATCATTAGTTTCAGAAGTAGAGTTCAGCTATTCATCCATTGCAAAGAACACCCAGTGCTCATTACATCACATGCCCTCCCTAATGCCCATCACCCAGTTACATCACCCCCCAACCCAAAATATAATAAAATTAAAAAAAAAAAAAAGAAAATAGGAATGGATTCCTAGAAATAATTTGTGGCTGCAATTGCCTAGGAATCTTTAATTATTGTTCAAGTGTATCAGAAACTTACACTTCTGTCCCAAAGCAATGAGTGATTTGCTTTGGTTACACATGATTTTGACACAAGTAGCCTTTATCAAACTGTAAAACATAGACAGTTCTTTAGATGTTATAGGAATAATTAGCAATATGTTTTTATATAATTCCTAAGACGTGTGTGTGTTGGGAAATGTTGAGATGGATTTTTCCATTTTTCTACTTTTGTCAAAGTGATATATAGTTAACATCTACCAGATTTACTTTTGTAAAGATAAGAATCAAACCATGCTTTGCATACTTTAGTACTTAGGTATTCACAAAGCAGGCCATAATAAGTAGAGTAAGTATAAAGGCATAAAATGCAAGCATAATCTCACCAACAAAATGTAATAATAATAATATCTTATTATTATATTTGTTGTATCCATTTTCTAGGGCTGCCATAACAGAATACCACAGACTGGGTGGCTTAACCAACAGAAATTTATTTCTCATAGTTCTGTAGGTTAGAAATCCATGTTAAGGTGTTGGCAGGTTTGGTATACCCTGAGGCCTGTCTCCTTGGCTTGCAGATGTCTATCTTTTCCCCGTGGCCTCACATGGTCTTTCCTCTGTGCCAGAGCTCCTGGCATCTTTGTGTGTCCAAATTTCCTCTTCTTATAAGGACACCAGTCAGGTTGGATTAAGGCTCACCTTAATAACCTCATTTTAACTTAATCCCCTCTTTAAAGTCTCTGTCTTTAAAAACAGTCACATTCTGAATTATTGGGGCAGAGGGTACAAATCAGCGTCTATGCTAGCTACAGTGCTTTTTTTTTTCTTTTTGCTTTCTTTTTTTTTAGCATGCTTTTTTTAAAATCCAGTCTAAATAACATGCAGTGTTATATTAGTGTCAAGTGTATAATATAGAGATTCAACAATACTGTACTCCCTGCTCATCATGATAAGAGTACTCTTAATCCCCATCATTTCTTTCATCCAACCCCTCACCTACCTCCTCTCTGGTAACCACTAGTTGATTCTGTGTATTTATTGATTTTTTTTCCCCATAAGATAGTTGACATGTAATTCTTAAACTTTCTTATAAGCTTAATATTTTATTTTATTTTATTTTATTTTATTTTATTTTATTTTTTTATTTATTTTATATTTTTAAAACCTCAACAGTGCTACTGTTGAGACATCTTTTAAAAAATATTTTATTTATTTATTCATGAGAGACACAGAGAGTGAGGCAGAGACACAAGCAGAGGGAGAAGCAGGCTCCATGCAGGGAGCCCGACGTGGGACTTGATCCCTGGTCTCCAGGGTCTTACCCTGGGTGGAAGGTGGTGCTAAACCGCTGAGCCACCCGGGCTGCCCACATTTTTATTTTTAATACTTTATCATACCACTAAAAACTTTGCAAATACTAATGTAACAACTTAAATACTGTTACTTGCATACATTAACCAATTCTCAGTGGTCATATAAGTTTTTCTCAGTGTACAACCTGTATCAGTAGTTGTTGAAATTTCATATTCTTTAAGCTTCTTGATGCTGGTGAAGAGTCCTTGGAGTTAAAAATGATGTGGTCAGTTTTATTTTTTATTTCCCATGAAGGAGTGTGATGTGCTTAATAAAACCGGAATGTGGAAAGCATCCTTCTCTAACATGGATGTGTAGGAAAGAAGTAAATTGCTCAAAACATGTACTAAGAGGCATTCGGAAGCTTTTGATGAAGTAATATCAAGCTGAAGGTTATTTATTTGTGTTCAACGTTGTTGATTTTTTTTCTTTTACATTTCACCACACTGAAATTGGACTTTATTATTATAATAAAAATGAAAGCAGCTGAATTACGTAGATGTTTTAAAAAATAAGAAAAACATAATCTTCTGACATTGAACATGGGTATAGCAAGGACAGGATATACATCCTGTTTGATCCACACACACACGCGCACGCACACACACACCCCATTTCTGAGCTGTGGCTGAGACGACCTTTCCAAAGTCTTGCTTGGCATATGGAAAGTGTATTTTTCTATTTAGCAGTAACAGCTGCTGAAAATGTGCTCGGCCTTTACCTGCATGTTTATGGGCAGAACTCACTGGATCATGTAATGGGCTCAGTGTTCAGCTACAGACCTAGCTCTGCTTCTCCAGGCTATTCTTCTTAAAGGGACCTGGCCTGAGGCCTGGAGTTCCAGGTGGTCTTAGCTGATGTAGTAGGGAGGTGTCTGGACTTTAATAATCCCATAAACCTGAAAATACAGAGGAAACTCTGGCTTACCTAATTTTGTCTCAAATTAACCATGAAGAATCCATTGAAATAGGACCTTTTTATTATTATTATTTCTTTAAGTCAGTTGTCAGCAAACTTTTTCTGAAAAGGGCTAGATAGTAAATATTTTAAGTATTATAGGTCATATTTGTATTCTTTTTTTTTTTAAGATTTTATTTATTTATTCATGAGAGACGTAGAGAGAGATAGGCAGAGACAGGCAGAGGGAGAAGCAGGTTCCATGCAGGGAGCCCAACATGGGATTCAATCCTGGGTCTCCAGGATTACGCCCTGGGCTAAAGGTGGCACTAAACCACTAAGCCACCAGGGCTGCCCTTCTTTCTTTTTTTGTATTTGTTTTTAAAACCTTTAAACATGCAAAAACATTTTTATCTCAAGTCCTACAAAGCAGGCCATGTGCTGAATTTGGCCGGTGGGCCATAGCTTTCTTTTGTCCTCTAACTTGCACAGGTAGAAATGGTAAATCTAGAGATATGCTATAGTAGTAATTATTATTTTTAAATCTGTTGCTTACTTTATTTTGGCTAGACCACATCCTCCGTATACAGAGCTTACCTTACAAGGAGACCAAACTGGGCCCCCCACAGAACATTTCAAAAGTTTTGAAAGATGCTTAATTGAAAAATTACTTAATTTCATACTAAAGATGGGTAGATGCAGTAAGCTAAAATGTACTGTCCATTCCTAATGTTGTCACAGGGAAACAAAAATGGTATCTTAAGTGCCTGGTGTTTGATGTCCTCAACAGTTTCAGAAAATTCTACTGTGTAGAAGGATTTTGATACAAGCTGTGCATTAGACATAGTCTTAATTGTACTGACCACAAGTACTTCTAAAATGGTAGATTGTGCATTCAGACTTTTAAGCACTGAAACATAAATAATTTCTGAAAAAAAGTCTGAGATCTGTTTCTTCATCTGTCTTATCTGATCATCTGCTCATCTGTCCTGAGTAACCATTTTACATAATTTATAAAATGTGTATAATTAATTACAATATATAAAATTTTACTGCTTTTAATAAAAGATTTTAATCCTTTTTTCTTTAAAATGACATTTCCATGGAAAGCTAACATTAGTCGTTGACATCAAAAAGTTAACCTGTGAGGGTATTGGATACAAGACATTTTGGTGTGATAAAGAATCACACTTAGACCCATCTGGAGGCTGAGGCACAAGAACAGCATTTTTCCATGTCCTTTTCTTCCCTAGTGTAGAGCTCTTCTTTCACATGAGGTACCAGTGGCCTTTCCAACAATTTCCAATTATCTACCATCTATCTGTTTACATTTATTCACACACGTAATTTTTGTTTGCTTACTCTTTGGTAGCATTTCCCACTTAGAGTCAGAAAGAAGGTTGTATTCATTTGAAACTTCTCTGAAAAATTAGGAAAATGTAATGCAATTACCTCACTGGAATCTAGCCAAGCTCCTAAGGCATTCACTTTACAAAATTGGATCTTAAAATCTGTAATGACAGTTTTTGGTCAGATCTTTAGTTTTAGTCCTGAGCCTAAAGAAAATATTTTTAATTGGAGATTATCCTCAAGGAGTTTCTCTCAAAACATGTTTTATGATTGCTCTTTTGGGTGAATCTTGACACAAGAAACTTACTTAATTGGATCTATAGAAAGATCTCCTTTTAGGTGAATCGTGGTCTCACAACTACAGACCTAAAGCAAAATGTTAAGTTGTAGTATTTTACCTAAAAGCAGGATGTGTCATGAACTTTTGAGTAGAATGCATTACTTGTCAGTTATATTATAACATGAAAATATTATTTGACTATATTGACTATATCAGCCCAGTAGGATATATAAGTGAACTAAGTTCTGAAATAGTCCATTACAGTTTTTTGAGATAGGAAAATTCTGTTATGTGTATTCTCTGATGCAAGATATGGACAAATGGAATTATGGAAATATGAACTTCCCCGTCAAACATAAAACTCAAGGCAGAGAGAACACATTTAAGTGTCAAACCTAAGATTGATTTAAAGATTAGTAACTACTTTAGCCTTTTGAGTGTGCACACACACACACACACACATTCAACTGAGTTTATTGAGACTACCATAATTTTTTCAAATGTTCAGTAACACAGCTTTTCTATAAAATGATAAGTTCCTTCTAGCAGACCATTTTTTCAATCTCTTTCATCTAATGAGAAATATTTGAATAATATCCTTGGGTTGTATAAACTTAATTTACTTTAATCAGGTAATGTCTTGCTCCTAGACATCTAAAAGTGACGGAGCTATGCTTTAATATAGACCAATAATAAACCATTTGACCTGTATTATTCCATGTCCTTTATTGGGAAAAAGGAATACTACTTCTCTGGAACCTGTGTAGCATAATTACATTTTTCAATTTAACAATGCATTTCAAAATATGCTAAAATAAATGAGATAATATTCAGTACTTGGTACATGGAAGTTTCTTTTTTTTATTTCTCATTAAACTTTTGTTTTAATGGGTCTCAAAATTCTGCGACAGATTTTGGTCAAGTTGTTTCCATTAAAAAGTACTGATTTTAAAAACTAGTAACTTAAAACTGCCACACAGGCACAAAAAAAAGGGGGGGTCCACAATACATTCTCCTTTCCTTCTGAAGGTTTTACGATGCATTGTTATCATTAACCCGTCTTTTACTATTAAACCTAAATGGCCAATTGACACACACAGTTCTGAGATCTTTCTTCCATCACTGATTAAGACTGGGGTGGCAGGTATTGGGGATAATATTCATTTAGCCTTCTGAGCTTTCTGGGCAGACTTGGTGACTTTGCCAGCTCCAGTTGCCTTCTTGTCCACTGCTTTGATGACACCCACAGCAACCGTCTGTCTCATGTCACGAACAGCAAAACGGCCCAGAGGAGGATAGTCAGAGAAGCTCTGAACACACATAGGTTTGCCAGGAACCATATCAACAATGGCAGCATCCCCAGATTTCAAGACCTTGGGACCATCTTCCAACTTTTTTCCAGAACAACGATCTACCTTCTCCTTCAGCTCAGCAAACTTGCAAGCAATGTGAGCTATGTGACAATCCAGCACAGGTGCATATCCAGCACTGATTTGGCCTGGATGGTTCAGGATAATCACCTGAGCCGTGAAGCCAGCTGCTTCCATTGGTGTTTTGTTTTGCTGTCACCAGCCATGTTGCCACGATGAACATCTTTGACAGATATGTTCTTGACATTAAAGCCCACGTTGTCCCCAGGAAGAGCCTCACTCAAAGCTTCATGGTGCATTTCAACAGACTTGACTTCATTTGTAACATTGACTGGAGCAAAGGTGACCACCGTGCCAGGCTTAAGAACACCAGTCTCCACTTGACCCACTGGGACAGTACCAATACCACCAATTTTGTAGATGTCCTGGAGAGACAGCAAGGACTTATCAGTTGGATGAGTTGGTGGCAGGATGCAATCCAGAGCTTCAAGCAGTGTGGTTCCACTGGCATTCCCATCTTTACAGGTGACTTTCCATCCTTTGAACCAGGGCATGTTAGCACTTGGCTCCTGCATGTTGTCACCATTCCAACCAGAAATTAGCACAAATGCTACTGTGTCGGGGTTGTAGCCAATTTTCTTAATGTGCGTGCTGACTTCCTTAACGATTTCCTCGTATCTCTTCTGGCTGTAGGGTGGCTCAGTGGAATCCATTTTGTTAGCACCAACAATTAGTTGTTTTACACCCAGTGTGTAAACCAGAAGGGCATGCTCACGGGTCTGCCCATTCTTGGAGATACTTGCTTCAAATTCACCAACACCAGCAGCAACAGTCAGAACAGCAAAGTCAGCCTGAGATGTGCCTGTAATCATGTTTTTGATAAAGTCTCTGTGTCCTGGGGCTCAATGATGGTCACATAATACTTCCTGGTCCAGAATTTCCACAGGGAGATATCAATGATGATACCACGTTCACATTCTGCTTTCAGTTTATTAAAGACCCAGGCATACTTGAAGGAGCCTTTTCCCATTCAGCAGCCTCCTTCTCAAATTTTTCTATAGTTCTTTTGTCAATCCCACCACATTTTAGATCAGATGGCCAGTAGTGATAGACTTGCCCGAATCTACGTGTCCAATGACGATGATGTTGATGTGAGTCTTTTCCTTTCCCATTTTGGTTTAGGTTTAGCGGTGGTTTTCATGACACCTCTGTTCTGGTGGCAATCCCGTTGTGAAAAAAAGCACATGGAAGTTTCCCCCAAAATATTTACTGACATTTTAGCTCATGTTAAGATGGGCAAAATATTAATATTAGCCAATTTATTTTAATATTGCCAAACCTCATTTTAATCTGTACTTTTTATGTGTATTACCTATAGATTGGATGTATGAATATCCTTTTGAAATTAAAATAGGTAATGTGAGAACATTTATAGATTTAGGCCTTGTCTGTTCTTCCTTTGAACTTGGCTATACTAGGAGAAAACAATAAATCCAGGAAGGTAGTGGAGACCTGGGCAAATAGAAGATCCAAATAGGTTGTTTGAAGAAAAAGTTTTAGGAAGTTTAGAGTAAGGGAGAAATATTGGAATATTGGAATATTGGAACAGCTACTGTGAAAAAATGAAATAGATTTTGGGAGTTTAGCAATATATTATGAATAGCGTCCCCTCTTATAACAGTTTGAGAGGATTATAAAATGCTTAGATTGCTTTGTAAATATCTAGCCTGTTTGACTTGAGCCAATATGGGATTGGGAAGACCCTAGACTAACTCTATGTGGATTATATTTTGGGGACTAAAATTTTTGGTTCAATACCCAACTATACTTCTAACAAAAGTATGAAAAATACCAAAATATGCAAAAGCATAGTTTCATGTGGTTACAGTATCACTAACTCATGGTGCAAAGGGTAAACAAAGATTTACCCTAAACCCTTTAATGTGTCTTAGAATACTGTGGAGAGGGACACTAGAGACCATTGGGCTTCTTCGTGAAATTAAAAACTGGAGGCATGTTTGAAATTCAACCTCCATGGGTTTAGACTTTCTTAAATTGTAGCTCTTTGTGGATGATGAAAATCATAGTTGTTATATTCAGAGTATTTCAAGGCATTTATTCATCTCCAATGGTAAAAGATTATCTGGGACATTGACTGGTACTCTGAGTCTTGCTTTAGAACTGACACTCACTGGCTACTTGCTATGAGAACTTGAGAAATTTGGGTGGAGTTCTTTTTAGAAACTTAGGAAAGTAGTACTCAGGATCCTGGTTAGAGCATGCTACTAAAATAGTCTAGACATAGTGGTAATTAGGCAGAAAAATACAACTAGGTAAATGACTACAGTTCAATAGTAGGGAATATTTGTGGTCTGAAAGTCATCCAGCTTCTGTTTGTATTGCAATTTGCTTCACATTGACTTCAGAACTAGAGCAAAGTGACTTCTCTGTATTTGTATGTTGAATATATGTTTGCATATCAACAAGATAAGGTATTTATGTAGAGAATGGAGAGATTTCAACAACAGTCTGCTAGGAGAAGGTATAGGTACTTTGGTAATAAAACTAAGCCCACCCATCAACATCAACAAAAGCAGGCCAACACTAAGGCACATTGTTATTAAAGTTTCAAAATATAAGGGATCCCTGGGTGGCACAGCGGTTTGGCGCCTGCCTTTGGCCCAGGGCGCAATCCTGGAGACCCGGGATCGAATCCCACATCGGGCTTCCGGTGCATGGAGCCTGCTTCTCCCTCTGCCTGTGTCTCTGCCTCTCTCTCTCTCTCTCTCTCTGTGTGACTATCATAAATAAATAATATAAAGTTTCAAAATATAGTGATAAAGAAAAAAAATCTCAAGAGCAGCAAAGGAACTGACAAGGAAAGAGCCATAAAGCTAGCTGCATATTTCTCCAAAGAAACTTGGCAAGCCAAAAGAGAGTGGCATGATGTATTCAAAATGTCCATTGGGAAAAATCTACAGCCAAGAATACTCTATCCAGCAAGGCTATCATTCAGAATAGGAAAGATAAAGAGCTTCCCAAACAAAAACCAGAGGAGTTCATGACCATTAAACCAGCCCTGCAAGATATATTAAAGCAGACTCTTTGAGTGGAAAAGGAAAGACCAAAGGTAACAATAAGAAAGGAACAGAGGAAATCTCCAGAAACAATGGCAAAACAAATAATGAAATGGCACTAATACATATCTATCAGTAATTACTCTGAATGTAAGTGGATGAAACACTTTAATCAGAAAACAAAGGATGTCAAAATGGATTAAAAAGAGCAAGACCCATTTATATGCTGCCTGCAGGAAACTCATTTTAGACCTAAAGACACCTGTAGATGGAATGTGAGGGGATGGAGAAAGAATTATGATGCAAATAGATAGCGGAAGAAAGCTGGACTAGTGATACTTAGAGAAACTAGATTTTAAACCAAAGACTAACAAGAATTGAAGAAGGGCACTATATCATAATAGAAGGAACAATCTAACAAGAAGATCTAACAAATGTAAATATTTATACTCCCAACTTGGAAGCACCCAAATATATAAAACAATTGATAACAAACATAAAAGGAACTCATTAATAATAATACAATACTAGTAGGGGACTTTAACACCCCACTTACACCAATGGACAGATCATCTAAGCAGAATATCAACAAGGAAACAATGACTTTGAATGACACACTGGACCATTTGGACTTAAAAGATATATTCAGAACATTCCTAAAGCAGTAGAAAACACAGTTTTTTGAAGTATACTTTGGACATTCTCCAGAACAGATCACATACTGGGTCACAAATCAGACCTCAACAAGTACAAAAGTATTGAGATCTTACCATGCATTATTTTCTGACCACGACCCTATGAAACTTGAAGTCAACCACAAGAAAAAAAAAAAAACTGGAAAGACCATAAATACACGGATGCTACAAATAAACAAATAAACATGCTACTAACAATAAATGGGTCAACACGGAAATTAAAGAAGAAATTTAAAATATTTAAAAAGTTAAACATGAAAATTATTCAAAACCTTTGGGATGCTGGAAAGGTGGTCATAAGAGGGAAATAATAAAGATCAAAGCAGAAATAAATGACTTAGAAGCAAAACAAAATAAAACACTCAATAGATCAACAAAGCCAGGAACTGGTTCTCTGAAAAAATTAATAAAATTGATAAACTCCTAACCAGACTTATAAAAAAGAAATGAGAAAGGACCCAAATAGATGAAATCACAAGTGAGAAAGGCGAAATAACAGCTACACCACAGAAATAGAAACAGTAATAAGAGAATATTATGAAAAACTATATGCAAACAAATTGGACAACCTGGAAAAAAAATGGATAAATTCCTAGAAACAAATAGACTACCAGAAGTGAAACAGGAAAAATAGAAAACTTGAATAGACTGGTAACCAGCAAAGAAATTGAATCAGTAATAAAAAAAATCTCCTAACAAAGAGAAGTCCAGGGCCAGATGGCTTCCCTGGGGAATTCTACCAAACATTTATTTATTCATTAGAAAGAGAGAGAGAGAGAGCATGGGAGGGAAAGGGCAGGAGAGGGAGAAAGAATCTCAAGCAGACTCCCAGGTGAGAGGGGAGCCCGATGTGGGGCTTGACCTCACGACCATAAGACCATGATTTGTGCCTGAAATCAAGAGTTGGATACTTAGCTGACTGAACTACCTAGGTGCCCTTCTACTAAACAGTTAAAGAAGAGTTAATAACTATTCTTCTTAAACTATTTCAAAAAATAGAAAGAAAGGAAAACTTCCAAATTCAATTTATGAAGCTGATATTACTCTGATGCCAAAACCAGTTAAAGACAACACTGAAAAAGAACTACAGGCCAATATCCCAGATGAACACGGATGCAAAAATTCTCAATAAAATGCTACCAAACCAAATCCAACAGTACATTAAAAGAATCAATCCTGACGATCAAGTGCAATTTATTCTTGGGTTGCAAGAGTGATTCAATATTTGCAAATCAATCAGTGTGATATACCACACTAATAAAAGAAAGGACAAGAACCATATGATCCTTTCAATAGATGGAGAAAAAAAGCTTTTTGACAAAGTGTAACATCCAAGCCTGATAAAAAGCCTCAACAAAGTAGGTTTAGAGGGAACATACCTCATAATAGAGCAGTATATGAAAAACCCCAGATAATATCCTTAATGGGGAGAAACTGAGAGCTTTTCCTCTTTGCTCAGGAACAAGACAGGGATGTCTACTCTCACCACTGCTATTTGGCATTGTACTAGAAGTTCTAGCCACAGCAATCAGACAAAAGAAATAAAAGCCATCCAAATCAGCAAGAAATAAGTCAAACTTTCACTATTTGCAGATGACATGATATTCTACATAGAGAGCACAAAAGCCACCACCAAAAAATTGCTGAACTGATATACAAATTCGGTAAAGTCACAAGATATTAGATCAATGTACAGAAATCTATTGCATTTCTATAGACCAATAATGAAGCAGCAGAAAGAGAAATCAAGGAATTGATCCCATTTACAACTGCATCAAAAACCATTAGATACCTAGGAATAAACCTACCCAAAGAGGCAAAAGACCTGTGGCCTGAAAACTATAAGACAGTGATGAAAGAAATTGAAAAGTACACAACGAAATGGAAAGACAATCCATGCTCATGGATCAGAAGAACAAATATGGTTAAAATGTCTGTATGACCCAAAGCAATCTACACATTTAATGCAATCTCCATCAAAATACTAACAGCATTTTTCACAGAGCTATGACAAACAATCCTGAAATTTGTAGGGAACCAGAAAAGACCTAAAGATCTGGAATATCCAAAGAAACCTTGAAAAAGAAAAGTAAAGGGGGGGGGAGCATCACAATTCTGGACTTTACGTTATATTACAAAGCTGTAGTCATCAAGACAGTATGGTACTGGCACCAAAATAGACACAAAAATTATTAGAACAGAATAGAAAACCCAGAAATAAACCCACAACTCTATGGTCAATAAATCTTCCACAAGGTAGGAAAGAATATCCAATGGGAAGAAGACAAGGACTTAGACAAATGATATTGAGAGAACTGGACAGTCACATGCAGAAGTATGAAACTGGACCACTTTCTTACACCATAAACAAAAATAAATTTAAAATGCATGAATGACCTAAATGTAACACAGAAAACCATCAAAATCCTAGAGGAGAGCATAGGCAGTAACTACTTTTACATTGGCTGTAGCACCTTGTTACTAGATAGGTCTCCGGAGGCAAGGGAAACCAAAGCAAAGCTAAACTACTGGAACTTCGTCAAAATAAAACGCTTCTGCACAGCAAAGGAAACAATCAACAGAACTAAAAAGCAACCTATGGAATGGGATAAGGTATTTGTAAATGACATATCTGATAAAAGGTTAGTATCCAAAATTTATAAAGAACTTATAAAAACTCAACATCCAAAGAATGAATAATGAAATTAAAAATAGACAGTAGACATGAATAGACATTTTTCCAAAGAAGACATACAATGGCCAGCAGACATATGAAAAAAATGCTTGCTATCATGTAACATCAGAGAAATACAAGTCAAAACAATGAGTTACACCTCACATCAGTCAGAATGGCTGAAATTAACAACATAGGAAACAAGATATGTTGGCGAGGATGGGGGAAAGGGGAAATCTTTTACACTTCATGGGAATGCAAACTGGTACAGCCACTCTGGAAAACAGTACGGAGGAAGGTTCTTGAAAATGTTAAAAATAGAACCACCCTGCAAGCCAGCAATTGCACTACTAGGTATTTACCCAAAAGATACAAAAGTACTAATTCAAAGGAATATGTATACCCTGATTGTTTATAGCAGCATTATTTTGGTATTATATGCCAAATTATGAAAAAGGCCCAAATGTTCATAGACTGATGAATAGATAAAAAAGATGTGAGATATAGATAAATATTCCATTTATGGAATTTCCATATATATGGAATATATGGAATATTACTTGTATATATGAGTATATTGCATATATGTATATATATAAAATTACATATATATAATGGAATATAACATTACTCAGCCATCAAAAAGAATCAAATCTCATCATTGGCAACTACATGTATGGAACCAAAGAATATTATACTAAGCGAAAAAGTCAGAGAAAGACAAATACTATGTGATTTCTTTCATATATAGAATTTAAGAAACAACAACAAAAAAATGGTCATAGGGAAAAAGAGAGAGAGGGGGAGTCAAGCCAAGGAAGACTCTTAACTCTATAGAGAACAAACTGTTGGTTACCAGTGGGGAAATGTGTTAAATAGGTGATGAAGATTAAAGAGGGCAGTTGGCTGTGATGAGTACTGGTTGTGTGCAAGTGTCGAATCCCTAAATTGTACACCTGAAACAAATATTACACTGTATGTTAACTAGTTGGAATTTAAAAACAAGACAACAACAACAACAAAAAAGTCCATATTAAAGAGCTCATATACACAGCAGGGAGATAGACTCTGTACTTGTATGGCTACCAGAGTGGTTTCTGTCTCTTGTTAATGAATTACCAACAAACTGGAGGCTGATTTGTGTGGATAAATGGACACCTTGACCTTAGTCAGGAGACTCAAGCAGCTCACCCAAAGTTCTGGATGGTGGCCTTGCCAGCTTAACTGTTTTCCTTATAATAGCATCAGACAATACTACTGTAACTACTTGACCTTCTAAGCCCTGGTATTTTTGTAGGCTCAAGTAGGAGTGTAGACAGACCTGTGTTTGCTAGAACATCTAGTAACAATCTTAATACCCGGGGAAGAAAAAAATCCAGTGAATGACAAACCTTTCTTTTTGTAGAGTCCCTGGAATTAGGTGCTGTGGTAGGTCATATAGTTAACTGATGCTTTTCCTGCTCCAAGTGTGGTAATCAGAAACATGGGAATTGCCCTTAGGTCTAATGGTGGCCAAAGTGTGCAGGGGACTCAGATTACACATTCTTCTAGTTTACCCATGCACCACCCTATGCCCACCTATGACAGTCACCACTCAGTTATACTCCTCTCTCCAATACCATCACCACATTCTTCTGTGACCAAATTCTTTAGGAAAAAAAAATTATATATATATATATATATATATATATATATAATAATTTTATAGGAAATTTTATAATTTCCTAAAAAAATTTATATTTTTAGGAAAAAATATATAAAAAAATATGTATAATCTACTATATACATAGGGTATAGTGCCTGCTTTCTGCCTTTGTGGAACACAAAAAAATATCCAAAGCAGCATTTTTCAACTTTGGCTATGATTAATTTCACTTGGGAAGGACTCTTTAAAATGTCTCAGCTCCACCCCAGAGATAGATTTAATTGATTTGGGGCTCCGGTATTGAATTTTGTAAAAAGCTCTCCAAGTGATTCCAAAGCAGAAGTAAGACTGCTCTAAGCAGAGCACTTAAATGGGAAGGAGGGTGGGTTTTGGGAGAAGTTGATTATTGAGTGTTTTCACCCTTTTTGCCTCCCCTACCTCTCTCTGTGTGGTTTTTGCTTTTCTGTGATGTTGATCAGAGTCCTAGGTAATGTAAGAAATTAGAACTCTTAGAGAAGATTGATTTACACTGGAAAGTGAAAACTGCTCTGGAGAAGTGAGAAAAAAAAAGATCAGAAAGCGGATGGAGTGGGGAAGGTAGACACTATCATTATCCAAGTGGTCCAGGCTAGAAAGTTAGGGAAATTTAGATAGAGGAGAGAGAATTTGGGAACATCTCTTAGGTATATGAGTTACAAGGAGATCAGGAAGTCAGATTTTAAGAGGATTTATTCTGTCTTGTAAATCAAAGTTTCCAAAGATGTTTTTTGAGAAACTGAGAATATTAAATTGCTAGTCTAATGTTTCTTTAAAGGTGACACAGGCCTGACATAGAGTCATAATATGGTCTACCTTCATGTAGTTTAGATCTTTGTAGCTTTTATCCTGGGTCAGATTGCATATACCCTAAAATGGGAGGTTCACTTTAAATGTCAAAAAAAACCCCTCCATTTGTCCTGTTTGGACAAATGATTGTTATAGTTGCAAGCTCCAGCCATAGTTACCCTAAACTAAAAGTTTAAGTGAGAACTCATTTGAAATACAATTTAATGTTCAAGTTTAAAACTTCCTGCAACGGCCAGGGTTACATTTGATTACTCAGAAAGGAGCTTTGCCATCTGGACCTCCTGAAATCTGCATTATCAACATAACCAAGTGGGAAATCCTTTTCTGAGGTAAAATAAGGTATAGATCTGAAATGAAATAGATAATCAAAATGCCGAAGAGGGAAATTAACAACAACAACAAAAAAGTCAAAGGGAGAAATAGGATTTTTCTTTTCTTCTCCTAAGCGTTACCTCCAATGCTGTTTTTCAGTATCCCAGACCAATTTGGAAGTAACAGAGTAGCTCTGAACAAAAGTGGTATGACTTTTTGAGTTGCTGATTGCAAAGTAACAAAACACAGCCCTCTGTGGAGTTGATCTGAAACACTTCCAAAATTAGAGCACTTGACAGGAGAGCTGGAGAGAAAGGGGGGAAAATTGAGCAAAATAAAAGCAAGTCAATTTTTATGGACTTAGTTTCCCCTTGTATTTGAGAGCGCCACAGTCAGCGGGGCTATTACTAGGATAGCATCACATCTGATGTGGCCAGATTGGCTATCTTTTAGGTGAGTTTTTGCTTCTATGTCTGCTACTGTTCTTTGCCTTCCGGGTTGCGTGGTACTGCTGCCACTAAAAAGAAATTGTCTCTTGGAGCTTTTTTTCTTCTGTGTACCCCTGTAAGGCACAGTGTCTCATTTCATCTTTCATTCAGACAGCCGTATTTAAATTGTACTCACTGTGCTTATAGCAGACGCTACACTAGGCTTCGTTTTTTTTTTTTTTTTAAAGATTTTATTTATTTATTCATGATAGACATAGAGAGAGAGAGAGGCAGAGACACAGGAGGAGGGAGAAGCAGGCTCTATGCAGGGAGCCCGATGTGGGACTCGATCCCGGGACTCCAGGATCATGCCCTGGGCCAAAGGCAGGCGCTGAACCACTGAGCCACCCAGGGATCCCCTAGGCTTCTTTTTTAAAAGTCAAGTTGTTCATTGTGTTTGTTTTTGGCATTTGCCTTGTCTTGTTTGCTGTTATCCTTTGTGTGATTAATGTGAAAATCCACTACAATTCAGCAAATACCAAAATACATGATATTACTGTCCTGAAAGTTTTCAATTTAGAAAGTTAAGTAAGGCAAGATGTGAAGAGCTCTTTAGACTACATATGCTTTTCAAAGCTCTATAAGCTATGTAACCGAGTCCTAAAATAGTTTATTTGCAGTATTTTAAAATTTAGAAAAAAATGAATTATTTGATTCCCATGATTGTTTTCCATTTGAGATCTTATGGCTGTTTAGATAGCCTTGCTACATTTTATTTAAGGTAACAAAAACATGTGTTAAGCCCACCATGTTTAAGGTACTACTGAAGACACTAGTAACATTGAGATAAATAGTTTCCTTCCCAATTATACTGCCCATTAAATTAATGAAACAAAAATATACATGACTATGAATATGTAGATTGTAACCTATGAGTTGGGTCTCAAGGTCAGTGACTAATGTGTGCTTGCATCCAACCAATCATTGGTTCAAATTTATCTCATACAGCAAATCACGTATACTAGAGATCATCTTCTAAAATTTCACAAAATGCCCATGGATTTCTGTATACATGATTTTGCCTGTGTTGCACAGTCTTCCAACAAGTCCAGATATAGTCCATTGTCTTTTCAACAAACTGCTGTTTGTTTGGTCGCATCCCAGATAAGTTTGTTGGCTTGTTTATAAGGTATTTTAATAACTAGTAAACAATAAATAAATAAATAAATACATACATACATACATACATAAAATGAGACACTAATTAAGACGCACACAACCCAACTCAACAGCAAAGAAACAAACAATCCAATCATGAAATGGGCAAAAAACATGAACAGAAATCTCACAGAGGAAGACATAGACATGGCCAACATGCACATGAGAAAATGCTCTGCATCACTTGCCATCAGGGAAAAACAATCAAAACCACAATGAGATACCACCTCACACCAGTGAGAATGGGGAAAATTAACAAGACAGGAAACCACAAATGTTGGAGAGGATGTGGAGAAAAGGGGAACCCTCTTGCACTGTTGGTGCGAATGTGAACTGGTGCAGCCACACTGGGAAACTGTGTGGAGGTTCCTCAAAGAGTTAAAAATAGACCTGCCCTACGACCCAGCAATTGCACTGCTGGGGATTTACCCCAAAGATACAGATGCAGTGAAACGCCAGAACACCTGCACCCCGATGTTTCTAGCAGCAATGTCCACAATAGCCAAACTGTGGAAGGAGCCTCGGTGTCCATCGAAAGATGAATGGATAAAGATGTGGTTTATGTATACAATGGAATATTCCTCAGCCATTAGAAACGACAAATACCACCATTTGCTTCGACGTGGATGGAACTGGAGGGTATTATGCTGAGTGAAATAAGTTAATCAGAGAAGGACAAACATTATATGTTCTCATTCATTTGGGGAATATAAAAAATAGTGAAAGGGAATAAAGGGCAGAGGAGAAAAAATGAGTGGGAAATATCAGAAAGAGAGACAGAACGTGAGAGACTCCTAACTCTGGGAAACGAACAAGGGGTGGTGGAAAGAGAGGTGGGTGGGGTGTGGGGGTGACTGGGTGACGGGCACTGAGGGGGGCGCTTGATGGGATGAGCACTGGGTGTTATGCTATATGTTGGCAAATTGAACTCCAATTAAAAATATGTAAAATAAAATAAATAAAACTAAATAAAACGCACAACCCTATTGCTGTTGTTAGGACTGATGTGTTTAGCTGAATATTCATAGTTTAAATACTGTATAATGTATCTCTACTGTATTAAAACACTATGATAAATACCTTAGGAGAAGTACAAGCAAAATGCTATGAGGTTTAAAGGATAAAAAGCTCTTGCTGTAATAAAAGGTTCAGAAAGAAACTTCAAGAGTGCCTGGGTGGCTCAGTTATTTAAGCTGCTGACTTTGACTCAGGTCATGATCCCAGGGTCCTGAGATGGAGCCCAGTTTTGGGCTCTGCATTCATTGGAGAATCTGCTTCTTCCTTGCCCTCAGCCTCTCTATCCACTCATGCTTGCCCTCTCTTTCTCTTAAGTAAATAAATAAAATCTTAAAAAAAAAAAAAAAAAAAAAAAGAAAGAAACTTCAGAAAAAGAAATTGAACTTGAGATTTTGCACTGGGGGCCAAGCACACGTAATACAAAAAGAATTAATAAATAAAAATTGAAATAAAATACTCTTAAATGAATTGTAAGCAGGCCATTCTATCAGAAGTTTAGAGTATGAGTTGGGCATTAGGAGGTGATGATGTTCAGATGGGCAGGTTGGATACTGTTTTAAGGGAAAGCTGCACTTAACTGGAACGTTTAGGGCCAGAAAGGCCATTGGGAGCAGAATGCCTTAGCTGTGGTTCAGTTGTGACTCACCAGTCAGCTGAGTTCTCAGCAGGGACTTAAGAAGAGAATGACTTTGAGACAGAAGGATATTACAAAGGTAATAAAAAGACCTGGGTTTGGGAGAATGATATGGGAAACAACAAAATAGACAAACGATACCAAAAATATTGGGCTGTGGATTTTGCCCCATCTTGATATGATTGACACTGACAATGGGAGACAAATCTGTGTCTGAAGCAGTCTGGGTTAACAAAAGTTCCTAGAGTAATGGTAAATAATTATTTGGGTAGATGGATATACATGTATGTGGACAAATAATAACTACTAAACCTGGTAAGCGTCATAAATGAAACTTTCTTCATAAAATGTTTCCCTTTACCTAGGATTCACTTAAAACATGGATTAAGTAATATCCCAAATACTTATTCCTTAGTGGCATATAGCACATTCCTTTTGCTGTATTATGAGAATCTCTTCCTGTATTACCTCAGCCCTTCTTATATCTATGTTCTGTTTGTCTAGGTTATTGTCTAGATTAAAAGTTTAATTTCATGTGGTTTGCACTGCAATCTCTTCAGTGAAAGGAAGTTAAATTTCTACAGGGGACTTAATTCTTTTTATGTGATAAAATTTGTTAGCAAAATTTCTAAATCTAGAATGAAATTAAGTTCATCATAATGCTTTAGATCTGTAGTTATGTTGAATGTGCTTTAGGGATGTATTGCACCATTATATTATTAATTCTGTGTATTACCTCGTAGAAAAAGACAGTCATTATGATTGTGCACTTGCATCCATCCATCCATTTGTTCAAATTTATCTTATCTTTTTGCTTTTGATCACATTACTTGTACTTGGGACTTTCAGAACAAAAAATTACACTCATTTAAAAAGAGCAGTCTTTTCCCGTTACTTATGAAGAATAGTTCTCACATTTTTATCAAGCATTTTTTTTTTTTTTAGAAATTCAATTCAGGATCTTGTGTGAGTCTCACCCCAACTCCGAACATTTTATTATTATTATTGATAATGATAATTTGCAATACCTTTAAGATATAGTAATTGGATAAAATCAACTTTTGCTTTGTTTTCCCTTAGACTAAATGGACAAAAGACAAATACCCTGGAGAAGTGTTGGAGTAGTTGATAATAGTATTTAGATAAACTGAAATTTTCTCATAGCTCACTATGTAAGTTTCCATTCTTTGTGATTGGGTAAATTGGAAAAATGCAGTCATTTTTACACATTAAAATCTCGTTTTTCATATGTCTGTTAATAGTTATTCACTTAAAAATTCTTCAATACCAGTGTTCACGTTAAAAAAATTAGTATAACCCCATAAATGATATAATAATATATGTATTTTTTTCTGATCCCTATCTCGATACACACAGATCATCCATATTTAGAATCAAACAATGTATGCATTATAATTTGCCATTCACTCCAATCGATATTGCCTTCTAAATGGATGCAGATAAATTGTTTTTTTTTTTTTTTTTTGGATGCAGGTAAATTTCGATTAATTTTCAGCGGCTAGTGTAATCTTCAGATATCTTTAGCACCCACCATGTAACACAGGAAGTTCTTCTGACGTGAGCTAAAGTTTCTAATATATGTAGGGCACTTAAATGACATATTTTCATGAGTTTGATAATTTTCCAATGCTGTGATGGCAATGGAAACCTGTGACTTCTGTTTACCCATATGGCCCTTAAGTAGCAGATGCTTAGAGAAATTGATGAAAGGTGTGAGTCATATTATCCGCAGGATTTTCCTCATTTTTTCCTCAGTTTGTCAAAACATTACATAAAAGAATGATAGTTTATGGGTAACAAAATAAATCTTACATTTCAAAAGTCTGTCATATTTTTTATGCTTAGTATAATATTTCTTTTCTGCCAAAGGCTGTTAACACTTAAATTAAAAAGCTGATAGGATGTTGTCTCATTGTTTACAAATGTCTAATATGTGAAGCAGTCCTGGTTATTTTCTGATCTCCTTATAAAATTTTACAGTAAACAAACCTAGAACCTAGCATCTTGAACGTGTGTTACACTGTAACATAATTAAACTAGCTCTTAAACATTGATTGTGACCCTTGGTAAGAAATATGTGGTACATCATGACCCAGTTACTACAGATGTATATTTTATAGATATGGGTAACTAAAAGGAGAGTTTTACAAAGCAAAATTTAACCTTTTTAATGTATTCTGATATTTTGTCCTTCAATTGTATTCTTAAAAATAATGTTTGTAATACTATACTCAGTATAAATTAATCAGATGAATAAATGTTTGTTCTTTTGTTAGTTTCCTTAACTTATTTGTACTACTATATATTCCCTGAACTAGGATTTTAAAAATACTTCATATTAAAAGGGACACAAAATATGTGAAAATTGTTTCTTAGTCATAGTTCATTACTAAGATATAAAAATGCCTCTTTTACTTCACAGAAGTCTATAATTAATGGAAACCCTGGGAATTCCAGAAGATTTTCAAAGCTAGATATCTTCTTGACAATAGGATGCTATACAGGGATCCCTGGGTGGTGCAGCGGTTTGGCTCCTGCCTTTGGCCCAGGGCGCGATCCTGGAGACCCGGGATTGAATCCCACATCGGGCTCCCGGTGCATGGATCCTGCTTCTCCCTTTGCCTATGTCTCTGCCTTTCTCTCTTTCTCTCTCTGTGACTATCATAAATAAATAAAAATTTAAAAAAAAATTAAAAAAAAAGGATGCTATACATTTCTTTTTGTTCATGTTTAAGATTGTGTGCTGCCTCTGTGATATCAACATAAACAATCCAGAAATTAATTTAAATATTTATTTTTTCTATTTGGCTTCTATCCAATTAAAATAGGGTAGACTTTATTTACATTTCAAATGGATGAAATTTATTTGACTCAGCATCTGATCACTCTAGTCATCCAAATAACAATTTTAAGAAATTTAAAACTGTACCTCTGTCCAAAATATCACTTTATAATTGCATTTTTTAAGTTATTTATAACTCAGATTAGTCTGGTCATGAGTATTTATGTTGGTTAGACACATAGGAGAAAATTACAATACTTTTTCTGATTTTAGCACTCTAAGTTTTTAGTCAATGCTAGCTAGGCTTGAGGAACTGTTGGACACCATGGAAGCTTCGATCCTGTATGTACAAAAATGTGCATATTCTTAATGTGTTGCTCAGTGCTTTTCATTTTACCAACTCGGTTACTCTTTCTCTAGAATTACTAAGTTTTACCATGAGGTCATTTAATATCTCCTACCCCAAGTGACTGTTTTCTTCTGTTTCTGTTTAAAACACTGGATGTGTTTCTTTTTTTTTTTTTATAAATTTTTATTTATTTATGATAGTCAGAAAGAGAGAGAGAGAGAGAGGCAGAGACACAGGCAGAGGGAGAAGCAGGCTCCATGCACCGGGAGCCCGACGTGGGATTCGATCCCGGGTCTCCAGGATCGCGCCCTGGGCCAAAGGCAGGCGCCAAACCGCTGCGCCACCCAGGGGTCCCTGGATGTGTTTCTTAAGAAAAAATATTCAGGATATCTCATTTGGAACAGTGAATTTTTTTTTTTCTCTTCTGTGAGGGCTTTCTGAAGAGCTAGGGCAGTGATTTTTTTTAAATGAAAAGAAGAAACATATTTTTATTAGAAAAATTATATATATTATAATTTTATACACACACACACACACACACACACACACAGTTCCCCTGGCACAAATACACCGGGAGTTATCTTTCACCAGTCCACGTGAAATCTATGCTTTTTCTCTTCTAAAGGCTCTTAAGGGTTTCATGGATTCCCTAGAATGTAAAATTTCCTTCACCCTTTGAAATCCCAAATAATATTTATTTGTAGAAATATTGTTATCTGGTCATGTTATGTTATCTGTGCTCTAGAGTTTTGTTTGTACAACCTTCTTTATTTCACATATTTTTGTAGGACTTAACTCCAGAAAATAGTCATGAATTGCCTTTGTAACATTTCTACATACAAACAACACTCCGATTACAGGAATAAAAAAGACTGTACTATGACAATTTTAAAGGATTTTCCTGTTACACACTTTGAAAGCAAAATGACTCGGTCCATCAGACAAGTTGCTGATTTAAATAGGATTTTCTTGAACCCTATAATATACTCCAAAGCACCAAGGATTCTTCCTACTTATAAAATCAGTTTGGGAAGAATAAAGCAGTTTCATAAAGCAGCATTAAAAGTATATTATCTCTTACTTTATTTTCAGTGAGTTTCCTCTCTGCAACTTATACCATGGAAATTCTAAAGCACAATATTACACACACACACACACACACACACACACACATACAGACACATTGTGCCATATGTATCTGGCAAAACTTCAAAATAAATAGATCTCCTATCTTCAGGAAACTTATAAATCAGATGTAAGAAAGCTACATAAGCTGGTTGAGTATGAAACAAGTGAATGAGTGGTTGGGAGAACAGAGAATTACATGCAGTGTTGATGGGGAAGAGGCAGGATATGAAGTTGAGGTGAGTAGCAAGGTGCCAGAGAAGTTCTTCAGGAGGAAGTTGTACTGAGTTGTCGTGTAGGGATGTCATTCCAGCTCATGCAATTTCAAGATGAGGATTTTTCATAAGTATACACAGGCCCTGAAAGTTTGGGTCACTAGAATATTCTGGACTATGTGATTATTTTCAGACATCTTTGCCTGGTACTTGTACAGAGCTAGCTAAACAGATGACTATTATATCCTAAATACTCTTATGAAAAAATTACAAAAAGGACAAAATAAATTATATAGTCAATGTTTTTATGGACTTGATTATTCATATAAAACCAAGTAAAGGCTTTAGATATTTATGTGGTATGAATTGTATGAATCGAGACCTACTTTAGGTCTATCTACCTAAATTGCCTCATATCAACTACCACTCTGCCCCACACTGCCCCCCCCCAACACACATGGGAACATACACACACTTTGCAATAGCCAGCCAGTGACCTTAAAATTTCCTGACCAAAATCTCAATTAAATATTATGTGGCTAGAGAGCACCTTCTTATAGACATCTGCATTACCTGGGAGTAGTGACACAAAATTACACTTTCTCCTTCAACATGCAATTATTAGTTAATTTTTTTTGTATTTCCTGGTCAGCAGTTGGCCTACATCACATGCCTGAAGGAACGAGAATTAAAAACAAATTTTTGATAGCAGGTAGTATTCTGAGACATTTAGATCTTTCCTAATGAGAAAAATCTGAGTGTGGAATGCTGGTTTTGGAGACCTGGGGAAAGCAGCAAGCTGTAAGATTTGCGACAATTAGGACTTATGAGAGGGGGCAGCAACAATGAGCAAAGGGCATCAGGAGATACTAAGGACCTATTTCTTGGAGCCTCTCAGGTTAATCTTTTATCTATGTGGCTTCGAGAATCTCTGCCAGAATTATACTGGGTGGAGATGGGACGGGTGAAGGCGTAGGCTATTTATTGTGAGTCAGGCTTCATAAACAGCCAAGTAGGTATCTAAAGGAGAAAAAGTGTCAAAGACTTTTTAAAGGGTTATGTTTGTGTCCTCAACACAGGGCCTGAAAGGAGAGACAGGGGACATGGGAGCATTGGAAAGGACTTCTGTAACATTTAGTTAGTGTCCTTGACTGATGAGTTGGGGACACGCAGCCCTGAGCAGTCGCTGTCATGTGGCAGTGATTTTACATCAGCAGCCCGACGTATCTGGTAGCAGCAGGAGGGAAAAATAAAATATCTCCTCTGATTGAAACTGTTAGGGGATTCATGGAAGAGGAGCACAAGTGCCTGAATTGGAAGGAGACCGAGATCGTCAGTTGAAATTTGTTCTCTTTAGGGAGAAAAAATTCTCTGATGAGTGCAAGTAACTGGGGCCTTGCTTCACTCTTTTATAGCTCATCTTAGAAATGATACCCTTGCTTGCCTATAAAAAAAAAAAAAGTGTTTGAGGCTTAATTCAGAATGACATCCCCATTTAGGCCATAAATGTTTGAAGCTTAAACTTAAAATCAAACTCGTCTTCCGTTTCTCTGCAACACGAACAACCCCTAGGGCACTCCAAGTATTTTATATGTATAAATTGCTTTTGCTGTACAAAAGTTTTTAAAATTCAGCCTTTGTGTCACAAAGGAATAGGAGAAGGTATTAAAAGGGTGGTAATCTCAGCAAGAGCTTTAAATTCAGCTTATTTCAGGCAAGCACAATTTAGTTCCTATGTCTCGTGTATCTAAGTCCCTTGGGAAAATTAAAAAAAAAAAAAAAAGGAAAGAAAGAAAGAAAGAAAACTCATTATGCCCATGGAAAGCAATTTATAATGAGACCATCATCAATAATTGTTTGTTTTAAGTTGTGAAGTGGTGGGGCACTTTCCTGCCCGGATGGAACCAACTGAAAAATAACAATGTTTTTTCTACATTTGCAAACAGGATAGGTTGCAGTAAAAAAAGCCGCCAATATAAACCATTCCATTCCAAAACAGACATTTAGGTACAGTCAGAATAACATGGAATATGGCAATATTTTTCAAGTCCAGCAACTTGTGCAATTTAGTGACTTTTTAAATCAAATTTCAAAGAGTGCTATTCATTTTAATAATATCTTTTAACCTTGAATAATAATATTGCCTTCCTCCAGCTGTGCACCCCGACTTTTCCAGACATGACCTACCTTGTCTGCTTAACATAGCCGATGTGACTGTGGCAGTCGTCTATGTAATTTAATAAACAGCTCACATCCCACCTCTCAGGACTCAGCTATCTGGCAACCCACTTTTCTTGGTGGAGCTGAGAAACAAGATTTAAATAATAAAATATGCACAATCAAAATTGCAACCACGAAGTTCATGAAACAAAGCAAATGCTCTTCTCTTAGAAGTGTTCCCTTAGAACCTACAAAATCTTATTTTACTGACAATTTTAACAAGCTTAGTTATCTGGTTGCCAAACCCACTGCCTATTAGGAAACAGCAAATTAGACAAGGGAGCGGGCTGTTAGTACTAGCACAACGATAGCAGTGAAGAGTGACAACAAGGGAGTTGACAGGTAATCTATAAAAAGCCCACACAGAAACTCAAAAAGCACAGGAAGCGAGCTGTTTAACAAGGGTAAACAGACCTACAAACTTTTAGAATCCCTAGGGACACCAGCAAACAATAATTGGTACTCCTACAGATGGGCATAGATCATTAAGGAAATGTTACGTTAGATTCAGTAGTTTGATCAGTTTAAAAAATATATATAAATATTGTAATAAATATACAATATATATATATATTTATAAAAATTTATCTTAGAAGGGTTTTCAGCCAGAATAACCATCTTTAACCAAAACAAACAAGTTTGGAAAGCTAAAACTTTAGCTGTCATGCTATTTTGTCCATTTTGCTAATTCATTATTCAATATTGCAAGTGAAAAATTAAGCAACTAGCATAAATATATATGCTAGTGTTATACGTATTACATGTCTAAGTATATATTACATATATATTAATATATGCTACCTATAAAAATATATTGTATGTATATTAATATGTCATATATGTATGTATAATGAGGTTGTTCAATATACTTTATATGTTTACTATATAAACAGCTTCAAAATCATCATTTAAAATTGTTAATAAGGGGGATCCCTGGGTGGCTCAGCGGTTTAGGGCCTGCCTTCGGCCCAGGACGTGATCCTGGAGTCCCGGGATTGAGTGCCACATTGTGCTCCCTGTATGGAGCCTGCTTCTCCCTCTGCCTATGTCTCTGTTTCTCTCTCTGTATCTCTCATGAATAAATAATAAAATCTTAAAAAAATAAAAATAAAAATAAATGAAATTGTCAATAAGGGATGCCTGGGTGGCTCAGTGGTTGAGCATCTGCCTTTGGCACAAGTCATGATCCTGGGGTCCTAGGATCGAGTCCCACATAGGGGTCCCTGCAGGGACCTCTGCCTATGTCTCTGCCTCTTTCTCTGTGTCTCTCATGAATAAAAAGATGAAATCTTTAAAAAAATAATAAACAAATTTAAAAAGTCAATGAAGTCTTAACATGGCTTCTTGTGTCTAGGTGATTATTACAAAATATTTCTGCCATGACTGAGGTTGTAGGTTCAATTCCCATATGAGCCTTTTTTCTTTATCTTGTGTCTTGGCCTCTATTTGTCCTTCAAAATGGCACACAGATTAAATCCATCCTTGTTTCCAGGAGAATAACCAAATAATTACTGGAATAACTTTATCTGTATATTGTTAAAACATGTTAAATGATAAAAACACATTCATTCACTGACTTATATCTGCAATGAAGAGAGAAAGAAAGAGCTCACAGTTTGCACCTCCTTGTGGCATATGAGTACTGGACTAGTGTCCCATTACCTTGCAATAAACCTAGAGGACCAATTTTCATATGGAGAAATTGAAGCCCACAGAGGGAGCCTGTATCAAATGAAAGATGTTCTCTTCCCAGTTAACACACTGCTAGTCAGAGCTAAAACAATCCCTATAAATGTTAGTTGTTAACATTATGGTAAAAATTGACTTGAAGGAGTTTCGATATGATGCTTGATCTTGTTCAATTCATTTGGTGACTGAGACATTGAAATAAAGCAGGCAAAAGGATAGTTTTTTTTTCTATATCTAACTAGTTCTGTGATGTTGGGCCAGGATTGAGTTATGCTTTCTAGGCCTTGGTATCCTCTGGTTTAACAAATGAAGAAGGCCTTCAACTACCTCTACCCAGAAGCAACACATTCTTACATTATTACAAACAGGGAGCCTAAGTTCCATAATACCATCGCTGATTATGTGTTTAAGACACTGAATTGGACGACAATCAAGTGAACTTTCCTTTTCATATATCCCTTACTCCTATTTTTTTTCCTTACTCCTATTCTTGCCTTCTGTGTCTCTTTCCACTAGTCTTGGGTGTGTGTATGAGGGGGAGCATAGCTGTCCTATGGATGGGGTTAATTAATGTACATTTTGCCAACTTTGTTCCTTAGGGTATTGTGAATACATTTTAGTGTTTGGACAAGAATGTATGTCTTGAGAGAAACTCTATTTCTAATTTTCCATAGACAAAGAAAGGCTTTGGGAAAGAGAGAGATTTATCAGATACTTCCATTGTCAAATTCCAAGATAAGCCCAACTTAATGAAGAGTTTTATTTAATACACTTATTTTGGTTTAACAAGGTATTAGCATTTAGAAGATCAATTTGGATTTCCCACATCTTATAAAGAACTGGGTATAGAGAAAGGATGAAATCTGGTGTATATACAGTGTATAATAATTTAAATTTTCTTATCAAACACTATTGGATAGTTTATAAGAGTGATAACTTAGTGCGTCACTTGCATTGTCTTCATTTATTTCTTTTTTCTTCACTTTTTTTTGTTACATATTTCAGTTACAGGAGTATTAATTGTCTCACATGTATTTTAACTATTAAAGTAATTATGTGCCATTTATCTCAGTGCTAATTATGTTTTTAAATTCCAACGATTGCCCCTAGGTTTTGAAAAACTGTATATACCTTGCAGCATGTATTTTGCCATGTTGTGTTTAAGGGGAAAGGACTATCACATATTTTTCGTAAAATAACCTAATTGGAGAAGGAAAGGATATTAATATTTATTGAAAAACTAATGTGTATCAGATACTTTTTAGTTGGTTTACAGGTGCTATTTAATGTTTTAATCATAACAGTTCTTTGAGATAGGCATTATCCCCCTTAAAAAGAAAGACTCAGAAGCTCTATTTATAGAAAGTAGCACACTTAGGATATAAAGCTATGTCTATGTCTGTCCCCAAAGTGGGTGCTTTTTCAACTATATGATGCTGTCTCCTGGCATTAATTGTTAATTATCCTATGTGGTAGACTATTGACTAGCATAATTTAAATTATTCAGTATCTCTAAGGCTGCTAGATACAGGGAATAGAGTTAGATGACACATACAAACTTTTTACTGAAAAGTAATCAGGTATTTTATTTGCTGTATAGTCTAAGTTCTTTGCATATTTGTTACTAATGATACATTTCTCTTTCTTTCCAATGTACAAATATTTGAAGGTGTATGTTGCAGAATGAGTTTGTTTACACGTCATTTTTACGAATAGATGAGTTTTAACATGCAATCTGCCATACACAACCATTTCCTCTCTCTTTCTTTCGTTAATACATACTTGGAATTTGTCAATGACATTTGAAAATGTGTGTTTGTACAGTGTGAATATAAATATCATCATATAGCTAAAATTTTCCATCACTTCATTTGTTCTAGAGTGCACTAAACTGTGATTTAATGGGAAATTAAACTGCTTTCTTGCTGGTTTAACCGTAAAATGCTTTAGATTTATTTCAGGGCACAGCTTGTGCTGGACCAAAACTATCTCCAGTCTAATGAAGTCCAGCCTTTCATTTTATTTTCATAATCTCTCCATATTTCTACAAAATAATAATTTTTAAAAAGCTAAAGCTAAATAGTACTGTAAGGAAAAAAATGGATGAGTCAGGAAGACCATAGTTGATGTTAAGAATCTATCCAAAAGTGGTTAGCAATATTGATTTTGAAGGCTTATTTTTTATTCTGCAAAATTTAGATATGTTTGCAATGCAAAAATAAAGGAATCTTGACAAATTAAAATGATCTATACCATACATTTGTGTTTACTTCCAACATCTTATAAAATGGGAAAGAAAAAAGGACACCATGGATTACAAAAATTTAATGATTTAACCAGACCATTTCATTTCTAGGATATGACTACTTCCTCAGATGTATTTTATATTGTCTTGAAGCCCATTTTAAAATTATTTGTTCTGAATAATGGTATGGACAACATTTCTCTTAAAATATCTTGATGATTATCTCCTTGATTTGAAAGAATTTCTTGACATTATATTTGAATTATTTTATCCTAATCTCAGAATTAATGGTTAAGAGTAGCTTCTCAGTCACCATCCAGGATGATAACACATGCTCCCCACTCCTATCCGCACAGACATGTTTGGAAGGTAAACTCCTATGAATAGCATTTCTTCAACTTCTAACCCCTACAGAAATATGGTGTCTATTTGAAACCCTTTCTTCTCCAAATAAACTGACCACTCCGTTTCTCCCAACTCCACTCCATCATACACATGCTCAATATTGTGGGATACTCATAAACACACCTCTATCGGCATGAGTTGTTTTGCACTGGGTATAGGTTTCTTCTATAGGAATCCTTTGTGACAGTCTTATTCAATTAAAAGAAAATGTATTTAAAATATCTTAGCATAATTAGTAAAGGGAAAAATGTCTTGGGATAAATGCCTTAGGAAAAATCAGTGGATTATCAGTTTACAAAACATTTATATTCAAGGTGGAGAGATCTTGTAGCAGAAACCTGGAGAGAGATTTATCCCACAAGACTCTCCGAGGAAGAGAGGAGGCCTGTATGGAACCAGAAAGACTAAGGACAAAGGGATGAATTAGGGGATTGGGTATCTATTTTGCCTGCTACAGAGATTAGCAGAGGTTGTGGGCAAGAAAGAGAAAAGACATGTCTCTGATACTTGCCTAATTTCACAGTTTTGTCTATTTCTTTTCTTTTTTTAACTTAAATTATGATAAAAACCATATCTTAATTTACCATCTTAACCATTTTTAAGTGTTATTTAGCAGTAAGTATATTCATACTTTTATAAAGCAGTTCTCCAGAATTTTTTGATCTTGCAGAACTAAACCTCTAAACCTATTGGACAACTTTCCTCCCTCTCCTTTCCCCAGCTCCTGACAGTCACCATTCTACCCTCTGTTTCTATGAATTTGACTACTTTAGGTACCTTAAAAAAGTGGAATCATACAGAAATTGTCTTCTTGTGGCAGGCTCATTTCACTTAGTATATGTTCTCAAGTTTCATGAATGTTGTAGAATTTGTGTCTAATTTTAACATTACCTGTATCTAAATCATCTGACTTAAATCTTGTTAAACTGTTCCATGGCAGTTGTGTGTGTGTGTGTGTATGAGTGTGCACACTGTACATTTTAGCTATGGGTAATTTGGATTAGGTGACTTTTCATTGGTAATTATATGCATATAAGAAAGTATTAGAAGTTGCGAATATTCAACAGACTTTTTCCTTTTAAATTATTAAATATTCCTGTGGATAAAGTAGGAATAGATTGTGCCTCTTGCCTGGGTGGCTCAGCAGTTGAGCATCTGCCTTGGGCTCAGGGTGTGATCCTGGAGTCCCAGGATCGAGTCCCACCTTGGGCTTCCTGCATGGAACCTGCTTCTCCCTCTGCCTGTGTCTCTGACTCTCTCTCTCTCTCTCTCTCTCTCTCATTTTCTCTCTCTCATGAATAAATAAATAAAATCTGTAAAAAAAAAAAAAGATTGTGTCTCTTTGCCAAGTATCATCAACTCTCAGCATTATTGGTCCTTTACCTAACATGAATCTCTTCTTGTGAGAAACATTAAGGAAAGATGCTCTCATCTCAATTTTTCTGATGACTTAGCTACTCCATCTCAGTTCTTTCCTAATCTGTAGGCACAATTTTTCTATAATGACTTAATCTATTCAATAAGCCTAACCTCACAATAGTCTTAGATTTAACTTGAACATGGTTTGTTAATCTATATTTATTTATAATTATCTGTTATAAAAATGGAAACACAATTTTTTTAGTAAGGATTTATCAGAGTGACCTATCTTGATAACAATAGTTTTATTTCTGTCTCACCTTTTAAATTGCCTACTGGTTTTTCTTATACTGGCTTTTTTGGGTCTCCTATTATTTCTTCATTTCCTATTTCTTCCACCACTGGAAAATTGGCATTTCATTAATTTTGTCATGAGCAAAACCTCTTGTATTTTCTCAAGTACCATTCCATTCCGTGTCTGATACCTCTGTTTCTCAATCCCTCGATCTATAGTTATGACTTCTCTGTCTCCTTATAAGTTATTCTCAATATTTTACCAGCCTTTTATCATTTCCTAAGCTAACTTGTATTCTGCTTACTACCTATTCCAGAATTCCATACCATTTTTAAGTTAAAAATAAGTCTTCTGGAGCACTTGGGTGGATCAGTCAGTTAGGCGTCTACCTCTTGATTTCTGCTCAAGTCATGATCTCAGGGTTGTGGGATTAAGCCCTGTGTGGGGTTCCATTCTCAGCAGACAGTTGGCTTGAGACTCTCTGTCTCCCTCTCCCTTTGCCCCTCCCCTCCACCTGCCAACATGATTTTTCTCTGTCTCTAAAATAAATAAACAAATCTTTAAAAAAATTAGAAAAATGTGGCCAAGTCACAACACCACCTTAGCTCCACAACAACACGTCACTACTATATAGCAGCCTTATAACACTACCCACAATGACAACGCAAAGAACAATAGCAATACTTGTGGGTCATATTAACTTTGTTTCTCCTCAGTTTGCTTTAAGTTAATTCTTGAATGCAAAAACTCCATCCTTGACTCAACAGTTCTGTCAACACACTGTGGCATGGGGCATGACATAGATGAAGATAGGAATGTAATCTTACCTTTTACATAAAAACCGTTTTTAAAAAAGTCTAGGACAATAATTCCTAAGATGAGTTCAGGAGAAAATCTTAACTTTCATTCCAGAACTTATTTTTATTCTTAAATTTCTCTTTGGGGAAAGAAAGATTGAGGAATAAATGAAGTTCATGTATTTGACATTGCTATTTTGAATCAGAGACTTACAACAATGACTATAGTATATATTTTCCATACTATTTCTTTCTCTTGAGTCATCCCTTTGGTAAAATTTTAGCTAGCAAATCAAGTGATGGAATAAAACAGGAATTGCTATAGAATAGGAACATTTGGCTTTGCAGAGCTAAGAATAGTTGTAAAGCCAGTTGCCCTACATAGATTGTAGGACACAAATGTTTGGAATATAATGAATGATAAAGGAAAGGGAAAAACTGCTGAACCTAGTGTCTCTGAATGTCATTATAAAGACATGATATGCCAAGCATATGAATTAAAGGCTTGAGACTCCTTGGAGGTTTGAAGCATTTTAATTATCTATAACCTAGTGTTAAGAAGACTATTTTTAGACCCAATTTTTTTTTGTGAATAGAATATTTTTAAAGAAATAGTTTATGTTTTAGAGAAAATTATTTTAAACTGCTTGCCAGGAAATTGGTGGGTTGAACTTGAAAATATAGTTATTTGTTTTCTCTCTCCCTTGAAGATATTTTACTTGGTCGTTATTCTAAAGGTTAACCTACATCCACCTTCCCAGATAGGTGTTTCGATGTGAAAAATATCAGGTAATCCATATCTGCATGCGTCAGAAAAATAAAACTCTAAGTCAAGAAATGAGATGGGAAAAGTTATGTGGGGAACTTAAAGCAAATTAGGGTGAAATTGTTTTCAAACAGTTTTCACGTGGAAGCAGATGAACTAGAATTTGGAGATTATCCTAATCAGTAGAAATCTTTTCAGTTATTGGGAGTATTATTAGGGAGATAACTGAGAGGTTTCAGTAGAGAGGAGAAGATACAGGTTTCTGAAAGTTCATAGAGAGTGCTTCAACCTGGAAAATAAAAAGCCTATTTGCATATGATGCTTGTGTGAGACACTGAATATCATACATCCCATAGCCATTATCAGTTCCCTCTTTTTTAAAAAAAAAATTATTCATGAGAGACAGAGAGAGAGGCAGAGATGCAGGCAGAGGGAGAAGCAGGCTCCATGCAGGGAGCCTGATGTGGGACTTGATCCCAGGACCCCAGGATCATGCCCTGGGCCAAAGGCAGATGCTTAACCACAGAGCCACCCAGGCATCCCATCATTATCAGTTCTCAACAAGTTTCATGTACATGTATGCATTCATTAGACTACCTGGTGTATTTTATAGGAGATGTGCTAGTATTTGAGCAGAAGCATTCCAATAACCAATAAGCAGTAATCCCTGATGAGTTTGTCTGTGCTCTGGGGGCCCAAAGGCTAATCCTTTCACATTTCAATGTGTAATCACTGCCTTCTCCCATTTTGATAAGCATCATTGAGATCTGGAGAGCAATTCTTTCTCTTTATCTGTAAAACTTCAGTGACTTTGGTATAAACAACAAATGTCTTATTTTCAAAAGTCAACGATGTTTGTTAGATAGTGAAATTTTGTGCATTGTGCAGTATGTTGTGTTTAAGATTGACTTTATATTTAGAGAATTCTTAGTAGAAGAAGTAAGTTGCATATGCTCAAGTAGGGTTCTTACTACTCTTGATGTTCTCATTTATTTTTACCTGGCCTTTCAAAGGGCCTAAGAATTTGTAGGCCTCACCCAGGCCTAAAATGTGGGAAAGCGCTTACTTTGAGAAAACATAGGTTTGTCCTGACATATTCCAGCCCTTATCCATAGACATCAAATTAATTTTAAAATACTGATATTTCTCAATCTGTGCTAGAATACCTTTAAATGTTGATATAAGGATAAAATGCATATTAAGTAAATCATAGTATGTGCAGAGATTGTGTATTTTTGTTTCTATTATAAACAGGTAAATAGTGCTCTGCAAAGTTGTGGTTTTGTTACACGCAAGAAGTTACCTTGTAATTCATCAATGACATAGTTTGCATTGTTCTCCATCTACTGAAGGAGATATGGTCAAGTCTTTCCTTAGGATATCCATGTGATGTATTTTATTTCATCTTCCAAAAATTGTTCATGTATATATTACATAAATAGCAGGTCTAAATCAATGCCTAAAAGCAAAATTAAAAAAAAATTGACATTTCTAATTTCTGGAGTTATGGAAAGTAATTGAGGCTTCCTAGGCAAAATATCTTGACCATTGTTGCTCAAAGCCAAAAGAATTTGATGAGAACATCAAATGTTTCCTCTTCCTGAAATGGAAGCAATAAAGAGAAAGAGCCCAAACTGACTGTAAAACCTGATTTGTTTTCCCACAGGATTAAGAGTAGACTTAAATAAACAACAACAAGCTGTAGAGGAAGAAAATGCCTCAATGTTCAATATTATGTTAAATTTGAATTGTTTGTCCAAGAAAGTCAATCGATTTAAGGTTTATTCAGAAGAGATGATGAGAATATAGTGTAAATAAACAAAAACAAAACATGTAATAAAAAATCTTGAGCCAAGAACTGTGTTAAAACAACAATGAAAAAAGTTATTTATCTTTTTGAAAAAAAACGTTCTTTATTAGTTTAGTTTTGTTTTGGATAAGAAAAGAAGCATAAAGACCAAAACTAAGTAAGAGGTGCACACTCAGTGACACCACAATTGAAATGTAGTATCTTTTCCAAAGGTTTATTTTATGCTGGTCTATTCTCTCACTCCCACCCGTCAGATTTTAATTTATTAGCTCATGTGTGCTATATTAATGCAGTCTTTAAGGACTCATAATGCCCTTCACTCTGAATGTATCATGGAATATCTTGACACTGACCATCAACTTCTCTGGGCTCTCTGCTTTCCCTCAAATGCATAGAGTCTGGAGAGAACCTCTTCTTAAATACTTGAAATGTTCGTTGGCTCTCCTCAAGGAAAATGAGTGAGTCAGAGTCCCTTTAGTTGATGATTTCATTTTACTATGGTTGTGAATGTGATAAATGTACCTGTCTCTAGAGAATGAAACTGCCAGCTTCGGGGAGAGCAAATGTGACTGTAACTGCCTCAATTTCAATGAGTTATTATTCTCTGAATCTGTTCTGCTTGTACTGGGATACTTGGTGCAGGGATTGTTTACAGCTATATTTAGGAAGAGTAAATAAAATGGCATCCATACAAGGGGAAAAAAAGGTGACCTTTATAAAGATAGGTCCAAAATAGTTTTGTTTCTAGTTAATATTCATAATACCAATGATTAAAGAAAAAATATAGTCTCATAATTAAAAACTTACATTATTTCATGACTACACCATAAAAAGGATCTCATGGGACTGATCTGGGTTTTCTGGAAACTCACACCAACATGTATCACAAACATATTACTTGCAAACTTAGTTTCCCAAAATGTTGCCCAGGGAATTACAGAATTACATTTCAACACACTGGTTCATTTTACTTATGGGTACTTTTGCGCATACACAGAGACCTTAACCTAAGTTCTTTCCTGTCTCCAGGGCTCCCATTTCAAATGTTCCTTACTTATTACTTCTTCAGGCAGGGTGTGCTTTGTTCTTCCTGTTATAACTTAAAATTACATCAGTCGATAGGGCATTGAGGTAAATGAATTTGAGTTCCAAAATGAAATATTTTTAAGTTTAGGAATTTTTCATTTTTCCACCATAGCTTTTGAGTATGTATAAATAGGGGATATTTCTAATATTTCATTTATGAACTCAGTATCAAGTACCAATGACTAAGCCTTTGGGTATATACATATATAAGAGGTAATGGGATATACAGTCACTTCTGATCTAACCATTCTTTGTGCTCCGGGAGACTTTCTTCTGGCGAGGATGGTGAGTTGTGACTCAACTTTTAGAATTATTTTCATTCAACTAATCATTTGTCTGATTTCTCCCTTGTATATATGCTGTCAGCACTAAGGAAATTCTGTTTCTCTACTCAGTAGTATGGACTGAAACTTTATGTTCGATATCTGAACTCTGAGACATAAACTGTTAGACACTGGGAATCATGATGAGTAAGGCTAAAGTGTAAGAAGATTTGTAATTCTTTTCTACCTTGGTTTTACTAACTTTAAAATGAGTATAAAATGATATCATGATTTGTGAAGATTTATATATATAGATTTACTATATATAAAGAACTTCTTACATAATGCAGGAGGTTACATTAGTCATGCTTGAGAAACACTTGATTCTTTGAAGTTGCAAAACTACAATTTAATTTATAGATAGGTAGTAAGTTATTAAATGATGCTCTTACAATTTGCAAGAGAAAGTGTACTTCAACATGTCTAAGGTTTTCATAGGAAAAGAATCCTAGAATCTCATAGGTGAAGAGAGTGGAAGGAATATATATGAATGTCATTCAGATGCTTGGATACCCTCCATTGCATGTCATGAGAAGTCCTTTTGGAATGGAAATCGTTACTCCTCAGGGCAGCTCAATCCACTTTTAGAGTATTCTAATTGGTGAAATAATTATTTTCTTAATGATTCAATTTCCCACCTATTAACCAATAAGATATGTATTAAAAACTGACCGTATTCTAGGAACAGGGCTCAATGAAGAGGAGTAGTAAACAGTGCAAAACACTTGACTTCATGGAATATTTGCTCTTCTAATATAGGTCACACCTATCATCATAATTCTATGCATATACCTAAAAAACAAAAACAAGAAAACAAGTTCTCTTATTCTTTCTTGAATGCTCTCATTCAAATATTTGAATGATTTTCTTGTCCCAAAACAATATACGATATGAGCTAATAAATAAGAGAATATGAGATATTCTCATATGAGAATATGAGATAAACCTGAAATTTTCTTTGTTCATCCTATGAAATCTGGGTTATGCTGCTACTTTTATTTTTATGTATGTATGTATGCATTCATTCATTCATTCATTCTTTTTTAAAGATTATATTTATTTGAGAGAGAGCAGAGAGAGAAAGAGAGAGAGAGAAACAGACTCTCCTCTGAGCAGGGAGCTGATGCAGGACTCAATCCCAGGATCCCAGGATCATGACCTGAGCTAAAGGCAGATGCTTAACCACCTGAGGTACCCAGAGGCCCCATCTTTTTTGCTTCTGAAAGAGAGATAAGAGTATTGTGTGTATGAGTGGTGAAGGGAGGGGTGAAAGAGAGAGGGACCTCATGACCCCAAGTTCATGACCTGAGCCAAAATCAAGAGTTGGATGCTTAAACAACTGAGCCACCCGGGAACCCATATGCTGCTACTTTTAAAGTTGAGAATAATCTATTAAAAAAAACAAAATTTTCAATAGCCACTAATGATCAATATTCTAGTTGCAAGGATGGTTAGGAGTTAAGGAGATACATATAACTTTAGTTTACCATCCAAATCTTACATCTTGAATTGGAACAAATAATATAATAGGTGAGCGATTAGGTTCTGCAATATTAGAAAATGTTTTCCCTAATCATTTACTTGAACCTGTTATAACACAAGCAGATTTCATATTTATTTGGGTTCCAAAGTCCCTATATGAACAGTAGATGTTTCTTGAATTTATTTCTTCTATATCATATTACTATTTTTGCTATATTTATGTACTACTACTGACATAATGCATGTCTAAATTTTTTTTTTTTTTTTTTTTTTTTTTTTTTTTTTTTTTTTATTTAGGGCTACCTGAGTGGCTCAATTGGGTATGTGTCTGCCTTTGGCTGGGGTCATGATCTCAGGGTCCTGGGATGGAGCCCCACATTGGGGCTTCCCTGGTCATCTGGGAGTCTGCTTCTCCCTCTCCATGTGTGTGCACACTCCCTGTCTCTCTCAAATAAGTAAATAAATCTTTTTAAAAATTAAATATTCTGTTTTATTTTAAGAGACACCTGGGTGACTCAGGTGGTTAAGTGTCTGACTTTGGCTCAAATCATTATCCCAGAATTCTGGGATCAAACCCTGCAATGGGCTCCATGCTCAGCCTGGAGTCTGCTTTTCTCTCCTCCTTTACCCCTCACCCCACTTGTACTCTCTTTCTCTCACAAATAGATAAAATACTAAAAAATAAATCAATTTATTTTAAAATAATGTCATATATCACATTTAAGGTTTAACTTACTATTTATAATTTGTATAGTACACTTTACTATATGACTATAAAACATTTTAAAACTTCTATTTTATCACAGTTTATAAAACATTGGGCAAAATGTTTTCTAATTCTTTTCCATCACAGATCCTCAATGGCACACTATTTTTCACTATTTCTCTTCCCACTGAGGTACTATATAAGTTTGCAAGTTATATGTTATATAAAATATAGTACCTATATTTTATTTTATTTATTTATTTTTAAATATTTAATTTATTTATTCATGAGAGACAGAGAGAGAGAGAAAGAGCCACAGGCAGAGGGAGAAGCAGGCTCCATGCAGAGCTGGATGCGGGACTTCATCTGGGACCCCAGGATCACGCCCTGGGCCAAAGGCAGGTGCTAAACCGCTGAGCCACCCAGGGACCCCCATAGTACCTATATTTTAAAAGGATTTACATATCACTACAATTAATTTAATTAGATGTATAAATGCAGTAATTTTATCTCATGTTTAACACTTGAAAATGTGTGTGTGTATGTGTGTTAGGGGATAGTATATCATGAGTGATATGGGAACAAAAGGACCTCAATTTGTATTCAAAACAACTTCCTTTAAATGATTGAGGGTTAATATGTGTTTCAGGGTCAAACTACTAGTCTGAAACTTAAAAAAAATATATAGTTGAAATGTTTTAAAACACCATATGTAAGGACATCTGTGAATCATTAAATTGGAAAAATTGTGTTCTTAATTTCTCTCACATTGCTGGGTGTGCCTTGATCTCACGTGCCCTTCAAAGCAGCCCTTGATTGAAAAATAAGAAAAAAAATGGTAACGTCAAATGAGATGAAATAAGGTTCAAGCCAGACTAGTTAACACTTGTTACTTTGGCATTTTCCAGCCAGTTAACTTAAAAAAATGCTTTGAATTATTAGTCAGTCTAAATATGTTTAACATTAAAAGGAAGTCCGAGTCCAGCTTGTTCTGATATAGTTCTTTAATGTTGCTTAAAATAGATTTCCATTATATAGTACACAGGACATTGTTATATCAAATAATAAAATTAGGACATTACAGAAGCTAAAATTTTGGCCTACTTTTCTATAATTATCCATGTGATCTATCCCTCCCTCCACAGACCCAAATAATCCTTACCTGACATTTTTGGGATGTGTTGAGGTTTCATAAGATAATAACTTTTGCTTTTCAACTATATGATTTATAATCTACATTTTATTTTCTACACTGGAATTCCTTTCTCTTCCTTTCCGAATATGCCCTTTTTTTATCCTTCTCAGGCCTGCTCAAAACCTACCCTTTCAGTGAAGTCTTCTTCCTTAATTTCCCTCTTCTAACATAAGCTAAAAATAAGCTCCCTGTTTTGAGACATTTTAGCAATTTATTCCTACCTTAAGTGGCAAGAGATATATCCTAAATTTCTTACAACAGTATCTAACCTTCCTTTTTTAAATAGTCATATGTATAGTGATTTTTTTATTTTGAAAACTACTTTTAACTTTCATGAGAAAATGTATGCAAAATTATTTTGAAACTCTTAAGTGCCATGAAATTATGGTGATAGTCCTTCCTTAATACTCCCACTGTATCCTACATTTAAAGCTTCTCTCTTTATTTAGTTATGTTTTTGTTTCCATATAGAATAGAATGGAAGATCCTTAGGCCAGAAGCATGTGTTAAATACTTGCCATTGTGTCTTTAATACCCTGCATGGTTCTGGATAACTAGTGTGGTTTCAATAAAAGCTGGTTGAATTGGCTGTATAATGAATAAATATATGTGGGATTTTGAGGAATAAGCAACTAGACCAATACCAGGTGCTAATATGGACAATCATCAATCATCATTGGTTCCCCTCTCATTCACTTTGGCTGATGCTACAATAGGAGATGAGACGACAAAGTCTCACCTCCTTCATTGCTTCCATTCTAAATTCAAGCCAAGCCTCTAAGAGGAAACTGTGGCCCAGGTTCCCAGTGGCCCTTCCAAAATTAACCTTTAAGAGATCTTAACCCAGCTGAACTTTTAGTAGTCCAGGTTAAAGACTTTTTAGTTTCACCAGCTAAAAATGACAGACTCTGAAAGAGTTCATATATGCAGGTTCTACACATACCTGATATGTTAACAGAGTCTAAAAGTCTTTTGTAACATATGGTAGTGATCACCTATTTTCTTTTTCTATTATCATGTAAAAGTGAAGAGTAAGTAATGACTTGACTAAAGGATACTTATTTCACTTGTTCAAATCTGAAAATTAACCCAGATTTTAGTTTGAATGTTTTCAGAAATCATTATGAAACTCAAAAGGAATTAAAAACTGGGACACCTGGGTGGATCGAGTCCCACATCAAGCTCGCTGTATGGAGTCTGCTTCTCCCTCTGCCTGTGTCTCTGCCTCTCTCTGCCTCTCATGAATAAATAAATAAAATCTTAAAAAAAAAAGAATTAAAAACATATAAGCAGAAATATAGTAACTGGTATCTCGAAAATTATTCAACAGCGAATATGTTTCATATTTACTTGTTTTCATTGTTTGAAAACAAAAATGTTAACTCATGAGTTAGGTACTTATTTTTAGGCAAATGTTTTCTTCCCTAAATAATTTTTCAAACAAGTATTGGAAGTTCCCCCATATAATATTGTCTTCAAAATGGAAAGAGAAAAAATACATATCTCTTGTATATTAATCTAAAATGATAGCAAAATGGTCTTATAAATTGCCTTTATGTAGGTCTGCAATGTTATTAGATAGTTAAGGGGTAGGTTTATCCAATTAAATATGCCGCTTTAAAAAGTTTCATTTATAACTAAATTGATTTAATATTTAATTATACTTAAATTACTTATTCTTTCTCTAATTCTTTGGGTATTTTATGATCTTGTTTATCTAAAAATCATAGTTATTATGAGACAGGTTGATTAAAGCAAATTAAGACAACTGTTTCTGAACTATAATTGTTAATGATGGTGCCATGACCTGAATGTTGAGTAAATTTCTTTTAATGTGATTTTATATCTAGAAATTTATTTTTAATCAGTGACATATGTGAGAAAGGGGTTTTGGCATTTCTATTTGCTAGATGAGAAAACAAAAGCAAAGAAAGGTTGGGGGATTTGTATTTATAAGGTAGTCACTTTTTGATGGGAAGGTACTTATACTGGAAAACCACAAATAATTCAATACAAATACAGATAAAGAATAGTGTATATATTTGTATGTCAGTTAAGCTGATAGCAGCAGTTACCCACCATTCGTTATGCAATTCTTTAAATTAAATTCTTATTAAATTATGCAATTCTATTTTTTTTGTAATTTTTTTAAATTGAATTCATTTAAATTATTAAAAAGTCACTCATTTTTTTTCTATCTTCAACCTTTCCCACCCCCCGTCTCTGGCAATCACCAGTCTGTTCTCTGTATCTGTGAGCTTTTTTTAATTTTTTAAATTGACCACACTTGTGAGATGACAAGTATTTGTCTTCTTCTTATTCCACTTAACATAATGCCCTTGAGGTCCATGTTGTGGCAAATGGCAAGACTTCATTCTTTATGGTTGAATAATATTCTCTGGTATATATGCACTATATTTTTAAAAATTCACCCACCTCTGCACTCTTAGGTTGTTTTGATATCTTGATTATTATAAATAATCCTGCAGTGAACTGGAAGACGTATATCTTTTCAGTTTAGTGTTTTTCTTTACTTCAGATAAATACCCAGAAATGGAATAGCTGAATTATGTAGTAATTCCATTCTTAATTTTTTGAGGAAACACCTTACTGTTTTTCTTTTTTTAAAAAAAAATGTTTTATTTATTTATTCATGAGAGATAGATAGAGAGAGAGAGAGAGAGAGAGAGAGAGAGAGAGAAGTAGGCTCCATGCAGGAGCCCGACGTGGGACTCGACCCCAGGTCTCCAGGATCACACCCTGGGCTGAAGGCGGCACAAACCACTGAGCCACCCGGGCTGCCCACCTTACTGTTTTTCATAGTGGTTGCACTATTTTACATTCCTACCAATAACAAATGAGGTTCCCTTTTCTCCACATTCTCACCAAGACTTGTTTTATCTAGTTATTTTGACAATAGCCATACAACAGGTGTGGTTTTGATTTTCATTTCCTTGATGATTAGTGATGTAGAAAATATTTTTATTTACCTTTTGGCCATTTGTATGTATTCTTTGGAAAAGTGTCTATTCAGATATTCTGCTCATTTTTAATCAGATTTTGTTTTTTTTAATATTTTGTTATTGTTTTCTTTGCTGTTGAGTTGTATGGTTCTTTATATATTTTGGATATTTGCTCCTTATCAAGCATATAATTTGCAAATATTTTCTCTTGTTCAGTAAGTTGCCTTTTTATTTTCTTGATGTTTGCTTTGCTGTAAAGAAGTTTTTGAGTTTGATACAGTCCCAATTATTTATTTTTGTTTTTGTTGTTTTTGGTATCAGATTCAAAAAATCATCTCCCATACCTATATCAAGGAGTTTACTGCCTATGTTTTCTTCTAGGAGTTTTATGAGCTCTATTGTCCACCTATTGATGAAACTTTCCTTTCCCTATTGCATTTTCTTGGGTCCTTTGTCATAAATTAATTGATCATATATGTATGGGCTTATTTCTGGGGGTTTTGTTCTGTTCAATTGTTCTATCTGTTTTTATGCCAGTAATTTTAATTCCTATAGCTTTGTCATATAGTTTAAAATCAGAGAATGTGATGGCTTTCGCTTTGTTCTTCTTTCTCAAGATTGCTTTGGCCATTTGGGGTCTCTTAATGCTTTCATACAAATTTTAGAATTATTAATTTCTATGAAAAATGACATCGAAATTTTGATAGGAGTTGCATTTAATCTACAAATTATTTTGGACAGTATGGACATTTTAACAGTATTGATTTTTCCAATCCATGAGAACAAAATATCTTTTCATGTATTTTGTCTTCCTCAATTTCTTTCACTAATGTCTAATAGTTTTTATGTCATCTACAAATAGTGACAGAAAAGTTTTACTTCTTCCTTTCCAGTTTAGATGCCTTTATTTCTTTTTCTTGTGTAATTTCTCTGGTTAGGACTTCTAATGATATATTAAATAAAAGTGGGGAGAATGAGCATTATTGTCTTGTTCTTAATCTTAGAGGAAAAACTTTAAGCTTTTCACCATTGAGTATAGTGCTGTGAGCTTGTCATATACACCCTTTATTATACTGAAGTATGTCTATATGTACTATACTGACCGTTTTTTTTAACATTTTATTTATTATTTATTTGTTTATTTTAGAAACCGAGAGAGCATGTGCATGTGAGGAGGGGCAGAGGGAGAGGGAGAGAGAGAATCTTTTTTTTTTTTAAAGATTTATTTAAAAAAAAAATAAATAAAGATTTATTTATTTATTTATTCATGATAGACACAGAGATTGAGAGAGAGGCAGAGACACAGGAGGAGGGAGAAACGGGCTCTATGCCAGGAACCCGACGTGGGACTCGATCCCGGGACTCCAGGATCGTGCCCTGGGCCAAAGGCAGGCGCCAAACCTCTGAGCCACCCAGGGATCCCCGAGAGAGAGAATCTTAAGTAGGCTCCACACCTAGCATGAAGCCTGACATAGGCCTTGACCACACAACCCTGAGATCATGACCTGAGCTAAAATCAAGAGTTGGATGCTTAACCCATTGAGTGACCCAGGTTCCCCTAATAATTTTTATCAAAAACAAATGTTGAATTTTGTTGGTGCTTTTTCTGAATCTGAGAATATCATATAGTGTTAATCTTTTATTTTATTAATGTGATATATCACATTGACTGATTTGCAGATGAACCATTCTTGCATCCCTAAAATAAATCCCATTTCATCATGTATTAATGTATTTTTGACTTTGGTTTGCTAATATTTGTTGAGGATTTATTGCATCTATTTTCATTAAGGACATTAGTCTGTATTTTTAAATTAAGGAATTCTTGATTAATTTTTAAATATAGGAATACTCAAAATTCTGTTTTTATGTACAAAGTTAACATTTATATGTTCTTGTCATGTCCAATTTTATACCATTTAATTTTCCTATAAATGTCGATTATATTATTTTTAAAATTACTCCTTCTCTTTGACTTAATTGTGCATTTGGGCAGAAGTCTAATTTCCTAATCTAGCCTTTTTTTTTTTTTTTTCCCTTTTTGTGGTGTCTCCAGAATCCAGGCAGATGTTACTAATTCCTTTTCTACTGAAATGTGTCTCAGTGGATTAGCAAAGAGCACTAAGTTTTAAGATTTTTAAAATTCCTTTTCTAGAATGTTACTATTGGAAGAGTCACTTATAGCCAGAAAGATCTGAACCTGAATCCATCCCTATAAGGTCAATGAGACCTTATGCAAGTTATAGCATTTCTGTAAAGTAGTAAAAGCAACTCACGGGTTGGAAAAGTACTGGGAGAATTAGATACAATAAAAAAGCACACAGTACCAGAGTACAAAAATCTGGGCTTAATAAAGTTACTTATATTTTCAATTATGGTTGATCTTAAAGGACTGGTATTTGTGGAAGCAGAGCAGAAAAATAATGTGGTGGAAGTCAATAATGAATTAGGATTTGATTTACTGATTAAATATAATAAACCGTGTACCTATTAATTTATCATTATATCACTTAATATAATCTTGGATTCTGTTTACCCTTGGATTGTTATATTTTGCCATTTCATATACATGTATGCGTAATGCATAAAATAGTGCAAGGATGTTAAGTGTGGAATGCCATTAACTTTATTACTAAAAGTTTGGGATAAATGAACTATATAGGTAGAAATATGAGTAAGATAGGATGTTCGTCCCAATAAAATGATAATAAAATCTTTATTGCATTCACATCATTACTTGCTATATTTTGCTTATGTTGGATATAAAGTAAAAAGGTATTGCAGATTATTTCCCTGTAGCTCTTAAAAGCCTTGATTGATCTTTTTTCCCCCTTTCCACTTATAGTGTCATGTTCTTTAGGCTTTAAATGAAAGGACAGAAAACAAAAATGTAATGGAAAAAAATGTATTCTAATATAATCTGAATAGTGTCTTCTGGGGTGGGATAAATAAGCTAAGCCCTGTGGAATATACTATAGCTATAAACAACCCAGAGACATTATGCCAGAAACAAACAAACAAAAATGCCCTCTTTCATTCTTGTTATGCTATTTCTTGAACTCACAGGACCCCACATAAATGTACTTTTGCTAAAACTCTGGACCTCAATGGATTCCTGAATTACAAATGTAAATAACAATTATTTAGGTAGCTCTAATAGTGGACCTTGGTAATAGAGTTGCAGTAGCTTGAGAATGACAAGCTTTGTTCCGTATCAAGAAAACTCTTTGCCAGACCAACCATCTAACCATTACTTCAGTGAATGTAAATGAACTGTTAGTTTAAAATATTTTTGTCCTCTTATTCTTTCATATTCTTTGGTCAGTTATTAATGATTGCATTACTCTTGTTATAACATCCTTTTGGGCAAGGTTTACCTTAAAAAATGTGTTATTACAGAGTACAAGGCACTATTCTTATTTACTAAAATAGACTCATGCTTCTTTTTTTTTTGACCTCTTGCCACAGTTTAAATTATTAGAGTGAACTACTATCATAGTGCTTTCTGCTTGATGAAACTTACAAGAATATCATTTCATAAGAAACTCTACTTTCCTTCAGTCTCTCATAGATCTCATATATTGTCTCTCAGGTCTTTTCCTGACACACAGTATTAGCAGCTTCCAGTCCTAATGCCCATCTTCCTTTCAAATGTATTGTGAATATACCTTTAACACAAAGACCACCAGGGCCATGAGAGGAGAATTAAAATGGATAAAATGATGATTAAACAGGTTTAATGGCTTACAAGAGGGCTACATCTCTTTGATTCAAATCCCAACAATTTCTACTCTACTTATGTCCAAATCCAACTCTTTCCATCCTTCTCACTCGTTGTGAGCGTGTCCTGCCTTGTTATTTCTTTGGAACAAAGGCTCTCCTAAATCAAATCCTTTAACTTGCCTTTTCTCCAAATGGACATTACTCTATATCTCGACTCATTCTTTCCTTTTTTTTCTCCTGGTTCAGAGAAAGAGGCATTGGTTTTCTTTTCCAAATATAACCCCTAAACCCAAATCCATTGTTCCAAGTTTTTCCTATTATTGCCTTAGGAAATATGTTTCATATTATCTCCTTCATATTCAGTATCTTCAGGTTTTTAGTTATTTACTAGATCATTCCTCAGAAATTATTAATACACTCAAGACCCCATGTAGCCAATAAAATCTTCACACAGTTTTCTATTTAGATATATAATTTCTCTTTTACTTCCTGAATTCTGCAAATGGCAGCATATATTTTCCACTTTTATTCTTTCCTTATTGATATGTCTGCTATACTCTATTTATTGTCCTCTGGTTTCCACTAATTAATATTTTTATGTTTCCTTCATGGATTTGTTTCCTTCATCTTGCTTTCCTAATGTTAGATGTCCTCTGGATTTTGTATAATTTCTATTTTCACTCTGCATTTTCTCTTTTGGTAATTTACTCATTCCCAGTGCTATGTAGGGAGTTATCACTTTAGAAGCCCAAGTGCAAACTTCTTCCTCCAAATCTAAATGAATATTTCTAAATGAATGCTGAACTCTCCACCTGGATATCTAATATCACAGCTTATGACAATTTGTTTAGAGATCAGTTAATATCAAAATAACTACTGTTATTTTTGCTCTATTTTGTATGTACTTGTTTTATTAAAAGTTCTAACAATCATCTAATATCCAGGCTTATTTATTTTATTTATTTTTTAAAGATTTCATTCACTTGGGGGATCCCTGGGTGGCGAAGCGGTTTGGCGCCTGCCTTTGGCCCAGGGCGCGATCCTGGAGACCGGGGATCGAATCCCACGTCGGGCTCCCGGTGCATGGAGCCTGCTTCTCCCTCTGCCTGTGTCTCTGCCTCTCTCTCTCTCTCTGTGACTATCATAAAATAAAAAAAAAAAAAAAAAAAAAGATTTCATTCACTTATTTATGAGAGACACAGAGACATAGAGGAGAACCTGATGTGGGTCTCGATCCCAGGACCCCCAGATCACAACCTGAGCCAAAGGCAGACGCTCAACCACTGAGCCAGCCAGGTGCCCCTATCCGGGCTTATTTAAACCCTCCAACTCACATATCCAATTATGTTCAGCCAAGATTTCAATTCTTTTACATCCTTTACTCAAGCCCATTCTCCATTCCTACTACCAATATCCTTATCAATTCATGTTATGATTGCCTTACTTCCTATTTGGTCTTATTATTTGTATTATTTCTCTAGTGTTTCAAGATAGATACTCTTAGGAAAAAAGGTCTCTTATTTCATATTCATAATGATGAAATGTCATTTTTAAAGAAATATGCAACTTCCCCTCGTTGTCTACAGAATGGAGCTTATTCTCTTTGCCTTGAATTTAAGGCACTAGAATATTTGAAGTTCATTTTCCTTATGGCTGAAATTGTTATTACTTTCATCCATCTAGCATAGTTTATAGACCCCAAATCCCTTGAACAAAGGGGAGGTCAGGTCCCTTGCAGAAGACCCCAGTACACTATCAAAAATTATACTGTTAATCATTCTTCTAGCTTTTGCCAAAGGCACTTATGGCCTTTTATTAGAGTCACTGCATTAGGGAAAAGGAAATAATCAGAATACCTGGGGACTGCTAGACACTTGGCTCTAAACTAATGCTAATTCCAAAATGTCACTCTGGACCACCAGTCAGAATAGGGGCTTATAGAGTTCAGCCAGTCTGTGAAGTTATGTCTCAATTCTGTCTCACAGTAGCTTCAAACCCATCCTGTGGTTATCTCCCCAATTCCAGAAAGCATAATTGGAATAGAGATACTCATCAGCCAGTAGAATACCCACAGCTTGTTAAATACTTCTTATTGACTTGGGGTCAGTGGTTGTGTAACTTCCTCTGCCTAGAATGCTCTTTCAGGTGCTCATAAAGATCCAATCCATACTTTAAGGTTTGTCTTAGTATTATTTATTAATATTAATTATTAACAATATTAATTATTGTTTTGCCTTGCCCATAATGGAGCTATGTAGAGATTGCTAGACACAGTATCAAGTATGCAAAAACAGAACTTAGGTTTAGTGAGTCATTTGCAAAACAGAATCATGCACTTGCAGTAGCAGGTGGGGTAGCGGACACCTCTACACCTCTACAACCAGAGGTGTAGTTAGAGCCATACTGAGGGGGTGGGGAAAAGCATCATCCCTTTGCCTTGTTGGGTTTATTTCTCATGAAAGCAGACAGCTGTTAGAGATGAGAAAAAAAAAATCTTGGTTTGGGTCACTTCCAAAGCCTTTCTCCAATCACGGGAATATTTTCTAGGTTTCTCAAAAGAGATGCAGTTCAGTCTCTGATGTGGTTCATGAGGCTTTGTGTTCAAAAATCCTTCCCTGAAATCTCTCAGTTAGCTTAGATTGAATGAATTTCTCAATCTCTGCAATACATCATTTTCCCCCTCTTTTATATAACTGATCACCTTGAACCAATGTTAAAAGTATTTCTGTGTGCATCTCATCCATTATATTATAAACTCCTAGAGATTGGAAGCTTTGTTTTATTTACATTTGTATCTCCATTTATACTCTGTGTAATCTGTGTTGTAAGACAGAAAGGCATTAGTAAACATTTACTAAGGAAATTTATAAATAAAACATAGAAGATAATTATTTCCTAGTGGCAATCCATTCTGGAAATTAATAATAATAATAATAATAATAATAATAATATTAATAATGGCAAAATAAAAGTTGTTGTAAAGTTTAAACTTACAGTGGATAAATTTTCAAGGATTTACTTATACTTTTTGCCTAGGGTTCTAAGTAAGACAAATGCATTCAGAGTATATGAGGAGGAGATTGTCATTGTACTATAAAATGTAGCCATTATCACTTTAATTACAGATTAGAAGGAGAGAGGAAAATTTGTGAAAGGTGAAGAGAATTGACAATCTGTGGTTTCAATCAAAGACTAAACTATGAAATGTTGAAACAAAGACATTTAATTTTTCTGAAATAATTTGCTGTGTGTGTACCAGGGAGTAAAAATGGCCAGATCATTATAAAAAGGTGAAATTAATAAGGCAGCAGGGTAATAAACGGGGATATTCACAGAGACAAGATGTTCAAATCGCCAAGGTTCACATTTTTGCTCCCTTCCCTGTCCTGAGGTACAAGTTGTCCTAGTTTGCTACATAAACTTTTTTTTTTTTTTTTTTATGATAGTCACAGAGAGAGAAAGAGAGAGAGGCAGAGACATAGGCAGAGGGAGAAGCAGGCTCCATGCACCGGGAGCCCGATGTGGGATTCGATCCCGGGTCTCCAGGATCGCGCCCTGGGCCAAAGGCAGGCGCCAAACCGCTGCGCCACCCAGGGATCCCCGCTACATAAATTTTTAAATTAATTTCGAACACAGATAAACCAACATACTGAGATATAATAGGCCCAGACCTTTCTCTGTAAATACTAATGTATTTGAGAAAATGTTTGGGATTTATGGAAGTTGGTTCAAATTCTGGTACATCTCATTTCAATATTAGTAGATGGAGTATCACATGGAGTTCCATTTCAGGAACATGATAATGTATGGTGTATCTAAATCTTTGCCACAGCAAATACTGCTATGGCTATCATCCAATAAGAATTGTGTTTGACATTTATTGTCTACTATAGTTTATGGAATTAGCAATATTTAAAAATTAAATATAATTTTCTTCCTTTCAAAGGGCTTATACTCATTGACCAAGTTCTACCCTGCTTATAACCCACACTCTAGACCAGTTAATTCACAGTGTGATTAATCAATTTGAATGCAAAGGCTCACCTACTTCTGGAGGTCTTAGTTGTAGCCAATTTATCATAAGTGGGAAGAAAAATAAGCAGGGATCTGCATATATCCAAAAAACACTATAACGAGTTCCCTGGAACTCAGGAGTTAATGATTATGAGTAAAGTATAGTTTATATTCCGTGACACTATTTCCTAACTCATATTCAATTATACAGATTTTGCTTGATTATTAATCAATCTTCTGACCTTCAACTAGTTAATGAGTTTTCTACAAAAACTCTTAATCTAAAGGCACTTCATTTTTTAAAAAGAATATATAGTTTCTTTAATGTCTACAATTTATCAAATCATGTTGATTGCATCATCTGCAAAAAACTTCATCTTTATTCCCTCCCCTAAAGAATAATCCATTATCAGTGTGCTAAAACATAAACAGACTTTCATCTAGACTTAGTCCTAAATTCCCTGTAATCCACTGATCCAAGCTAGCTAAGTGAGCCACAGAATGGATCAGTTGAATTATTATATATATTCCCTTTGGAAAAGTTGAATAAAATGCAATGTGTCCAGGATGTGTACTCTGCATGAGTGTTGTAGAAAACCCACAAGCCTACTAAATTGGAAAAGCAATCCAGCGGCTTAGCAATTTAAGTACTAATGCAGAGATAAGATTGCTTTTAAAAAGTATCACACCCTCTTCCCAAGTGCACTTTTGTTTATTCCCTATTCAGGCTGCCTTGGGGAAAGGAGAATGAAGTTAATGTTCCTTTGACATAAGTGCACCATAATGTTGGCTACATTAAATATCTGAAAGTGGATGGAATAGTTAGGTAGCTAATTTAGTATATCGTGAATGGTTGTAGATAATGCATCTTCTAGTATTTTTCTTAACTATCCTTTTGCCTTTCTGCATGTCTCAGGTGTCAAGAGAGGAAACACAAAGACTCAAAGCAGTTAAAAAGACAGAATGGTTTAGCAAAGAAAGCCTAACCGGAGTCCAAAGTTAGGCTTATGATTCAAAGTTGTGACCTTGGGAGATTCATTTCTGTATTTCTGGAATCTATTTTCTTCATTGTGAAGTAGGAGAATCAGACTAAATTATCTTGTTTCCACCTTGAACCTCCCATGTATTTATAATACCCTAAATTCAACAACAGTAAAACAAACATTAATATTGCACAATATTACATAGGTATGTAGAAAAATGTGTTTTTTCGAATGAGTTAATGTAAGTTCTTAGAAGGCAGTTGAGACCAATCATGCCCCAAGTCTCAATGACTTTGCTATCCTCATGGTCATTGAAGTATATTATTTATTATGCCCTTACACTATTCAGTCCATTGTGCTAGCAATGACAATACTACTTCTTATCTGGAATGAATTTGCTTGATGATACCAAGGCAGTCCATTTTAAAATTACAATAGTTCTCTATTATCCAAGTTAATGTTTTCTCACCATAAAAAATAACATTTGAAAAAATAACTCTATATATAATAGGACAAAGTGATATTACTTCTAGTGGGTTCTGATAACAAGAAGAGGCACAATCTAAACTGACAAATAGTGACACCTCATTTTATCAGCATCACTTTCATTTGGCTTAGATATGTCTTCTCAATTCTGATATTGGGCTTGTGGTCAGGATTCTTATGCACCGACAAGCTAAATAACAAGCATGTTGTCAGATGTACTACTCATGGAAATCTATCAGAGACTGTTGATAGAACTAAAATTTGTCTCTGAGAGTGGATATTCAACAACTTTGTAGGAAAAAAAATCACCATTCTTGAAAGAAGTAAAAAAAAATACACGACTTTAAATTTGAGAAATGAAAAGAATAAAAAACATAATAGTGATGGAAAATGATCACTTTGAATCACCATTTAAAGTTTGATCAAATTTCAAATATTAATGCCTAATATGTATGAAAATAATTTATCAAAACAGTGCAAAATTTTAAACTGAAAAAAGTAATCACTTTTTTCTCTCAAGTTTCTTAAATAATAGACAATATTAAAAATTTAAGGCCAAAATTTAGAGAAAGAATATTAACAAAAAAATATTTAGGTCTGTAGGCTTGAGAGAAAATGACTTAGCTCGATTTATCAATTTTTTTTCTATTTATCAATTCTTAATATTTCATCCCTATGACCTTGAATTGATTCATTAGAGGGGTGTTAAAAATGTAAGAACTGAACAGTGTATTGATTTTTGATATTTTGATCTTACACTGAAGACAGTTTCCAATTTTTCATGCTGTGACCTACTTAGGTCTTAAAGATATTAAGTAGCGATTGCCTGTATCCATTAGTGCCTAAACTTGGTCTAAAGTTGGGAATGACCTTAGAAGAGTTGCTTCTTACTTGCATTACTATTCTATGATTTAATTGTGGATGTTGCAGCCATGTTATAACAGCAAAGTGTCTAAGATTTAAAAGTTCAAGGTACATTTAAACTGCACATTCATATACTTGTACAGGGCTCTCCAAAGCTTGGCTCACAAATTCACTCTGAAGTTTGTTATTGAAGAGAGGTACAGAGAGCCCCATTTTATGTGAAGAGGAGAGAACTGAATGTGATTTAATTTGAGAGGACAATAGTACAGTTGAGCCTTCAACAACATGGGTTTGACCTGTGCAGATCCACTTATATGTGTATTTTTACTACACATTTCATACTACAGAACCGTAAATATATTTTCTCTTATGATTTCCTTAATAAGTTTTTCTCTAGCTTATTATGGTATGAATACAGTATATAAGGTATAGAATATACAAAAATATGTGTTAAGTGACTGCTATTGGTAGGGCTTCTGGTGAAGAGTAGTCTTTTAGTAGTTACGTTTTTAGGGAGTCAAAAGTTCTGTGCAGCTTTTTGACCACATGAGGGTCAGCACCCCTAGTTCCCATTATTGTTAAGGGTCAAATGTACTTCAATTAAGAATTATTTTGGCGCTTTGTGACTGACCTATTCTAGCTTTTGAGGAAAAAAATTATCTCCCTCATTTTCCTTATAAGGCCTGAATGGTGTTGAGATGTCAAGTGACATTTCCCGAGATAGCTTCACCCCAATATAGGTTCCTAGAGAAGTAAATTATCATCCACAGGTTAGGTTTCTCCTACTGGTTCATTTCTGTTGAACCTTGGAGACCTACTAGTTCACATCTCTTGCTCCCATTTAAAAGTACTCTAAAGGCTAAGTGCATAGCAGAAGGCTGATTAGAAAAGGGGTGTTTGGATTCCAAAAAGCAATGGACCCAGGGAAGTGAGGAGTTTTGATGAGCAGCAAGTCATAAATTCTGAGTTCAGTTACCTTTACCAACCTGTAAATCCTTGCATTTCCAGATTCCTGGTTAATTTAGGTTGGAGGCCATGGGCAGAGAATACTCTTTTAGAGAAGATGCATTCATCCCTTCATCTGCTTGCAAGCAAGTTGATTCTTAATTTTTGCCCAATTTCATCTCTATTTTGTAGAGACTCACCTAATAAGCAGCAAGGGAAAACCAACACACTTCATCATTCTAGTCTAAAGCAATCATGTTGCTGTGCATGTGACCATGGCTGAATAAAGATCACTGTTTTCTTACGGCCCGGTGCCTAACTCATAGGTTTTGATAATGGGAGTTCTCCATTTGAAGGTACCTATTTACACATTAGTTATGATACAGGCAAAGTTGCTTTAATGAAAGGGTCCAAAACTTGAATATTTCAAACAGAATAAAAGTTTTCCTCTCATACAACAATCCAGGGATAGTAGGCAAGTTGTCTGGAGGAGATAAGTTTATCATGTAAGGTTATCCCAGGTTCATTTTCTCTGCGGCTCATCATTTCTGAGGGTTTCTAGATTAGCTGTGCACCATATCTATATTTCAGCCCATGGACAAATGGGAAAGGAAGTGAAAACATGGACCTTCTTTTAAGGAACTGATGTGGGAGTTATATACATCACATTTACTCACATTCCATTTATGAGAACTTAAGTTGCCGCATCTAGCTGCCATGGAGACTGGAAAATGTAATGCCTCTCTGCAATTGTTCATAAATACTTTATTAAAAAACTCTTACATTTCTAGCACTCAAGGTTTTCCTGGAAATGTCCAAGCAATACTGAAATGTTAGTTTATTTTCTTCAGTGCATTACCTCCATAAAATGTGGACTCTTAGCCCAAGAATTACTTTTTTTTCTTTGTACTCTCTTCTCCTGTTTTTGCTTTTGTTGTTGTTGTTTTGTTTTGTTTTATTTATTTTTTTTTCATTGTGATCCTTTAGCCAGCTCAGACTATTTGTTGGAGACAAAATAAGGACTTTCTACTGCACAGAAATCCAATGAAACTTTCTCTAAATATACATTTTTTATCAGAGGTATTTGCTACTTAAATTCTGTTTTTGTTGTTGAGTAACATCAGCAGAAAGTAGCAGAGGTGCTAAGAAATAAGCATACTATTTATGCCCAATCCTCTGGAAGAAGGAATAAGAAAAATAGAGAGAGGAATGGGTACAGATGGGTATAGAATAGTATGGAGCTGACCCATCTGTTCATGGAAAAGGTCTAAAGATGTGCACTTCAACCAACAGAGGTCAGTGAAAGTGAAGGCAGGCTTTTTCATTCCATTTTACAAACTTCGGGGTTGTTTGGATATTTTCAATAAAAACGCACTATGTCATTTTTAGAATACCACTAATTAAAAAATAATAATAATAAATGAAAATCAAGTAGCTTTGTTTCTGAAATATGTAAGAAGGAAGACACAGATTTTTGAATAGCTTTCCTACACCATCTTTTTCCCTACACTGTGGTGGCTGCATTTCTTTTTCGATGCTTATTGCATATTTGCTCTTCCTTATTTTTAAACAATTTTGTTGGTCTTTTTATATCAGCACAGTGAAGGGGGGGGTAGAAGACAGAGCCAAAATACCTACAGGAGTCAGCTAGAATAGGGCACAGTCTAGAACTTCTGCTTGCTTACTCTGGGACCTGAGACAGATCACCGAATCGCTCAGACTCCAGTTCCTCATCTGTAAAATGGAGATACTGTTAAGTGCTTACTTGCCTTTATCTGATACTTAAAATACCCTTGCATAGAAATGAACCTCCCCGTGTGCTGCCAAGTAAAGAACAGAACTGAAAATTGAATCCACTTTTGTTTGATTCCAGACTTCACTTGCTTAACCTGTGAGGGTTCTCTGGGAATTTAGTATTGTTTTCTGAAATATGTCAGGGTCTATTCCCATCTACTTAAAGGAGTTTCTAGTAGATATTTACACAAACCTGTTAATGAATACTCCCCATCAAACCATTCAGATAATACCTAGATTTTGTAAAGATGTCACTAGGTCTCTGTGGGATTCATTCAGTATCTTACCGTTGAGAATGGACCTCTTTTGGAGAGATACTCTATTTTTCAAACCTTGACAATCAGAACATTTATAGTGATTAAATTTTACTAGCAGTGGATGCCCAATTTCTAAATTCTTCCGGGAAAATAAGTAATTTACCAAAAGATACTTGCCAAACTGCCATTATTATGAATATGTTCTGTTCTTCATCTTGGGTAGCTCCTGGCAGGTAATTCAGTATTGGTGCTTCAATGCCTGTACCTTCTTACAAGAATATACAGCTAATTGTCTTCATTTTTACCTAATGTAATCCTGGCAGCGGATACATAAACCTATCTGTGGTCGTCCCAAGTGAACCACAAGAATTAATATTAATGGATATCATGAAAACATTGAGTTTATGCCGGCACATTGGTCATCACCAATAATGATTATTATGATAAATATTAGTTTAGATAAAGATGTGGATTAGGTCATAAAATTCTAGATTGTGTGCAGTAGCCACAAACCAACAGAAAATGGAATGATTTCACTTAACAAAATACCCTTGCAGAAATAAGGAAATTGAAAACTGGATTACTTACACTTTAACTCACTTTAGTATTCTGGTATAGAAAGTGTTTTTGGAAGTGCCTATGATTTGGAATTCTGAACTGCCTTTCAAAGATCATTATTATAGTCTATAAAATATATATGGAATATATATAAAATACAATATCCTACACCCAGCAAAAACTTCATAAATGTTGCTTGCTATAAAGCAGTGGAGGAGGATTTAATAAGAGATTTTAACACTTATTCAACATTTTATAAAACATGAAGGCAATTTTTCAAAATATACAAATAATTCAGATAATGGCAAGTTTATCCCTTTGATTACAGAAATTCTAGGATGACATTTTAAAAATCCTTCTCTTTTATTAAGAATTTAACCAAATATATGGTATTTTGTTGTTTATTCATTCATTGAGCCAGAGATTTATTGAATGCCTAGGATGTGCCTTCTACTCTCCTTTGGCCTAGACTGATTGTCCTGTATCTTTAGGCTCAGGGATAGGGTCCTGGAATGAGTGCTTGGTACAAAATAAGTGCTCACTAAATATTGACTTTGATTTTTAAACTTGTTTTATTTTTATTTACTTTTGCAAATAGTGACTAAAAGCTTTAATAATACTTGCTTTAAATGTCCCCACTACTTTGGAGCATTTACTGACTTCCCCTGATCCACCTGATTGCTATAGCTTCTGTGCCCCACCAGCAACTTATTTGTACTTTATTAAAAAAAAAAAAAAAAAAAAAAAAAAAAAAGAAGGACACCTGGGTGGCTTAGTGGTTGAGCATCTGCCTTTGGTTCAGGGCATGATCCTGGGGTCCTGGAATCGAGTCCCACATCACGCTCCCTGCATGGAGCCTGCTTCTCCCTCTGCCTGTGTCTCTGCACCACCCCCCTCTGTCTTTCATGAATAAATAAATAAAATCTTAAAAAAAATTAAAAAGAAACAGAAAAGAAAGAAAGAAAAAGTGAGATAAAAAGAAATATAATGATATTTATTTGCTAACACATATTTCCTCTAATAAGTTGTAAGCTTTCTCAGGCAGAATTTTGCGTGCATCTGTATGTGGAGGTATTTTTCCATCAGGCATTCTATTCTCAGTCTTTAACATGGTGCATGACAACTGATAGATATTGAATATTCCCCTGTGGGACCCTGTGTCCTGGTTCTGGGGCAGTCACTACCAACAGATGGTGCTGTTAGGTTGTAAAGTTCTCAAGAATAAAGCTCTTGAGAGCAATATTTCTCAGAATTCAAAATACATTGGATTCACCTGATAGACTTGATACAACACAGATTCCTGGGTCCTAAACCTAAAGTTTCTGATTTAGTCATTTTGAATGAGGCTCCAGAATTTACATTTCTAACAAACATGCAGGTACTGCGGTTCTGTGGACTAGATTGTATTAGCACTACTCTGGACCACTAATTGTTGAGGAATAAAAGGTATTTGTTCAAAAACAGTTGATGTTTTCTTTTTTTTTAAGTAAAATAAATCTAATTAGGTATTTATAAGACTGTTTGTACATTTGGTGCTTAGAAATATTATAGGTCATAGTAAAATATTATCTTTTACAGAAGTTGGAAATACATAATTAAGCTAATTTGAAATTCCCTTGCAGTGTCCCTGCTAATATCCATATCATTTGTCTTAATCTAAGTATATGTTTCCTTTCACATACAAATGGTATAAAGTATTAGGAAAAACTTATAACCCAATTCTCCATCCTATTATTCAAGAAAACCACGATTAACAGTTTCTTACTCTTCCCGTAAGCATTCTAGGCAAATACGTATATATCATTGATGCATTTCTTTATGCAGATGGGATCTGAAATTTTCTTACCACACTAAATATATCAGATAATTTCCCATATATGAATAAATTAATTTTAGTCGGTTTTGTTCATGAGATCTGTCATAAAACAAATATTAAACAACCTGTTAAATGTCAGACATAGGTGGGTACTGGAGAAAGGCATAAAGTAAGATGAATAAAATATAGTTTGAGTTCCAATGAGATATGGGATTCCTCCCTCCCCTCCCTTCCTTCCTTTTTTCCTTACAATATAAATGTATTGAATGCCTGCTCCATGCCAGGCACTGTGTTAGGCATAATAAATACAAATAAATGGGCTGTCAACTCTGCCTTCAAGTAGGTCCATAGACTGTGGTAACAGTAGAGGAATGTAAATAATTATAATGTAGTGTAATAAATGCACAATATAGCCAGGTGCGAGGTATTTTAGAATGGTCACCTCAGCTTCAGATATAATGTCTACCAAGAAGAAAAATTACTTGAGATTGTACTCAGAGGTCAAGCATGAAGGCTTGACTGTCCTACATGGAATCTTTGAGAGAACAGTAATAGACTCCCCCCAGGCCGTTGGTGAAGATTTCAAAGGATATACAGCCCTTATACAGTGCCTTAAAGAGTAAGGGGAATTTAACCAGATAAAGAATGCAGTAAGTGAGTTACAAGTAGAAAAAAGAAGACGAAGAAGAGGAAGAAGAGGAGGACGAGGACAAGGAGGATGAGGAGGACGAGGAAAGGAGAGAAAAAAGAAAAAGAAAAAAAAAAAGAAATGTTACTATCATGATATGGAATTCTGTGATTCTAGCATTTACTTAAGGAAGCAGTTTAAGACCAGAAGCTTAGGTAAGAGACCACGTTACAAAGAATCATAAACATTACAATGAAAAATTTGAGTTTTATCTTCGGGACGCACTAGCCATTTCAAGTAGGAAAGTGACATGATCTTTTTTGCTGTTGTTTCTGTTGTTGTTGCAGCTTTGTAGAAGATAGACTGGAGTAGGAAGCACTTGTGAGAATGGAGATGGGTTTTGTAGAGAAGTGTTGCAGTAATAGAAGCAAGAGATTTTGAGAACATGAACAGGGCTGTAAAGAGTACTGATGTGTGTCTTCTTCCCCATTCAATCCCTACTATCCAGCATATTAACTGTCACTTAGTAGGTGCTCGGGAAATATGTGTTGACTAAGGTGACAGTGAATGTTGAATTTTGAGAAATGAAGATGAATAGTGTGACAGAAGGGCATTTGAAAGGGGAGAGAATGAATTTGGTTTTGGCTTTGTTGGCTGTGAAGTACCTATGGGCCATTGAGGCACAGATGGCCTTAGAATGGATTCTTTCTCTTTTTATATGGGTATCACAGTTTCCCTTCAATTTTGGACTGCCTTCTTCTGTGGTATAAACATAGTATTTATCTATACACTCTGTATAATTTCTCACCAACATGTCTTAGTGTGAATATCACTCTTACCATTATTATTTTATTCGGTTAGTGAGATGTAGCTCAATTCAAAATCATGGTGTCTACTCATATTGGTTGTGCATCTAAAGATCTCTGTAGGCCCACTCGTCCTCCTGTATGAAACTGAGTTTCACATCTGTAGATTTGCTAATCAAATTAGGACTACTTTCCTTTCAGAAACTTGGCTTTAAAAAAAAAAAAAAAAAGAAACTTGGCTTTTGGGATGCCAGGGTAGCTCAGTGGTTGAGCGTCTGCCTTCAGGTCAGGGACTGATCCCAGATCCGGGATCAAGTCCTACATCGGGCTCCCTGCAAGGAACCTGCTTCTCTCTCTGCCTGTGTCTCTTCCTCTCTCATGAATAAATAAATTTTTTAAAAGAAATTTGGCTTTTGAAACCCTAGTTTCCCAAAAGAAGTTGTTTTTTTTTTTTTTTAAATAGCTCTTTTAGGTAAACAATAACCTACTTCAAAATGAATATGGTAGATAAAGTTTAAAGTAACAGCATGAAAGTTTTCTCAACTCTACTGTTCTATTTATCTGGATTTTTTTACTTGTTGACTGAGAAAAAGCTTGAATTATTTGTCAAATATGCACATATGGTTGAGTCTTCTTGTGTACCTAAAAGAGAACTAATGAGACTTATCCTTTTTAGTACCCTCCCGCCTCCACACTTTTTCCTTTTGGTATTCACATCTTAACACTGAATTTCTCATAGAGCTTAGATACCCTCAAGATTTTCTTACCAACACTTTGCTTGGTAACTTGAACTATTATGCAACAACATTACATTTCTTAAACCAAAATAGATGTTAGAAACTGCCTCCTCTTCTTTATCCCTCATCCTATCCTGCCTTAGCTTAGACATTGTCAGTTATAGGCAGCATTCCACATCGGAAGGGAAGACAGTCATTGTCTTGGAAAATTATTCCATATTGAGCTAATAGTCCTCATCGAATAAACTACATTTACTAGTGCTAGACTGGCATTAGACAAGATAAATCTGGCATTTCCAGGGGAAATCACCACATCTGCCCCCAATCCCTACGACCTCCCCTCATTGCGTTTTGTACATGTTTACACTAGTCTGGTTTTCTTTCAATGTTTTTTATGTAACATCATTTCTGAATCCCTTCATCATCCAGGTATTCTTACCTGCTTTAATACGTTAATATTCTTTCTGTGGCATCAAGGAAACAGGGGCCTTCTCCTCTTTCCACATGTCCCTTCCCCACCATCCAACAGACTTTTCCTGGTTAAAACACATGAGGAATCTCAGAACACGTTTCCCCCATAATCCCACACATTTTTTTCAAGCTAGTTAACTGTATTTTCTTATGAAGAACATTTGTTTAATACAAAGGGAATTTCTAAACTGCTACAAATAATAATCACATATTAACATTATTATATGTTCACTAAATCACAAGGCTGTGAGTCTCTTGTTCTTAATGCTGGGCTGCAAAACCAGATGTTGGAAAATTTGGAGAACTTTGTAGCTGGTAGTTAGTCCAAGTAGGTTAATATTTACTTCCTTTAGGGTCATTTCTAATATGATCATACTTCAAGTTACATTTGGAATCTATAAAGTATTTTAAACATGTTATCAAGACTATTTTAGATTCATGGGAAATTTTTCCACCTCAATAATCACAGTGTGAGAATGCATTATTGCGTCATTCAGAGATGCTGAGACACTGGAACTTTGGGCTCCAAAAATTTAAATGCTTGCCAAGGAAGGTAGTCTTATTTTCCTCTAGAGATAATGCACCACATTAGTATAGGACTAAAATACAGTTTGGGGAATAAAAAATAATCTTTGTCTTCTAGCCCACTCAGTTTCCTTGATAGCAAGGATAGTACATTTCTGAGATGGAAACAAATGATAGGAATATAGTTATCCTGACAACAGGTTTCTAATGAATTGCTGATATTCATATTAAAACACTTAGTATTTTGTATTAAATATCATGTTGTGATTAAATTCACAGTAATTACAAAATACATTGAAAACCCAGTTGGTGCTAACAGTCAAATAATGAACTATTTAAAGGGCAGAGACTTCTTAATTTTAAGTACTTGTTAATAATTTATAAGTGCAAAGAATCCATAATAAAAAAACGGAGGGATATTCCTGAACCATAAATTGGTTCTGAAATATAATGGGGTGTTTGTCATTTTCATTAAATAAGAGTATTAGGATATATCAATCCTCAGATGAAGTAATCAGTATCTTTCTATGGGATTGTCATTTTTTTTTTTTTTTTTTTTTTTACCTAGGTATTTTTAATAGGGGTAAACTTTAGGAGTCAGAGTACAGGGTTTTGCTATAAGCTAAGTGGCTCTCTTTGGCACATTTGGAAGTACTACAGCCAATTATAAGTATGATGCTGTTGAAGTTTGAATATATTTCAGGGTAAGTAATGCAGATATCTTTTGTTTTTCTTAACTTGGACATGATTTTTTAACCAGTAACTTTGTATTTTGGTGAGTAGAGGCTTTTTATTAAAAAAAAATCTTAAGTAATCAATAAAGCAATTCATTTAACTGAGATTTTTGTATAAACTTTGATGGTATTTTCATTTCCACAATGAATAATCAAAAGCTAAATATAATACATGACAGTATCATTCTCTGGTAGTTTGTAGAAATAGAAGACCTGAAGAAAGTTTTTGGAAACCTTTTAAATATTTATTGACCATGAATGAACCTTGGCTTGTTGGAAGCCACTCTTAAAAGCAAGAAAAAACAAAAATCTCTCAATATGTTTGTCTATACACTTATTTTTATTTCAAATTTCACAGTTAATTATTATCTACAGTGTCCAAATATACCTTTATCAATAAGAAATAAAAAATTATATATATATATATATATATATAAAGTTTGCATATAATTGCTAAGATTGCAAACCATAATTTTTTTTCTGTCTTCAGCACAGAAGCTTTAAAATAAAAGTATTTTGTAGGTAACATTTAGTTATTCAATTTGTGTATGTTTTATATTAATAGGAAGTATATTTCTGTTGTGTCTACTTAGATTATGTATTGATGAATAGTGCTTTCTCCCAGTAAAATTCTGTTCCAAAAGAGTGAATTAATAAAGTATGCCATGCAATAGATCATACCTTTAAAGCACTTTAAGTGGGAAATGTGGGTCAGGACTTATTTCTGGAATTTGAAGGGTTGGATGTAATACAGAGAAAAGTTGTTATAGGAGATGGATTACACTTCCTTATTTTAGTGGTATAAATAATCAGTTTAAATTGAGTGTGTGTGTGTGTGTGTGTGTGTTAAGGATCAAGAGGCTTGGGGAAAAAATAGAAAGTGATCTAGAAAAAAGAGGAAACAGATAAGATATCTAATTTAAAAAATAGAAAATTAGCTAGGGAGATGAAGAGGTTGAAAGAACAGCCAAAATGTATCCATATTGAGGGGCAATCTGAAGCTTTTGGATCAAACAGAGCCATTAATTTTAATTCTAGATTCATTCTTTTCTATTTTACCATATTTTTTGAGAACAACACTTTAAGGTACTGTGAGAAATTCTAAAGAATTTGAATCTGACACTTTTGGAGGAGCTGAAATCTGTTTACAAATGACAATGTTTTTTAAATATTGTAAAACAGAAACAATAAAAAGGTTAATACAAAGAATGTATCCCAGTAGGTGACATGAAGAAGATTCACTTCCAAAGACTTTTAGGAAAGTGAAAAAAGTACAGATTTTTAAAAATTCATGTTCTTTGTGCTTTTTTTATTATAAAAGTAACATCTGGTTATTGACAAAATTATAAAGCATAGATAATCCAAAACTAACAAATTAAAACTGCTTATAATCTCACCATTCAGAATAAGCTCAGATAAGAGTTTTATAGTTGGGGTTGAATGAGAAGATATAATGAAAGCCAAACATAAAACACATATACAATAGTCAAGGACAAAATATATGTAGAAGGATTGTCTTGTACAAGTTTGAACTCTGATTTGTACATTTGTAGGTCATTTATATAAGATAGGAAAGAAAGTTGTTTTTGCTTATAGAGATGATGGCATTTCCCTTGCTCTGAAGTCTCAAGCAATAGCTATTGATTAAAAGAAAAAAGGGGGTCAAATTACGTAGAGAAAGATAAAACTAACAAAGATTTTGCTAATGTTGAAGATGCTACTAAAAGGAGAAAGAGAAAAAAAAAATACATCTCCAAGTCTAGTGAAAAGAAATGTTCATAAATTAAATAAGGAAACTAAACTCCTGAATTAATTCATAAATTAAGCAAATGTTCAAAAATATTCAACTCACCAGTATTCTTTTACTTTTTGTTAGTGAAAACAAAAAAAGTCCTCCTGGAGTTGAAAACAGATAGGAAAGGCAGTGCAACTGTTAAATACCCCCTCCAAGAAACAGCACAGTTTTGGAGTACTAGGGCCATGATGCCAGATGTCTTTTTTTCTGTATTTTCCTCACTAAACCATTAGATAAAACAAACAAACAGCAACAACAACAAAGCCCCCCCAAAAACCAGAAAATGAAAAGAAGTAATAAGGGAAAGGTTGGAGTTTAAAGGAAGTTGTTCCTTACCCCCACTGTAAAATCTTAAGTAGAATAGCCGCATCAAAGAAGAGGCACAAGGTTGTTGGAAAAAAAGTAGTTAGCATGAAAGGGTGGGAAATACTGAATCTAAAAACAAATGCCTGATCAGAAGCCCAGGGAATTGACATCTGACATATCAGTCATTTGGGGTTAAAAAATATTATTTCCTTGAAGATTTCTCCAAAGTTTTCGTAACTGTAGTTATTATCTTCTGTTGAATGTATAAAGATAACACAGTAGTACTCTGTTACTGTACGTCTTGCTCTGATCATAGAATCAGCTAGTATTGAGGACTTACTCGGTGCCAGACTCTGTTCTGAGGGCTTAATATGCAATGTCTCATTTTATCCTCATAAAAGCCTCATGAAGTTGACATTATTATTGTCCTTATTTCGGGGTGTGGATACTGAGAGTTGGTGCCCAAGATCTTTTAACTACCAAGTAATACAATCAATCAAGGTTTGATCCTTTGTTGTCTAATTCCAAAGCTTGTGCTCTTAACTACCCTACTATATTTCTTCTTCAAATGAAGCAACTGATGCTATATAACACATTTTTCCAGTTGAATATGTGCTGTTACATCTTTCACAAGTACATGATTTGAGAATGAATCATTGCAATAAACCATGGCCTACTGCTATGGTTTATTATATATAGTTGATGACTATATATCTTTCTAATTACATGATATCTTTTTTTTTTTTCTTTTTTAACCCATCAGTGCTTCAAGGGAAACTAAATACTTCATCTTTCAGGAGATTATGCAATATCACTTTAAAGTCTGGGCAGAGATTTATACGATTTTAGGACATTCAATCCAAAAATGCTATTTCTCTGCCACCAGAAGCAACCATGTAAATACAGGATGCCTTATTATTCAACAATAGTATGTCCACCATCATCAAGCAGTATTTGCATGTGTACCTATGTAATGAATGCACTCTTCTGGTACCTAAACAAAATGGTTTGCTAAGTCAGCATGGCGATATGGATTAACACTCAGGCAGAACAAGTCTGAGGTCATGTACCAAAGAAATCCTATCCAAGGTCAAAGATCTTTATTGGAAATTCTGAGCTGAAAGATTTCACTGAATTTTGTTATCTCAGCAGTGCACTAACAATGAACAAAAGACAAAAACCTCAAAGGTCAGCATGTCTTTTGGGTAGCTAGCAAGCAAGTAAGCATTTCAGAAGCAAGATGAATGGTTCCAAAGCATGACCTGATCTAATCCACATCTAATTCAGCATTATGCCTAAGTGCCTTTGCACATGCTGCATGGAGCAGAGTCCTCTCCTTTTTTATCTGCCTATTTAATTCCCAGTCATCCTTCAGTCACAGTAACAATATAAAAAGGATAATAATGCCTATAGCACCAACAATAAACTCAAATCTTTGAACCCTAATCCGGATGCTTACAAAGCAACATCTCATTGAAATTTCAAAATGGCCTAAAGACACATATTACTATCATCACATTTATGAGAAAATTGAGTTTAGTAAATGGTAAAATAATTTGCCTAAGACTATATAGTAAATATGTACCATAGGTGGGTTTCAAAATCAGTCCTCTTCTGTGTGACTTTGAAATTTTTGTTCTTTCATGTATATTCAGGACATGAAAGGAAATATTATCTTCCCTCTAAAATCTTCCTTGATCCTTCCTTCAAGTTTCTATTACTCCTATACTCATCAGGCTCAGGAACTGCCCCAGAACCCCACTTTTTTCCTACATACTGATTTTAGAAAATGTATATTAAGGTATAATTTTTCATTTCTATTCTCCACTCAACAAGTCCCTTGAAGGCAGGAACCATGTCTTATCTTTGATCCATAGTTACTAAAATAAGTAAAGAATGGATGAAGGATTAATTAGAGCAGAGGAATCAAGGATGATTTTAAAGAGAGGGAACCTTTAAGAAGAGCATGGAGGTACAGGTACAGGGAAGGTGAGGGAGGAAAGGGAGTGTATGAGCTAGATGGAACATGTTAATCAAAGCTCAGAGTCTTGAGATTGTGTCATGCTTGACAAATGCTGCGTAGGCTTTGGTGGTCAGAGTCAGAAGCAGATTGATGAAAATGAGAATACTAAGAGGTAGAGCTGGAAAAAGTAGCTTGGGCCTGCTTATAAAGGCACTTGAATGCAGACATTATTATGTGGGCAGTGGCAGTCATCAAAGAGTTTTGTGTTGGAAAAAGACATGTTCAGATAATTGTTTTCAAAGACTATCTGCACTTGGAATGTGGAAAGAATGAATTAAAGCAAATTGGGAGAACAATTAGCAGGTTGCAGTAAAAGTTTTTAAAAGTAGAAATTGAGAGCCAGAACCAAAGCATCAGAAGTGAAGATGTAAGGGTTATATTGATCTGAAAGGCATTGCGCAGGTGAAATCAGCGGCGTGTGTGGGGAAAGGAATGCATTTAAAATATCTCCTAAATAACCTAGTCCATGCTGGGAGATGATACCACTAATAAAAAACACTGGTTAAAGAATCCATTTAAGAGCTAAGCAGTACAGTTTTGGGTGGATTTTGTCTGTGCAACCTTTAGGACAACCATAAGGAATTCTCCCAAGAGCATATTAGAAATTCAAATTTAAACAAAAATAGTCGAAACTGCTGAGTTTTGCTTTGGAGCTGTTAGGAAATAAGGACTGTTGGAAGTTGGGGCATCAATGAGAGATACTGAGAAAAGGCTATTAAATTTGGTGCTTCTGGCCACAGTGCTCATTTTCAAGAGACAGATGTCTTACTTAGGAAAAGGGAACTGCTCTCTTTTTTTCATTTATCGTGGTTATATGTCTTGCAAGTGATACATAATCCCTCATATATAGTAGGTGCTCAATATGTATTTAGGGTAGCTGAATTAATTTGGTGTGAAGACACTGAATGGGAGTAACATACAAAACGTCTCTAGAAGAGGGAACATTGGTAGAATGATGACATGATGAGAGATAAGAGAAGATGGGATCCATGATAGAGCCAGAGCAGGTGAGAGTAGAAAAGAGACAGAATATTTCTGAGGAGAGGCACTGCTAGGATTAGGAGTATGACAGCATGGATTTAAATGCTACTTTCCCACTTATTATCTCTCTGACCAGGAACAAATTATTCAAACGATCTGAGCATAAATTTCCTTACCTGGGAAATGGTGCTCATAATAGCTCCTATGCAGAGGCTGTTGAGGTGAGGGTTAATTTAATAAGTGGTTATATCAGGAGTGGGATGGCTAAGTGACCACCAACTCAATTGTAGTAGCATAAATACAGTGATAATGATGGGGCTCCTGGGTGCCTCAGTTGGTTAAGCGTCAGACTCTTGTTTTCACCTTGGGTCATGATCTCAGGGTTGTGAATTCAAGCCCAATGTTGCATCCAGCTCCGTGCTCACCAGGGAGTCTGCTTGAGATTCTCTGTCTCCTTCTCCCTGTCACCTCTCTTTCTGTCTCTCTCTCTCTCTCGCTCAAATAAAGGAATCTTTACAAATGTAATGATAATTAGAAGTTTTCAAATTCTGGCTTGATGGTGTCAGGGTCAGCATAGAGTAGAACTTACCTATATTTGAGGCCTGGGATGGTGGGTCTCTGAAGAGGTGAAGGAAGGCATCACTGAAATGTCTAGCTGCATTCACTTTCTCTTACTGTGGTTATAAATTACCAAAACTCAGTGGGGTAAACAACACATATATATTATTTTACTGTTTGCTAAGTCAGAAGTTCAACACAGATCTCATAGGTTAAAATCAAGATGTCACCAGGGCTATGTTCCTTTCTAGAAGATCAAAGGGACAATTTGTTTGCTTGCCTTTTTGAGTTTTCTGAAACTGCCTACATTCCTTCACTTGTGGCCTCTTTCCTCTCTCTTTGAAGCTACTGGTAACAGGCTTCCTTGACCCTTCTGTTGTCACATGTGTGCAAGCTTTCCCAGAATACCCACAGCCTTCCCCAGGATACAACTTGTCTTGCCAATTTCTTATATTTCCTTACAGAGGTAGTTTATGTATGTGTAGTAAATATGTTTAGCCTTTACTCAAACTGTAACAAAATGACACACCTTGCTGCCTTATTTTTTTCACTTAATAGAGTAACTTAGAAATATGTATCTGTTGGTGTGTCAAGAGCTACCTCATTCTTTTTTATCTGATAAAATCTAAGTAATCTGGGACTTTTTAACCTTTCCCATGTAAGTTCTTGTTTTTAGCAGGGCTGCAAATAGGCAGCAGGAGGGAGGCTGGTTTAACAGAGCTATTTTAATTCAATTAGAAGGAAGAAAAGGGAAAAAAAAAAAAAAAGTCATTCCACACTCTCATGCCTTGAAATAAAAGAAAGAGAAGAGTTTGAAGATGTCCTACCTCCTTCAAACTCAATGCAAATTCTATTTTAATGCTAGACCTTTGTATGATTAGCAATACTATATTTCAAATTATACTGCAGTCCTTGGGGTGTCTAATTTTTCATAATGTCTTCTTATTTAGAAAAAAGTCAGGTTAAAAAAAGAAAGCATATCAACCTCCTGTATCCTGTATATGGTAAAAAGCCATTCGTATAAAGATAAATATAGTATTTCAGAAAGTTATGGGAAAAATTCATTTGCTGAAAGATTGCATGAAGAGAAGGAAAGCAACATATTTTTAGCCACAAAGTCTTATGTTAAACATGGTAACATGTTACCATGTTTAACATGGTAAAAGGTTTGAGTAAATGTCTTTAACATTCTTTCTAAATATGAAATTTTAATAAGATGAAGTTGATGCTAAAAACCACAGAGTGCCTATTATATGTGAGGATCCACCCCAATTTTTAATTAAATTATTGCATTTAATCTTGAGAGCGATTTTGAAAGAGGGGTATTAATTACTCTATTTATTTTACATGAAATGCCTTTGCTATCTTTGACTATTTCTAAGTATCTATGTATATATTCTATTTTATAAAAGTAATAGAGTACACATTTATTTTGGCCACAGATGTACTACTCCAAGGTAACTCCACATTATAGATTGCAAAGAATACAAGTGGATCTTGTTTGAATTCTAACACTCACCACATGTGTATTATTGAATATCCAAGGCTGAGAATTAAAATTGAACTATCAGGATTGTGCTCAATCTGGATGTGTGAATGTTTATAACAAAAGGGGACAAAAGAGATGAAATTTGACATGGTTATTTTCACCAACAACAAACATTTTAAGAATCTGCTGGACATGGGATATGGCAATAGCTATTATAAACCTGAGGATTTTAGGTTAAACAGGTCTTTCTAGTTTATGATTTTTAGGACGTAGCTCAAATGTCATTTTATCTAACAGCCACAAGCAGAATTAGTCATCTGTCTTCTTTCAAAGCATGTTAAAATTGAAACATAAATCCGTTTGCATATCCATCTCAAGTCTCAACAAAAGACAAGTGCCTAGATTGTAAGATCTACTTTCATGATTATGCTTCTTTCCAAATCTAACAAAATATCTGGGACCTAATAATAACTTTGTAGAAGGAATGGATATTATCTGGATTATAATATTTTTCCCCTAACCTACTCACTTCCTTTTAGTATTTAAAGACTAGGTAAACTTGTGTCTTATGTTTTATTATCAAAAAGCACCTTGTGTTGAGGGAAAAGTTTGGTTTGAATGATTGCCTTTTGGAAAGTAAAAATGCCCTATTGGATATATTTTTAATATTATATTCTTGAGTAGCCTCATAGTATATCTTGTACACATTTTTTATTTTATGTCAGACTACTATAGTGTTCTTCAATATCTCTCTATGTGAGAATTAAAAATACGGAGAATGATTCATCAGCTGTGACAAGTCATTTTGGTATTATTTTCAGAAGAATGATACTGGCAACTTAATCTATGAGCACAGGTGATTTTTAGCATAGGCAATCTGGAAAAAGTACAAGGAATCAAAGTAATAACTATATTTTAATGATCTCACAATAGCACAAGTTTATCATAATGACAGTTATTATAATAATATTTAGCCCCAGATTTTATTTTGTTTTACTTTTAAAAAGATTTTATGTATTTATTTGAGAGAGAGCATAGCCAAGGGGAGGGGCAGAGGTAGAGGGAGAAGCAGATTCCCTGCTAAGCAGAGGGGCTTAGATGTGGGGCTGGATCCCAGGACTCTGGGATCTTGACCTGAGCTACACAGAGATGTTTAACTGACTAAGCCACTCAGGCACCCCTTGCCTCAAATTTTAAGCACATTAAGTCCTCTGGTATACAAGTTAGAAATTTCAAATTGCTGTTGAATTACATTAGAAGTCAAGTGCTGCTTTACAACAGAGTTGCCCTCTTAAAAAAAAAAAATTAAGAGCACCTCAATAATGAAACTGTCTTTGGCTTTCTGTGGGGTTCCAGTTATTAGTGTAGATGACTAAACATTTTTTCTTTTACTAAGTCAAATGCCATTGAAATTACACTCTGAAAATTCAAAATGTAAAGGTAGCCAAAATGGGCACATTTAAATTTTCCTTTAAGAGAACTTAAATTAGAAGATGTACATTAATACAATTATAAATATATCTGGTAATGATAATAATATTTGAAAATGACCAATTTTGTATATGTCAGTTAATATAAACATGTAATTTTTTAAAAAAAGATTATATTTACTTATTGACAGAGAGAGAGAGAGAGAGCACAGGCAGAGGGAGCAGGAGAGGGAGAAGGAGAAGCAGGCTCTCCACTGAGCAGGGAGCCCGATGAGGGGCTCAATCCCAGGACACCCAGAATTCTGACCTGAGCCAAAGGCAGACACTTAACTGACTGAGCCACCCAGGCCCCCTGAGCATATAATATTTTTTGTGGTTCTTACACAAAAATGACCTGCATAATCTGTAACATGTGTCAAATTGCCACACGATTTTGCCTTCTTTTCCCTCCTACATTTGTTGTAGATATTAGTTGTTTGAAATTTTTGTGTCTCCATTTATCCATCCATAGAAAGAGAGGATTAAACGAAATAATACATGTGCTAAATTGTTAATCTATTAAACAAAAATAAACAAGATTTAAATATTACTTGAGCAGTCTAGCTTAAGTTAGAGATTATTTGTAACATTTTTTTTTTCTGAGATGCTTTTGATGTAATAACATTCTTTTTTGTCTGGAGGGTTCATTTAATTTCTGAAATTTGGTTGGCCTAGCTTAGCATTTGGCAAACTGTGGTCTGCTGCCTACATCTGGCCTGTGGCTTGCTTTTTCATTTTTAAATGCTTGAAAAAATCAAAAGATCGCATGTCATGAAATTTTATGAAATTCAAGTTTCATTACTTATAAATAACGTTTTACTGAATCAGGGATATTATTATTTATTTTCATAATGTCTGTGACTACTTTCATGCTATAATGGCAGGGGTGAATAGTTGCATTAAATAATATGTGTGGTCCACAAGACCTGAAATATTTATGATCTGGCTCTCTAGAGGAAAGGTTTGCAAACCCCTGTTCCAATCCTGTAACTATCATTTAATTAGGAACTACACATGAATATAGAGATAACAAATTTTCTTTATAGGTTTTTATTGAAAAAATGGAAATACCTAGATAATTAGAAAATAGAAGTGCAAAATTATTTATAGACTTAAGTTGGGAAAATCAAAATAACTAGAGAATTAGAAGATGGGAACCAAGAAATTACTAATATGATTTGATTTAGAAAACCAGAACTAGTAAAAGTAAAGATGGATCATGCACACTGTGCAATTCATGTCATCAATATGCCTGCTTTCAAATGATCAGGGAGAAAGCTGAATTGTAATATCTATGTTCCCTGTTTCTCTGAATAATGGAAACAGATCCAGTTCCACTGAAGGGCTATATCCTAACTTAAATCTATAAGAACATCCTGAGTCAACACTATCTCTGTGCACCAAATTTGTGATATTAATACACAGTTTGTGTTTCAACTCAGGAATGTTGGCATCATATAATTATTGATAATATATTACTCTTTTGATCATAATTCAACCAGACTTATAACTTTTCTAAATGTATTATTTTTATAATGTAACTTTGAATGCTAGGAACATGTGGTTTATTGAACATAGCTATATGTTCATATCACAGTCTTATTTCCAAAACAATTGCTTCTAGGAAAAATTCCTTCCAGTATGTCTTTTTCTCTGGTCCATGAGACTAATGGATGAAAGACATTGTAAGTAGATGTGGATTCATCACTCGCCTACCTGTACTTAGTGTTTAAAATAATACATATTTCTAAAGTCTAAATGATCTAAGGATCATAACTCAGTTGTAAAAGGTTGCTAGAGTAATGAGTGATGATTTGGTGGACTTAAAAAAAAAAAAAAGAAAAGAAAAGAAAAAAAAAGCTTTGAGTGTGATTCCAGGAAAGAGCTTTAAAGCTTTGCACTTTACCAAATTCTTGTCATTTACTATAGAAGCCAGGGAGGGGATTTTGGAACTAAAGCTCACATAGCAATAATAATAGAAAATAAATAGATATATCAAATTATTATATCCTAAACTTTCCCCTTTATCTGCTGTTTGGGATTCCCTGAGATACTTGCTTGCACCTGCAGAAATCATGCTCAGAACAGCAAGAAAATGGTGGTTGCAACGATTCCTTACACAGGCACATCAGGATGTCTCTTCATCCTATGTATAGGAACAAATCTAGTTGAATATATGCGTCCAGTAGATGCAGAAATAAATGTACATACCAGCACAACCCATGAAAACTTAATGAATGGCCAAGAGAGAAAATAGAATACTCTGAGTTCTCTGATATACTCTGATTTCAGGACATGGGACACAGTTTTTTGAGAAATCTTTTACTTTAGAGGGTTTTGCAGTGGGGAGTGGATGCCTAGTGTTGATGAACAGTGTTAGCCATGGAATTCCACAAAGGGATTTTTCTGCAGTCTAAGAAAGTTATGTCTACTGAGTGAAGTCGGCCTTGGGTCTGCACAAACACTGTCCCCACTCTAGATAAATGAGGCTCAAGACCCTTCCACAACATAAAAGAAAACCTCTTATTCTCTCTCACTTTTTTTTTTTATCACAGTAGCAGTAATACCATCATACATTAACATAATGTGATGATTCTCAAAATACTTGTGACTATACTACCTGATTTCAAATTCACTGAAAGCCTATGAGATACATTAGAATGACAATAAATATTTATACTTTACAATTAAGATTCAAATAGATCAAGTGATGTATCTGAAGTTACTTGGTTTTATGTAGAATTGAAATTCAAATTAATTTTCTTTGACTAATGTTCTTTGTATTATAAAACAATGATTAAACAGTTTCATTTTCCTGTTTAAAATCCTGGTTCATATCTGTCCACATCGAGATGATCAAAAGCCAGTGAAATCTAGTTGCTTCTTCCATTTCTTTTCTCATGTTGTTGGGTATTAAAATAGCAATTATGTTCATAGCTCCAAATAAATAATGATGCTACATCTTGCTGACTATGTTTTATTTATCTAAAATTCCCATAAACCATTGAGCAAGATAACCAGAATTATAATACGTAGTCTCTCAATTCACATATTTTCATTCATTACATTTCACTCACATGTACTTCCAGCATATTGATATATGAGATTACATCCAAATGAGTCCGTACTGTACTCAAATAAGTTAATTTTTGTAACTCAGTGATAAAGCAATATTTTGAACAAGTCAGTGTACTCTTACCTGACAGTTTGTGATTCTTACTTTTGGAGCAATCATATACTAGTTTCCCTGGGAAAGTGGAGTTTTTATTCTTTTTCCCCTGAATTGAAAGTTTATAGCAAACATGCAGTAAGCAAGTCTACTGGCACCGCTTTTCCAACAGCAGCTGCTTATTGTGTGTCTCTGTGTCACATTTTGGTCATTCTCTCAATATTTCAGACTTTTTCATTGGTATATTTGTTAGGTGATCTGTGATACATCAGATGCTACCATTGGAATTATTTTTGGGCACCATGAACCCACTTATAGAAAACGACTCACTTAATAAATGTTGTGTGATTTTTGTCTGCTCCATAGATCAGCCATTACCACATCTCTCTCCCTCTCCTTGGGCCTCCCTATTTCCTGATTCACAGCAATATTGAAATTAAGCCACTTAATAATCCTATAATGGCCTCTAAGTGTTTAAGTGAAAGGAAGAGTCACACATCTCTCACTTATAATCAAAGCTAGAAAAAGATTAAGTTTAGTGAGGAAGGCACATTGAAGGCCAAAAGCTGAAAGCAAGGCCTCTTGTGTCAGTTAGCCAAGTTGTAAATGGAAAGAAAATGTTCTTGAGGGAAATGAAAAGTGCTACTCAGTTAACACAAGGATTAGAAGAAAGTGAGGCAAGCTTATTATAGGGAGAATGTGTTAGTGGTCTGCATCGAAAATCAAATCAGCCGCACCATTCCCTCAAGCCAGAGCAATGCCCTGACTTTCTTTAATTCTGTGAAGGCTGAGAGAGGTGAGGAAGCTGCGGAAGAAAAGCTTGAAGCTAGTAGAGGTTGGTTCCTAAGGTGTACAGGAAGAAGATGTCTTCATAACATTAAAGTACAGTGCAAAGCAGCAAGTGCTGCAAGTTCTCCAGAAGATTTAGTTAAAATCATTGATGGAGGTGGAGACACTAACCAACTTATATCCAATGTAGACAAAACGGCCTTCGATTGGAAGAAGATGCCATCTAGGACTTTCATAGCTATAGAGAAGTCAGTGCCTGCTTCAAAGGACAGGCTGACTCTCTTGTTAGGGGCTAATGCAGCTGGTGACTTGGAGCTAAAACCAGTGCTCAAAATCCCAGGGTCCTTAAGAATTATGCCAAATCTGCTCTGCCTGTGGTCTATAAATGGAACAACAAAGCTGTGGCAGCACATTTATTTACAATATGGTTTACTGGCTATCTTAAGCCCACTGTTGATGGACCTACTGCTCAGGAAAAAAAATCTATATACTCCTTTCAAAATACCACTAGTCATCAACAATGCACCTGGTCACCCAAGACCTCTGATGAGGGTGTGCAATGGGATTAAGGTTGTTTTCATGCTTACTGACAAACCCTGGATCAAGGACTAATTAGACTTTCAAGTCTTAATTTTTTAAGAAATATATTTCATAAGGCTATAGCTGCCATAGATACTAATTCCCTGATGGATCTGAGCAAAGTCCAATGAACCCCTTCACCATTCTAGATGCCATTCAAAACATTCATGATTCATGGGAAGAGGTCAAGAGCAATTACAGGAATTTGGAAGGAGTTGATTCCAACCCTCCTGGATGACATTGAGGGGTTCAAGACATCAGTGGAGGAAGTAACTGCAGATGGAGTGGAAACAGCAAGGGAACTAAAATTAGAAGTGGCCCCAACTTTGGCTGAAGATGTGACTGAATTGGAGCAATCTCATAATAGTTTGAATGGATGAGGATTTGCTTCTTATGGATGAACAAAGAAACGCTTTTGTTTTTGTTTTTGTTTTTGTTTTTGTTTTTTTGAGATGGAATCTACTCCTGATAAACATGCTGTGGAGATTGCTAAAATGACAGCAAAGGATTTAGACTATTACATAAACTTAATTGACAAAGCAGCAGGAGAGTTTGAGAGGATTGAATCCAGTTCTGAAAGAAGTTCTACTGTGAATAAAATGCTGTCAAACAGCATTGCATGCTACAGAGAAATTGTTCGTGAAAGGAAAAATCAATAGATGCAGCAAACTTCACTGTTGTCTTATTTTAAGAAATGGCCACAACCACCCCAACTTTTAGCAACCACCGTCCTGATCAGTCAGCACTCAATGAGGTAAGACCCTCCACCAGCTCAAAGGTAATGATTCATTAAGAGCTCAGATGATGGTTCGTATTTTTTATCAATAAAGTGTTTTTAAATTAGCTATGCACATTGTGTTTTTAGACCTACTGCTATTGCGCACAGTACACTATAAACATCACTTCTATGTGCCTGGGAAACCAAAAATTTCATTTGACGTGATTGCAATATTTTTTTATTGTGATGATCTGGAACTGGACCCACAATATCTCTAAGATATGCTTGTATAAATTATAGCAGGACCATGGAAATGAGGAGAATTGGTGACAAGATTTTCTATTTCAAAATGTGTGTCCTCCTGACAGTTTAATTTCCTAGTGTCTGGCACAGATACTTTGGCCATGTATTTTCATTGATTCTAATTAAATGTCGGGCTCATCATTTACTCACATTCTTCCTTCTTCTATGGCAATAAGAAAAAAAATACTGTCATGTTTCCTTCAACTTATCTCTTAAATTGCAATTAATTTTGTTACAGTGCTGATCAAATAAGTCTCTAAGTGTCCAATGTACTTCCCAAAATAAACTTCTTAATTTCTAGAGGAGCTTCTAATCAGCATGGTTAGATGTGAAGCTTGTCCTTCCCATGCACTTGTAGCAAGCAATGTTCTATTGACAATTGCTATTGTCTTTATGCCTCCTATATGGCTGTCTAACGTCACTGTTACTTACTCCTTCCATAATTGTTGACTCAGTTTGAGTTTTGGTACAGCATCCACAGGACAGTTTTTATAATTCCACTATGCAAGCTTATTATGTTCTTTAGAAGGAAGAGAGGGCCCATTTGATAACCATAAGCTGAAGCTACCACCAATGGAAAGATTAGATTCATTTCAGAAAAATAAGTGTGATAATCACAAATAACATTGAAGCATATAAACTAATTTTATTCAGGTTTGTTCACTGAAATTATCATTGATGCTTTCTGGAATTTATGATACTTTAGTGTTATCTCATATATCTTAACACTCTAGGCATTAGACCAAAATTTGGGAAGATACAGATCAATATTCAGGCTACCTCCATGAACGATCAAGAGCTTTAAATTACTTAAAGTAATTTAACTAGTTGTTCATGAAACTTTATTCCTAGTTCATGGAATGATGGTTTAATAAAAGTTTTGAAGTGTGCTTTTGGATAAATGTAGGTCAATATTTTCAATCTTCAACACTTACTTTTTTATAAGGAAGTATTATTACACTGAATTTTAAACAATCTTGTATTTACAGTTTGAGCATATAAAGTTGGTTTTTTGTTTTGTTTTATTTTTTGCGTGTGTAAAAGTGTCTAACTTTTGCCTGGAGAACAGCTTTTACAGGATAGTTGCTTCCTTCCTCCTGATATCAATTAATCTCTTCCTATTTCACTAAAGTATCAAAAGAGCCGTAAATTCTACATCTCAGTCCACTGTACCTAGGTCTTCTTTACTACCATTACGATTTCAGGAATCCTAGTAGTGGCAGTTCTCGTGGGTAGAAAGGCTCAAAGGAGAATCTGGCATCTTATCTCCCTGAGCTGTAGCGTATTTATTAAACAATAATAATCTAGGTATTACCTCATGATTTTCCTCTGTGGCAGCTTTTATTTTAGCCACAAACTAATGCCATCCTGCAGAGTTTACAGATAGTGAGTTTTGCTAGATTTTATGTGCATAAAGAGTTGAAAGGGAAGTATTCAACAACTACTGTGAAAATAGATTGTGTCCAGAGATGTTTATTAGAAAACATGGACCTAGTCGAGAAAGCACTGCAGGTCACAGAGAGGTCTGCTCGGTCAAGTCTGCATAAAGTGTCACCAGCAGATGCTTAGGAGTGTGATGCACAAGAAAATAAAACAGTCGGATGATTATTAGAAGATGGACTAGCAAAAATGATTGGGAAGCAAAGAACTGTGCTAGAAAGACTCGGCCCAAATTGACGGCCATATAAAAGTTAGAAACAACCCAGACCTCGAAAAGGGAAGTCATAATGCCAGAAACCAATTTTAGAAACTAAAGGGAAAGTGTTGGTGTTCAAAAAAGATATACCCAACCACCAGGAGACAAAAAGGGAGTGGAAAAAATGGAAAGTATAGTCTCTCTGTGAGGAGGTCATAGATTTTCTTTTTCAGCCCGCTGCCCTGAAGTGTACTGGGTTTAGGAACAAAAAGAAAATGCCCTATTTGAAATCTGAAGGGAATTAAAATGCAGTGCAGCATTTCCTCTTCTGTTTTTAGTTGCAGCCTCTGGGCACCTGCCAACCACCAGTAAAAAGCTCCCTATCTCAGAGCATATAATTCTGGTAAAAAATAGGCAGCAAGTACAAATGAGACCTTGACCAGAACTTTTATATTTACACAAATCTGTTTCCCTGTTCTGTGTGTGTTGAGTTGGAAAGATAGTGGGGTATTTAGACCTCAGGAGTGATGATTTGTATTGCCTAAGAGGGAGTCTGGAATTAATATGCTCATAGCAAGAAAGATTTAGGTACTCCTGCAAAACTACCAAACTTCTTCCATTGGGTTATTTACTTACCAGATTTTAAAAAATAGGAATGCACAGTCAAAAGCCTTTGTAATGTTTTGATATTTGACTGTACAAGGGGCTGATGTCAATCTTCCAATATAAATAGAAACCTACAAATGACTTACGTAAGCTTTAAAATAATTTTGAATGTAGTTAATGCCCCCCATCCATCAGCACAATTTTATTGTCCATTTCATAGTTTCTAGTTTCTGGTTTGTGTTTAGTCCTCATTTGAACTCTCACTGACAAGATTAATCTTCATCATATATATGATTATATATATAATATATATATTATATAAAATTTTATATATAATTTACTTTTTGAAGGATTACCCTGTGACTTTCTTTTAATCTTCTGATTTCAAAAGTAATTGGAAACACATGTCTATGTTTAGGACCTAATGAAGTTGTGATAAATTTTTGTGTGTGAGAGAGAGAGAGAGCGCATGTACATACAAGAGTGAGAGTGAGCGTGCACACACACACAAGAGCATGACTAACCAGTTTTGATGATATATCGCTTGCCCTATCACCTTCAGATATAATGTGCAAATTGAGAAATTTAAAAAGGAAAAAAAAAAGTGCATGCATTTGTTGCCCTTACAGAATAAACCTGGCTAGAAAACAAACAGTTCTGTTTTCTTGGCAAATGGTAAATGAAAATCAGGAAGTCTTTCACAATCATGGAGTCATATTGGTGATAGAATCAGGCAAGCAGTTGGGCACCAAAATCCTCAAACCCTGAGCTGCTACAACAAAGAAAAACAGGATGATGGCCCACATGGACCTCATCCTGAGTAGAAGAGATTTCAAGTAGTTAACACATTCATGTAGCAGCAGCCACTTGTGATACTAGCAGTTAATGGTATCCTCATTTGAGTAGGAGATCCTGCTACATGGTGGTTTAAAATTTGAATTTCAGGTGAGAAGAAAAAAAAAACAGTTTTCAGGGCTGACTTCATTCTGTTTATTAAACTTGTAAATAGCAGTTACCCATAATTGGCTTATCAAATAAATGTATAAACGTGTACTTACATAAATGCACCTGTGTGCCAAAACAGAGATTGCTTCCTTTCAGCATCTAGTTCTCATGAAAAGATGCAAACACGCTGGAATATTATTACATATAATTTTAAGGAAGAAAAACATAAAGCTATTTGCTTTCTTTCTCTCTCAAAAAAAAATGTGCTCTATCTTTTATACGCTAATGAATGATGAAAGTATTAACATTTTCTAAGAAAATCTTAATATTGAAATTTTCACAGGTTTTGTTTTCAATTAAAATGTTAGCTGGTGATTATCCAACTTTAGTGTCTTATTTTATTTCTTGTTAATGTACCTTTGCCATCTTAGACAGAGGGCTATGGATGAGTCAAGCCTTTGTATTTGTATAAGGGGAGGAAGCTCAATTGATTAAAGCACTCATCTAATAAGGTGAAGTTCATATGTCTGATTTTTGTATATGCCACACCTTTACAATGTTTTTTGACTGTAGGCTTTTACCTTCTCTTCTATTCCTAAACAGCTCTTCTGAAAATGTGTGCCATTAGATATAAGGGGACCTAGAAAAGGTAACATGTTGTTCTAGAGAAAATCCATTAATATGAAAGCATGATTCAGTGCCCTATTGAGAGTAAAGAGATACATTCATCTTTGCATATGAACACTCATCCTTTGTGTCAGAAGATAATACTGCTTTATCTATGCTCTGATATTACTTAAAAGACCAATACTGTTCATGCTAGGAAAAAAGGGGAAAATGAATTACAGTGAGTTGTTAAAATGACTCTTCTATCTTCTCACTTGGACATGATAATGAAAAGGTATCTTTCAAATCATATATCTAATTCTTGTTATTTCCTAGACTAGAAAATGTTTGGTTAGGCATACATCATTGATTAGTAGGATGGCTTTATTGAGCTAAAAAGTAATGCAATTTATTAAGTTCATAATAAACTATCAGAAAGGAGCCCAAATTACACATGGGAAAATTAGTCCCAATCATGGGTGCATCTTGAAATCTTCAAATTCTATCTGATTTCTGAACAGATGCTCTGATTCAATGTGAAACTAATCATATTGATATGATCATCTCTTTAGACCAATAAATGTACAGATTGCAACCATATAACTAGTTGAGCTATCCAAAGGCATTGACGTGATCACAAAGGAAATAATACAGATATTTTAAACACTATGAATTTATCCTTCCCAAGCTAGTTCAATAAGCAATTTTTTTCCATCAGCCAATAACTCTATGGTGGAGTGGCTTTGGATAAATAGGCAGCATAAACAAGGGTTTTTCTAGACTTTTTACACTCCAGTCAGAGGCCAGCAGTTATAATTCCAGTTTCCAACAGAAGGAAGATAATTAAGTATAGTGGAATGTCAGTGCAAGATCTATAATGTCTCTACCTCTTGCACTTGCACTATGGTTCCAGAAGATTTTGACATCTCTATACAAACAGTTTTTACTCTCTTTGGATTTGATTTTAATTACAAACCTGAGTCTGTCAAAACAGAAATGGCTTATAATGGTTTGACCATGCTGAATCATTTACATTGTCTAATTCATCCTCATGTAACATGACCAGCTTGCTTTGCAAAACAGATCAAAATTTAATTTCTTTAAATTGTCTTTCTATATTGACTTTGGTGTGCTCTTGGTTAAGCAGCAATCTTTTCTGAGAAATGGTTTATTGTTGCAACATTTTAAGCAAATCAATTACCTTCCTGTAATGCAATAATATTACAATATGCAGGCAACCATAGCTTCCATTGTACATGACACAGTCGATTTTATGAAGCTGTAAACATTCATATCAATGCTATTTAGTCTGTAGTAATACAATTTGAAAAGGAGATATTGGCCAAGTTATGTTAATATGTTATATGGGAAAAGCTCAATATGTCAGGAACACCTTGAAAAAGAGACATACAGGGTTCAGGTTTAGAGGTTAACCCTAAAGAGTCAGTACTATGTGGGAAAATATTGAGGTGAACATGAAACAAATGTTGTGTCTTTCTCCACACTAGGAAATGACTAGTTCAGGAAGTGGATTTGCCACCCCCTCCTCAATCTGTGTTAAAATTAGTGGAGTAGTAACTCTCCAGGTATAACTAAGTTCTATAGCTACATCTATGTAATAAAGCTATATTCACCATTTTCTCACCCACGTCTCTTCAAATTTTTTCTGACATGTCTTGGTAGAAATTCTTAATTAACTAAATTTGTCACTTTAGAAATAAATCGGATTATGATGTTTCTTTCCTTAAAACCTACCAAGTGGCCTCCCATGGTATCTAGAGCAGAATGTGAACCTCTTGACATTACTGTAAGACCTCACATGGCCCTCCAGTCAGTCTCCTTGCTTCTCCTGAGTTTTTCTCTTGTTCTTCTTTCCTTTATCCCCTGTGCTCTGGCAGGCTTTCTTTAGTTCCCAAACATATCATATTAATTCCTGTGTTCTGCACTTTGTATTTAATGTTTTATAGCTAGGAATGTTCTTTATTACAGCAACTTCGCATTCATCGTTTGAGCATCAATTCAAATGATACTTCCTGAGAGAGATCATCTCTTGATCACCCTAATATTTGTCCCTCCCTAGTGCTTAAACTCCTCTATATGGGTATTCTCTTTAATTTTCTTTATGGCACTTTATACCATCTGATATTTTTGCTTATCTATATCTGATGAGGGTAGAGACATTGACTTGTTCACTTCTGTATCCTTAACACCTATAGGAGTGCACATGGGGCATATTCAACGACCATTTATTGTTGGAGAAGTGAATGGAGAACAAATACACGTTCCAAGTAAGCATTTGAGGAGATCATTACCCAGGGGTCAGAGATAGAATTAGTTGGCAGATGGTAAGAACAATTGTCCTCTGTTCTGACACCTTTCTGCAATAAATCCTATAACTATTAATCAATCAACCTTATTTAGGAAATAGTCATAGGCATTAGCTATATTTGAAGCCATTACTGCATCACTTATATAATGATGCTTTCTGTTAGAAAATCAATATTCCTGGACTATGATTACAAAGACCTTGGTTTCCTTTTATATAATCACAATTCTAAATAATCAGATTGCTATTATTAGAATGACAATACTTATGAGATTTCATCTTAAAAGTTCACAATAACTCCCTTTTATTCACTAGTGGTTTAAATGGTGTTCAGGCAATATATCACTATTTTTTCACAGTAAATTGCATGAGATCTTACGCAGTAGCTTTGAAATTACTGCTTGTCGTCACCACTATATACAACCACATAAACAGTATGTGGTTTGTACAGTAGATCATTTTTCTTGTTTATATTCAGCAAGCTCTCAGTGCTACACACTAACACCAGCTGTTAAAAAAATGACAGTAGTATTTTATCTCTTACTACCAAGATCCTTTATGTAGAAAAGTTTTTTTCTAAACAGTATATGTTGCTGAATAATGATAAAGGTTGATATGATAAATAGTGGTATATTTTTCAGAATTCATTTGCAATGTAAATGGAGTGCAAATAGAAAAATTATAAAAAAAGTGAAGTATAGTGAAAGTCAGATTCCTATACCTAAATCCAAGTCAGTTTTATTATCCAGGAATATCTGAAGGATGAAATAAAGATCTTCTCTCAGAGGTTGTTCAAGGTGAATCCTAAAAGGCAATACATGTAGGTGTTAAACATAAGAATCTAAAACATGTAAGTTTCAATATCCCCAAATCTCTATTGTGGACTCTTTCACTCTTTTCTCCCTTGCTTTCTGCTGTTCTTTTTAATTTCTTTTTTCCTTTCTCCTTGAGAAAACAAATACCTCAAGGAAAAGAGCCATATTTTTCGTATAAAATATATAACAAGTTCTGAAAAGATGCATGCTAGCTATCTAAAAATGGAGTAACTTTCTCAAAACCATTGTCTCCATTTAGAAAGTACAAATATACTTGATTAGTATATAAGCAGAGTTGGGAAGTTTCTTTAAGTCTTTGGATCTCTCCTCTACTTAGGTATGACATCACAGTATTTAAAAGATACATAACCAGTTGACACAAGGCCAGGCCACAAGACAAGCCTTAAGGTCAATGTCATCAAACATATTTCAGGGAAAAAAAATCTGACAATTCCACAGGCAGACTGAGGGCTGTCCAGATAATTTAAAACATTCTCCTATGTCAGGATCTAAAATACTTAGTTCTTTAGACAAACACCTGGGGCTAAGAATTATGCACGCTAAAAAAATGAAATGCATTTAAATTATTATTTGTTAGCAAATAGATATTTATATGTGGTTGTGAATAGAAGGGAAATAGTACTTGAATTCAGAAAATTACTATAAACCTTGCCTTATAGGTACTTACTTGTGTTTTTCTGACAACAACTAGAATCTGTGTGACAATTCCTTGGTAGAAGGAGGCTCTCTAGAAAAACTTTGGCTCTCTTATGTCTCTATTAATTTTACATTCAAAAATATACTCTGCTACTTCTATTGTGAAATTCCCATTGATCTTCTCTAAATAGTGGTATTTTAAGTAAAAATAAATAAGTCCATAATTATGGCAAATAAATGAAGACTTATTACTTTTTCACCCCAACAGTTACTAGAAATGGAGGAATTTTATGGAAAATGCCTGTATTCATATGGATGAGAGGAGGGGCTGGAAACAATTTGTTTTTCTGTACCTTGTGTCTTTACATGGAAGAAACTACAAGCAGAAGCTAAAGTAAATAACAAATCTGCTTTATTATATCCCTTGGAAGACTAATAGAAAATAAACACTTTAGTGTTTAAACAAAGAATACATCCATCTTCATAAATAGTAGAGGGATTATCAGTCTTGGGCTGGAAAGAAACAATAAGGTTCTGCCTAAAGACAAAATAAAACCAAAAAACCCTTCCATGCTTAGAGTCTTCTCAATGCCCAGATATAATCAATTATTGAGTGGTCATTTAAAATTTATTCATAGGATTCCATCTGTAGTTAACCGTCAGTCTTGATATTGCAGGATCCAAAAAGTTGAGTTCACAAATTTCTCCTTGACTCCAATTTCTAAAACCTTATAGTAATTGTACAAATGCACACACAAATACAATTCAGATTTCTCTTAAGTTGTTCAAATTATCTGATTTAAAAAAAAATAATTGGAGTGTAGTTGACATACACTGTTACATTAGTTTCAATTACAATTTGTTGCTTTAGTGACTTGACATTTATGTACATTACAAAACGGTCATCCCAATAAGTACAGTCTTAAATCCTATTTCTTTTTTATGTATTTAAAAGAAAGGAGGCAATGTAGATAATAGTGACCATGGAAAAGCAATACTGCTCTGAACAGTTCAAGCAAAGAATTCAATGTAGTGATGATTTATTCTTCCAATAACCATTCACCAAACACTGATACTGTCCCAGGCACTTAAAAAAAAAATACTCCTAGTGAGTTTATGCTGGTAATAAGGCCTGCATTACAATTAAATCACCATGTAGGAAAGCAAGTAGACGGCAGTATGAGCAATATGTTAATAAGCACTTGATTTCTCTAATTATGACAAACTTTAGATTCCATTCACTCTAGAGGAAAAATGAGGTGGAAAAAGTGGGTATAGGAAAATAGTTTAATTGCTTTCTTTTCAAGGTAGGATTAAGAAGCAGAGTAGAAAATGGACAAACAGGGGAATAGAGAAAAGCAAGTCAATGCTTGAATATAAGAAAAGAAATTAATTAAGAAGAAAAATAAATTGGTAGGAAAACAGGTTGTAGTAAAAATTGTGGAAGGCTTCAGAAGACATGAGAAGGAATGATAAAAGTAAAGGAATAAAGACAACCAGTTTAGAAGAGACATGAGCCCCACCAGACTCTGCAAAGAGAGGCTGGGGATGTCAGGATGAAACATAATCAAAGCAAGAATGAGGAGTTCAGAACTTGTCAGAGTGACAAAGGGCTTTGCAGATCTTAATAAAGATAGTGCAGGACACTGCTGGATAAGAGGTAAAAGCCTCAGGAAGTTCTGGAGAACCCAAGTGGAAATTAGTTGCTCTCTAGTGTTCTTCTCACAATGAAGTAATTAATATTGTGTGGTGCTTTGCTGATAATCAGTATTTATTGGATCAAGCATTTGAAAACTGCACAGTAGATTAAATGGACTTGTGGGACTTTGCCTTTATACTGTGAGACCTGGAGACAGGAATGTTATTGCCTAATTATTTGTGTCTTTACTTTTAAGTGGATTCTGACCATAACTTGCCACTCAAAACTTTTCATATGCAGTTAAAGAGAAAACATTGACTGAATATAGTTTTGCTCAAATCATTCTTGTTTTTACTTTGGAAATATCTAACTATTATCATCTTTATAAATAGCCTTTCTTTAATCTAAAGAGACAGTATGCATATCAGTTAAAAACAGCTTGAGAGCCAAACTGCTTGGTTTGGAAGACTCTGACACTTGCAAACCGTGGCTTTGGAATAGACACTCAAACTCTGTGTATCTCACTAAATCTATAGAAACGTGAATGATAACGTTACCTTGTTGGGTTGTATGAAGATTAAATGACTTCGTATAAGAGTCACCAGCTTTAGCAAAGAAGCAGAATAAAGTAAGACCTAGTTAAACTGGAATTTCAAGTAAACAACACTATTGTGTATAAGGAATACTCATACTTAGTATGGAATGTAGTTTACTAAAAAGCTATTTGTTTATCTGAAATTAAAATTGAACTGAGTTTTCTATTTCCTTTGCTAAAGAAATATTTGTTTGATCTTTTATTTATTTCATATATTTTATCTGGTATCTCTGCTTAATATATGTGAAGTTCTTTCAAAAACAGTCTTACTACTTAGCACTATATAGGTATTTTTTTTCCAATAATCATGTGGCATGTCAGTTCATAGGGCATATAAGTTCCTTTTCATTTAAATGCTGTATCCAGAATCAATCCAATATAATTCTTATATGTATTTGCTCTGAGGAGGGCTATGAGGGACCAGGAAATACTCGAACATTTTATATGTTAACAATAAACTGTTATAAGTAAATAAGTAATAAGCAGTAATAAATGAAAATAAAATGTTAATAATAAACTGTTTCCAACTTTCCAGAGTTTCTTGCAAAAATAATGTTACAAGAAGAGAAACTTCAGCATTAAAAAGACCATTAGTTGTTGTATCCCATTGATGACAATGATAATGAGAATGAGAAATCTACTGTTAAAAATCTTCTACACAATTTATTGTGCATTTATAGAAATAAAGGAAAATTATTTGAGGGGCACCTGGATGTCTCAGTGGGTTAAGCATCTGACTTAGGCTCAGGTCATGATCCCAGGGTCCTGGGATAGAGCCCTGCACTGCAGGCTCCCTAATCAGTGAGGAGTCTGCTTCTCCCTTTGCCCCGCTCCACACTTGTGCACACACTGTCTCTCTCAAAGAAATAATATCTTTTAAAGATATATTAAAATAGAAAAAAGAAAAATATCTGAGGTAGAAAAGACCTAAACAGTGATGTATTCCAATGGTCTACCCAGGTATAATTTCTAGGTATTTCTAACCCAAAGTCAATTGTCCATTAGATAAAAGTAAGAATAACTAAAGTTTCCTTTTCTTTTCTTTCAGATCATCTTTTGTCTCCTGCCTTTGCTTTTATTATTGAAACTCTGATGTTTTCTTGCCTCATTTGAATATCACCCCAAACCCACTAATATGCCAGAGATTAACTGTTTCTGGGTCAGTGTTGTTAGCTCAGGAATTGTAATTTTGTGAAGGACTCTTAAGTGTGGAAAATATTCCATAGCCAAAGAAAGGAATTAGTTCATATTGATGTTTTGAACAAGTAGATATTTTAGGTTCAGATCACCTTTCTGTATACTTTTATATCACTTGGGATACATTCAAAAGTGCGATGTAAAAACGTAGCTCATTACTAGATTCATCCTTCAAAAAGTGAAATAATAATATGCATCAAATAGCACTGCTTTTTTTCTTTTTTTGCACTTTTTTTCTCATTTAAAATTATTTCAAATAATATTTCATTTTGGTTTTTAGACATACTACCTGTCTTTTTTTTCTAGGGAGAGCCAATGTAGATGGAGAAATTATAGCATAGAAAAGTAGCTTGGTGGTGACTTAACCCAGATGGAAGCAAAACTTAAAATGAGTTCTAATGAACCCTTATTTATTGTCAATAAGATTCTCACTATGGATACACTCCATTACAATGGACAGAAGGAGGAATAGGTTATTAGTAGGAAAATCAGCTGCTTAAATTAAAAAAAAAAGTGCAGCATAGCATGTTCATAGGCACTGAGAATAAAAATATATAATATATATCTCCATATGGCTTCCACAGACTGAATTCAATGGAATATAATAAATATATATTGAACACCTACTGTGTACAAGCTTTGAGCTAGATTAGGGAATATAGGAAATATAGGCCTCACCTTTGATGACTGTAAAATAGAGCAAAGGAAAGAGAAGCTCAAGAAAACCTATATTATAAGATAATTCAAGTGCCCTAAAATTGTGCTTTGGGGAGTCAGAGATCACATTTAAAATACTTGACACTGCAATGAAAAATTTATACTGAAAAATAATTGATACTTAATCTCTTTTACCAGACAAATGATCTTATTGCAGGTTTCACTGGAGACAATTAGAAGTGGCAATCATTGGTTTAGTTTTGAGCCTGTGCAGTGACAGCACACAGTGGGTGTTCAATTAGCATGTGCTAAATTTCAAAACGAATCCATGAATCATAAGATGGTAATGGACCTCACTCAGCTATTATGGTAGCAGAGAGAACATGTAATTCATTTTTGCCTGACACTAACAAAGTGTCCTTTTGCTTTCCTGAGCAGCCACTAAAATGTATGAAACTGCTCTAGATGATTATTTAGAGTTTTCTCAAACTGTTCTTTTCTATTTTTAAGTATGCAGTAATTTTTACGAAAAAAGGAAAGATACTTTTTTTTGGTAATTGACACCTTTTTGGTTTTTATATTTTTATTTGTTTTGTCTGAAGGCCAAAACAGCACATATGGCCATATGTATTATTAGTAGTAGTAGTAGTAGTAGTAGTAGTAGTAGTATTGTATTAATTTCTCATCGGTGTTGGGCCTGATACAGAAATAGTCATTTGTGTTAACTCATTGGCTTATTACAATTTTTGGTAATTACTCTCATCATGTAGACTTACAGTAAGGAAATTGAGGTTTAGAGAGGTAACGTGAATAGAAAATAAGAATTTGAAGGTGGTCTCAGGCTGGCCAGCTCTTAACAGAAAACCCAAGTGCTTAACCACTTTGCATTGCCATTAAAAAAAAAAAAAACTAACATTCAATTGAAAATATTTATATGTTCTGAATCTCTATACCATTATAAAATGTGCTCATCTCATTGGGAATTATACTGGATATCCTTATCATTTCTCTCTCATGCCCCAAGCACTTTTAAACTCTAAGAACATTTATGACACTTCCATCATCATGTTTTTAAATATCTATTTTAGCTTTGATTTCTACCCTGACCCTATTGAGGAAAAAGTTGATTGTGTAGTAAGAAAAGAAGACCAGCTGGTAGTCAGGCAAGATGGCTGAGTGCTCGTGACAGAGAGCATTTGTTCTTTAGGGTGGAGAAGATTGCTGAAGCCTGGAACAAATCCTGATTCCCGGAAGATTTGACTGTCATTTGGATCTCTGCACATGTCATTAGCTCAGTGGTTGTAGGAGATTCTCTGGCCAGATGGAAACAGATGTCAGTGACTCAAGTGGTTGCTCATAGATAAGGGAAAATACTTTCAGACTGCAAAACCCAGTTTGCAGAAGGCAAAAGACCTTGCCAAACATGGACCTTTTTTTTTTTTTTTTTTTTGAGCAATTTTTCATTGGTTCAGTACTGTCTGTTGGCTTTACCTTATATTAGCCTTCCACACATGGCCTCATACTGACATATTTTACGTTTCCAATATTTGAACCCTTGACTTCTCCTATTGATTCGATTCACCTTTCAAAGATTTCCTCAGGTCTGGCTCTTTCTTAGTTCACAATTGCTTTTCTGAATGTCAGCAGTTTCTCTGACTTATGAGGCAAGTAAAATATTTCCAGCCCAAGATAAAGATAAGGTCTGGTTTTGAAGATGCACCTTTGTGAATGAATTATTCCACTTTACTTTTTTAAAGGTCCAGGAGAACCTGATGTGTTAGCAACATTCCCCTTCTTCTGTCATGTTCTGGTTCTCCTTTCATCTGCTACTTAAAGCAGATTTCCTTTGTGGATCTCTCCCAAACTTTCAAATTTAGAGGACCTTTACTTAACAGACTGGAAATATCTATGGAGAAGAGGAATCTATTCTCACCTTACATTCTGGATACAAGTGAATTAAAACATTTTTGAGACCATCACCTGAGGGGATTGGCATCCTCTGCTGGTCTTGTGAAGTCACAGATAGCTGTGCCCCATCCCTGGAGTTTGTAGTGTCGCTAGATCTGAAGTGGGACCTGAAATTTTGCATTTCTAACAAATTCCTAGGAGATACTGCTGTTGCTGCTTCATGTACCATACTTGCAGAAATTCTGATTTAGAGTAGTATATGTAGTAGTCTAATTTTCCTAATTGATCAGATGACAGAAACCCTACTGAAACTGGCCAAAGCAAGAAAAAGAATCTAATGGATCGTGTAAATGATATTTTAAGATTTATGGCTTAAAAGGCATATCTCAATCTAGAACCTCAGAATATGTTGTTAGTAGTTACCTTTTTTAAATATCTTGGTTTTCCTCGGGGCTTGATTCTTTCTGAGGCTGGTTCTGTTCAGAGGGAAAATCTGGTCACCCACAGTTCCGGGTTCACATTCTAATAGTTTTATTGTTATTTATTTTTTTGTTCACCTCACACAGAAAAGAACGAATTCTTATATTGAGGCTGGAAGAATAATGATTATACAGACTCTTTTGATATGGCTGCAGGGCCGAAGGAAAACCAGGGAATATTGTTAGAATACGGAATTGATATTGTGGTCGTGGGCAGGCAAAAATCACAACTATTCACTCTATCTTAGAGATGCAAACTGTTTGTGGGGCACCTAGGTGGCTCAGTTGGTTAAAAGACTGACTCTTGATTTTGGCTTAGGTCATGATCTCAGGGTCCTGGGATTGAGCCTAAGTCAGGTTCAGTGCCCAGTGGGGAGTCTCCTTGAGGATTCTCTCCCTTCTTCTGGCCCTCTGCCGCTCCCTCCTACTCGTGTACATGTACTCCTGTGTGCTCTTCTCTCTCTCTCTCTTTAGAATAAATCAATACATCTTTTTTAAAAATTAAAAAAAAATGCAAACTATTTGAAGGGGAGAACATACAATTTAGTGCCTATAAAACCCAGCATGATGCCAAACACATACATATAATAATCTAGTACACGCTTGTTAGAAATGTATTCTGACTAGTAAAATGATGTAAAATGCATTAGAATTATAACCATAATTAAAATCATTGTCCTTTGACCTAGATATAAGATCTGTCCTTAACAAAAATCAGACTTGAAAAACAAACTAAAATGAAATATCTAACAAATGAAGCTATTAATGATTTCTTTATTTAATTTATATTTCTAAATGTTAAATTTCTGATTTCAATTTAATACCTGACTTGATGCATAATAACAAGTAGAAAGACAATAGAAAAGGGGGGGATGGCTATATTACATATGTGTACAAAACTATATGTGTATATAATACAATATATGTATATATTATAACAGATGTCTCAATCTGAAAACAAATACGGAATCATGAGTTGTCATATCCATATTCTGCATTTAGTCATTGGCAACGTAAGTAAGAAAGCACTTCCAGACAAGAGTGAAAATTTCACCAGTCTTTTTGCACTGTGAACTCCTGGTCTCTGGTAATTTAGAAAGAGAGAAAGAAAGGAGGGAAAAGGAAAGGAGAAAAAGAAGGAAGGAAGAAAGAACTGTGTATTTAATTTATGTATTTACAAAAAAAAAATAATCTATGTATTTACAAATACAGATACAAACAATGAAGGGTCTGTGACTGTTGCTCTTGTTGTTAGGTTGAGATTTCTGAAAATCTGGTACTAAAAATCCATATGCCAATGGAGCAGAGGGTAAATATAAAGAGGGGATATATAAAGCTTCAGGCTCAAGAACATGAAACTACCATCCCTTGGAGTAACATTGCCATAGCACTTCCACCCTGACTCATTCTGAGCAGAGGCATTGTTTAATTTTTATTTATTTTCAACTACTTATTTTTACTTTAAGTTCAGTCATGTACTTTGAACAAGATTTGCACCAGGTGGGGAAAGAGATGCAGAGCAGGAGTCACGCACTGAAGTATGAGCACGTTAACTACCCTCCTTCTTTAGCTGAGGGGAAGTGGAGAAGAAGAGAGAAAAGCTGCCATCACCAAGGGAATCAGATAAAGGGACGGGAGGAAAGCCTGCCAACAGCACACTGACCTGCTTTTTTTCCTGTAAAAGCATCCAGGCGACAATAGCAAAAAGCAAGGGGGAGAAAAAAAGAAAGAAAAAAGGAAGAGAATCTCAAAAAGCACTCTTTAAGTTCGTGTTATTGTAAGGAGTGGTAGATAGTTTGAGTCTGCTTTCCTGGTGTCGGTTTATGATCTTTATCATCAAGAAGAGCAGGAATCTTTTGAAAATACAAAGCAGAGGTAAATTTATCCTTTTACGTCCTCTCCCCTTCCAGTTTACTGTTGCCATTATAACAGAGCCAGTTGGTCAGAGATCAGGAAAGAAATAATCTTGAGGTCAATTCTGGAACCAAACCCAAGATTTGAGTTTTCTTAAATAAAAGTGGCCCGAGAAACACAACATAGAGTGGAAAGAGATTTAAAAAGACAGAGATGATTTTAAAAACCATCCCCTTTTCCTATGTTGCAATTCCTCTCTTTTAAATATCGTTAGTTTAAGACCTTGAGTTTTACAAGGAAAGAGTGATTCTGCTTATTTTTGATGAAGTTGTGCCGACTGACCCTCCCTGATTCGCCATGGAGCAGCCTTTCACAATTAAGCGCCTTGCAGTATTTCCCTTTCTTTGAAATCACTGGTGTTGTCCTTTATCAGAATCTATTTGCCTTATTCTTATTTAGCAATTACTATGTTGCTAAAGTCTCAGAATCTTCCAGACTGAAAAAGCCATGAATGAGTTTATTGTCCAAATCCAAATGTACCCTGTTTCTTTATTCTCCTTCTACACTGGCCTCATTGTTGCAGCCCAAAATGGCAGCTGTATGGGACAAGCAGCAAGAAAAAATGTGACAGCCTCTTTCTGAAAATCAAATGAAAAATACCTTCTGTTTTAGGTTAAGATGAATATTGCATACATATATTTTATTTCTTTTCCTTTTGTCTGGCTTTCATACCAGAGGAAATTTAAGGCTCTTCTCTTATCCCTAAAGGAGTTTTTTGTTTTTGTTTGTTTGTTCGTTTTTGTCAACAAGTCATTTGATGTGGAAATGCCAAGCACTAAGCAGCCTCCATGTCCTATTGCTGATCCTATTTCTTGGTTTAGGATACCAGAGTAGATGATGATACTAGCAAGAAAGAATATTTGCAAAGTAGGGAATTACTTCTTTTCTACTCAATCTGAGTTTCCATTATTCCTACATCCAACAACACTGTATATGGATATACATGTGTCCGCACAACATACACAGACATTTCCAGTGACTTAAGTTTGCCACTGGCTTTCAATTTTTCCCAGGTATTTTAAATTCAGGTTTTAGTAGATGTCTCTTAATTCTCACAACTCAATAAAGAAAAGTGAATTATGATTGAATCTTCCCATATGGAAGAACTGCCTGTCATAACTAAAATGCTGTCCTGACACTGGGCATATGTCACTGTGAATTCAGCAATCAATGACTGTTATTTGTTTTTTGAAAATGCTTTAGGTTTTAAGTTCAATAAATACTGTATCGTATCATTGACTGAAGCCTCACAAATGGTTGAACATTTCCACTTGTTTTCAATCATGGCCATTATATTTGACAATGAGGAGCTATGGATTCGAGTACATCCTGATTGATAGTTACTGATTTTAAATGAATACCAATCACTTAAGTTTATTTGGCTGCTTGGCTTATTTAAGCTTTTTGAATAAATCCTTTTAGTTGATGTAAAAGAAATAGTCTTGATAGCACTGCTCTTATTATTATTTTTTAAGTTTTCTCTCACTGCAGACAATTTTTTTTAAATAGCAAACTTATGAAAAACCCATCACTCCATGGGTAGTTAGAGGGGGCTTGGTTCCCTCACATTTTTATCTTATTTGCAATGGAAAGTTCTGTCTTACTTGCAGCCTACTGTGAGGAAGAATCACTGACACTTTGATTCAGTGTTTAATCATTGATAGTGTTTGTCTCTTTCTATCCCCAAACATTATTTTACTGCCATGTTGAAAATGATAACTCTGAAAACATTATAAAATTATGGAACAATGAAACAAAAAAATAATTTAAAAACAAAACAAACCAAAATCAAACTTTTAGCTTTTATCTATAAGTATCTGCAGTGATATGGTGTTGTTTGGGAGAAACTGTCAAAGTGAATTATTTTTATGTGAAATTTAATTTAAGTAACTACTTTGATCCCCCCAACACTCTAACCACACCTCAAGGTTTTGATAGGAATCTCTTAACTTCCAGGTAATAAACATCAATACAAGCACCCCCGCCACCCCCCCCAACCCATGCCCTGGGGCTTTGTCTGAGGACAGGCTCCTTCCTTGGTTTTACGGCTCTTTACATCCCTCTTTGCCTAAGTCATTCCTATACTTTTTTTAGAGTCAAACCTGTCTGGAATTTACACTTTTTTTTTAGGTCATCTTGCTCAATCTGGAACTATACATTCACTCATCTGATTAATCATGCTTTTGCTTGCCTTCCTTCCTTCCTTTCTCTTTTCTTACCTCATTTGAACAATGGCACATAGTAGGAGATTAGTAAAGATTTGTTGAATGAATACATAACTCATCAAAACAGAATTTTGCTGAGTACCGCAGTTTGTTCGAAATGAAGGGGGTTTATGATTACTTTCTTTTTAATTTACAAAAGCATTCCCATATCCTTTAAATACTATTTCTTTTATTATGATATTCCACATCACATCTTAGGAAGTAAAATCTTCTGAATACAAATGAAATATCTTTGGTTAAACCTGGTAGTTCTGGGATCATCATACCATACATTTGCTCCCTTCTAAAGAGATATACATCGTAGAAGATGGCTTGAAATTTGCTTTTAAACAAATATACTGGCATGATGTGAATGGTCTGGACGTTGCTTTTAAACAAATACACTCCTATGCTATTGTTTTCTTGCATTCAATTTACATTGAAGAATAATTTAAATTAACTGAGGCTTTCAGAAGATGGGGCTCCAGGAAATCAAAGTGTTTCCATAATCATAACTGGTACCGTATATAAGATACTTTGATGTTCTCTATACACAGTGATTTCAACAGATACGTACCTTGCTCTTTGAGAATTTAGTCAACACTTCTGAGATAAGGGACAGAGTAGCAGTAAAGCTGAGTAGTTCAATTGGGAACTTGCTTTGGGAGGGAAAAAGAAAAATTCGGATTGGAACCAAGAGATTTGAGATCAAAACCTAAAAATCTTTTCTCCACACTATTCTGAGTGAGTATGTGTGTAGGTGTGTGAGAAATTCTCTTCCTTCTGTTGTAAACAGTCATTGGTAGTGTAAGAAGAGAGCAACTTTTAATGCCATGATTCATTTGCTGCCTTTACAATTATAATAAACTGGTCCTTTATATAAATACAATGTGAAAGAGTAGACATTTTTATGCTACAGACATACAAATGTTGGAGAGAATAGAGACTTTGACCTATTCTGAAGAAAAAAATCAAAATCGTTCACTAGTTTTACTTTGCTGTGGTTGAATTTTTAAGATTTGAGGAAAATCAATTGTATTTGATCAAGCTCATTTTTCCTTTTTGATTAGAATAAATATACTTATTTAACAAAAGGTATTAAGGAAAAATCATAGCTGGGATCTATGGAATTTAGATCTAAGCCAAAGGACTTGTATGATATAACCCTGTGATTAGTATTTATGACATCAGTAATGATTTAGTCAAATAATGAGAATAGAAATTCGTCACGCATATATTTAAACAGGAAATCTGAGCATAATTAGTCTTTCATATTTTATCTTGCTATAGAGATTTAAAGACAGAAATGAACACCTTTGAAATTCTTCTGAACGTTACAGAAAAGGAGTGTAAAAAGCAGACATCCCTGAAGGCCATTGTAGCATTTGGAAATTTGTCACACCAAACCATAGAAACCTGACCAGAAATAGGTTCCTGAGAAGTTGATGTAGGTTGGCCTAAATTTTAGATGAAATTTCTCTAATGATAATTAAAGCATTTTATAACTTTAAACAAAATAGACTTGCATCTTGGTGTTTTCTGTTTTGTATTTTGGAAGCCTGAATTATCACAGGTAAAATAGGAGTCTTACTGTAAATTAAATGCAAGATTTTTCTTTGTTTTTACATTGTGATAGATATTAGCTCCCCAGTTCTAAGCATGAGAACATTCTTAAGTACAGTTCACTTGAGTGTTCATGTTAATGTGACTTCTCATTAACACCTTGTTAAGTTACCCATGATAAACTCTTTAAATTCTTCTTATGAATGTCATGATAATTATATATCACTTCATTTCCCCTTATACAATGGCCTTTAGAAGCTTAAGAAATAAATATGTTATCTTCATGAATAGTCTATTTAACATTTAAAACCACAGTAAAAATTCACTGTCAGAATTTTTTTTTTTAAGATTTTATTTATTTATTCATGAGAGACACAGAGAGAGAGGGGCAGAGACCTAGGCAGAGGCAGAGGAGCCCCATGGGGGACTCCATCCCAGGACACCTGAATCAGGCCCTGAGCCAAAGGCAGATGCTCAACCACTGAGCCACCCAGGCGTCCCTCATTGTCAGAATTTTGAAGCCAAATGCTTTCTAGAATAAGCATTCTGATAACAAATCTTGTCTGTGGTTCTTATTGGTTCTTAATAAATATCAAAATTTTAGTACTTTATATTTTTAATAAAAATAACAATAGCTGATATCCTACTGCCAATGGATTTTGGCAAACAGAAATGCAAGGTCACCTCCTACAGTATGGAAATGAATGCCTGTTTTTAGGGTGATACTTTAAGAATCTTCTTGATGGCCCTCTAATAAGTTCCAGCCTATACCTGGTAGGACTAAACTAAAAGATAGTTTTCTTAGTGAACTGAGGCCTTTCCCTGAGAGGCTTTGTTTAGAGTCTGAAATTTTTTTGTTTGTTTGTTTTTTAAAGCCCAGAAAAATGCTGGGTATTGCTTTCTCTCTCTCTCCTACCTAAAATAAATAAATAATCAACCAATCAATCAACCAATCAATCAAATAAAGGCCTTGGATTACTTCTGAGAATCACCATGCCTACTATCTTTAATTGTTTGCATACCTAAGTTATCTATCATACAGATATTAAAAAGACTCAGTGCTCGGTCTAAATGCCAAAGAGAAATACAATTGCTGAAAAATAGTAGAATATTATCCTGACTACATAATTCATTTAAAAGTCAGTGAAATTTATGTTGGTGAGAATGCAAACTGGTGCAGCCACTCTGCAAAACAATATGGAAGTCCCTCAAAAAGTTGAAAATAGAGGGCAGCCCTGGTGGCTTAGCAGTTTAGCACTGCCTTCAGCCCCGGGCGTGACCCTGGAGACCCAGGATTAAGTCCCATGTCAGGCTTCCTGAATGGAGCCTGCTTCTCCCACTGGCCCCCTCTGCCCCTCTCTGTCTCTGATAACTAAATTAAAAAAAAAAACAAATCTTTAAAAAAAGTTGAAAATAGAGCTACCCTCTGACCCAGCAATTGCACTACTAGGTGTATACCCTAAAGATACAAACATAGTGATCCAAAGGGGCACCTACTCACCAATATTTATAGCAGCAATGTTCACAATAGTCAAACTATGGAAAGATCCCTGATGTCCATCTATAGATGATAAAGAAGATGTGATACACACACACACACACACACACACACACACAGTGGGATACTACTTAGGAAGGATTAATACTTACCATTTACATCAATGTAGATGGAACCGGAGGTTATTATGCTGAGTGAGATAAGTCAATCAGAGAAAGACTATTACATGATCTCATACGTGGAATTTAAGAAACAAAATAGAGGCATAGGGAAAGGGAGGGAAAAATAAAACAAGATGAAATTGGAGAGGGAGACAGACCACAAGAGACTCTTATTCATAGGAAACAAGAGGGTCGCTGGAGGGGAGGGGTTGGGGAGGGGGGTAACTGGGTGATTAAAGAAGGCATGTGATGTAATGAGCACTGGATATTATAAGATTGGTGAATCCCTGAATACCTCTGAAACTAATAATACAGTGCATGTTAATTAATTGAATTTAAATGAAAAAATAAAAGTCAGTAAAAGTTATATCTTACTTTTAGTAACACAAAATGTATGTGACTTTAAACAAGTCAACCTTCATACTTTTGCTCATTTAGGAAGTTACTTAACCTTTTAGGTCCAACATACATTTATTTAGGAAAAAATAAAATTAAAGTAGTTTACAATTAAAGAATCAATTTCTAGAGAAGCCATGATGCTGGTTATTAAGTCATACTTTTAAAAATTCTGGGAAATTTCAATAGTCATAAGCAAACTCAAACTGCTAGAGTCCCACGTTTTCTCTTTTAAGTCAGCCTTCTAGGATTTTTAAAAAATTCTATAGTGAATCATAGACATGCAGTTATACTGTTGAATTGTTCTTTCAAAAGAAAACATTTATCAAAGATAACCTATGTACCAGATCCTATGCTAGTTGCTGAGGCTAAGGACCTAGGACAATAATAATGGGGATGAACACATTGTAGGACAGATATAGGAAAAGGTCATCCTGGAGGTGAATTATTTGCCAGTTTGGGGAAAGTCCTAGCTACTCTTGAATACAATGATTTATTAAGAAAATCTCGTATTTTTTAACTGCTCCCTATCCTAGAATACACCAACAAGTGTATGAGATTGAGGAAAGGGTTGGCTGTAAAAATTAATATTAAAATCAGTCATCTATTTTTTTACTCTTCTTGGCCAGTTGCCCATTTAAAGATTTTCGTTTCTTTTTTTCAACTGATGATGTACCCTGTGTAGGATACGTGCTGTAATCTTTAGCAAGGACCTATATACAGTTTTCTCAGTGTCAGTCTTCTCATGTGTAAAATCAGGTGCATTCGCTAAGGTGAAAGCTTGTCTGCTGTAACAAGAATATCCTGGATTACAGAGGTTGAAGTGGAAAATGTTTCCCTTTCACCTAAGAATTGAGGCAAACAGATGTGCTCAGCTCCATGAAGCTGTTCAGGAACATAGGCTAAAGGGAGGGCTCTTCCATGCTCAGCACCTGACTTCAACAGTGTCCCAGCCACTATCACTTTCTGACACTGAAAAGGAAATGGAGAGCAAGTCTGTGACAAATCCTTTTCAGAAGATGCCTAGGAAGTTACGTACATAACTTCTGCTTACACTTGTAGAAATTTAGTAGCATAACCACACTGTGCTGCAAGGGAAGCGGGAAACACAGATACTCATGTGGCCAGGGAAAGGGGGAGAACAAATGTGGGGAGATGTGTGGGGGCTCTCAGCACTCTTCTCTGCTGTTATAAAAATATTCACCTCCACTGAACTGTTGGAAAGAAGTAAGCTATTATATCTCAAGCATTTCAGGCAGTTCAGAATACATGGTGAAGGTTTAATAAATATAATCTGTTATTGTCACCAGCATTATTATTAAGGTACAGGTTCAGAGAGGGTGGCGCATAGGCTGACCAAACCTTGCACTCCACACGGAATAAACACATGTACTTTTCCAGAGTGAGAGAAAAGGAGGAGCAGAGAGGAATTATGCAGCATTGCAATTACTCTGTTTGTGATTGTTTTTCCTATGTATTCTGTTAATCGAAATGTTTGTACCTGTTGGTTGGAAATTCGCTAAGTAGCTGATTCCTTCATTTGTGAGTTGCTTTGGGGAAAATCATGTCTCATAAGAAAGTTTATTTGTAGGGTTCACTAGGAAAATAAACTGGAAGTTAAAAAATTATCCCTCCTTCCTTATAGAATCACACACTGAAACACAGAGTTAAAGTTATCTTTTGGCCAGAACCTCTTATTTTATTTCCTAAAATAATTCATTGGGACTCACCACAAATACTGGTAGGCCACAATGGAGGAACTGCAAGTAGTTTATGCAGTGAGCTGGCCCAACGAGACTGGAATAGCAGGCTAACTAAATACAAGCTATAACTTATTCTGGCAGTGGAAATTCATCATTTAAAATCTCCTGCAAACATAACATATTTTACAATAAACCAAAATTTAGAAATATATCTTCCGCATCCCCGAACCATCCTGATAGATATTTGAGTTTTCAGTTTTAAATTGGAGGAGCACTTTAGTGGAATTATCCTTAAAATATTGATGTGGGCAGCTGCTACTAATTTCAAACATAAATCTAAGAAAATATACTTTGCATTGTGATTAACTGAAAATCCTCCTCTAGTTAGGGTGCTGTCTGCAAGAAAGATGGATTATGCTAGATAAGCCAGGTGTTTGTGCTCATAAACTTGTGAAATTTCTGTTTTGATTGAAGCCAAAAGATTGTATCCCTAATGAGTCAGCCACAAAATACATATTAGAGAAATATAAATTATAATTAAGTCAGGGAAAAAAAGATGTTATATACTTTTATAACTGCTCCACATGTATTGGTTCTCTTCCCAACCCCTTGTGGGAAAGGTAGTTCTGTATGGTATACCCAAGAAAAGCTTCCACTTGGGCTCAGAAAACTTTATAGTCAAGTTCTAGCTAATCTGACCTTATTGCCTCGGAAAGACACATCATTCAACTCATCTGTTGATAGTCAGTGTGCACCAAACTCTGGCCTCTGAATTAAACAAAAAGGAGAATTCTAACAGGGTCTGTATGTATGTGTTTGTGTTTGGACAGTGGAGGTGTGGTGAAGGGGGAACGAATGGGTGGGGTAAGAGGAACACAAATAGATGTCTAATATAAAAATCTTGAAAGTATTAAGAAGAAACAAATCTGAGCGATGGGTGAAGGCTTTAACTGAGCAGGTGTCTTACATGCTGGCGATACTGTTGTAGATAGGTTGATCCGAGAAGGCCTCTGGGAGAAGGCAGCTTGAGCAGAGCCCGATAGTCATTGAGCTTCTGAATCTTTGGTACATCTGGGCTGAGAGACTGGAAGAAGGATCCCATGAATATGGAAAGGATTTTATTTAAGACTCATTTTCCTCATCCGTAAAAGGGAAAGCATAGCTGACCCTTCCAACACACATACTGATGAACAGGAACAAGCAAGTGATAGTGGTAAACACAAAATAATGTCTAACCCTAAGGTACTAAAAGATTGGAAAATGTTTGTTTTGCTGTGATTTCAACTGAAAGATAGGAATGTTCAAATGGCAATTCTTTCTTTGAAAAGAGACAACTTTGTGGAGAAGAAAAATGGTTCAGTAATAGGGATGCATGGAGTTATTGAAATTATATATATATATGTTTGTACATATCCTTAAATATGAATTCAGCATGTGTGTATGTATTTTGAAATTGATAACCTAAGATTGTATTTTTAATCGAATCATTTTCTAAGACAAATTTATTATCTTTTGCTATATGGCTGTGATTTTAGATTGATCTTAATAGAAATATATATAGAAGTATAAATATAAATCCTTTCTATTCATGATTTTTTTGGCTAAAAATATTACAGTTGCAGAGCCCTTTCCTTAACATTTTTGTATAAATCAGCATTAGCATCATTCATAATTAATTTTCCCATAGAAATAAATGTAAAGAATGGGCATACATTTTTGGAGTACATAATTCTACAACCATTACAGTGCACTTTTACTTTATTCTCGCTTACTATTTCTCAGCACTACTGCTTATGTTTCTCTTACTGCTTATGCTTTTGAATTAACTGCACAGTTTCTTGAATATTTTGATGGTGTTTTATCGCTCTAAACACCTCTTCCAAAGTTTGGTTTGGAAAAGCATATTTTAAGCTCCAACACCACCACTTAGGACTACCTGGATATTGTTTAGTTAAGAATTAAAAAAAAAGTAAATTACAATAACAGTGGATGCTAAAATAATTAAGTAGTCCTGAGCATCACACACAGAAGCCCCAGTGCAAGCAGAATAGATATTGTTTGCCCATTTCTGGCAAAATGGCAAGAGTTACTTATTTACTAGGCTAAGTAGCACAACTACAAAATGATCTCAGGACTTGACAGCCTTCCCATCCCCAGTTTTAAATGTCTGTGCTTTTCTTTTGCTTTAGGTGAGACTTTATTATTATATTTATCTTGACCTATTTTAAATGTGCCGTATCTCAAGTTTCCATAAAATGCAAGTAGGCTGTATTTCCTGCTTGAGGCAGTTCTCTTTTTCTCTTTTTGTACTGTCTCCTTCCCTGTCATGAATTTTTTTTTTCCTGAAAGCTCCCTAAATTAGAAACACAGACACCCAGAGTTACAAAGGCAGTTCATACCACTCCCTCTTTTCTGTGCAATAAATGCTCTCCACAGGCTTATCAAGTCCCAAGCCTGTGACTCGTCAATAAATATACTTTACGTGTCATTGACTCTGAATCGGAATCTCAAGGGGAAGTCAATTCCATTTTATGCTTTTCTAATTGTTAGAGAGGGCGCTTTATATCAGGACAAATTATCTTTCTATAACCTCCATTCAGTGTGATGGATACAATTGAAGGGAAGAAATGAACCAATCACTGTAATGGTTAGTAAGCTGTGTTTCCCCCTTCAAAATATACAAAACCTGCTTAAGGTCTAAAAAATAATGAATATGGTATTAATTTATCTCTTACTCTTTGAAAAGAAAATGTATTTTTTTTAATAATTACTGATGCTTTTCAAACAATGTTTAACTGTCTTTTACTGAAAAACAAAACAAAAACAAAAACAAACACCAAGCCATGTAGCAGGATATTTGTCTTTTTGTGTTTACTAGACCAAGAGGCAAACTTTCCAGAGTGTGAGGAGCCCAAAGTAAACCAGGAGTCTAAAGACCTGGCATGTGTCATTCATCGGCTGTGTGAGCTTCAATCAGATTAATTATTCTGAGCTTCAGTTTTCTCTTTGTATACTGGAGAGATAATGGAAGCCAACTTGTGATGAATGAATTAAACAAATTCTGGAAATGTTTCAAGCACACTGAATGGCACATGGGTATCCCAAAAACTGTTTTTTAAGCTACTACTAGAATTTCAAAATAATATAAACCAAATATATTTATATGAATCCCATATTGCTAATGCAAGTTAATGTATGCCATGATGAACTGACCCATGATTTTGGAATGCTAAATTTGTATTCCCTGATGAAAATTTGCTATCAGCTCTCCTGCATGACTGCGTAGGAACAAACCTCACACATTATTTTAATGGAAACAAATTTATATTGGATATCCCTTCCTTCCATAGATATGAATAATTTTGTGTTTGGATAAATTTGTAATTGGAAAATATCTGTATCATTTTTTAAAACTGTTCTCTGCAAACAAAGTCATTACATAGAATTTGTTGTAATTGTTTAGCATAAATTGATCTTTGGCTTTAATAATATAATCTTTACTTCACACTAAACAAATAACATTGACAACAAAACCTGAATGAGTCTTTTTTCTAATAACTGTACCATAGCAAACTATTTTTTCTGTAAATGCATATTTTGAAGTCTAAAGATTTAAAGTTCTATCTTATTTTCAAAATCCATTGTTCAATGTTTCAGGCAAGATGCTACAAAATTTCTGTATGAATAATAGACTATATTTTTCAAAAGTAACAACCTAATCTCAATAGCTATCACCTATCTGGTGAACACCCAGTGTCAGATGAGTTAAACATCTTCTGTAATAGTAACTTCTTATGCTAACATTTATTGAGCACCACCTATCTGCAGCCTGTCACTAGAATTTACAAAAGAAGAAAAGGAAGGAGGATTATGTTTCAAGCAATTTAGAATCTTCATTTAGGTGCTATACATTCCAAAGGCAATTAGGACTAGATGCTTAAGTTTTTAAAGCATATTATACTTACTAACTTATGATGTTTTTTTGCTAAGTGTACTGTTTAATAACATAAAAACGATACAATAATACTTAAATAGTTCAATGTATGTTTTGAGAAGGAAATAATTTCTTCTGTTGCATATAGCCAAAACTTGTGCCATGTATGGTGTACAACATATCTTCATTAATGCATACTGATACAAATTTCTTGAATGAGTACATGCAAAAACTGGCTAGATTGTAGCTTTGTAGACACAGCCTTTAAGCCACACCATTACCTCTTGCCATAATTTAACTGTGAAGTTATAAATAGCGCCAACGGGTATTTTCAACTGAAGATGAATAGCCATTAGAAATGTAAATACAGTAGAGTGTTACATTAGTGTGCATATAAGGTACTTTAATTGCATAGGTAATTAACACTTCCGTTGTTCTTCTCATTATCATTTTGTTCCAGTTGAAATGCTTGTTAGCAACCTACGCTGTTGAAGAACAGATAGCGTGTCATTACAACAGTTGACACAAGGCAGCCTTCAAGGATGTGACACTAATTAAATTAGAACTTCAAATTACAAATAGACTTCTTATAACTAATGATGAATGACCATCTTTACGAAACAACATTTACTTCTTTATTCAAGAGTCACAAGTCCTGCTTTTAATATGTTGTATTAAATCACAAAGAAATCCATTAACAAAGCTCTTATGTCTGTCTTTCCAAAGGGAGAGAATATTAACATTTTGAGGCTTTTCTGCAGACTAAGGGAATTTTCTTCTCTCTCTAATCACAATGACAAATGATTATGAATTTCTATCATCAGCATAACAAGGAATGTCACCCTTCTCAAGTGGCTAGGTTATGATACAGTCTTTAGCAGCCAGAGTAATATTCTAGAAGTCTGGAAATCAGTATTCTCTTCTAGCTAGAGACAGTGTTTGGTGTATAGAGAGTGCTCAATAAATAGTACCGATATACTATTATATACTTAGTTATCCTTGGAAAAATAGTTTTGTCAACCACAAGTACACTCTATCAACTGCAATTAAACAGAGACTAGGTACATAGGGAAGCTGATAGGATGTTCAGACAAGACTTCATGAGAGCACACCACTTTGATATAGTTAAAATGTTCAGATATTGCAGGTAAATTCCTTAGGAATTAACCCACCCAACAGTGTTGAAAGAGATAGGTCTACAAAACAGAATGTTAATAATTCTCAAAAAAGAAATACAGACTAGATTATAATATATATATATATATATATATATATATATTTAGCACATATACAGACTAGATTATATATATATATATACAGTTAGCACATATTTTCCATTTTAAAAGTTTACTTTAGAACCACTTGGGTGGCTCAGTCTGTTAAGCTTCTGACTCTTGATTTCAACTCAGGGCATGATACTGGGGTCGTGGGATCAAGCTCTCACTTGGAGCACTGCACTGAGTTCTGCTCATCAAGCTCTGCTCTTAGCTGGGAATCTACTCAAGATTCTCTCTCCCTCTCCTTTTGTCCCTCCCTCCATGCTCTCTCTCTCTCTCTGAAATAAATAAATGAATCTTAAAAAGGATAATAAAAAATTAAAAGCTTAAGTTATAATTAGAAAACTAAGATATAATTTTGCTTGGTAAGGACAGAATATTAATATTATGTACTGAATAGTTTTAATGGCTCTTGTTGTAAAATTAAGAAACTACTGTGATATTTTTCAGTCAGTAGAGTCCAGTTCATACCTTCACTGTGAACATTTGATAGGTATGGGGCCAGCTTTGAGCAGTCTGTATAATCTCTTTTTGCTACACTGTAACAAGTGAGTTTACCTAGTACTGCAGCAATGTTACTCACTGAGAAACAAAAGGCCTAACATAACATCAGGATAGGAAAAAAAAAAAAGTTCACCTAAACATACAAATATTTTTCTGTGAGTATATAAGCATGATTAAAAAGAGAAAGAGAAGTACTTAAATTGAACTGAAGAATATGTGATAGCCTTTGGAGTTTTATAGATTCTAAGAGGCATTGCTATACTGCATTAGTATATAACCACAGTAAGCTTATTTAAATTATTGTAGGGGACGGAAAGTGTAAGTAAGAGAGAAGTTTTGTTTTTTCTTCTTCTTAAATGTGACAATTCTATTATTCAAAATCGTGCTACTAATACAAGTTATTTTAAATCTCTGTTCTGATTGTTCACTACAACTTTCTGTGATGAAGAAAATATTCTGTATTTCTACTAATATATTAGCTACCAAACTATATTTGGCTACTGATCATTTGAAATATGACTATTCAGACTGAAAAAACAATTTTTTTATTGAAAATCTAAATCTTTTATTTCACTCTAATCAATTTTAATTTAAATATCCACATGCGGCTAGTAGCTATCATATTGGACTGCTTAGGTCCAAAGCTTCCATCTACACTGTTGGGAGTAAATGTCATGGACTCCAGAGGGTTCTTGATCTACTAGTGATAGCAGTATGGACAGATCATTGCTCCTTGCATACCCATTTTACAGATTCCCTGAAAACCGTTTCCCATTTGATAACATATACTTTTGCAGACAAATGGCAAACAGCTTGGTTACTAACTTTGACTTCTTATATGTTTGTCCCTTGGTTGGAATTCCCATTTTTAAATTATCACTTACTGTCAGTTATTTATAAACATAAGCAATTTCACCAATTAGCGTATGGGTATATGTTTTATGGAGCCATTTCTCACACAGTAAAATTATCCTCCTCTTTTAGTAGGATCTAACTATCGGCCAGAGTAGTAAATCGATTATATACTAAATAATGACTAACTGAATTCATTTGTTAATATTTAATGATTGTTAAATATTTTCCATCCTGTGCTAGTCACTAGTGATCCAAAATGATGAAGCATTGCACCTACCCTTGAGGAACTTACAATCCTTAAATGCCATTGCACTGTAAATAAGCCAATTCATTTTCCAAAGCAGGCTTACTTAATATGAGGCCCCTGGGGAACTATCTACAATAAATATGAGTTTCCCAGAAGGCAGAAAGTATTTATTGTACAATATCCTTCCTTTGGACATATTAGTCACGAGCACCATTGTTAATTTATTAGATGCTATTTGGAGTTGGCAGAAATCCTATATATATTCATAATAAAGTGAACTATTTTTTTCTCTTTGAGACAAAGATATTATTGCTACTCTTCTATTTATAAGCATTTAAAGATTTGTGTTCAAGCAAATCATGAGTAAGTTCAGCTCATTTTTATACTACTACCAATAATGTGCAGAATAACCTTAAAGATTTAAAAATTGACTTGCAAATTAAGTTGAACATAATTACAAGCTTCGTGACTTTAAAATTTCAGGGTCCTATCTGTCCAGTTTTTAATAATGCTGGTAAAATATTTTCTCATAGGCTAAATTTGTTCTCAATAGAGATACTCTAGATATCAATCTATATATCCATCTCTATATTTCTATAAGAAATAATATTTTCTTTTAAATCAAGTAGTTTTATTAAGTTTCAAGCATGCTGGATTATTTTGATGAAAAAAGAACAGAGGTTAACATAGAAATATTAATGAAAAACCAAGTACCTAAAACTTGAGGGATTCCCCCATTTAGTTTAAGGTGACTCGAGTATTAGACTATCAGCCTCGTTGTGCCAAATGCAAATAAACTATTTATCTTCTCCTTGGGGAGAATCTAGAAATATTCTCTTGTCTCCATTTTTCATTACCTTAGAAGGATGTTGATTCCTATAGAATATTTGAAGAAAAAAAATCCCCAAATTAGTGTTTTGTTATGTAAAGATATAGAATATTTTGAACTCCCCAACTAGGCGGCTCTACTGTTTGACTAGTCTAATTAAATCTTACATTTTTCGGGGTATTTGGATATTAAAAGGTGTTTCACATCTGTTATTACATTTATCTTCACAGATTAGGCTGTGAAGTTAGGCTGTGAAGTTAGACCGGTGCCTGTTTCCACTCCCACTTTGTCAACATTTAACAGATGGTAGAATGAAACATAGGTTGTTTAAATGACTTTCTTAGAGTCGTATAGTTGGAGAGTGCCAGAGCGAAGCCTTGGCATCTGACTGCAGGTCTGTAGCTGTTTCTACCAGGCCATAAGCCAGAGAATATGTAAGTTTCAGGTATGCCAAAATTTGTTTTAAATTATAACTTTGTAAGTCACTCTGTACAATGCATATTTCTTTTAGATCTTTGTCATGACCCATCAAGAGTACATCCCATATGATTGTGAATTGCAGTACATAGCTTCATTTGTGTAGAGGAGCTTACCAATAATTTCAAGGCTACCTTTGCAGAAAATCTTTTTAAGTTACTAGGACTACAACTTCAACAATAACAAGGAGTTGTAACTTCTTTAATTTAATGTGCATGGGTTGCTAAATTCAAAGTCTAAAATTACTTAATTATATATTAGCACTTTAAATATAAGCCAGGATCAATCACATATGTTGACTGCACCCTGGAAGCTGTTTACAGGTCATTGCATTTTTTCCCCATGCAGTATATATTCTGATTTCACCTCTTATGCACTCAGAATTCATGAAAGTAATGTTATTGAACTTTAACTCTCTCTAGATTCTTATATCATGGAACTCAGGGAGTCATTTTGTAATATTCATATTATTGGGTTACACCATATCTCTTTGCTTTCGAACTTGAATTTATCTGTGCATTCCAAATAAAAATAAAATGTATAAACCATAAAATTTATGAACTTCCCACAATTCACCATAGTAAAAAAAAAAAAAAAAAAAAATGAAAGTTCCTTAAATGAGGAGGGGATATTTTCTATGGAAAAAAAAAAAAAGAATTAAGTAAATTATAGTCATTATTAACCAATTTTGTGAGATGCCATTATACTTAGAAGATATATTCAGAAACATCTTTTTGCTGTTTTTTGAAAATGAGTCTGACTTAGAATGAACGGTTAACTTGTTTTATATAAGTGTATAGTCTGCAAAAAATAGGGGGAAATGGCAAAGAGAAAGGCAAACAGTGTTAAAAACAAACAAACTCAAAACAAGAAGAATACATGAAAAAATAGAGGCTCTCAGAATCCTGTTGTTGGAAGGAACTATAGTGATCATCTCATTTATCACTAAAACCAATAGAGGGACTGTCTAAAGTCCATCCTTAAGGATGGGACCCCTCTGCTTGAATTGATTTAGAAACAGTAAGTTCATTTTTTTCCTTTAGGTATTTGCCTATGTTCTTTTCCCCCATGAGATGATTTTGTTATATAAGTAAGATCTAGGGGATCCCTGGGTGGCTCAGTGGTTTAGTGCCTGCCTTCAGCCCAGAGCATGGTCCTGGAGTCCCAGGATCCAGTCCCATATTGGGCTCCCTGCATGGAGCCTGTTTCTCCCTCTGCTTGTGTCTCTGCTTCTCTGTGTGTGTGTGTGTGTGTATCTCATGAATAAATAAATAAAATCTTAAAAAAAAAAAGATCTAGTCTTATGTGGACCAAAAACTGCCTTTTTAAAAAAAAATTTTAGAGGAACCGCTGGCCTAATTCGTTCCTAATTGTTCCTAATTTGTCCTCTATTGTAAATCGTTTTTATAATAATAATCTTCATGACAATACTTTTCTTTCTCTTGTTTTTCTTCTTCAACCAAATCTTTCCCAATTTTTCAACTACTGATTTAGAATTCTATTTCCCAGACACTACTCATTTTAAGATTTTTTCCTATGGAATGAAAAATATTTTTTGACTTTTTAAACATGGTACCTAGTACTCTACAGATGTTCTGAAGAAAAGATAGCTTTATCTTTCTTAGTAATACAAAAAACTATATATATATATATAATCTCCAAATGATGAGTGCTAAGCCATCATTCTCTGGAACCTAAAAACAGAAAAGATTGATGGTTGCCAGAGGTGTGGTTAAGGTTAGGGGAAATGGGTGAAAGCAGTCAAAAGACACAAACTTGTAGTTTGTAAATATAGGATTAGGATAGATATTAAGGAAAGGAAGAAGTTCTACTCTGTCAACATAGTTTTATAGGCAGTATATCATTGTGGATAGTAGTGTGCTCCTTAAATTCAAAGCCTGAGTTTGAATCCTGATTCTACAAAATGATAGGTATGACTTTGGGCAAGATATTTAACTTCTGGCTCTCTGCTTTCTGATTTATAAAATGGGAATAAGTGTACCAAATAAGATTGATCAGAAGCCTAAGTCAGTGAATTCTCAAGGGCTTTTAGAACACTACCTGATATGTGGGAAACATTTAGTAAACATTAGCTCTATCATTTTCAAGGGAAAACATTTCTTCTAAATTAAACAATATAGTCTCTTCTATAGTTTCTCAGCCTAGTGGAGAGACATGAAGCCATGGAAAGAGACATTTCTGAAAATGGAATTTATGATTCCTTTGTTCAGGGCATGAGGAAATAGAGCCTAAATACAATAGATTGATAGTGATAATTTGCCTATTTAAGCCAAGGCCAACTTTGTAGAAGCTGTAACTGAATTGTAGGAATATTTGCAACCAAAACATACAGTAGAGTTCCTACTCAAAAGCAGACATCATGCAGAAAATGTTGTGAAGGTCATTAACCACATACCTGTGAGATCTCCACTTACGAGTGGCTTGGAGAGGTTTCTCTCCACCATGCTCTCCTTGGAATGACTAAAGAGATAAGGGCCGTCGTGCTGTACTGTAAATGCCAGCCAGGAGGCAGCCCTTTTGCAGGATAGGATGTGAAGATTAGAGACACGATTGGAGCTCATATTGAGGGACTGAATCTTCGGTGAAAAAAATATTTTCCAACAGGTTCATTGATGCCATAATAGATAGTGAAGAACATAAAGGGATGCCATTGTGAAAAGCTATTTTACCAGGTAGGAAACTTGCAAGAAGATTTATATTTCAAAATGACAGTGACCTAAAACTCACATCAAGAAATGTCTTAAAGAAAAAAGGTACAGAATTGTAGCCTACGGAGCTATATTACTCAGAAGAACCTTACCCAACAAAATGAGGTATTTGGGATTTTAAAGGTCTGAGACTTTTATTCCTCAGTAGAACTTTGTATGCAGAACAAGTTGTTAAAGTGTTACATATGAGGACATTAATTTCAGACTAACAAACCTCCCTATTGAAAGAAGGAATTGCATGTTATTTCACTATTCCTTTTCAGCAATTTAAACCATTTAATGGCTGTGCTTTATTAGGATCATAAATTATGCCCTTAGTTTTTGGCACTTTATGGCTATCTTAGCATCAAATACTAATGCTATACAAGTATGTTTGGGTCTAAAATATACAACTTTTTCTTTTTTTTATGTTTTGAACCAAAACATTCAAGCATTTAGAGATGCTAAAATTTAGCATTTTGAGAAGTCACAATATTTAGATAGTAACATAATCTTTGGGTATTTCTGCATTTTGTCATACTACTGTGTTATTAGTACTAGTAGACTGTGTTAGGTTATTTTCACCTTTAGAAACACTTATCAAGAGATTCAGAATGAATTTACCTCCCAAATATTAATTTTGAATTTGATTATCTTCACAAATGTTAAATTTAAGTGAAATACTTTAAAGGTAGAATATTTGTAATTACACATTGCCAATTTAAAAACAAACAAACAAGCTTTAACTTTTTCTTTCTTTCTTCAGTGTTTTACAGCTTGCATTTTGTTTAGCAGATTTGTGTAGAACTCAGGCCTAGTAGATACTCAATTCTTTAAGCATTTTTATAGCAGTTCAGTATTAGCGGGAAAATAAGAAGCGTGACCAAACAGGAATCATCCTACAGGATTTATTCTTCTGTCATCTACTTTTTCCTGGACCCTGCCCCCTGTTCTTACTTCATACTAATACATAAGTAAAAGAAAACCCCTGTATCTCCTCAATTAGTTGTTCTAGGTCATTTTATAGCTTTAAACTAGGACACCAAGTAAATTCAGACTAGTTCTAACAACTTAATTAAAAATTAAAGAAAGTATTGCTGTTAAATACAGTGGTAGCCATGCAAGCAATTGCAGGTAGCTGAGTAGAGAAGGTAGTTGATCTAAATAAAGTCAAAATGCCATAGGTATCTATTTCCTAGAGACCTAAACTAGCCACTTAATTTTACCAGAAGTACATTTTGAGAAATTAAAGGAGAAAATGGAGATAGGATGCAGAAGGAAAATAAACAGGGGGAAATTATGCGTGTGTGCATTGATTTATTCATATTCATGCATAGGAGTTTTGAATAAAATGGAAGTTGGTCTTCTGCCTTAGTATTTCTCAGGTCTCAAGCTCTGCGCATAGCTGATAAGGCTGTTCATCCTTAACTTGATATATGTAGTAAATTGAGAAGTAACCAATACGATTTTAACCAATCTGTCAAACCTGAAATCATATGATCAGTTCTTCCTTTGTACTTTCACACTATCAATTCTCAGTTTCTAAAAACAAATAATAGAAAACATGGACTTTTTTGCATAATTTATCACATTTTATATCTGGTATTCATTTATGTCTTCCTTCTTTCTCTTTTTTCTTTCATTCCTTCTTTTCTTCTTCTCTTTCTTTCTTTCTTTCTTTCTTTCTTTCTTTCTTTCTTTCTTCTTTTTCTTTCTTTTCTTCTTCTTCTTCCTCTCCCCCTCCTCCTCCTACTCTTCCCTCCTCCTCCTCCTTTTTCTTTTTCTTATTTGTCACCTATGGAATCCTTAGGTAATGTCTAAAAGATTTTAAGATTTTTTTTTTTAGGATACAAATACATATACTGTCCCAAAGACTAATCATTCATAAGAATTTGTGGTGGATTAGAATGTGTCAATGTATCAATATTAATAAAAAGCTTAAAATTGTGTGCTGCTGCCCTGTCTTGGTGATATTTGTTTAATTTGTGGTACAATAAAAATAGATGCCCCATTAGTTTAGAGTCCATTTCAGCGAACATGTTTCCAATTTTTTTTAAGATTTTATTTATTCTTGAGAGACAGAGAGAGAGAGACAGAGACAGAGACACAGGCAGAGGGAGAAGCAGGCTCCATGCAGGGAGCCTGATGTGGGACTCGATCCCTGGACCCAGGATCATGACCTGAGCCTAAGGCAGGTGCTCAACTGCCGAGCCACCCAGGCATCCCAGGACACCGGGTTTTAAATCCATTTTTTTGGAGATGTTAGTGCATTGCTACTCAGAGTGTAGTCTGTGTAGTGGAGTACAGGAACCACCTGGGAGCTTGGAGAAATGCACAAAAATCCATTCCAGCCAAGATCTACTGAATCAAAATTTGCAATTTAAGATCCCTACATGATTCATATGCACATTAAAGTTTGGAAAACATTGTCTTAGGATATATAGTATGTCTCTGAATGTGTCATTGACAAATGTTCAGTATGAAATGTGGAAAGATGTTCGTGAGAGACATAACTCATGAAAATCTGATCAGAATAGTGAAATGGTGAAATATGTTGAATAACATCAAAGAAGATGGAATCCTTCATACACTTCAGCATAAAATATGAAAATATTTACATCCTAGGGTAATTGCATGTTTTTTTATGTAAAGAAGCTTTGAGATGTCTCTTATTTTTAAATAAAATACTCTAATAAAACAACTTTATATAAAGGAGGCATCTTTAATGAAATTCCACAGATTACTCTTTCTTCCCAAATACTGTACTATTTTACCTTAATTGTGGTCATTAATCAACTTCATCAGATAATACCATAATGAGAACATAGGTGGAGCCAAAAAGAAAATAAAAGCTACAGTAAAGGATTTGTATATTTCTCTGTACTGACAGATATAATAAATAGTTGCTTTTAGCAAAGTAGCATCTTCTACTTTACAAAATTTGTCTGTGTGTGCGCACGCACGCAAGTCTGCAAAGATCAATCTTCAATGAGGTTTCAATCAGATTCTGTGTAGTAAAGGTATGGAAATAATAAATGGCTTATTTAGAATTCATTTATAAAATATATGTTAAACTTTTAAATGGAGAAAAATGTGCCTTTGGAGATTTTTCATTTGTTTATACCTATTCAAAGTTTTACAGAAAAGACCACCTTCAAAAGCCATGTTATAAATTTAGGACTTGATAAAAACTGGGTCACCTCTCTTACCCAGTTCCTGGTTTTCCATTCTGTACACTTCTGTTGATCTTTGCTTTTTGTCTTCTTTCCTGTTTCAGGTCCTGTTGACCATTTTTCTGTTCATTACCATGGGTATGGAAGGGTCAGAGAGGGCAGATGAAACAAAAATAAATCAATAGTTTTCTTTGCAAATATATCTGACAAAAAAAGATTTGGCAGGGGGGTGAGACTTACTGAAATTTTGCTATAACAGTATTTACCATAGAGCAAAATTCAGTGTAAAGTTGATCACATTTGAAGTCCCTTAAGCAAAATAGAGTGATGGAGTGAAAGTGACTACCTTGGGTATTTGGTTGATATATGAATGCCATTTATTTTTATTTTTAATAATTCTCAACATGGACGACTAGAAAATTCCTTTTGTTATTCTTTTGTTTTCTTCTTGAGCCAAAGACATTTTCAGAAGGGTATTGTGATTTTATAAGTCATTTGAATTGTCCATAAGTGTAAGATATCCAATAAAAGGTATCACTAGTTCACTAATTATCACACCATTCAGATAGCAGTTAGTGGGTGAGTTGCATTAACACTGTTAGTTATATTGCAGTCCTTGTGTCAGTGTGTGTTTCAACTTCAACCTCATTGTTTTCTGTATCCTTCCCTTTACTCATCATAATTTCTATATCTAATATTCTATGAAAAGAATAAGGAATTTTATAAGGAATTGCCTTATAAAATTTTGAGAAATGTGGCTATTGCCAGTAGATGATTTTCATGAGGAGAGAGAAACTTCTTTTGCTGATTCACTATTTACCAAATACTGTTTATTTAGCAGTTGTTTAATTGATCACATAAATTGGAGACATTCAGCTTTGTTTAAAACAGGAGAGCCACGGTGCTATTTAATGAACTGAAGCAGTTATGTAAGCACACTCAAAGGCCCTAGAGTCATTCCTCACAGAGTTCCCCAGGGAGAAGATGGCTGAGTGTTTAGTATTGGCACATTGAACCCAAGCTCAACCCTGGCTAAGGCTCTGTCTTTTTAAAGATGCAATTGAATTGTAAGTGGTATCAGTCCTTCCTTTTAGGGATCTGTAGTGTCTTGAAGATACTGACTTGCTTTGCATCAGTTCTAGCATGAAGAGGATATATGGGTGGCTGATGTGAAGAGGTAAAATCTGGGGCTGAGACACAGAAAGGCAGATAATTGTACCAGATGGCATTTGAACCTGTGATGTTGGCATCCTTCATGCTGGGCTCCATTGTGCCAAGCTAGCCAGGCACAGAAGCTGTGCAGGTGTCAGAAGCAGCAGGACTTTACCAGGACTTTACATGTCAGTGGCTACCCTGCTTAATCTAGAGAATGCTCCATAAAAGTGGGAATAAGCGCATGGGCAAAGACTGATTAAATGGTCAAAGGAAGGGTTTTGTGTTAAGGGTAAGTTGGTTGATCACTCGAAGGAGCTTTACCTTAGTACCACATAACATTGGAGACCTGTTTGTATTTACTGTGGATGATCTAACATTATAGTGCATAAATATTTTGTCATTAAGGCAAAGCTCGTGGGGACTGTCTTCATAGTTAGAATTTGCTGGAAATAGGCAATACAAATTCTTCTAAACATGGCTAATATTTAGCTGGTATGCATGGCACAACTGTACCGATTGATGAGCACTTCTATTTTGATTCTGAACAACTGCTACCCAGTGCCCTCCTGAAACCTCTCAAGGAACCCCAAGGTCCTTCAGTCAAAAGTGGACAAAGAAGCCATCCTAGTAAAATTCAGGAGACTGTCATGTCTCCTCTCTGCCATTCCCTCTTCCTATCTCTCTCCCCTGGTCAAACAGACTGGATACCTGGAACTGGTGAGGGCTCAACAGCCAAGAAGTCATAGAATGTACACAGATAGCGAAGTTTCTTTCTTAGGGCTACTTGTAGAAGCTATAGCCAGTCCAGTGAATTTCATCTGTTTTTAAATACTGAAGAATCACCCCTGATTATAAGAGCAGTTTAAATAATGGCATAGCATGGCTTCACAGCCTTGACTTCTAACAAAATTTTCTTACCTTTCCCTCAAGATCCTTATGTAATCTATTTCACAGAGAGAGTGAATCAGACAAATACCTACATGGCTGCATTGCCATATTTGTTTCCTTGTTACAGGAGGTTGAGATTGTAGCACAATATAGCACAGTGGTAAAGAAACCAGTGTTCAAAGATATAAGAAGCCTGGATTCAAACAGTAGCATTACAATTCTGTGACCTTGAAGAAGGTATTTAACCTCTGCAATCTTCAATTTCCTCATCTATGTAAGAGCAATTATAATACCTAATTCATAATGTTCTTGTAAGGATTTAATAAGATAATGAACATTATATGCTTACCAGAGATCCTGGAACATAGGAAGTACTCAATAAACAGCAATTATCCTACTAATATAATGCTACTTTTACAGTGTACAATAAAGAACAGTTTGTTTTCATTAAAAGAGCACCTTGAAATTATGTTCACAGTTTACATTTTGAGTGGCATAAAAGTTAAATTTTGAAAAATATCTCATCAATAACATTTCACTTTTGGTCTGAAATATACAATCTATACATTCTACTAAGGGTTTGATATTGTTATGTTTAATAACATCTGTATCATTCTATGGCTTTTAAAATTGGATTCTTGAACATTCTGTATTCCTCTTAAGGATAAATTGGCTTCTATAAAAATTATTATGCCTTGCAACATGGTTCTTCCAGTGAAAGACATTTTAACTTATATTCTCTAACTGGTCCTTCTCACTATAAAATCCTTTGTATGCTAATCAGGACTCTCAAGCAATTGTTTATTTGTTTTTACATACAGCAAATAATCCCTTTTTGAAATGTGATAGAGTGATTCAAGGCATATATTCGCTTTTTCTTTTCTCTTTCCTATTTTTCTCTTATCCATTCAGTCCAAGCAAATATCAAGGTTTTTATCCAAATGGAATAATGAATGAATAACTCCTATTAAACAACATTTATTTGAATAATTGTACCAGTGGGATCAGAAAATATCTTCTTACTCATGGTATATATATATATATATATATATATATATATATATATACCAGAGTAAGTGTGTGTGTGTGTGTGTGTGTGTGTGTGTATATCACCAGGAATCTGGGTTGTTTGACCAAAGGTCATGGAGCAGCACACTTCTCTCTAAATCAGAAAGATAGTTTTCTTTTTAGTCAGCATATATAATTTAATGTTGTCTTGAATGAAAACTAAAAAAAAAAAAAAAAAAAAAAAAAAAAAAAAAACTAAGACAAGAAAAACCCTAGTTCTTTAGCTTTTGTAGAGTTGTTTTCATCTTAATTGTGGTGAAGAGATAATTGGATGAGGAATGATGTTTGTTATCTAGCAGATCTCAAAGTAGCTCGCTCTTTCTTCTTCTTCTTCTTCTAGATTCTTCTTCTTCTTCTTCTTCTTCTTGATTCTTCTTCTTCTTCTAGATTCTTCTTCTTCTCCCTTCTTCTTCTTCTTTCTTCTTCTTCTTTCTCCTTTTTCTTTCTTTCTTCTTCTTCTTCTTCTTCTTCTTCTTCTTCTTCTTCTTCTTCTTCTTCTTCTTCTTCTTCTTCTCTTCTTCCTCCTCCTCCTCCTTCTCCTCCTCCTCTGGGTCCTTCTTCTGCTTCTTCTGCTTCTTTTGTGCTCCTCCTCATCCTCCTTCTTCTTCATTCTTTTTTTTTAAGATTTTATTTATTTTTCATGAGAGACACACAGAAAGAAGCAGAGACACAGAAAGAGGAAGAAGCAGGCTCCTTGCAGGTGGGACTTGATCCCTGACCCCAGGGTCACGCCCAGAGCAGAAGGCAGACGCTAAACCACTGAACCACCCAGGGATCCCCTTGCCTCTGATTTTTAAGCCATACTTGGGGACATGTATCTAACCTTTTGTTATCTTAGCCTCTATGGGAAGAGACTGGAAAAATAATTATCTTTTTTTATGTATTCCTCAAAAAGCAAACTTTAGAGTAGCAATAGTAACACCTCTGTATGCAGAATTTGGCTCAGAAACAATCTCTAACTTATTTGTGGAATCAAAAAGGGAGTGACTCTTAGCTGTCCTGACTTGTGAATGAGCCAGCTGGCTGCTTCCACTCATTGTCCCTTTATTGTGATGTGTGGAACTATATGGTCTTTGCTTGGTTTTTCCTATCCGTTAATCTTTTTAACATGCTTCTTACCATGGAGTCATCTCTGCCTCAAACAAGTAGACTTTCCATGCTGCCCTAAACTTCAGAACTGTAATCAGTTAGCCATCACTGGATTACTATAGGTAAAGTAACCCTGGAAAACAAGAGCAAAAAGCTTTAGCTTTAGCTTTAGGTTTAGAGATGAAACACTTATTTTCTGTTTTGTATCTGAGAAGAGAGATACTCCCAAATGGAATATTTTATCTTCTGCTTTCTTAGTTGTTTTATCTGCAATTGGGTAAATCTTTTCCACCCAGAAGTTTTAAGATATGACTAGAATATGCATTTTACTTCTTGAGGAATCAGTAGGATTTCTGCAAACTTGAAGAAAGAAAGCATCTTCTTTCTGATTCATTGAGTATATATGTACTCTTCCTTTACAAAGAGAGATAAGGGCCAACTTTACAAGTAAACAAAATTGTCAGCAAGAAGTGTAATATGAGTATCAATCAGTGAAGTGCCCCTTTCTCTAAAACAAAATACCTTTGTCATTTTTTACATATTCTAATCTTTGGAGTTAATCTATTGTTTCTGTAAGAATCTTGTTTGAATGCAAATGCATTACCTGTAAGATATAGCACTTAGGATATCAAGATAGCTAACAAAGAACAGGGCTCTAAGAAATTAAAGAAGAAAGAAAGAAACAAACAAACAAAAAAAAAGAAGAAACAAACATAAAAATGTATTTTAACTGAGGTCGAGGGAGGGGGAAAGGAATTTGTAGACCTTTTGAAAGAGAAAGTGGTAGGGGTGGAAGAGGTGATTCGGTAATCAAGGAACATGTGAAGAATATATGCAGGGAGAGAAATAAACATTTAAAACACCTAAATGGCCCTGATTTTTTAAAGCCATCTAAGCTGAGTTCCCTCCATTAGCATGGGGTTTAATGAATAGCATTGCTGCAATGACAATCCCTTGTAAAGCAATGCTTTCATTTATTTTATTTATTTGCTGGTAAATGGAAGGTTGGAAAACAAGACAGTCCATTGGTCAGATAAAATTTTTATTTCCAAAGTTGTAATTAATGGCAACAATTCTGTAGCTATTTCCTTACGTACTTTTCATTTGCCAATTTTGGCTATATTCTAAATGTTTACAGATTCAATGCAGGGGAATATTATGACTTAACCTACTTCCATTGGATTCAGGTGCAGATAGTGAGTTAAACTGATAAAAAGGACTTGACAGGTATATTCTAAAGTTAGCGGACCACACACAGAGAAAGAGAGAGATATTTTAACACAACTGTTTTTCCAGATGTGATCCAGAAAGTTTTCAGTATGAATCTTACCTAACCATCCATATATTCGTAATCATAATAGCAGACACAGTGGTGACTTTGGTGATAGCAGAATTGTTAATATGGCATAGTTTTCCTTAGGTGACCAGGCAAGCTTTTCGCATATTAAATACAGAAATAAAACTGTTCATGTTAGATGCGAGGAATTTTCCTACACTGAGACTTCCAAAGAGTAAGGACTAAAAACAAAGACTTTTTAAACCTTGAAACAACTTATCAAAGCTGCAAAATCTCCTTCCCCAGGGCCCTTAAAAATAGGACAGATGTCAGAGCTGGCTTAAGGGTAGTGCAGCTGGACAAAATCAATCACCTTTACATCTTTTCCTGTTCTTGATTTTTCACAGCATTCATTTGAAATATGTAAACACACAAGCCATTACTGGAACCTATATTACACAGAAATTATTTAATTTGAGTGAGTTACTATTAGATTGAGTGCACATGTATATTTAGGAGTTCTTGTTCATTCCTGTATCCTCAAGTATAGTCCTATAGATTAATGATATCAATTAATATTGTTTTATTTAAAAGTTGAAACTCATAAATCCAATTTTAATTTTCCTTGAAATACTATAAATTTCTTTTATTTCTTCCATTTAAATTATCAGTTTGTCAGTTGAAGTAGCTTACATGCAAAAGTAAATTATACTTGAATATAACAGAATTTTATGAAATACACAGTTCTAGGAAAGTTCTACTATTTCTGTAAAGGTATTATTTGATCCAGTGTTATGTTTATATTAAATATATATGTATGTATTATATATATATTATTAAATGTATTTACATGATGTACTAATTTTCCCAAATAATATGGAGAAAATAATGTAGTCCACATACTTTATAGTTTTCACAAGTGGCTGTAACTATTTTGATTTCTCAGCTGTGAGAATTACAACAGCTATTATAATGCAGTGTTTCCATATGCTTAATTGCATAGGAATTCCCCTTAAAAGATGATAGTTTGTAATATTTCCAAGAAATTGGATCTTTGTCGAAAAAGATTCTTTAAAAAAATTTTTTTTAAAAACATGGAATAAAAAAAAAAAAGAATAAAAATAAAAACATGGAATAGAACAGATTAAGCATTTGCAGGCAGGTTAATAGCATTCCAGAATCTTAATATATTACTTAAAGTGACACTAAAAATTTGTTTTTAAATAATTCTAGGAAAGCTATTTTGAAGGTAGTTTTCACAAATTCTTAGAAATCATGAGCTCTTCAGTTAATAAATAGGAACTTTCCACAAGATTCAATATTTAAAAGCTAAATATTGTAAGATATCTTACCAATAGAAATAGTCCTATATTAATTTGTATATATATGTGTATGTGTGCATATGTATACGTGTGTGTGCATGCGTATATTTTTTAATCAGTACTAGGTTTTTAGAAGTTGAGTTTCCAACAGTTCTTCACAATATAATCAAATCTCAGTCTTCTAAGTAAATAGGTATAATTACATAAAATCCAAAAGTGGATATTTTTTTAATTTTTGAATTTCAAAGACATCTTATGTTTTTCGTGATGACTTTATATAACTATTTTTTACTTGATTCTTATATCAACTAGCAATCGATATGTTCTTGTATTGACATTTTATTGTATCTTGTAAAGTGGGAATAAAAAAGTAAATAAAGGTTTCATACCTCATGAAATCTATGTGAAACTGCATATATTAACATAGTTCATAGACTATACACAGAAACTATATTGTAAAAAAAGCTATATTGTAAAAAAAATGTGATATAAACAACATCTGCATGAATTCATAGAAAATGTGGGATCAGTGGCACCCCCCACAGACACAATCCTCTTGGTTTATAAAGCATATCCCAAACCATATTCATTAGTTATGAGGATCATGTGAGGTAGACACTATTATTATCCCCAAGTTTCAAATGTAAAAGAGGAATATCACTGAATTAGCATTTTACTCAAGTTGAGATAATAAACAGCAAATAAAAACTCTAAATCAAGGGTGTGATATCTCTAAACTTAATAACTTCTCCATTATGTGATGTTATTTTTCACAAAGAAAACTTGATGGAATAGCCAGTTTGGACTTGAAGGATTTTGCTGGGTGAAAAGAGAAGGCTTATTTTCCAGATGATATTGCATACAGAAAATTCCAGAAGTGGGGACATTTTGGATTAATTTAGGGAGGTGAATGTTGACTCTAAATAGAGTTTACTATGAGTACTGAAAATAACTTGTAAATAATGTTAACTAAGTTTCAGTTAGATAATGAAATCAGGCCAGAGTTTGGTTTTGTTGTGGGCAGCAACTGAGAATGGTTATGATTTTGAGAGCAGTTGTTGGGTGAAAGTGATATTTATACCTATTCTGAGAATCTTTTAATGGAGGTGACTTTTAGCATACAAAAGAAAGTAGAAATTAGCCAGGAGTTAAAATGAACTGAACATTCATTCAACAATTGTACATTGAGCCAGGCAGTGTACTACACGTTTGTGTTTTTCAGGCAGAGACAGAGGAAAGTTTATCAAAAAGCATATATGAAACGCAGCCAAGCGTGTTCATGGAATAGCATAAATAACAACAACAATAATAGTGTGATTAGAGTATAAAAGTCATGGGAAATAATGGCAGAAAGTGTGTCTTAGGAATTTTGGTCAGCTTTCAAAGTATCTTGTTTGCCTCTGGCTTCACTGTTAGTGGGACCATGGGGACCTTGAAGAAAACCAACTCAGCAGTGTTGGGAGCAGTGGCTGGAGTTAGAAGGGAGTAGGAATACAGGGGGTACAGTCTCTATTTTGAAGATATTTAACAGCTAAAAAAGTAGTAAAGAAAGGATAACATTTGTAGGAAAGTTCAATCAGCAAAGTGACTTTTTTTTCTTGAATACAGGCTAAGAAAATTGTATGAAATTATACGTAGAGGATTTAGAACCACTGGAAAGACAGAAATGGGAAATACAACCAAGTGGCAAATCTTAATAGGAAAAAACCCAGAAAGTGGGATGTGATAGAGCGAAAGATGGAAAGGTTAACTTTGGGGAGGGGATCGATGCTGGTCCTGCTGAGATATGATGGTATAGTGACAAGTGCAGATATTTGATTGTATCTGCTGTTATAGAAGAAAACTCTATTCTTCTCCAGAATGTGCTATCACAATTATCATTAGCCAGAAAAGACATTTGATCAGACTTAATATCTTTTAAACTACTCTTTTTTTTTTTACTGAACAGAGTAAGATGTTTATATATAAAAATAATCTAAACATTCAAAAACATCCAGATGAGTCACATTGCCCTTGCATTATCCTAGAAAGCTTGTTTGTAAAATGAGGTTCTGTTTAAAAAATGAAGCGTAGTGCAGCTAATTGGGCAAGGCTTATAAAAAATTTAAAAATATAAGTTCTATTTGCCTGTGTTTATATGTTTTAAATCCTTCTAATGATAGAGTTTCTCTTTCTTATAATTAATTACTATATTTTAAATTCTGCTATCTTGTTCAGGTCACCTAAAATTAGTTCTGAGGCACTGGAAATGTTCTGACTATGCATAACTGAAAACTGAAGTGATAATCTAAGACTACCATGCTTATTTAAATGTTGAAGTGCATGTGTACTATTCTGCAATTCTTCATGTGCTTCCCTGTCATCCCAGTCCTGTTCTCAGATCCCCCAAATCCTAATAATTTAGTAACTAAAGAGGTAATGCCTGGGTTTTCGTGAGATGAATCATTTAATGCAACACTGACATATTCTTAGGAATTCACGTAGTCTCTATTATCACATTCTTTCCCTTGTCACACAGATCAGTGGGTGGAAGTGGTGGCCGGTTGAGGGAGCCTCACGGGATATACACACCTTTAATTCACAAACGATAATTGGGAATCAAGGGTGGGTTATTCCTCAAAGCAACAGTACACTAAATACTCATACTCCCTGGTTTCTGGGATAATTTTAGTTAAGGCAGACATTGTTATTCTTTAAAGTGCCCCATATTCTAGAAAGACAACAACAAAATATTAGAGTTAGCAGAGTTTTCCTGCTGAAATACCCCAGCATTGATCAAAGAGGGTTGAAATACTGATTGTCTCAGTTTTGAGGTTGATTCCCAGGGCCCGGGACAACCTCTACAAATAATTTCTGCTATTCTGTGTAATTTGCAAATATTGTCATGGTTTTAATGAGCTTAGATACGACAATTTGGGAAGGACTGGTTAAGGTACAACCCATCAAATCATGTACCAGCTGTCTTACCAGTTACCCAGAAGTGCTGGAAGTCAAAAAAAGAGTATATTAAAGATGAGGAAGATGTACTTGCTAGTCACTAAAGAAATTACTTAACTCTTTTTTTAGTCCAAATTTCTTCTTTTCTTATATGTTACCAGTAAGAAGAATTTAATACTTTTGTATACTGCCTCTAAGAAATTCAAACATTTTTTTTTCTGTTTTCTCAAAATTTGTTTCTGAATACCAGTTGTGCATTTCACACCATCATTTTAACCCATTACCTGACAACCTTAAGAATGCACAAAACAAAACAAAACAAAACTTTTATTTGAACTAATACAAACAAAAACAAACAAAAACAAAAAAGAAAAATCTTTCTTTTAAAAAAAAACTACTGAGTCATCTTTGGTTTTAATAAAATTTCTGAAGTCTCCCAGGTTGGAAGTGTTTTATCTGTGGGCTATTTTTGGAATTTTTGCATAGAGATCTAAATATATTTGGCCTAAACACTACTTTGACATTCATACAAGGTTACATATTCTCAAATTTCTAAGAATCAGCCAATTAATTTTAAGAAAAACTGCATTGTGACTGTTGGTCATAAAAATGTACAGCATTTCAAACCTAATTTATATTTTTCAATTGTATTTTTAAAGTGAATTCATATTAATCTTATAAGATTTAATACTAGAAACTCTCAGTGAAAGGAGCTTCTCTTATTTTTATTCCTATAATTTGGATTTAAGTTTGTGTATTTGTACTTTAATTATATATTTGTGTGTGTATATATATTATATATATATGAAAATGTATATTTTAAAAATTATTGATACTCAATTTACAGAGACTACAATAAAATGAGTTGTGCATTTGAGGTGATGGGTATTTGACAATACTAATAGCCTTATATGTCAGTAATTGTATAAATACACAAAGAAAAGATACCAGAAAACCAATTAGTGTCAATACTTCATCTAGTGAAGCTACATCATAACAATTTATTACATTCCCTAAATATAAAAGGTTGAAAGCTGTTTTAGCATCAAACAAAATCACATATACTCATCACTCATTTTGAGAAGATATTTCAAAACATGTCTTTTGCTATTCCACAGCTTTTTTGAGGGGAGAGGGCTTGCAGTATAAAAGGAAGTTATGCAATACAAGTGTTTATGAAAAGGCAACTCACCTTATGGGAACATTCTTTACCTAACTATGATGATAGCAAACACTTTATTAGTGTTTGCTGGGAAAAATGAAAAAGCTTTTTATATAATCCCTACAACAACATGGCAAAGCTCAGAAAATGTACATAGATTGCTCAATTTATTGTATGTAAGTGTGGGACCAAGAATATGTTTTCAGAGTCTGTTAACAACTCCACTCTGATGCATTCATTTACACGATTAACACATGTGAATTCCTATTCCGAGCCCACATCTAACCAAAAAAGCTCACAAAACTCATTGCTTTGCTATCAATAACTTTTGACATTCACAACAAGCCTACAAGGTAAACTCTGTTGATAGTTTTATTTACACATGAGAAAATTAATGCTTAGTTGATTTAATAAATTAATGTCCCGTGGGTATTAACATAGCTGTGATTAAATACTAAGTGTGCCTGATTGTAGAATCTAGCCTCATGTAATAATCAGTGACAGATTAACATGCGATTGTAGTCATATGCCACGACAGCACTCTGGATTTAGGAGAGCTGGGCAAGATTAAGAATCATCACGTGGGGAATTTGGAGAGTGCCTATGGAAGAAGTCTAGCTAGGATATGGGAATTAGTAACCTGAAATTTAGATATAGCAATGTACAAATTAAATGTTTTTTTTTTAAAGATTTTATTTATATTTATTCATGAGAGACTCAGAGAGAAAGTCAAAGATAGGCAGAGGGAGAAGCAGGCTCCCTGCAGGGAATCCAATGCAGTACTTGATCCAGGACCCTAGGATCATGCCCTGAGCCAAAGGCAGACGCTCAAATACTAAGGCCCCCCTTGCGTCCCCAATTTGGATGTTTGATGAGCTTTAAGAAAAGATGTGGTGTTCCAACCTAAGTATATCTTTAAAAACACAAAGATTGATCATGTAATGTACTATTAGCATCAGCAGGAGAACTCACTGAGTATGCTCTGTTCCTTATCGCCTCCCCACTCCTTAGTAAATTCTATTATAATTGCTCAGTAAAGATTTTTCAAACAAAAATAATCCGTCTATAAATAAGTACATAACTAGCTGTTCTTAATAAAGAACATATTAAAAAAGAAATAATTTTTAGACTGACACAACTTCACTTAAATTACACTAAAATCTTTTTGTTCATGTTACCTAATTCAGTTCTAATGAGAGCTCTGCCAAGGAGTTGTCATTCTCCATATTTCACAGTTGAGGAAATTGAGACATACAGGGTTTCACTACCTTGCCCACTAAATCTAAAGATAAGACGTAGATCAATGACTCAAACCAACCCTCAGATTTTAAACCTATGCTACTTAAAGGTTGAAAAGAATATTTGTGTTTTTAGTGTATTATTTGAAAAAATACAATTTTATGTCTTATGCAATTTTAAATATTAGGTTTTTAATCACAGGGGCTAATTTTGACGTCCCTGAGAGAGCTGCCCTCTGGTAGTGTTTCATATAGTTTGTTTTGTAAATTCAGGCTAGTAATTTCTTGAGCTAATGGTTTTACCATTAAAAACAAAACTAATTTATTTTTCCTTTTTTTTTTTTTTTTCAGGTCCTGAAGAGGTAGAAATCAAGTGCCCCTTGAATCACATTGCTTGCCTTGGTACCAACAAATGTGTTCATTTATCCCAACTGTGCAACGGTGTCATGGACTGCTCAGATGGGTATGATGAAGGACTGCATTGTCAGGGTGAGTCCGTTTGTGGAACAAGGCATCTGCACTATTAAATCTTTCATAGTTTAATGAAAGTTCAAAAAAGAACCTATAACCGGACTTTTCTTTCAACCATAATCATATCAGTTATTGAGACAGCAAGAATTTTACTGCCAGAAACACTTAATATGCATTTCAAACATATAACCATTGTGCTTTATTGAAAAATTCCATTAGAAAAAGAAATACATTTGGACTTTGACATTGGACTCTGAAACAATTACATATTTCATAGAAAATCAGACTTCTATGCAAAAGACGAATGAGAAGTCTTTGTCACAGGGATTAATACTATACAATGTCATAAGTTTATTTCTCTGAACCTTTGCTTAAGCCAAAGTTATTTGAAGTGAAACCTCTGCAACCAAATATTTTAGTATGATGTATTCACAGGAATTTTTTTCTTAATGTTACCGCCATGAAGTTGTACCTACTTTCTTATAATTTTCTTTCTTTTTAAAAAGTCAATACCTGTGTTCTACAGTGGTCATGGTTTTACTTATATATTAATAATGGGAGGAAGGAATAATTAAAGTCTCAAAGTTAACAAAAATGAATCAGAACTGGCACATTCTAATAAAACTGGTTGGAGAGAGGAAATAAATGTGAAACCAAAAAAAAATTAATATATTAAAAAAAAGTTGAGAATTAAGGTAAGGATCCAAATGTGGAAATAGAATCAAGGTACCAGTTAAGTAAATTTGACTCCAAGATGAAGCCTGGAAAGAAATCACTGGTTCAAAAGTTTTTCAGTGAAATTCCCACCAGCTGAGTATAACACAAAGGATATTTATTGAAGCTGAGGCACCTGTCCTTAATGTTGAGGGTCAGTAAGACAATAAGGAAGAGAAGGAAATACAGAAAACTGGAGATGCATATCTGGTCTCTGACCAGATTCATACAAACCAATTACTGCCATGTGCAAAAAGGTTGTAGGTTACCAAAAGTTCCAGTTTTTCAGGAGGATCTCCATATCTGTATGTGTTTACGTTATTTGAAGATGGCTACTCCTTTTTAAAACATTGCGTGGCCAGCAATGTACAGGCCACCCAAAACCTATCTGGAGTGTGTCAGGGCTTACTGGCTTCCAGTTTCCTAGGGGTGGGCTGAATGAAGTCAGTGGATTCAATACAGAGATGGAGAGATACCTTGGGAAAAGAGTAAATCTTAGAAAGGTAGTCCACGGTGGTAAGGCTGTTGAGAGACCATAGATCAACTGGGTCACTAGGTCCTTTTCTTCTTTCAGAAAGGAATTATTCTGGCTCTGTGGACATATTCAACTGAGAAGTTAAAGGTCTTCCTTCTTTGGCTGAGTTTCATTTCTTAGCTTGAATTCTGACAGGGTCACAGAAGGAGCCAGGAGACTCTCAGTTTTAGTTATGAACACATGCGTAATAATAATTAATAAGATATTTTTTTATTTAAAGGCCTTTTGACATGTATTATTTTTGTATAATTGGATGTTAAAAAGAATGGTATTAACAGAAAAGGTAAAGTGTGGAATTATAAAGTGATAGGAGTCAAAGAGTTTAATTTTCTTTTCAGAAATTAATTATGTTTTCTAGAGCCTAATTCTGTCCACTTCAATTATAATTCAGGCTTCTTATTACATTAAGGGGGAAAAAAGCCTTTGGATAGACATGTGTGACTAAGCTTCTAAAAGAGTGAAATCATCACATTGCCAAATACATCCTCAAAAATGGTTATACAAATTAGAATATCTCAAACATATTTCAGTGCTGTAGATCATATGAAAATATATCTGAGTTCTCTACTAAAATTTAGAGTTGTGATCTCTGATAGAGAAAAGAATATGTTAATAGTAAAACAGGGATTCATATAAGTACAAAGTATTGGAATAAAAATAAAGTGATATTAAATTTAATCATTGAAAAGCTTGGTGTATACTTCAGACTGAGATGCATTTGGAGTATATAATTTTTTATGCTTCAATCTCTTTTTCTCTTCTAATTCAGGTTTCTAATCGTTCCAACTTTCATATCTTTGTCACTAGTGACAAACTTTTTCTTTCATTTTTTTTTTAAGTAGGAGACTGCACAATTTTTAGCGTTTTAAATATTTCAAGATTTCACCAAATGAAGTGTTTTAAAATACCTAAGTAATTTATTATGACCTGAGGTGGGCTTAGAAATAACAAGAAGTATGTTTGGATCTATGCTTGTTATTCACCTATTTTATCTCTGCTTGCTATTTACCGTACTATAGGGTATATCTTCAACCTTTCTCCTGATTTTAAGTCATACCCAAAGAAAAATTGTTTTCTGATTAATTAATTAGGCACCAACCTGTCAAGTTTTTTTTTTCTTTTAGATTTTATTTATTTATTCATGAGAGACACACAGAGAGAGAGAGAGAGAGAGAGAGAGAGAGGCAGAGACACAGGCAGAGGGAGAAGCAGGCTCCATGCAGGGAGCCCGACATGGGACTGACTAGATCCTGGGACTCCAGGATCACACCCTGGGCTGAAGGCGGTGCTAAACCACTGAGCCACCACGGCCACCTGCCTGTCAAGTTTCTAAAGAACTTTCTCATTTATAGACATATAATAAAAAAAGAAACCAGATTAGTTCAAACATTGCATTGATTTTTAGAGATGCTTTTCTTTTGTAGAACAATTCCCCCCAAATCACTTTCTCTTTCTAAATCCATTTCTCTTTTTTGTTGCATTCTAAGCAATACTCCAATTTAAGTAATTATACATGAAGCCAATGACATGATTCAAAGATGGATCTGTCTTCTCTTTTTTTTTTTTCTAATAACAGATCCAAAGCACATTTGGTAGTATATATGTATCCTTTATGAAAATTAATAAGGAGAAAAGTTTAACATTTTGGAGGTGATATTCTGGTCTTGGGGATGCTTTTGTATCAACTGAATTGTTTTCTGAATGTTCCCCAGAAAAAATCAATTTCTTCCTGGTGAGGGTAATGAAAAGATATCTATTATTAATGATTTTCTATAACACTGATATTTTAATCTCCATAATTTAGCTCCATTTGAAGAAAGAAAAATGGATTTTTGTATATAGGTGTACTTATATATAGGAATGTGCTTGTAAAACTTTTACAATGAGAATGTTCAAAATCACCATGTAATATTTTAGAAAACTTCATCTCTTCCTACATAGTATTTCATACTGGTAATAATATCACTATATCTAAATTGCATGAGCAGTAAAACCACAATCTATACAGTACAAGGCTTCTCTGTGTAAGATATTTCCACAAAAATCCTCACAGCCATGCAAAGAAGTGAACAAATTCAGCTCATAGATACTAGATCGACTGAACTATATCAAAATGCTATCTTAAAATTTGACATTCTTGAGGTAATTCATTATGTTAACATTTAAAGTGGCTGTGAACAAAAGAAGCCCCGCCTTTTTAATTCACAATCCTAGTTAGAGTACATTTGAAGTGCAAAATAATCAAGCATTTTAATGTACAAGGAAACAACAGTTTCTGTGGCATTGTGTGCTCTTAATCTTTTAAAAGAATACGGAGACCTTTCATGTTCATGCAAAAAGACCTTTCATGTTCATGCAAAAAGAAATTCTGTCTTCTGTGTCTCAAGAAAACATGATTATGTAATCTATGTGGTTGTTTTACAGCAAACATCCCAATGTCCTTTTAAATTTGAGGAGATAAAGCGTGTGAAGAGTTTACTAAAACTGATTAAGGAATGAAACTTTCTGACATCTGAAAAACTCACCACCCAAACATACAAATACACACACACACAAACACACATATTGTTCTTTTCTGATTTCTCTCTTCTGTTCTGAACCTGTTCCCACATAATTCTGAATGTATAATATGTTAATTGGTGTATTTGATATGAAACTAAAGAAGAGTAAGATTCTCTTAAATACCACCTATCTCCTTTAATATGCATATTCAGAATTCTTAAAATTCCATTTAATTTTTTTTTACTTTACTTGACAGTTGGAATATAATTTTCTTAATATATGTAATTACAATTTTCTCTACCCGCCCACAATCTGTTCTAATGTATTTATTTTAGATTCCAGTAATTCTAATGTATTTATTCTAATGTATTTTAGATACTGATTTACATTTTAAATTTACATACTTTTTTCCTTTTATATTACTATTCATAAAAATAAAGTCTTAGGAGAAAGTGCTAAAAAATCCTGGAAGTAATTTATGAATTAGAGCTTTCTCAAAATGCACTGAGGTAAAATGGCAAACTTTATTATCTGTAATGACTCACCACAAGAAAACTAGTAATCCTTAAAACTTCTGCTGAAATCTCATATATACTCCAAATATTCAGAAATTAATCCAGATCAATTAATTTCATGTAACTAATTGATTTAACATAATTAAATGTAATACATTTAATTAAAATACTTAGAATTAATTCTTAGCTCAAATGTTCAGGACTCCACTTTTCATTCTTTCAGAAAAGAAATATTTTATCTTGTGGTGACATTTGTTAGTCATCACAACACTAATTTCAAATGCCCATGAGATTAGCTTGTGTAGCTACCAGGAACGAAAGAAGGAAAGAAAGAGGTTGATTAAGTTGATGAGGAAGAAAAATAAATTTGGAGCACTTTATTGTTTTTACTTTAATTTTATTGTGTCAATGAATCTTGTCCTATTCCCATTTTAAAAGTTCCCACTGAAAAATATTGCCAATTTTTTTTTCTAAATTAAAATGAACTTGTCATGCTCAAGAAGGGAATTTCAGCAGGAAGAGTCCAAAGCCTAGGTATGGAGAAGAGGTACAATTACAAGCAATGTTGAAGGAAGTGTATCTGTCAGCAACATAAAGCTTTCGGCACATGAAGGGAAAGAAACTTCACCAGTGTGTTTTCAAGTCACTTGAAACATCAGTAGGCTGAGAGCTAGAAAACAAACAGCTATAATTACCCAAGAGTACCTGAGTTTGTGTGTTCAGACCACTTTTGATTACTGAAGTTTCTGTAACTTAAAAGTAGATCCTGCTATATTCTTTTCTTTGTCTTGAGTTGTGCTAAGGTGAATCAGTAGTCTCAAATCTATCTCAAGCCTATGCATTTTATCTCGAAGTGATTAGCTTCAATAATTGAGTTTGTTTAGTGAGAGGCTGATACCCTTACCACTGTTTGATATCAGGGCCAAATTCATGCTTTTTAAAAGCAAAGTAACAATTCTTAAGAAGAATAGATATCATCTACAAGTATATCATCCTTTCGCAAGGCTATTACAGACATTGCTTGTATTGACAAATGGCACCTATGTGAAAATTGCAGTAGTGTATTTGATGACCACTCTAAATATATATGTGTGTATATGTGTGTGTATATATACATATATATACACACAGAGACATAGGTGTGCACACATAAGTGTGTATATTCGTTTTCCAGAGTCTTAGTTTTATAAATTCTGTTTAATTAGAAATATGCTGTTGGCATAGATATCTGACTTCTTAATAGTGATTTATTAGAAGTGATTGCTAAACTAATCCTGCTCAAGAGACTTGGAGTTCAAATTTCAACCGTTTGTTTGAATATGTTGACTTCTACCTACAGCTAACTGGCTAACTGATGGCCTGTGGGGAAAGGATGACTAATTTGGCTGTGCATGGTAGCCCAGCTTGTGAAAAAATAATCTAAAGTAGTTGATTGTTTGTTGGAAGTGAATCTTTTTGTAGTAGGTTTACATCTTTGATTGATGTTAATATGTACTAATTAGTGTTCTCTGGCCCCAAACAGAATTATTTTTAAGAATAACTACAAAATGGATTTTGCAATATATAAAAAAAGTCCTGTAAGCATACTAGTAGCTTATAAAGGATCAAATACTGAAGACTCTAACTTAAAAAAAGATATTCTTTATTAAAATTTCTTCTCGGATTCTATATCTTTCTTCTTGGTAAACAGTGATTTAAAACTAACTTACAGGGATCCCTGGGTGGCGCAGCGGTTTGGCGCCTGCCTTTGGCGCAGGGCGCGATCCTGGTACACCCAGGATCGAATCCCACGTCGGGCTCCCGGTGCATGGAGCCTGCTTCTCCCTCTGCCTGTGTACACTCTGCGCCTCTCTCTCTCTCTCTCTCTCTCTCTCTCTCTGTGACTATCATAAATAAATAAAAATTAAAAAAAAATAAAACTAACTTACATTACATCCATATTTTTTTTGATCCAGTATTTTCTGTGGTAAAAATCCTGGTGCATTAGGGACCTTTAATTGCTACTGAATATACTATATTTCTAGTGGATTTTGTTTTTAAATAGATACAAATCCAAAACACAGATCCATAGCTTACACCCCAGTCGAGTATTTATTCTGTTTGCCTAACATCTGTAGAGAAGTAGCAATTGCTTTGATATAGAGATTGACTTCTTGTTTGAAACAACTCCTATGATGCCTGTGCCTAAAACATGCCAACCTCTTATATGGAAGGGCTATGCAGAACCACAAAAGCCGGAGGACTCGGCTTCCTCAACTATACCCCCAGTAATATCTCCAACAGAAGAGACTTGTTAATAGTTCTGCTAACTTTGGAATTGTTAATTTAAATAAATGTTCATGGACACTGGGACTCATTTATCTGGATCTCCCCCTCACAGTTCTCTTCCTGATATGATGGAAAACAGATCATAGTTTGTAAGAAAAAAATAATGGGCATGAGGCCAAAATGAACTCTTAAAAATGTGCCACAAGAAACACAATAATGTTTTCCCTATATTCAATTCATTGATTCACTTCAGTAAACTTTTATTGAGCACCAGGAGTACTGTAAACTCTTATCTAAGCACTGGAGATGTTGAAAGTCCTATTTTCTGCCTCCATGGAATTCATATGTCATAATGGAGGCATGCAAAAGTTACTGAGGAAGAATAAAATGAAAAGCATCTAATTCTGCTTGAGGGGATGCAAGAAAATTCCCCAAAAAAGCTGATGATTGACACATGTCCCCCTCTGAGAGTTTGGTAGGCAACTGAGGGAAGGAAGAACAAAAGTAGGGAGCTCAGGTACCTAAGAAAACATTGTACACTCAAGAGAATTTGTAAGTTTTTTGGTAGAGTTGATGCATAGGGTTCTAAGTGGAGATAGATGAGTTTGAAGCTGAAAAAAACACTTGATATTAGACCTGGAGTGGCTATATTAGAATAAGGTTGCAGTATGACCTACTTAAAATGCATTGTATAACATTAAAAGAGAAAGAGAGTGTTAGATGATCTTAGGATGTCTTCTCAATATCATAAGGGTTATATATATTTTACTATTAAGCATAAAAAGTTTAGAATTGTTGCATATATGTAGCCAGTTCTGTGATTTATTCGATTTATTCATAGAAAGTTAAAATATGCATTAGTTTAATTGTAAAACTTTGAGCTAAACAGTCGTGTCTCTTTACATTGATCAACTCTCCAAACAAGGTTTACTAGGTGTTATTCTTTAATGTGTCACTTCTATGTAAGTAGAAGTCAAAATGGATGACAAGGCAGCCATATTAAGTGAACTCCTTTTCAGATGAAAGTTAGGAATTTGGAACGTGTATTTACTATTTTAAGCAACCAGAATCCTATGTTTAGCAACCACTAAAATACCACTTTAGTTGATGCCTAAGTTTTGCCCTCTTGTATCTTAACGTTGGGAAACATATGATGGTTCCAATATTATTCAAAAGTATGAATTATATAACAAACTGTCCCTCAGCTCTTTACTCAACCTTAAATGTGAAGCCAAATCCCCTATAATTCATTATTTAGTTTTTGACACAAGCAGCTTGATACTTTACAAAGTAAGGAATTAAAACAGGTAGCTGAGGTTGACTGGCATCTCCAGAAGTCACACAGAAAAGCAGTGTGAGAACAAGGTTTAAACACTGTGACCTTGAGTTTTCGTTTGCCAGTTTTGACTACTGAGCCTTAACATATCAACTCAGAGTAACGCAGAAAATTGTTATGCTTCAGCATCCTTTCTGACCCGTTCTTAAAGCAGCAAGGTGGCTTGTAGAAAATCAACTGAAAAACATTTTTGAGCTAACTATATGTTCTCTGTCAGTTTTATTAATTGATTGAGCAGGGAAAAAAAATGTGCTGAGTGAACAACAAGCTGAAAAACTATATAACAAGCTTGCAGAATTGAATGTCTCAATCTGACTATTAGCTTTATCCCCTTGAGAAAAATTAGTACTTTCATTTGATGAGGGATGTAGAAAGGAAATGGAGAAGTTCATTTTAGCTCTTTGAAGATTTGCACTAGTTACAATAGGAAGTTTAAAAAAAATCTAGGGATTAACATTCGTAATGGGATGTGGAAGGAGAAATAAGAGACAAAGTTTAAAATTGGAAGGGAAAAACCCAACATTGAAGAAAAACACAATGCTGTTTCTTTCAATAAATAGCCAATAAATAATTAGGTGATTTGAGATCTATTAAGCCTGATCTAGAGTTCTAGTAAGTCTTACAGAATTCTATAGAGGTAGATGTCAAGTGATTTTCATACCTTCAGCCAATATTTTCAATTCTGAATTTCTAACCTCTTCACAATTGTGGAAAAATACTATTTCCGCTGCCTTTTCTCTGATCCACTGTTATCACTTATACAGTCAACCCTATCCCATTGCATTACATGTATTTTAATGTCATCACAACTGAAAATTCCATTATATTAAATAATACTCAGGAAAAAAAAGATCGCTATAAGACTAGTGACACCTGAACTTTCTATAATCAGTCCCTTCATAATCAAATCAAACATTAATTTGTTTTTCATTCATGTGGAGACATAGAGAAATATGCATATATATTTTAAGTTTCTCCTAATCTTTCTACATATACTTGCACATTTGTCTTCAGGCACAAGAAACAAATTAAAGATTACTTTCTGAAGAAAAACACACCACATAGTTTTATTTCTATTAGCTAAGAATTTGCGTTCTAGTTCTGCATTAGGTTTGTGATTTAGAGAAAGCATGATATTGATGATTGACCTCTGTATGCCAAGTAGGATTGTAGAACCAGCCCAGACAACCCATTGTGGTTGTAGAAACCATAGGATGCCAACTGAAGTGAGATCAGTGTGCTCTCAGAGCGTCTTCCGAATTAGGTCAGTGTGACCGTGAGCCAAGCCTTGAGCATCAGATAAAAAGGAGAATGGGAAGGACAAGCCCAAAAAGCACTTTTCAGTTCCATTAGCTGAAACATGTGGCATATTCTCATTCAGTCTACAGGTACAAAACTAAGAGTGCCAAGAAAAAAAAAATCTTTGCAGTTCAATAAATGGCTCTAAGAACTATCCAATATTTTCAGAGCAGAAGCACTAAGACTTTGAATTGTCTGATTTTTAGTTAGATTCATTAAAAACTAAGAATTTTCAAGGAAGTTTGGAGAAAAATATTCAAAGGTACAATATAAATTGCTCTTCAGTTTCAATGTAATATTTAAATTTTTTTACATAAAAATTATATATACAATTTATTGTATCTTAATGTGTATGGAAAAATATTTGTGTGTTAATATTCTGTTAGATTTTCCTAGCCTATATCTATTATATATCTAGTTGAATTGATTATTTCAGGGAATTAAACATACATATTTTTATGCCTTACACCTGTATTTTTTGTTCATTTGTTCTTCTTACCAAAAACGGGATAAGGTGATGTTTCCAATCAAGTTCTTACTGGGAGTGATGCTTCCTACTTACAGATGACTTCTAGTTCCTTTTCAATAAGTGACCTCTTTTTTTTTTTTTTTAACCCTACCTGTTCAAACTCATTATGCAAAGCAAATACGCAGAACAGAGAGAAACATGTTTAGAGGGTCAAAGCCTAGTAATTTTGCCTAACACAGTGTTACTTACCTTTTGAGGTGACTTTTTCAATGCAAATGTCCCTTGGTTCAATTCATCCTTTTTCTTCCTGTGTGACCATCTTATACCCCTAATAGATTGGAAACATCTAATGAAACTCGCTTAACTTCTACCTCAGTCACTTCACTGCAAGAACTAAGTCAACAGGACAGGGAAGACCAAGGCACAGGAAACAGTGATTAAATGAAAAGGTGTATAGGTTACCTGTACAGTAACTCATGGGGTAAAGTATACTACGCAGTCTGCTGGAATTACCAGCCTCAAACCAGCAACATGCTCTTTGTCAGGAAGATTCACTCCTGCATTTTACCTAAAGTGATTTTCTCCTTTCAGTTTTGTTTCTCCTTATTTACTAGAGAGACCTGCAATATGCAGCGGGAAGCAAGGGTCTGCTCTATGACTATCACTGCAAATAGAGAAGCAGCAATAACTTTCTCTTGGTGTGAAGCAGAACTGTAAGATAATAGGACTAGAAGGGAATTTCAGGGGTCATCCAGTCCATCCATCTGCCTTTAGGCTGGATTGAACCCAAACTTGCCTAGACAGATTGTTATCTACCCAAATTGGAAGGCCTCCAGGGAGAGAAATTCTAACAGCCATTCTTAGTAACACAGTCAATGCTTAGCAATTTGTACTCTGAGAAAATGCTTGCATATTGTATTATAAAATTCTTCATGCCCTATCAATTTTTAGTCTTTTCCCTCCAACATGTTCCTATAGGTTAATCATGCTTTTCTTGTACCTCTCCAGATAGTTTTAAATTTTCAAAAATTTTAAAGTTATAGACTGCCCTGTCCCAACTGACTGAGATAGTTTAAGTGACTAGTTTCCCTATGATTGACTGTCAGAGCTACTGACTCCTATGATTATTCTTTATGTGTTTTCTTATACTTAACATTGCCTTGTTCACTCATGTTGCATCAGTTAGGAGCTGTCTTTGGCTACAAATAACAGATCTTAAAAAATAAAATCTCAGGAAAAAACAATGTCCAGAGATAGATAGATGTCCCATGGCAGGGAAGGTGATTTAATGACATGATCTGTGTTCTAGGCTTCTGTGTTTCTCTTCTATCATCCTTCTCAACTGCCTTCTACCCTCGAGGGTGGCCACTGCAACTCGATATGTCTATCTCCATTCCCCAGAAGGAAGGAAGGAAGAAGAATGAAGTATCCCGATCAAACAAGTCAAACTCTGTCCTAAAGGACTTTACAGAAACTTAACACCCAAATTTCTATCTTCCTGCCATAGGCCAGAATTTTAACACACAACCAACTTTATTTGGAGACGTAGGCTAGGAGACGTAGTTTTTCAAGTGTACAAACACTATTAATAAAATCAGACTTGGACGAAAGGGATAATGGATAATTGGTAGCAACTAGAAGTTTATGCTGTATGTGTTTTAATAGAGCAATCAAATAGTTGACTGCTCATCACATAGGAGCTACAGTTGTAGTATGTTTGATGAAACTTATAGGAAGATTCTGAAGTACAGAGACCTGGTCATTAACTGGCTCTGTAGTTTTGAAAACCAGTGAAATGAGATGTTCAGGCAGTATAAAATATAAAACTCCCTGCAGGTATAAAATTGTATAAATTAATGAAAATATCAGTACACCTGGGAAATGGTAAGAGAAAGGTCACGCTGTACTATAGCAAAGAGTTCCCAAATATTCAGACTGGATATCCATGAAGAAAAGTCCTGGGGAGCCAGTAGAGGCTGGCTGCTGCCTGAGAAAAAAACCAGATATATTTGGGTTACAAGAGAAAGGTATTCTTCTCTCTTTTTTTCTACATCCTAATCTCGCTTATTTTTTTCTTCCCTTTTTATTCTTATTGCCTTCTCTCTCCCTCTATTGCTACCCTTGCTCTCAGCCCCATATCTTATACTTTTTCAGCCTTTACATTTTTGTTCCTTCAAATTTGGGCTTAAACTTTTTACAAAACTATCAGAATTTCAAAGTCTTTGTAATTATTTCACATCTATGGTCAGCCAACCCTATGTCATAATTTATTTTTACTGTGTGGTCTGTCATCACATATAAATGCTATTTTATTTAATATTTTGACAATGCCAAATCATGTCAAGCTGCTTTGTTTATCTTATTCCCTCTCTGATGGTAAATTTCCTGTTTTTTTTTTTTTTATGTTTTGTTGTGCTTCCCTAAGACGATCAATTTTCTTCAACCAAATACATCCCAGATATTTTTTTTCATCCCAGATATTTTATTGCTGTTGACCTTTGTTTTATTTTGAAGGATACTTAATTGTCTTTCTTTTCTCTCTTTTTTGAATTCCATATCCCATCAGGTGATTACTTCTGCCATTTTTTTTTTTTTTTTACTTCTGCCATTTTTTATACTTCCAAATAAATTCCTATCTATGAGATCCCGATTAAGAAAACATTTTTTTCAGACATGGTCTTAGAAAGTAGGTAGGTATTATGTAGGCACTGAAGCATATCATAATAAAATCTCACAGCAAAAACAACATATTGTATAGTGTGTGTGTGTGTGTGTGTGTGTGTATAGAGAGAGAGAGAGAGAAGAAAAGAGAAGAGAAATTGAGGGAGTATGAATATAGTAGAGCATCACACGATACCCATTAGAGTTCTAAAATTAAAATTCTGAATGTCTAAGAGAAGAGCAAGATGAAAAGTTCTAGTGCTGAGATGAATCAAAGTCAAAACAGAAAATGTTGGTGATAGTACCAAATTCCCTCTACACATAGCTCAATCCTTTCCTCTTTATTTTAATAATAGGTAAATCCACATCAGTGTGGTGGTGTGCTTCCCTTTTGAATGGACAGGGGAGGATCTAGAGAACTTCTGGGATGAAACCAAAGGTCTCTTCCACCTAGCCACTTTGTGTTAGGACGAGCTCTGTGAGTTAGCCAGCCAGGACAGCATGGCTATTCCTATATTAACAGTTCTTGTGTTTTAAGAACCTGGAGTTGAAACAAATGTTATAGAATTGTAGTCAGCAATATCTACCAAACTGGAATTATTGTATTTCTAGTTTATACATTGCACTGGATTTCAGAGCCCCCAAAATCAGAAGAAAAAAATAACTTGAGGCACACATATAAAAAATAGATTGAATTTTTAAATTGCTGCTATATTATTATACTCCTTGCTCAAATAGAAATGATTACTATGAAAGAAGGAAATAGCTCTCTTGAAAAAAAAATCTAGATACAGAGACATCCTTTATTATTGTCAAAGACTGCCTTTGTTTGTTTCTGGGCTAAACTATGTGTATTGAAATCTAAAGTTGTTTTCTATTTGATTGTTGGATTTTTCTCCTAAAGTTGATTTAGTTCACCAATACATATCTCCCTTTTTTTCCATAGCTCTTTCTATTTTCATGTGACTTTTGTTTTGGGTGTGTAATAGTTTCTGTGAGGAATATTTCCTAAAGCAAATATAAACATTTCCAATATACTAAATTATAATGATTTTTTGGTATTCAGATACATCTGCAATATATAATAATTCTTTTGAAGAGGCAATTAGCACTTAGTTCAGTGACTTCGGTAGTATAACTTTTTTGATGTTTTGTTTTATTGCATGCAACCAAGGTACTACATATCTACAAAGGAACAATACTAATATAAATAAGAAATGCCCAAAGGTTTTCTGTGTAAATTTACTAATGTAGTGTATTAAAGGGTCATCCAATTATCTTTATGAGGTCATGGAAAGGTTGTTCACTTAGTATCTTGTTAGTAGAACTTGTTATTTACCTCTATTCCAATCTAAATAAAAACTGGAAAATTGTGTCAGACGAGAAACCTAACTCTTTAGGAAGAAATGACAATATATAGATATAAATTGCTATGGATATTTAGGATAATTTTTTATGCTGTAATAGCTATTAAAACAATATTTTGAATTATCATTGCTTGCTTACTTTCCAATTGAGCAAATGATTTTATAGTTGGCTTTGGAAGACTGGTCAGTCACCCATAACAAGGCACAGAACAAAAACTTAAACTTTCTTCTTTGATATGTTAAGGCCCATTTTATTTGAGAAATAAAAGGGGAAGATGGAGTGTTTTCCCCTTCTTTTACTATATAATGGGAGGAGAATATATTTGAACTAAGAAGATATAAAACTATAATTGAACTGATGTGTGTAAAGATCAAATAAATGCTCAGCTTTAGGTACTGTTATAATTAAATTATAACTATTTTAATAGTACCTCTGTGCAAGTCTAATTTAATAATATAGAGCAGACAGTGTGCCATTAGTGCAATCACAATGAATAGAATAGACAAGGAACTACAAATGAAATATGGATGGATGGATGATCTAGCAAATAAGACAAAACATTACATGGCTGAGAAGGCTTTGTGGAGAAAAATTGATTTATACAAATTTATTAAAACAGATTTGAAATTTGATGAATTGGTCTTGGAGACTATGAAATTTCAGTGAATTTAATATCCAGTGGGCAGGAAAATGATATAGAATGAACATTACATATTTATGTGGTGTGTGTGTGTGTGTGTGTGTGTGTGTGTGTGGTAGATGAACCTGAACCAAGTAAAGAAAAAAACAGTAGTTCAATAGAGAATAATATCCTAAGTTGACTCAATGTCAACTTTTTTTTAGATTTTATTTATTTATTCATGACAGACACAGAGGGGGCGGCGAAGAGGCAGGCAGAGACAGAGGCAGAGGGAGAAGCAGGCCCCATTCAGGGAGCCCGATGTGGGACTCGATCCTGGGTCTCCAGGATCACGCCCTGGGCCAAAGGCAGGCACTGAGCCACCCAGGGATCCCCGTCAACTATTTTTTTAATAGCAAAGAATTCTACACTGTGTAGTAGCTCTTGAAAACTGTGTTTTAAATTACAAGGAATTTAATCAGGTGTAGAGAAGGGAAGATCATTTCTTCCAAAATTGGGGAGGGCATAGAAGAAAGACGTGATATGAAAATACTTTTTTTTATTTAAAAGCATTCCCAGAAACTTATCTAATGGGTCAGTTATCGCTTAAGGTAGCTTTCTCCTTGGATTTCAGTGCTTCAAAATCATGTTTTCTTCAGGGTTGTGTTTTTATGCTAGTTTTGTTTTCTTCATAGAATCAGCCTTTAGAAATATGGTTGCTTTATTCAATCTTTATTTACCTATTAGATAAATATTTGCTGAAAGTTCAATATAAGCCAGTCACTATGCAGGGATCTGAAAATATGATTTTAATCCTTAAAGGGTTCTGTAATTGTTTGTGGATATAACTCATTACTCATTGGCAAATAATTGTAAACTAATGTAGTTAGAGCACTGATAGAAAAATATGATTGGCCCTGAAGCTCGAGTTCCCAAGAGGGATATTGCCATTGATCAATTCTAAGTATGTCCATCACTTACAGGGAACATGGTCAGAATATGCTGAATTTTATTTTGAATCATATTTTTTTTTCATCTTTAGGTATGAAATAATCAAAAAAGTCCATTCAAATGTTTTCCAGGTTTTACTTTTTAGGTCTCTTTCATTTGCAATTGACTGCATTACTTTCAAATATCTTCAACAAAAACAAGGATCTATGGGCTCAGGGAACTTCATTCTGGGCCTCACCCAAGGTCCAGTGGACTTCAAAATTAAATACTTCTTCAAGTTTAGGGAAAATGGAGCTGTTCTTGCCAATATTTCCAATCAATGTCTTGAACCTAAATTTCTGTAGCTCCCTCACTGTCCCTCTCATACCACTCATTAGGAATTAAAAGGAAGTGCCAAGAATCCACTACTTTCTTCCCTTCACCTCTTTTTGTCTTAAATCCACCAATACTTATATTGCTGTATATATCATTATGTCTTTTCCCCAACTTATGTCCATCACAACAGAACTACAATCATTACAGAGGTTCTTATTTTGCCGTATTCCCTCAGTCTTTCCCTGTGCCCTCTATAACTCACAGTTCATTACCTACAGAATTCCCTATATTCAACCTCATCTCTCAAAAATTCATCAGCTTCGTGGCCCTCCCTGATTCCCTTACAGACCTCTCAAATGAAGACTGTTTTCCCCCAACAATTCTCTCACTGGGCCTAAAGTGGTAAATTTGGGAGTAATTCTCTTCCTTCTTATTGCTGCAAGCAGAGCACTCTCTCTCCCCTCTAAAAATGTTCAGCTTTATAGCTCATGCCAATAGATGATTTTAGCCACTATTCTTCACTGCTGTTATCATGTTATGATATGATGCCCAGGTCATTCCTTCTTCTTTTTCAATCATTGTAGCTCTGTCTATCCAATATTATTTCTATCTTATAGGTTTTTTTTTTTAATTTTTATTTTTATTTATGATAGTCACAGAGAGAGAGAGAGGCAGATTCACAGGCAGAGGGAGAAGCAGGCTCCATGCACCGGGAGCCCGATGTGGGATTCGATCCCGGGTCTCCAGGATCGCGCCCTGGGCCAAAGGCAGGCGCTAAACCGCTGCGCCACCCAGGGATCTATCTTAATTCTTGGAAAATTCAACGTACTTTTAGATAATATTTATAGTAACTCGGCCTCAATTTCTTTAGCCAATGTCAGCTACCACCCCGATCGCCATTCTCTAGAGTCTAGAATTTGCTTTTGGTAACCATTGCAAGCCCTCCATCATCTCACTTTTAGGTCTCTGACCACAACCACCAATATTTTTAGCTCACTACCTTAACTATTTCTTATGACTTCTAGTACTTCCATCCCAATAATCTACCAGAACATTAGGTCCATTTATATTCCAAGATTTTCACAGATTTAGACACACTTGATGTGTTCACTACCCTTTTTACTATTCTTCAATTCCGTGGTCTATTATTTAATCACTTTACTGCATAGTACATCAGTTCTTCAGCCATTCTCTTGCTACCTCATACTCAGCTGACAAAAACACATCACTAATTAAATCTAACTCTCCACCTGTTCTTTTACTCTGTTCCATTACCTGAACAACTGAACCAGGCTGAAAAAGCCAACAACCATGCTTTCAATCCATGAGCATAAACCTCAATTTTGTCCTTAATGTTATCAGCCAGCCGCGTTATACATTCCTAGTTCATTTCCTATCTTTGAAGTCTATTTTACATTTTATTTCTTCTCAGATCAACCCTTTCTTGCACATCCTCTCTCAGTTAATGATTTTACTTCCCACAAGGCTGAGAAAACTGAAGGAATCAGAAAACTAGGAAAAAAAATATGCAGACTCCCATCACTACACATATCTGTTCTTTAGTATCTATACTTACTTCTGACCTACAGACCTATCTACGGTTTTACCCGATGCCAATACCAGGTCTCATCTGTCTAGACCACTCAAATACATTGACCCAGCTCCCCTCCCTGTCTCCTACATCATTTCTCATCTTTATAAGATCATTTTTATGAATATACAATCGTATCTCCCATCATGAAAAATATGCATATATATTTATATGTAAATGAATAAATGAGTAAAATTTCCTGACTCTATTTCCCCTGTCATGTATTATGCTATTTCTCTGTTTCTCTTCTATCTATTGTTTCCATTTCTCCTCCTCTCATTCTCTATTAAACACACTTTGGTCAGGCTTTCCCCTTGCACTGCTCCGCTAAAACTGCTCTCATCGAGGTCATCAATGACCTTGGCAGTGTAATACCCATTCAATTTACAAATTTTCTCTATCAGTAATTTCTGGCATAGTTGATCACTTTTTCTTCCTTATTAAACATTATTTACTTGCCTTTCAGGATACCACTGTTGGTATTCTGCTTAGCGCACTGGTTACTTTTCTATTCCTTTACTATTACTTTATTGCTTCTTAAGCAACCTTAGTCCTTGGTCTTTTTCTCTTCTTTGCTTAATTTACACTCTTAATGATCTCATTTTCCCATGGCTTTTGATACCATCCATGTACCAATGACTTCCATTAGTTTTTCTAGTCGAGACTACTCTGTAATTCCAGAAATGTACATATGGGGGAGCTGGGGGGTTTAGTTGATTAACTGTCTGACTCTTGATTTTGGCTCAGATCATGATCTCAGGCTTGTGAGATCAAGCCTCACATCAGGCTCTGCACTGGGCATGGAGCCTGCTTAAGAATCTTTCCTTCCCAATCTGGCCCTTCTTCCTTCTCTCTCTTAAAAAAAGAAAAAAAAAAAATCTGAATCCAACTGTCTTCTCAATATCTCTGATGGATATCTCATATTCACATGCCCAGGGTCTTCTCCACTCCTCAGAACTATTAAACATATAGCTTTTTCCTTCTTAGTTGGTGACAGCCTTTTATTTTCTCATACAAAAATATTGGGGAAAGTTCTGACATTTCTTTTTAATTCCTCAAGTTGAATTCATCTCAAAATATATTATTAACTCTAATTTCTGAATATATCCAAACTCCTAATCTAATCAGCTCTATTGGTACTATCTGATATTTATCTTGTAACTGGATGATTGAAATAGCCACATAACTGGTCTCCCATACTCCAACATCATCATATCATAGTCTATTATCAGCAAAGTAACTAGGCAACCTTTTAAAAATTCATGTTAGATCATATCAGGATATATCATTGTTTTACTCAAATTCTAAACCATGGATTTCCCCCATTTATTCAAAATAAATTCTAAAGTCTCCCAGTGACGTATGAAACCCTAGATAATCTGGCCCCTTATTTTTTTCTAGGATTATCCAAAACCCATAATTGCTTATTTCTTCAAGCATATTGGTCTTCTCACATTTCCTAAAATGTATTGGAGATGCTTTTGCCTTTGATTCTCTGCATGAGTTATTACATAAAAGAGGGGGAGGGAAATGTTTTATTATTTTATTCTTTTAGAATAGTTGTAATCAGAAAAAGCTAAAGACTCTAATGGATGATTGCAATAATGGAAAATTGATTACCTTGGATAGTAATTAGATTGGCCATTTTTTAGAAGAAAATACTTAAACCTCTGAAGAAAATTCAGTCTAATGTCAATTACTCGTAAGGAGAACATGAAGAACACCATGCAAGGTTTTAGTAGCTAGATTTAAGAAGAATTAAGTTTCAGAGTAAATTCATTTATTTTAGTGTTTTATTCTACTTTAGAATTCCAAGAGCAATATGGAACAGCTTTGTGTTTCAGAGTTTTTATCTTTGTGATTGTATAAATCCTCTTCATCTCCCTTGTGTGCTATCCATCCACAGTATCCTGTTTTCCTGGCACTCAAGTGGAGAATGAAAGTGAAGTCCCTTGCCCTTGCTTTTTCTTCAGGTTCAGAAGCAATTGCAGTCAGCTTCAGGGTTAGGCTAAGGAATATCTGCCTGCACCAACGTTTCAATCTAAGACATTTATTAATTCTCTCTCATTCACCGAGTCATAGAAGGATCCATGTGGAGTCACAGCTACACCATATACAAGCCTTGTGCTCAGGACTTCTAATTTATTTGGGAGATGGATCAATATATCTTCTTACAAGGTCATTTGGAATTATATATGTAATTATTTAATTTATATATTATAACTTATATATATTATATATTATAATCAGATAGATATGTTTATATTTAAACACATATTTACATATAAAATATATGCAAATATAAGTATATTATATATAAATATAAATATAGGTAAGTATAAACCATATATTTTAGCCAGACTTAAAGACACTTACATAATCTATTTAATGTACACTACTACCTGTGGAAATTGACCAGTGGTTGGTTCTCTGGGAGTTTTACAACTGGATAGGTATTAAACCTATGGTCCTGCCCAGTTCTGTGAGTCAAACTTTAGCTCATCTTTATTAACCAGGAACTGACATTCTGAATCAAGGTGCTGCTAGACTACCATTTTGTCTGTCATAGGTGTCTGGACTGAGCTTGTGCACTGGTAATTATCCATAGCCCTGAGGCCAATTTCCCTTCCACAGGTTACTATGCAGGAAAGTACAAATAAATCCTCTTTCAGTCTGAGAAATTCAAACACTTATATCCACTTGTACATGAACGTATGTATGACACATAAAAGAAAGGGAATGAGGAGAACCCTTACAAAATAGGACCAATTTTCTAAAATAACCATTTTCTGTATTCAAGAAAAGTTCTTTTTATATGTGTGATCAGTTTAGTGTGTTTGAACGTTAGGGCAGCTGTTTTGTAAGTGTGTCATGGAACAATTATTGGCTAAAAATTGATTTGCCGTAGGGTTTAATTTTTTTTTTTTTAAGTAAGCTAGGGACACAAAATGCAGTTAGATTTTCTCCTTTTATAGTTTGGGAAAACAGTTCTGAGTTAACCTTTAAAAAATTACATTTGCCATTTGCTTTGGATGTATACTGTGAACACTAACCATACAGAATGATGTTATGTCTTGTTTTTTGTTTTTTGTTTTTTTAAAGAGAGAGAGAGAGAGAATGGGGGGAAGGGCAGAGGGAGAGGGAGTCAGAGAATCTTAAGCAAGCTCCACTTTGGAAGCGGAATCCAATGTGGGGCTCCATCTCACAATACTGAGATCATGACTTAATCAGTGGAAATCAAGTACTGGCTGCTTAACCAATTAATCCACCCAGAAGCCCCATTGTTATTGTTTTTATCAACTTAGATTAGTCCTTCCTTCTGTTCTGGAGAGGATGAAACTAGGCTAAATGTCTTGCCAACACTCAGACAATAAATAGGGAAAAACAGTAGACTTTCAGGGTTCATTAACCTTGATTTTGAATGCTTTATCACTGTCTACATGATGATGTCCTTAAAAAAAAAAATCCTCAGCTCATTTTCTTAGTCCTTTCCCTAGTCTATACCGAGAGTTCTGATATTGGTGCAGGAGGAAGAGAGGCAGAAATCTTTCAAAACACCAAGTGTCTTAGACATTTTTTCACATTTATTTGTTCTCACTTATTTTTATAGAAGCCTGGGCTAAATGTGGGACCTAGTACTGAGTCATGCCTTCCATATAAGAAGGTCTTTACCCTTCAGGAAATGACCCCTCTCTCATTTCTATTACAGCCAAGTTTCTAGTAGGAAAATAGATAAATAAGCTTACACAAAGTATTTTTTTTTAATTCACAATGGTTGCTTATCTGCCTTCTCTGGAGCATTTTAATTCCTGAACTCTCCCTCTATCATACTGTGCCATCTCCTGAATTGCCTCCATCCCCATGACCATCTACAAATTTTGCTTCACCACCCCTCTCCTTCTTTGCACCACAGCAGCTCTCAAGCTCTTGTTCTTTCCTGGGCCTACTTCTTCTACCTTGCTCGTCTTAATTTGACTCATCTTATCTTTCTGAGTCATCCTATTTACTTTAGCTACCACCTACTTACCTGTGACTCCCCCTACTTTTTTCTTCTCTCCTGAGATCCAGGTGTATATTTCTGACTGTCTCCTACGTACTTCACATGGATGCCCCACAGGCATATCAAACTCATGTCCAAATCTAAACTCGTCATATTTTACTCTAACCTACTCTTCCTTCCATCTATCTTGTTTAATTTTGTCATCTGTATAATAACCCACACCAGGCTCCTGAAATCATACTAGAATATTCCTTTCCCCTCACCTTACCTGAAATATTCACCAATTCAAATTATTTTCACTCTCAGCCAACTCCAGAATCCATCGACCTCTGCCTATCTAAACTGATTCTGACTGAGTTCTGCTCCTAATAACATTTCAACAAGGTTAAGATAATAACCTTCACACTTTACTTTGAGATTCACATCTTTACTATGAGATTTTGTTCCTGTTTATCAGAAAACATCCCTCTTTGGCAGTTTAGGCATCTTATTTCTAGGGAGATCTTCTAGAACTAGATTGGCCTTTTCATATCTGCTATCCATACCTTATTATAGCATTACATTCAGTCATTATTTAATTTACAAGTATTTACTATGCATCTGCACAGTATTGGGCTAGGTGTTGCATATTGGAGATTCAAGAGCGGGTGTCTCTGATCTCAGATGTTCACAGGCAAGGAGAAAACCGACTTGTAAACAAATAAGTAGAAAATAATATGAACAATTTTGCAGCCTATATTTGAAATAATGTGATATGACTTGAAGATCACAGGTGTATCAATTGGGATCCATATAGGATGACAGAAATAACCCTGAATTTAAACAGAGGGAATTTAAACCAAGGGATTTTTACATAGTTGGTGAAAGAATTTAAAAGTCAGCAATTGATGATGAGGTAAACTACAGATTAGCAACATCCAGAAGCTACTCTTATCTCAGGGCTAAAAAGACAAAAGGAAGGTTCTGGGCTACTGATTCCTGTTTGTCCCAGAACAATTAGAGCCATGGAGACAATGCGTCTGATGCCAGAGATACTGGGTAAGATAGTGAGGGAGAGGGAAGAACTTTATCTCTTCTTCTTCAGTCACTGCTCCGCACTGCTGAACACAGAAGCCAGTGGATGTAGAAATTGTGGAAATGTTGCTTTCAGCCTTGATTTTTTTCTCATATATTACATGGGACAGTAATACCTCCCTTGGTGAGCTAGTGTGATAATTAGTGGTAATGCACATAAAATAGCTTGATAGTGCACTGGGAAAACTCAGTCTTCTCTGAATGTAAGAGAACATTTTTTATCAATTTGCATAGATTCAAATTTAAATGGGAACAGAGTTTCAAAACTAGGTATTTACTCATCTGCCTCATTGTCTTTGTACATCTCGCCCTTAGCAGAGTATCTGGAAGAGAATTCTTATTCATAATAATTATTAATTTATTTGTTCATGTATCAGCATTCTGGCTGCATATGGTAAGTTAGGTGATAAGGATGTGAAATGCATTCTTGCTCCATGCTTCATTGCATCTGTTTAGATTTCAGGGTGAGAGATCCCTTGCTCCCACCTGTCCCCATCCCAGATTTTTAGTAGCTTCATAGCAGCTGCATTTACAAAATAAAAGAAAAATGAATGTCACTATTAATTAAAATCTTCTGCAGTGTTTGATGTTTCAGCACAGGCCCACGTTTTCCTGGCTAGGACACTTCAAGCTGAACTCTAGAGAAGATGCTGACTGCTGAACAAGCAGCAAAGAGAAGAATTCTGTGCCAGTTGAGCATTATGTACTCCACCCATTAATGCAGAAGAAAAATCATTGGAAATCTGCTCTTAAGGAGATATGTAAATTTTACTTTTTTTCCCTTAAAAAAATGGTGCCTTTGAGATATTTATTCAAATACCTCTCATAATCAATTAAATGGATCAGTCTTTTACAAGGTTTTTGACCAAGTATGGGCATTAGCATAGCACTTAGCACTTGGGCATTTTCTCCCCTAAAGTAAGACAGTTTAAGTTCTTGGCAATTGTGATTCTACTCTGTAAGGTTGAGTGATCACTTGTGACTAGTTATTTTGTGTCGCATTTGAATGCAAATATGGTGATGATGGCTTAAAAGGAAGGTATGTTTGAAAAGCTTTGGCCAACATTATTGGTTATTGTGTATAAAAGAGGTGATACAAGAGGATTTCCATTGCCTTCTTGGTCTTGCACAATAGCTTTTGTAGAGATTAGGAAAAGGATTTCCTGTCAGGTAAAACTGATCAATCTTCATCTATTTCCCAGAGTTTAGCACTACTCTTCTCTTTTATGAAATGCTTACAGGGTAAAGATATTTGCATTCAAACCTAGAATGGAAAAAGTGTTCACCAACTGACTTTCACAAAAGAGTGAAAGTCTGCATTTTAAATGGAAGGGGAATGATCTCAAATAGCAGTCCTAAGATGCAAGAGAAATGGTGAGCAAGATATTAGTAAATATGTAGGTAAATCTAAAGCCATATTCTATTAAATATTAATATGGCTTTATTTATTTAGATAGACCTAAAATAGCAAATGTCATAAGTCATGGTGGAGGAGTGATTGGAAATAAAACTTTCCTTGATTGATCTGTACAAATCATTTAAGAGGCCCTAAGAATTGGTCCCCATAGGCAGTAGGCACGGGGAAGCAACAGGTCTTACGAGAGGTTAGAATTTCTTGCTAGCACATTTGTTTTGCTCTTACCCAAGAAGCATCTTTCTCACTCACTCATGGGAAAGACTGTACAATCTGTGTTCTTTAACAATTAGAAAATGCATCGCTAAAATATTTTTGCCAGTAAAGTCTGGAGAGCTCCAACCCATTATAAACAGGTCACCTTATTATTTATTATTTATTTATTTATTTATTTATTTATTTATTTATTTATTATTTATTATGAATTTTTTTTATTGGTGTTCAATTTGCCAACATATAGAATAACACCCAGTGCTCATCCCATCAAGTGCCCCCCCTCAGTGCCCCTCACCCAGTCACCCCCACCCCCTGCCCACCTTCCCTTCCACCATCCTAGTTCGTTTCCCAGAGTTAGGAGTCTCTCATGTTCTGTCTCCCTTTCTGATATTTCCCACTCATTTTTTCTCTTTTCCCCTTTATTCCTTTTCATTATTTTTTATATTTCCCAAATGAATGAGACCATATAATGTTTGTCCTTCTCTGATTAACTTATTTCACTCAGCATAATACCCTCCAGTTTCATCCACGTCGAAGCAAATGGTGGGTATATGTCGTTTCTAATGGCTGAGTGACATTCCATTGTATACATAGACCACAGCTTCTTTATCCATTCATCTTTTGATGGACACCGAGGCTTCTTCCACAGTTTGGCTATTGTGGACATTGCTGCTAGAAACATTGGGGTGCAGGTGTCCCGGCGTTTAACTGCATCTAAACAGGTCACTTTAAATTGAGTGTTTTATAAAGTTATATTATGATTTTGAGACAGCCCATGTACTTTAAATTCTAAAGTTTCTTTTTTTCCTACATGAGAAAAAAAGTCATGTGACAAATTTCCATTTCTTAACTTTTTAAAAATAAATACTCTAAACACCTACTTCAGGGCAGATTATGAGGAAATGCAATGAAATATAGGACATGATTCTTTTTTTTTAATATTTTATTTATTTATTCATGTGAGACACAGAGAGAGAGGCAGAGACATAGGCAGAGGGAGAAGCAGACTCCCTGAGGGGAGCCCGATGTAGGACTCAATCCCAGGACCCTGGGATCTCGACCTGAGACGAAGGCACATGGTCAATCAGTGAGCCACCCAGGTGCCTCTATAGTACATGATTCTTATACTTAAAAAAAAAAAACAAAAAAACGTCAAATATTTGATGAGAAGATATGAATTAGAATAATAGAGCTTTTAATAGATATATTTCAAAGTAATTATGAAAGCAATTTCATAAGATTATATAAGATTATTTGTCAAATATTAATGTATCATATAGCACCTTGTATAGTACTTCAATAAGCATTTGTTGCATGGCTTGTACAAACACTTGTGAGAGTGTGGATGAAGGTGACAGTGGAAACTGGATGACTATGGAAGACTTAAATAGAAATGGAGCTTCACTGAGAAGTGAGATTGAGATTTGTTTTTGAACAATGTGAGGAAAGGGAAAAGAAAGCATTCTAGATTGATAGAATAGTGTGAATTAAATTTGAAAAAAAAACACAAAAGCAAATTCAAGTCCGTATTCTTTCCCTATATGTCTCAGACTCAGAATAATATGGTATTTTGAAGGAGGACTTATACAAAATAGACCATCTGTGAAATAATGTAATCATTCAGTGGTAACATCTAGGAATTACAAAAGTGGTAAGGATGGTTATATCCAAGAGATATAAGAAAGTGGGATAGGAAAATTAGGCTACTTAGGAAGAAGGAAGTTACCTCCTGGGAGAACCTCAAGTGTTCAATGGTGTGGTTCCAAAAGATTAGATTTATCATCCAGAGGTGACTGATGGATAGCTATAGAGAGGCGAGTAGTTTCTAGAGTGCTGACAAATATAACAGACAACATTGCAAACACCTGGAAAACTTTCCTGGGAAGGATTAGAGACATCTTGGTCTCATTCAAAGAGCCCATGTTTGCCATGTAATAGACACTGTATTGCTTTTTTTTTTTTTTTCTTTTTTCTTTTCTTTTCTTTTCCTTTTTTTTTTTTTTTTTTTTTTTTGAGAAAATTGTGCTAATGAAAATGCATCTAGCACTTGCCCTGGAGTTTAGAGAAAACAGTGTAGTATTAAGCATTGAGGGACTTGATCAAGTTGATGGAATGATGAATTTATGTACTTATAAACTAATCAATAGCAAATATACTCTATCATATCTCCAAGAAAATACAAGAAATTTCATTTAAAAACAATGCCTCGCAACAGGCATTATCTATATTTTGTGTTAGACACAGGCTTCCTAGTACCATATTATTTGTACCAAAACTCGGAGGATGCTCATTCTTGGGCTTGTGTTAGAATAAGAGGCATTTTTATTTGTATACTTGTCAATTTGGAGATGTATCCAGTTGTGTTGTTTTATAATTCTTGCTCTTTCTTTCTAGCCTCCTTAATTGCTGAAAAATGTTGTAGTTATCTTACACATTCCAAGTGAATCCACCTTTTTTTCTTCTTTTTTTTTCTTTTTTTAACTTTGTACAGCCTCACATTATGGAAATTAGGTACATAGTTATGGGAAAAAACATTTTTCATCTTCCCATGGCCAATATTTAAAATACTCCCAAAGAAAATTTAATAAATACTTATAAAAGGAATGAATGAAAGGTAAATGCTTCAATTTAACTTGGCTAATTTACCCAAGAGTCACTAAGGAAAATTGAGTTTATTGCCTTTGTTTTCCTGCCATCTCTGTGACAATTTTATTTGAGATTGCTTTGGAATTTGGAATTTATTGAGCTGTTTCAAAATTAATTTTGGCAAAATACTCTGATGAAAAATCTCTTTTGACAAAGTTTCAGGATATATATATATATATATATATATATATATATATATATTTAAATCAGACATAAAATACTAAGAGGTCTCAAGTATGTATATTTATAAAAAGAAGACCTTTTCTTTGTGTCCATCCTTTTCATAGCTTATAATTCATTTTATTGGGAAAATAAATAGATGATTCACCTATTACATGTAAGTATGTAGGTAAATTCCACAGGGCAGTTATTTTTATTCATCCATAAATGCCTAGGGTACAAACATATAATAGACATTCAACACCTATTTTCTGAATTAATTTGTATATTGATATCTATATAATTACTTAGGCAGCTTTACATTTACTATTATTAGTGTGGATTATTTTGTAATTTAAATATCTGTGTCCACTCCAAGTAAAAATAATGATTCCCAATGATGCTACTGGTTCAGTAAGAGTATAAATTTGAGCACTTTATCGATAAAAATTGCTTGGATTTAACATTTACAGATTGTATTCTGTTTAAAGAATGCACTGATGGGTTAATGTTTCAAATATGCACACAATTCGTGTATACTCTGCAAGTATGAGATTCTTTCTGGAGAGTAGTTAGGTTATTTAGTTTAGAAATGCACTTGCATTGATTATGAGGACCAAGTAAACAGGGTGTTAAAACAATTTTAAACCATTCTGAGGAACATGTTTTGTTGAAATATGGAATAGTTTATAAACACTTAAGTACTTTTAACCTAAACGATTAACTTCACTGCTAAAAGAAGTCTAGTTTTAGGGCTGAGTCCTAGAGTTAATAAATATACCGAATATGTCAAGAAAAAAAAAGGTTGGCTTTCAAAATTATTTTTCTAGAAACGTAGGCCCAATTAATTTTTTGCACTATCCAGCCCACCAAATCAATTCAACATAAATCAAGATTTACTTACATGGATACTTGCTCTTAAACCTCTAAATTAAATATGGGTCTCTTAAAGAATTCTTATTCTTAATGATACTTGGGAAACACATTTAATCATTTTCATATTCTCCCTAATTATATTTATTTTAAAAATACAAAATTCATTTTTCAAATTAAGATTCTGATTAATTAGTGATGAAGTTGATGATGTATATGTAGGAAACAGTTTTGAGTTTACTCTCCATCTAACTAAGTACTTTGTATGCATTAACTTATTTATAACCGCAGAAACTATGTACAAATCTGCCTGCAAATGAGGAAGCTGAGGATTAGAAGGGTTAAATATATTTCCCCAAATTAAAGAATTACAAAACTGATATATGCCAGAAATGAAATTTGATCCTTAGCTGGACCGTAGAACCTGCGCTTCAATTGACTATTAACTTATTGAGTATCGGAACTAATTAAATGTGTTAATCAAGAACTGATAAAAATAAAAACAGTAGACAAAAAGCATATACAGTATACTTGGTGGTAAGATTTTTCTCTTTGGGGCTGCCTCTCTGTCTTCCCTCTCCTCTCCTCTCCTCTCCTCTCCTCTCCTCTCCTCTCCTCTCCTCTCCTCTCCTCTCCTCTCCTCTCCTCTCCTCTCCTCTCCTCTCCTCTCCTCCTCTCCCTATGTTCCCTCCATTTCCTTCCCCTTTCCCTCCTTCTTTTGTCTTCCTACCTCTCTTCTTTTAAAAAGGAATGCATTTGGGTTCCTTCCCCTCACCTTTTAAAAATGAATACATTTGAATCTAAATATAGCTGTTTAAACCAGTGATACTCAACTGGGTGATTTTGCTACTTAGAGAATATTTGGCAATATCTGGAAATATTTTTGGTTGTCATGTTTGGGAAGATGCAATTGGCATGTGGTGGATAAAGGCCAGGAATACTAGCTAACATCTTACAATATTATAGAACAACCCTGACAACAAAGAATTATTTGGTCCCAAACTTCTGTAGTACATTTGAGAAATACTAGTTTAAACTAAAAAAAAAAAAAAAAAAAAAAAAGAACGTATTTCCAGAGAAAAGAGTGTACATCTGTCCATAGCTTATTAGAAAATATTATTACTCTTGTTTCACTTGAAAAAAATACATGTTTTTGGCCAAAATTGATTCCATGTATGTGATATTTCAGAATCGATACAGGTCTGTTTACCTAAGTTAACTCTTTTCCTCTGTTACAGCTGTCTTATCTTCTTCATATACCTAGATCAGAAGGATCGCTATTGTTTCTGACTTCTGTACCTAGGGAGGGCAAAGTAGAGTTAGGGAAGGATTGGGGAGAAGGAGAAACCAAATGCATATGGAATCAGGTACAAGAAGGTGTAACATTTGAGAAAGTCACTTAAGCTTCATCAAACACCAATTCCAAGGAAATTTTTTCTCTTGCGGTAAAATATTTAAATATATTTGAGTGCTCCAAAAGTTATTCACATTTACATGCATCTTCTCAAATGCCAATTTCAGTAGTCACAGCATTGTAATTGAAATTATATGCCAGAAAATGTCACAAATGTTCTATGTAAAGGTGTGGTTCATGTGACAATCAAACAAAAATACATTTTATAGATTAGTTTTAAAACATTTCTGTTTATCCTTCCATCTTGGAGGAGAGGGACAGAACATCTTACCAAGTAATACATTACTTGATTTAACCAATAACATATAATGGCTGTTAAAATTAAGGATAAGATGATTTCACATAGTTTTGTCAATTACCATGTAAATGTTATCTGAGATATGTCATTTAAAGCCACAAATCTTCATTAACAAAGGTTCTGTAGTAAGCATATCACTCTAAGGAAAATTTAGCAGCCTTGTTTGGTAAATTGGGTAGCTTTCAAAATTCATAGCTGCTTAAAAGGCCTAAAATATCCTATAAAAATATGAGGATTAAAACTTTTTAATGAATAAAGATTACACATACAGAACTTTCAGAAAACAGTTAAGATTTTTTTTCCATTTTTCTGACCAAGAATTTTCATTCTTTAATTTTATCTACAGTGCTATATAAATAAATCTTTTGAAAAAAGCAAGATATATGAAAAAACATCTTAGTCTCTTGTAAGTGTATTTTGATAGCTGTGTGGCATATTTATGAAATATATATTTTTCCACATATGGCTTTATTTAAAGTATCATATTGTACAGCATAACTGTCAATTTTTTATTCTCATTTTTATAAAGTGTACAATTTGAAAATAGGAAAGGAAAAGCATTTCCATGCTTTCTGTGGAAGTTCTCATTAGAAGCAATAACCTAATAGAGGATTTTGCAATGTCTTTCTCCAAAGATTTTCAAAATTTGGACAGACTCCCATGTACCTGCAAAGGTAGGATAGATAATTGCTCCTAGATGATGTTTTAAGAGCTCTTTGGGACTATCATTTTTACTTATGCTTAGATAAAATTTATGGATTAAATGTCATAGAAACTAATTGAAAACCTTGCTTAACAGGAATTGGATGCTCTGACAAATTGATTTCTCTGGTTAACGCATTTAACTTAAAAAAAGTCACTTTTGTTTCAACTTGCATTATTGAAAATCTTTCGACTGTAATGTTCAATGTCCCTGTTTTCATAATTAGACTGCACTGATAAAAGTGACTCTCCCCTTGTTAACTGATTCTCTTGAAGTGTCTCAGGTTAATTATTCTGTGCATCAGCTCCCATTATAGAAGATTGCAGATATATACTGTGTAAAGGCTAGGAATGATTAGGCATTGGGCTACTTTTTAAACCAAAGTTGCTGAAGTGCGCTTTTTTTTTTTTTTGAACTTATTTGTCTTATTCTTTTAAAGTATAAAGCAGAGAAATATTTTTAGAAAAGCTAAGACCCTGATTAGTTGGTCTCCTGATATTTGAGGTTTGACTGTACTTTGAAGTTACCTGAGATTCTGTAGCAATCAGGTGGAAAGCCAATAATGACAAACAGGTGTTTCCTTAACTCAGGAACAGGAGGAATTGGCTAGGTGGAGAGCCTACCTTGTCATTGTGTAGCTGTGCTCAAGCCACTAATCTAGCTTTGGCCTATTATAAACTGGTACCAAAGATTCCCACGCCATAGGGATGGGTTTCGTGGACAAATATTATATGTTTTGGGACCTCTGATTTTCAACATGCTCTGCAAACAAAGGATGATTGAAATTGTTCCTCTCCCTGTTAACATGTTGTTGGCTAAGAAGTGTGTGACTAGCATGTGTTCCATATGGAGAAGTCAAGGCAGTACCTTGATTTCTTTTTAATGCCATTATCTCTCCTTTGCTTTCATCATGGCTGTCCTCCAAATCTGTGAGGCTGGGTGTGGGAAATCCTGGATGACCTCAAATCTTTCTTATTAACCTTCTTCTTAAGCTTGTCACACAACAAGAAATACAACCTTGGCCTCTGGTGTAGGGAAACTGAGCCTAGAAAAGTTAGTCTTATTATCATTAGTTACGTTGAAAGTTTTTAAAGATGGCAGCTCTAGAACTTGAGTAAGGAGATATGGAAGTTCAGACTAAATCACTAGACAGTTTAAAGACCCAAGGAATCAGTGATCTAAGATCATATCCTGATGTTTTACTTCTAGCAAGTTTCATTTACATTGTCATAAAACTGCAGCCTCAGTTAACTCATTTGTTTTATAAAAGCAAAAACTCCCACAGAATGATTTTTAGATATCTCTGGACACATTTGGAATTCAAGCAAGAGATTAAGATTTGTCATCAAGCTTCTTTATTTACTCAGACTTCATTTTTTTTTAAGTCATTCTTTACTATGTGGATTTATTTTTGATATTTAATACTATACACCAAGGTTTTATTTTTTTCTTTTTTATCCCTTTGAGTCATGCATTTCCTGTGTTTTGTTTAGTTTTGTTTTGTTTTCTAGAAGACTGAACATAGAAAAAAGAGCTTAATTAACTGGCAACTCCTTGCACTGATTAACTCTCCCTATATTGTGATCTGAGTTTGAGCAACAAATTGTACACATTTCTATTGACCTATTGAACATGGACATTGATTTAAGAGTAAGTCAGGCAGTTACTGAATAATTAGAGAAAAATATATAATTATACAGAGGAATAGTTGTGGTGTTACATGTCATTAAGTAAATTCTTATATAAAATTTTAAATTGATTACTTTTAAAGTGATTGATTTGCTTTGATTATATTTATTGCTTTTAGTTCTAAAACAGAATCATGAGGATATCTGCCAAAGTTTTAAGTGAACTAATTTCACTTCAGAAACAGGGGGCTTAAAGCTTCCTTTTTGTTGCTTTGGTAAACATGTAAGAAAACTAATAAAGGAAAAAAATATGGAAGGTTTGTACTAAAGCACATGCACTTTTTAAAATTTAATATGTTTGTGTGTAGCACTTAATAAATTATTTCACAGCCAAAATAGTGAAGTTGTAAGAAGAAATCTACTTTCTTAATGTAAAACAATTATAAATAATAATATTTTAAAATTAGATTATTTTGTTGTTTGGGTTAGTTTTTTCAGGTTTATAGAATTTTATAAAGATTATATTAAATGGTCACAATTCTAAATTTCCTGCTTTCAAACATTATAAAAATACTATTTTGCTCATACAATTCAACATAAAAGATTGAATGCTACTAGCACAAATTCAAGGCCTTTTTAAATTCTCTTTCATCCTACAATATGGTCTCTCTAAGACATGAAATACATGTACAAAAGTTCTTGACTCAGCCCTTTGCTTGTCTGTGTAACTAAACTCTTAGTTCCTCAATTTAATTGTACTCTAGGACTAGATCTAGTCCCTGTTACTCTAAATGCCTCTCCCTTTTTTTTTTTTTTTTTTTAAGCTTGATTTCACTTCTTGGCTTTCATTTGTGTGCAGTCCTGACCTCTCATAATGATCTGGCTGCTTCTTCTGGTTCTCAGTCCAAGATAGATCTTATCTCTTATTTTGGAGGTTTCTGTGTTCCTGGTTGAACCCCATATTATTATTCTGTACTAAATGTTGAACCTGTGCCCTACATAAGACATCACCTATTCCTCTTCCAGCTGATCTTCCCAAACCCATGGCTATACTCTAGAATACTCCCACAGAAAGACTGAAGGATACAGAAAGCATGAAGGTCATTCTAACAAGTAGCAGGCATTTGTATATTAACTCTGGACCTGTGGGTAAATAGGACATAATCTAGTTAGAATTATTCAAGTATTCATTTATTCACTTACTAATTTATTCCTTTAACATCCTGGGTGGTTGCTGTGTTCTAGACACACATACACGCAATACACACACACACATACACACACACACACACACACTCACAAGTATTCTGCAGTGAAACAGATATGCAAAAGATACTTTGGAAACAGATGAAAGGGCTTTAGTGTTGACCAAAAACATCAATTGTCTTGATCTAGCTAAACCCTCCACAATACTCACCATATACAGAGAAAGAAGTTGCCAAGCTTAAGATGAAAAATTTACATTTAAATGTTAATTGAAAAATATCTACATGCTGTGGGAAATAGCTTAATTTAGATGCTTCATTTCCAAATGTTATACAATCAATGCGCCCCTGCCACCCAGAATCCCTATGGTGAGAATTTTATGTATGATATATAAAAGTCACAGAATACTCTAGAATATGTAAATAATTACTTATATTTTAATGCAAACTTATTAAGCACACTTAATGTAAAGTCTAAATAGTCAACCATCCATAAAGTTTACGTATAAAAATAGACAGGGACTTTTAGTATTTTTAGTGTGCTTGACATGGGGTACATTCCCTTCTCCCTTTTGCTCAAAAATACTGTGACTGTAAAGGAGCAAAGATTGACTTAAGATGCTAAAAAGACAATGCTGATTTTGTTTCTCATAACAGTTCTCACCGCCAATGTAGTCTGAAATATATTGTGGCTGTAAGATGTTTCCCTATAATATGATCTTCTTAAATTAAACTCATTATTAAGAACAATTTGCATTAAATCTTTATATTTGAAAAAAATCTTTATATTTGGAAATATGTTAAAAGCAATGACTAAAATGATTCAGAGTAAGAATAAAATTAAAGTCAAATAAATAACACTCTGTTGACCAAACAGCAATTTCAAAACAATTAAAGTTCTTTATATATAATTCTCATATTACCATGACAAATTTTTAAGCCACAGGATCAGTTTATATTTTTACTCTCTTTTCTCATCATTCCTCTTCTCCAATTCAAACAGCTAGTCAGTCCCTCATTAGTTTTTTCAAAATTCCCCTGAAAACTCCGTTCCCTCCCCTAGCCACTGGTCCTTTGCCCACCAGTCCAACAATTTCTCTTGATTCTGAAATATAAAACTCCATGACAGAAATGCTTTTACAAGCCTTCTTTAGCAGAAAGAGATGTGGGGGGGGGGAGAGAAAGAATGAGAATATTCATACATTAATAATTTGCTTCTATTGTCATATATACATCAGTGAACTTTGATTTATGATAATTTACTGTTCTTATGCTTAGCCAGAGGAGAAAGGTTTAAATAGCTTGGGTGTGCTTTAGAGATAGAGTATTAGTTTATTTAGACTCAGTAAAATGGGGGTCACTGATGCATCCATTTCCATTAATGGGAGTTAGCAAGTGCTGCATATATCTCATAATTAGATTTACAGAAGTGCCAAGATGAGAAACCCAGTGATGCAGCACAATATATTATCCTCATCCAAAAGGTGCTTTTCATTGTCTGAAGAGACAGATGCCATGTTCTGATAAGAACTATGTGTGTAGCTTTAGTTACTAATGTAAATTATTCAATATGAAATACTGCCAGTAGAAATGGCTTGCTTTTTTTCTATTTGTGAGCCCAAGTGTTCTTTAAAAACTAAACTATTTACTTGCAAAATCTAATTAGAAACTTATCCCATACAGTAAATATATCTACTACTAATTGTCAAGGTAGTTTCACAATTCAAGTAAAATAATAAAAATGCAGTCAATTAAAAAAAAATACACTTAGGGAAGGGAGGACTTCTGAAAGAACTAGACAGATCCTCTTCCCAGGAAAATAGTAATTTAAGAGATAGGGATTATTTTTAAAAATCCAGTCACTGAAAGTCTCTGGAAATTGCCCTAATAGTGTTAAGCAAATGAAGAAATATTCATTCATGAAAATCTAAGTCTCTGAAAGAACAGCAAGAGGCCATGGCATTTGAGCACATACACGAATCCCACATCTTTAGTCATTCATCGATTGATAGACACTTAGGTTGTTTCCATGTCCTGGCCACTATACTCCATTGTCCTTGACAAATTCCTTAGGCATGGAATTCTCCTCACTCTGTTCCAAAATGTCAATCCCGTTCAGTGGAGCTCCAGATCTCCTCATCCTGTGACCTTCTTTCCCCACGTCCCATTTTCTTACCATCATCATTGCCATCCTTTTAGATCCATGTTATAGAGGTTGTATTCCAGACATGTGCAGTCAAGAAGATGGGAGTTCCTTCTCTTTTCATCTTCCAGTCTAGGACCATAATTTTAGCCAGGAGGGGTAGGCTGCCAGTGTCCTACACAGGACATGTGGCAAAAGCTTCATTATAGGCAGATATGGCCAGGAGGACCAGGACTTTTTTTTACCTCTACCTAGCCCCACTCATAGCACAGCAGCTCTATTCCAGGTACATCAGGCCAAGTATATTGAAGGTCTTATCTCCCTACCCCAGCTTATTCATAGGGTGGGAGTACTAAACCAGGCAGGCTAGGCCAAAACCATGGTATGCCAACCACCCCATTCCCTGTACCCACTCATAGAACAAGGGTGACAGTGAAAAGTAAAGCCCCCATCCCTAGCACCAGTGAAGTGATTTTGGTGGGGGTGGCAGTCTGGGGGAAAGAAGGTCACAGGATGAGATCTGGAGCTCACTGAACGGGATTGACAGTTTTTGGGACAGAGTAAAGAGAATTCCATGCCTACGGAATCTGTCAAGGACAATGGAGTATAGTAGCCAGGACATAGAAACAACCTAAGTGTCTATCAGTCGATGAATGACTAAAGATGTGGGATTTGTGTGTGTCTGTGTATGATTGGCCATTAAAAAAAAATAAAAAAAAAAATAAAAAAGAAAAGAAAAGAAAAAAAAGAAAAGAGAAGAAAAGAAAGAAAGAAAAGAAAAGAAAAGAAAAGAAAAGAAAGAAAAGAAAAGAAAAGAAAAGAAAAGAAAAGAAAAAAGAAAAGAAAAGAAATCTTGCCATTTGCAACAACATGGATGGACCTTGAGGGCATTATGCTAAGTGAAATAGTCAGAGAAAGACAAGTATCACATGATCTCACTTACATGTGGAATTTTTTTTTTTTAAGATTTTATTTATTTAATCATGAGACAGACACACAGAGAGAGAGAGAGAGAGAGAGGGAGAGAGAGGCAGAGACACAGGCAGAGGGAGAAAAGCAGGCTCCCTGCAGGGAGCCCGACATGGGTCTCAATACCAGGACTCCAGGATCATGGCCTGGGCTTCCCTGCATATGGAATTTAAAAACAAATACAATGTATAGATATAGGAAACAGATTGGTGGTTGTCAGAGGTGGGGTGAGGATTAGGGGATAACTGGCATGGCTAAAGGGGTCCTAAAGTAAGTCATGGGGTTGTGATATACTGTATGGTTACTATAGTTAATAATACTGTATTGCATATTTGTAACTTACTAAGAAAATATGTCTTAAAAGGCCCCATCATCTGGGGAAAAAATGGAGACCTGGTAATTATTAAGCGGAAGTTTACAGCTCCATGCAAAACAACAGAACAGCCAGAAGTTTAATAGAGCCAGGTAAAGAGATAGTATAAAAAGCCCTCCTATGAAAACAGTCAATTTTGGAGGTTGGGAAGTCTGTGCATATGCATTAGGCTGACCTCATGAATTACACTCAGGAGTAATCAAAGCAGGACTTGAAAGCATTCTCAAAGCCACACACAGATCCACTATTACAGGGTGGATGCTTTTCTGCCACAAGAGGCTTAAACACAACCTCTGGCCAAACACTAACTGAACAAAAAACTACTGTGACCCAGGGGCAAATCCATGGAAGTCAGCCTTAAAAATAAAATCACAATCATCCTTAGCAGTCTCTAAGACTGTGCCTGCCCTATAATGCACCCTCTCAGGAGTAATTGGAGAAGAAATTCCCAAGCTACTAGTCCCTGGATGAATGTGGGAGGAAATACTCTGTGACCTGTGAAAGCAGCTCTAAGCCAATAACACATATCCAATGATTAAGTGTACAAATCTTACTGCCAGGAGGGAATAAAGCAGACTTTTGACCAATAAATATCTTGTCCTGACCTAGGAGTAACCCTTAGGTAGCCAGAGAACCTGAACAGGAACATTAAAGGTTGCATACTACAGGGACACAGTGCAGAAATCAGCCAAGTCTAAACAGACAAATGTACAAGTCAAAAACAGCAATAACCACCAGTTGGGATTAGTATGCAGAATTTTTATGATACCTAAAATGTCTGTTTTTCAGCCAAAACAAATTTTGAGATATTCTAAGAAATAGGAAAACGTCACACACACACACACACACACACACACACACACACACACCACAATCAAAACTGCTTTTGAAAGAGTCTAGATGGTGCACCAGAGGCATAGAATTCAAGACAGCTATCCTAAGTACACTTAATGACATAAAGGAAACAATGCTTAAAGAATTAAAGGAAGGCATGATGACAATGCCTCATGAAATGGAGAATATAAATAAAGAAATTGAATTATTAAAAAGAACCAAATAGAAAATCTGGATTGTCCTTCTCCGATTGACTTACTTCACTCAGCATAATAAATAATAGTGAAAGGGAATATAAGGGAAGAGAGAAGAAATGTGTGGGAAATATCAGAAAGGGAGACAGAACATAAAGACTCCTAACTCTGGGAAATGAACTAGGGGTGGTGGAAGGGGAGGAGGGGGGCGGTTGAGGGTGAATGGGTGACGGGCACTGAGGGGGGCACTTGGCGGGATGAGCACTGGGTGTTATTCTGTATGTTGGTAAATTGAACACCAATAAAAAATAAATTATAAAAAAGAAATCTGGATTGAAAAGTACAAAAACCAAAACTTAAAATTCCCTAGGGGGGTTCAAGTATGGATTTGAACTGGCAGATGCAAGAATCAGCAAACTTGATAATGCATTTCAAGTAGAATTATGTGCAAGCCAGTTCTGACCCAGACACATCATAGTCGAAATGTTGAAAGCCAGATAGAGAGAATATCTTGAATGCAGGAAAAGCAAAACCTCTCATCACATAAAAGAGAATCTCAACAAAATCATAGCTGGATTATGAGAAACAATAGAGGCCAGCAAGCCGTAGAATGACCTATTCAAAATGCTGAGAATTAAATATTAACCAACTATCTTATACTTAACAAAAACTGGCCAAAGGGAAAATTCAATAATAATAGTTGGAGATTTTAATACACTGTTCTCAAAAATGCCTAGAACAATTGGGCGGAAATCAACAAGGAATCAGAATACCTGAACAACACAACTAATCAACTAAATTTATCTATAGAACATTTCACCTAACAGCAGAAGAATACACAATCTTCTCAGGCACAGATGTATTCCAAAATAGAGTATATGCTAGTCCAGAAAACAGGCCTCAATAAGTTAAAAACGATTGAAATCCTCCAAAGTATGTTCTCTGAACATAGGGGAATCCTTTTATAACTTATAGGTGAGTTCAGCAAGTGGGATTCAAGATCAATTTATAAAAATCAATTTTATCTCTATATACTGGCAAAGAATATATTAAAAATGAAATTAAGAAAACAATTTAGTAAATACAACTTAAAAATAAGGTATTTTATTGAATACATTTAATGAAAGATGTGAAAGACTTGTACACTCAAATTTACACATTATTGAAAGAAATTGAAGGCCCAAATAAATAGCACATTCCAGATTAGAAAAAGTAATACTAACTATCATTAAATATTAGGTATTTGAAAGCTTGAAATTTGCATGTATTTTCTTGTCCAATTTATACAAGATGTATATATCAGTCATTTTATAAGATTCAGTGAAATATAGTGTAATATCCCTAATGGCTCTGACTGGCATTTGATAATTAATTACCTTAAATTTGTTAGAGCCCATTAATTGTTTTAAAATTAAATGTCTCATCTTATTTTAGATTGTTTTAATTATTTGTTCAGTATAATTGGCATATAATATTTTATTACTTTCAGGTGTGCATTATATTTATTTTATATTTTTATACATTTTGGAACGATCCCTGTGATAAGTCTAGTTACTATTTATCACCATATAACATTATTACAATATTATTAGCTATATTCCCTATGCTGTCCTTTACATCCCAATGACTTTTTTTTTTTTTAGCACAAACACATTTATTTACTAACCAAAGGAATGTTCCTAATTAAATCAACACTTTGAAATAGTTGCATGTAAAATGTTTGTGGTAAAGATAATTGAACACAGTAATGAAAAAAAAGCAGTATGATTTGCTCATTGAACTGAGCTTGTTCATCCTCACAGCTAATTCCTGTCCAAAATGATGATGGAAGTTTTACTCTACTTTTTCATAGATCCGCGTACAGGTGACATTGTTCATGACGCATTCCACCACCAATTTCCCAGCTTCCAACTTTCTTGTTATTGTGCTTTCCTTCCCATCCCATTCCTGATCTTGAACCAATGCGCCATCTGTGAAGTTGCAGACAGTCTGAGTTTTTCTGCCATCAGCTGTAGTTTCTTCAAACTTCTCTCCCAGATTACACGATTATTTATTTTGTTCCTAAAAGTTTGTACCTCTTGATTCCCTTCACGTATTTCACCTGGCTCCTCAACCACTCCCTCTTTGGTAGCCAGCAGTTTGTTTTATGTGCCTACGAGTCTGTTTCTGTTTTATTTTGATGATTTGTTTTGCTTTGTTAGAGTCAACGTATATGTAAAATCACACAGTATTTGTCTATTACGGTCTAATTTATTTCACTTAGCTTGATACCCTCCAGGTCCAGATGTGTTGTCACAAATGGAGAGATTTCATTCAGTTTTATGGGTAGTATTCCATTGTGTAATGTTCTGTCTTCATATATGTCACATGTTCTTTATTTATTCATCAGCCAATATATAAGCTGTATTCAGACCCTGGCTACTGTAAATAATTCTGCAGTGAACATAGGGAAGCAAATATCTATTCAAATTGGTGCTTTTTTTTTGGATAAATACCTAGAAATGAAATTTATGGATCATATGGTAATTCTATTTTTAATTTTTTGAGGAAACTCCATTCTGTTTTTTTATACCTTGCACCAATTTACATTTCCACCATCAGTGTACTAGGATTCCCTTTTTTCCACATCCCTGCCAACATGGCTATTTTTTTTGTTTTTCTTAATAATGACCAGACCGACTGGTGTGAAGTGATATCTCATGGTTTTGATTTGCATTTCACTGTTGAGAGATGATGTTGAGTATCCTTTCAAGTGACTGTTAGCCATCTGTATGTGTTCTTAGAAGAATGTCTATTCCAGTGTTCTGCTTATGTTTTTGATTTTTTAAAATATTAAGGTATATAAGTTCTTTTTGTATTCTGGATATTAATCCCTTAGATATATGATGTGAAAATACATCATGCATTGTACTTTTCAGTAGATTGCCTTTTTTTGTTTTGTTGATGATTTTCTTCAGCCTTTTTGGTTTGATATGATCCCATTTGTTTATTTTAGCTTTTGTTACCCTTGCCTGTGAAAACTAGCTTCAAAAAAAATTGCTAAGACCAAGATGAAGGAACTTACTGCCTATGTTTATTCTAAGAATTTTCGTGTAGTTTTCAAGTCTTATGTTTAAATTTTTAATCCATTTGAATTTATCTTAATATATAGTATAAGACAGTGATCCAGTTTCATTCTTTTGCATGTAGCAGTTGAGTTTTCCCAACACAATTAATGAAGAGACTGTGTTTTTTTCTCATTTAGTATTCTTGCCTCCTTTGTCATATATATATATATGAACTGAGCTTGTTCAGTTCATATATATATGGGTTTATTTCTGGGCTCTTTATTCTGTTGTTCTTTGTGTCTTTTTTCATGCCAGCACTATCCAGTTTTTATTACTACAGCTTTGTACTATAATTTAAAACTAGGCAACGTGATATTCTCAGCTTCATTTTTACTCAATTGCTTTGGCTATTTGCAGTCGTTTGTAGTACAATGCAAATTTTATGAAGCTCTGTTCTAAATATATGAAAAAAATGTAATCAATATTTTGATGGGGATTGCATTTAACATCTAGATTGTATTGGGTAGTATGGAAAATTTATTAATTATATTATTAATTCTTCCAACCTCTGAGCACAGTGCATCTTTCCATTTTGTGTATGTGTTATCTTCAATTCTTTTCATCAGTGTCTTATACTTTTCAGTGTACAGGTCTTTGGTTGGTTAAATTTATTTTTAGGTATTTTATTCTCTTTGATATAATTTTACATGTAATTTTTCATTCTAATAGTTCATTATCAATGTAGAGAAACTGAACCAACTTCTATATGCTAATTTTGTATCCTACTTCTTGACTGAATTCATGAATTAGTTTTAATGGTCTCTTCCTGGAGTCTTTAGGGATTTGTATATATATTATCAGGTCACCTGTGAATAGTGATAGTTTTACTTCTTCCTTTCCGTTTTGCATGTTTTTTTCTTTAATTGTTGTGTCTATGACTTCAAATACTATATCAAATAAAAGTGGTGAAAAGGGGCATCCTTGTCTTATTCCAGATCTTTGATGAAAAGCTTTCACATTTTCACAATTGACAATGATATTAGCTATGGTTTTGCCATATAAGGTCTTTTTCTGTTGAGGTACATTTCTTCTGTACCCACTGTGTGGAGAGTTTTTATCATAAATGGATGGTGAATTTTGCTAAATGCTTTTTATTTATCTTTTCAAATGATCAGATAATTTTGATCCTTTGTTGTATTAATGTGAGTATCACATTGATTGGCAGACATGGTACCATACTTGAATCCCTGGAATGATCCTATTTAATTGTGCTGTATGCACTCTTTAATATATATTTGAATTCAATTTGCTAACGTTGTTTTGAAGACTTTTGCACCTTTGTTCATCAGGAATATGGGCCTATAATTGTGTGCATGTGTGTGTGGAGGGGGTATCTGTCTGGTTTTGTATCCAGGTTATGCTGGCTTTCTATAATAAGTTTGGAAGCGTTCCTTCCTCTTCATTTTTTAAAAAACAATCTGAGAAAGTCAGGTACCAAATGTTTGATAGATTTCACCTGTCAAGCCATTCTGTCCTAGACTTTTGTTTTCCTAGAGTTTTAAAGTGGTTGATTCAGTTTCATTACTCATAATCAGTTTGTTCAGATTTTCTATTTCTTTGTGATTTTGCGTTGGATATTGAACATTTCTAGAATTTATACATTTCTTCTTAGGTTTTCCAACTTGTTGGTGTGTGACAGTTTGTAGTAATCTCTTATGATTCTTTTATATTTGTTGAGTCAATTGTAACTTCACCTTCATTTCTCATTTTATTTATTTGGGTCCTCTACTTTTTTTTTCCTTAATGAATCTGACTGTAGGTTATTAATTTTTTTATCTTTTCCAAGAACCAGCTCTTAGTTTCTTTGATCTTTCCTTTTTTTTTTAAAGTTCCTATTTTGTTTATTTTAACTTTGATCTATAGTACTTTTCTTCTACTAACTTTCAGCTTTGTTCTTTTTCTAGTGCCTTTAGATAAAAGGTTACACAGTTTATTTGGGATTTTCCTTACTTTTATTTATTTATTTTTATTATTTCTTAAGGTAGGCAATCAATTTCCCTCTTAGAACTGCTTTTGCTATATTGAACATATTCAGAAAGTTCTGTTTATGTTGTCATTTGTCTCAACTTATTTTTTTTAACTTCCTCTTTGAATTCTTCATTGGCTCATTGGTTGTTCAGTCACATATTATTTGTTTTCATGTGTTTGTGGTTTTTTTTCCCCAGTTTTCTTCTTGTACTTGATTGCTAGTTTTATATTGTTGTGGTTGGAAAAGATGCTTGATATTATTTCAGTTCTTTTTAAATTTATTGAGATTTGTTTTGTGGCCTAACATATGTTATGTTCTAGAGAACATTCCATGTGCACTTAAAAAATATGTATTTTGAAGTTTTTGGATGAAAGGTTCTGTTATTGTCCATGTAATCTAATGATCATTTAAGGCCAGTGTTTCCATATTTATTTTCTGTCTGGATGATATAAACAGTGTCCTAAAATCCCCTATTATTATTATATTACTGTCAGTTTATCCCTTTATATCTATTAAATATATTTAGTGTGCTATATTTAGGTGCTTTTATGTTGGGTGCATAAATGTTTACAAATGTAATATTCTCTTCTTAGACTGATGCCTTTATCATAGTGTGATGTCCTTCTTTGTCTTTTGTTACAGCCTTTGTTTAAAGGATATATATATATATATATTTTTTTTTTTTTTTTTTCTGAGAGGAGTATTGCTACTCCAGCTCCCTCATCCCTATTTACATTGGGGTATCATTCTACTTTCACTTTGGATCTGTGTATGTCTTTATATCTGAAGTGAATTTCTTGTAAGTAGGATACAGATGGGTCTTGTTTTGTTTTGTTTTTAATTTATTCAGCCATTCTATATCTTTCGATTGAAGCATTTAGTCATTTGCATTACAAGTGATTATTGACAGGTGTGTATTTATTGCCATTTTGTTCATTGTTTTCTAGTTGTTTTTTTATAGCTTTTTTCCTTATTCTCTTGCTCACTTCTCTTATGGTTTGTGTTTTTCTTCACTGTTGCCTTGGTATTACTTTCTCTTTATTTTTTGTGTATCATAGGTTTTTGGTTTGCAGTTACCGCGAGGTTTGACATACCGTGAGGTATGTCAATATATATGAGTTTAGTTTATTTTAAGCCACTAGTTGCTTAAATTCAAATGCATTCAAAAGCACTACATTTTTATTGTTCCTCCATATTTGATGTGTTTATGTCCTATTTTTTTAAAAAAGATTTTATTTATTTATTCATGTGAGACAGAGAGAGAGAGAGAGAGAGAGAGAGGCAGAGACACAGGCAGAGGGAGAAGCAGGCTCCATGCAGGAAGCCTGACGTGGGACTCGATCCCTGGACTCCAGGATCATGCCCTGAGCAGAAGGCAGATGTCCAACCACTAAGCCACCCAGGCATCCCTTTTATGTCCTATTTTAAGTCTTTTTAGTTTCTGTATCACTTTACTACTTATTGAAGTTACACTTGATTTTACTATATTTTTTAATCCTCATACTAACTTTTTAAATGACTGACTCACTGCCTTTATTATATATTTGACTTTGCCAATGAGAATTTTTTTCTTTCCTATATCTTATTTATGGTTATAGTCTGTTCTTTTCCACTTAATGAATACGTTTTTACATTTCTTGTAAAGCCAGTTTAATGATGAAGTCTTTTTAGTTTTTTGCTTTTCTGAGAAATTCATTATCTTCAATTCAATTCTAAATGATAATCTTGCAGGTAGACTATTTCTGTTTGTAAAATTTTCCCTTTCAGCATTTTAAATATATCCTGCCACTCCTTTTGGTCTGTAAAGTTTCTGCTGAAAAAATCAGCAGATAATCTTATGGAGTTTTCTCTGTATGTGACTATTTGTTTTTCTCTTGCTAACATTTTATATTTATCTTAACCTTTTACCATTTTAATTATGATATGCATTGGTGTAGGTCTCTTTGGGTTCGTCTGGTTTGAGATTTATGCTTCCTTTACCTAGATATCTGTTTCCTTCTCCAATTTAGGGAATTTTTCAGCTATTATTCTTTCAAATAATGGTTTCTGCACTTTTTCTCTCTATTCTCCTTCTGAGTCTCTATAATGCAAATTTTGGTATACTTGATGTTCTCAGAGGTCCCTTACACAAGTACCCTCTTCCTTCTCTTTATTTTTTTTAAAATTCTTTTGTTTTTGTCTTTTTCTGATTCTGAAGTGATTGATGATTTCTACTATTCTGTCTTCCAGATCACTCATCCATTCTTTTGTATCTTCTAATCTATTATTTTCCCTCTAGTGTATTTTTTTAAAAAAAATTCTGTTACTGTACTTATCTCTGATTGGTTCTTTCTTATATTTTTGGCACTTTGTTGAAGTTTTCACTGTATTTCCACATTTTTCTTCTGAGTTTGGTTAGCATATTTATGACTATTACTTTGTACTCTTTATCTGGTAAATTACTTATCTCTTTTATTAGTGTTTTCATTTTCATTTTTGTTTTTTCTAGTGTTTTATCTTGTCTTTCATCTGAAATATTCCTTTGTCTCCTTATTTTGTTTGACTCTGTTTTTCTTTCTATGAATTAGGTAGAACAACTACCTCTTCTAGTTTTCAAGAAGTTGTCTTATGTAGAAGTGTCCCACATGTAGACTATGTATGCCTGGATACTTTAGCATGCCAGGAATTGCTGGATTGGATATGGGATGGGAAGATCCCAAGGCAGTTGTGCTGGGACTGCCCTGGCTAGGTGACTAGAGATGGAACAAGCATGGGCCAAGAGTGTCCCATGGAATGCTGCACTGGGGCTGCCTTCACAGGATGTCTAGAACTGGAATGGTATAGCCAAGGGAGATCCTCTCTGTGATATTCCTTCATATTTAGGGTCATCACACTAAAAATGAGGTTCTCATTATTACATTGTTTCTGTTTCTCCTGCTCTCTTTTTATGTGGTCCTTCTTTTTTTTTTTTTATTAATTTTTTTTTTATTGGTGTTCAATTTACTAACATTTTTTTTTTATTAATTTTTTTTTTATGTGGTCCTTCTATCATTAATTGTGCAAAAGCTGTTTAATCAGTCCTCAGTTCTTCTTCAGGAGGAATTGCTTTGTAGGTAGGTGTAGATTTGGTGTGTCTGTAGGGGGACATAAGTTCAGGGTCTTCCTAGTTCACCAAATTTGACCTATCTTATTTTAATTATTTAGAATAAATAATGTCTTGAATTTACAAGAGATGTTCAACAGTAGTTAAAATTTGGACATTTTTTACAGAACTAAAAAAAAAAAAAAGTCAACACTTTATTCATTAAAGTGCCTAGCAAGCTCTAGGATAATAGTTGGCAAGGAAAGAAAGTTCAGATGATATTTATTTTGGGAAACCTGTGGTAAGCACTGCCTGGATAGTAATTTTTTTTCCTTTCCCCTTTTTTGTCTACTTTAAACATTTCCTCTCTTGAACTTAGATATGAGTATTTTAGGCAGGGTTATAATCTGCAGAGAGAAGAAGTAAATATGAAGAGAGAAGCAGAAGTGAAAGACCAAAGGGCCTTACACAGACTGATGGCTTCTCAAGTTTGGCTGCTTTCTTGATACTCTTCCTTCCTTTTACCAAATTCCACAATTTCATTTACTTCAATATTTGTAGGCTTGTGTTCCTTTCACCTTAATCAAACCTTAATAAGATATAATTTTCCTCCCCAAAATGATCAAGCTACATTTTGTGTTTACTTTTGGTAAAATACATGTCATTATTAGAGTATCATGCAAAATCACTTGATGTTTAATTCTACATTCTTTTTTGTATTTTATTGATTTGCTTACTTAAGAATGCCAGTAGAAAATTGTGTGTGTAGATTATAAAGGGTAGAGATTTCAGAAATCATAAGTGAAAACTGATGGGGCAGTATTTTTCAGTAGAAATTGAATTCTGAAAGCTCGGATTGCTTTTAATTGTTTAAAGAAGCAGAAACCATTGGGCAGAAACAACCACAGTGGCTGCCAATTCAACAGGCTGGCTATTTCTCATTTTACCCAACTCACTTAGAATACCCAAGAAGTGTTCTCACATGTCTCTATATTAATTTTTCTTTGTATGGCGAAAAAGCCAAATCTCTTAGATGTAAGAGTGAATACTAATCAAGTATGCCAAAAATAGCACCCTCATCTGTCACCGCTGCTAAGATTTCCCAAATAAGCCCAGAAGTCATAGTTTAGAAAATATATTAGTAACCCAAATATAAACTCATTAGTGTGGAGAGTGTAAAACAAACTCCAATCCAATCCAGACAGTCATTAAAATATGAATTCTTTTGGAAGAGAGTATTGTACAGTTTTGCTATTGCTGTTGTTGTTGTTTTAATTTTGGGGTGGGAGCAGTTCTAAACATCCCAATAATCAGAAGAAAGAGAAAATGGTATATAAAATACCTACTAGTGACTGGAAAAAATATGAAAAGTGTTCAGATCCACAACCTGTTGGGAGAGTGTTATATCAGTGTTTCTGTCTTATCAAATATTGAAGAACAGAAAGAGGAATTGACTCTGGAGAGAGCTAAAGCATCTCAGGATCAAAGCTGAGCCTATAAAGCCTATGGTAGAATGGACTCTGCATTGGGTTTTAAAAGACATTGTATTGGGGTGCCTATATGGCTCAGTTGGCTAACTCAATTGATTTCAGCTTAGGTCTTGATCTCAGGGTCATGAGTTCACACTGGGCATGGAGCCTACTTAAAAAAAAAAAACATTGTATTACATGTAATGTTGTGATTAATCAAAGGGAAAGTTTGGTCTTAGGAGATGAATAATAACATTGATTCTCTGAAACTGCAGATGCATTGCATACAGACTTATTGAAGTAATCATCACAATTCTGTCAGAAAGCTATAAAGGAAATGAATTCAACCAATAAGCTACTTAATTTATTTACACATACTAAAGTAAAAAACCACTTCAATGATTATCAAATGAAAAAGAAATAGATACAAAATGGTTGTGTCATTATGACTCTAACATGTCAAAAAGCAATGCACTAAAAAAATGAAGATGTTAATAGTATTATTAGAGTGATAGCATCCTGAGGTTTGTGTGTGTGTATGTGTGTGTGTGTGGGGAGGTTACTGTTATAAAACTTTTGAAATATCTATATGATCGCTAATAGTGAAATTATATTCTTAAATTTTAAAAGTTTAAAAAAAACACTTGAGTATTCTGTTTTTATTCACCTTATTCCTTCCTTCTTTACTTACTTTTGTATACCATTAGTCAAATAATAATACATTTTACATCTTTTATATTGAGGGGGATGTAGTAATGATAGCAATAAATGTTTCTTTCAGCCACTTATTTTAAAGTAAAGAAAATTTTGCAAATGGTAATGATTTTTGGTCTTGGTTAATTTCATAGACAAATAACCAACCAAACGAATTTTAAAAACTTCTTGAAAATAATTTGTGTATTAAATAAACTATGTATATGTTAGTATACACACATATATATGAAACATTTATATGTTATAAACCATATTTGTTGACAAGTGCTGGAGAATATTGCTACATTTTTATGATATTACAGTAACAGTAGGAATATTTTTGAGTATTTATTTAATCAAGGCAGCATTTTTGCCATGAACTTTGAAATCCGACAGAATGATCATTAATAATTGTAAGCAACATCTCCTTACATTCTTATTGAACATGTATTGGTCATTTTGCCTTGTTCTTCTAGTTTCATGTTTTATCGATTCATTCATTAAAATGATCTTTTGTGACTTGATTTCTAATCATTATTGTAACATACTGTCATTTTTAAAGTATTTAAATATGGATTTATTACATACTTTAATCAAATTTTCACATAAATATAATATTTATATTCTGAAAGTGAAAATCTAATCAGATCACTTTTTTTTTTTTTTTTTTTTTTAAGATTATAATGCCTAAGTTGCTGACCTGGGTCAGGGTAAATGATTGTAGAATAAAAATGTATGCAGTGACAAAGTTTCTTTGTATGAAATCTAATAAGAAAATTAAATATTGGAAATGTTCTATAAAAACCAGATTATCTCCATTTCTACTGTCATTGTTTCTGATCCCCTAAAAAATACAACCCCCAAATAATCCACTAACTAAAAATATATATAAATGGAGAAACAAAAACAAAATAATGTGAATGTACTTGCCCCTCTAAATGAAATGTGCCAGTGATGATTGAAAGAAAAAGCAGCAGGAGAAAAAAATCACATTCCAGCTTCTTCTTGATAGCCTCAGGTTATTGTTTCCAAACAGAAATTTCATCAAGCATTCAGGTAGATCTATTCTTTCTTTGTCATTGCAAAGAAGCTTTGCTGGCATATTTTTATGAGACAAGGATAAGGATATAGGCCCAAACAGAGACTTGATTATTCCATATACTTCAGAATACTCAAATTGAATGGCATTTTTCTAAAATCTATATTTCACATAGAAGTAATTTTCATGCTTATTTTATTTGAAAAAATAGCACTGCAATTTCTTATTCCTGTAATTTTCAAAGCAAATCAAGTTCATTGAAACCTACTGCAAGGTTATCTCAAGGGCTAATGATATAGAAATGTACAGTGAATAAAATACTGAAAAGTTCATATAATTTTTTGTTACGTTCATGACAGGTCTGGCTTTATACTGACTCTTGCCTTGTGGAATACTCACAGCAGGACTTATGGTCAAACATAGTATTAATATGAGATCAATGCTGTGCTAATTGAAGGAATTAAAAAGATGAATTTTTTTAAGTTCTTCATATCACTAAAACTCATAAAGGAATACAATACATAAAACATGTATTTCAATTGTTTTTAATTTCACTTATTCAGGGACGCCTGGGTGGCTCAGCAGTTAAGCATCTGCCTTTGGCCCAGGGCGTGATCCTGGAGTCCCAGGATTGAGTCCCACATCGGGCTCCCTGCCTAGAGCCTGCTTCTCCCTCCGCCTGTGTCTCTGCCTCTCTCTCTCTCTCTCTCTCTCTCTCATGAATAAATAAATAAAATCTTTAAAAAAAAACTTCACTTATTCAGATTGCCTTTCAGAGTTGAATGGATATAGCAATGAAGATTCAGAAAGTCTAGTCTTTTAGAGTCATAAGTCTGAAAGATTAAAACTGCTCAAAAGCTAGGTGTCACTGAAGTAGGTATTTAATAAGATGGAAGCTTGTAATGGATAATTCCTTCAAACTTAGAGTCTGCTGCTGCTTAAACTTTAATGTATCTTCAACCTAATCTGACATCAATTGTACCACCACTGTTCTGTAGATATTGTGTCTTTTGATTGGAACCATATGTTTTTTGTTTTTTTTTTAATTTTAAAGTAAAATCAATGTTTGAGCCAATAATACTGAGACATCATGAAAAGTCAGTGTAAATACCTTTTATTTTACTTAGTGTCCTTTTCTCAAAGTTTGAAAAGCACTTTTACATTTATAACTAAAATATGTGTGTATTTTAACATAAGCATTATTTTATAGACAGTGAAAAGGATAACCAAAATAGTGAGGGCAGTAGTGGATTAAATACAAGTTAGAGATAGATCATCAGTGTTGGTTTGAAAACATGGATTGTTCCACGAGGTAAGAATCTGCAAATTTTGAAAAAAAAATTAATCTACTATAAGCTTTTTAATTTTAAATTTACTATTAACATAATGAATTCTAAATACCTATACAAAGATAGCAGTTTTGAGGTTTTGTTGTTACATCTGACATTACCAAGCCTGATGTTTTATTTAAATAGCTATTTATATATCTAAGAATATTTTGACTGTAGAAACAAAGATGAGTAACCTCTCACTGAAAAGAATAGGCTAGAATATTTTGGGAAGTGATGGTGGTAGTGGTGGTGGTGGCTATTTTGCATTTTATGAAGTTAGACATTCATAAAAATCTTGATTCAGCAGCTTATATATTACCACTTCTTCCAATGGCTGTTGTTTCAGCCCTGACCTACTGTGGAAGATGATCACTATTGTTGCTAGTTAACTGCTCTATCCATCTGTGCATCAACTGTAGAAGATATCTGCCCCAAACAGAAATCACTAGCTGTTACCTGGTGAGAGGGCAATTATAAACAGCTGCTTTCCAGATAGGTATAGCATTGTCATGTGCATCAGTCAGTGCCAATACATGTGCATAGTGCAGTACCACAGAGTCACTTGTCTGGCAGGAGGTAGGGATTAGGGAGAGGAGTCATTAGGATAAAAATGAATAGGACAGTAAAATTAAAACATCCCTCTGCTCTTCTTAACCTTTTGCCACGCTGTGTTTTCTCTTCCAATTTCCCCCCATTTTCCCCTTTATTAAAATAAAATGGTCTAGAATATGATGGATAATATCATTGTCATCTACTGACTTTTTTTGCCATAACAAATTTAAGCAATTATCAAGGAAATCACTCCTTCTCTTCTTTTTTAATATCTTTAACATCAAGTCTTGTAGGTAAGGAGTCAATGGAACACTTCCAACTTAATTCTTCATAGTTATTTTGTGTGCTCAGAAATCTCACAAATGTTAGAAATTGGTTTGGTATACTGAGAAGCAGAGAGTTTTTCAAACATGAAACACAACAATAAAAAAGTAAGGAGAGCCAATAAATGAAGGTAATATCACTATTAACAAGTATATAAGCAGGAATTCCATGTCTGATTTGATGAGAAAGGATATATATACACAAATGAGTGTGCACTTAAAAGTTATAGATAAAAGATGACCCAAAACAGAGAATAAATTTACATGTATGTATAAAATATTTTGTGGAACTCCATTTCATATTATTTAAAAAATGACAAAAAAGTTTCCACCCAAAAAGCTTATAATTTCTCAGTTTCCTAAAATCCATTAATGGTTTAAGCTAAAATCCATAGTAGATGTGAAGACAGGAAGATAATCAATAAAACATTCTCAGAAATAAAATTATAGTGCAGGTCTATTGACTTAAAATTTTGGTTTGTAGTTGTCTTATATTTCCCTTTACATTCCCTCTTATAGTAAATTTTTTTCTGAAATTTAACTATTTTCCAAACCCATTCTATGGTTATATACTATGATAAACATTCATGAATGGGAAAGTAATTATAATAATATGTTTATGTACTATGATAAACATTCATGAATGGGAAAGTAATTATAATAATAAGAGATAACATTAAATAAGTAGTTTGTGTCCATTAACTCATTGATCTCTTGTCATAACCATATATAACACATATTATCATTATGTTGACTTCATAGATGAAAAATAACAGTGAATCAGAATCATAGTAAGATTAAGTCACTTTTCAGAATTCATTCATTCATTCATTCAAAAATCTTTACTTACCATCCTACCATATGTCATGTTTTATTTTAAGTACTTTTAAATATGGTCATAAGCAAAACAAAATCCCTGTCTTTGGAAATTTTATGATCTGGTGATATGATGTCTATCCTTAACAACCAAGATATAAACTTAAAGATTAAGTAGATTACTCTCAATTGGGGAAAACTCAAGAAGTCTTCAAGGAAGGGAATAATATTCTATGTGGACCTTAAAAAGTGGAAATTGTAAATGCAGAGATAAGAAAAGAGCCTAACTCGGAGGAAGAATATCAGAAACAATCATATAGAAGGTATAATAGTTCATAACCCTATTCTAAGCAAAGATCACTTAATCTTTAACATACAATTACAAGATTATAGTAGTAAGGTATATTTGTTGCATATTATAATTAGCTCTTTAAAGTAGATTAATTATTATTTCCAACAGATCTTTATGGATGAGCCAAAAAAAAAACACAAAAGAATAAAACCTCATTTTTAATATGCAAAAATTAAAGAGGTAAATGTTTAAAGTCAATCCCTTTAAACGCTTTTTTCCCCGGGGGGCGGGGTGTTCAGAGGGGAGGAGCAGAGGAAGAGAAAGATAGAATCTTAAGCAGGAAAAAAAAAAAAATCTTAAGCAGGCTCTATGCCCAGCATGCTTGGCTCCATCTCACAACCCTAAGATCATGTCCTGAGCTGAAATCAAGAGTCCATCACTTAACCAACTGAACCACCCAGGTACCCCTCCTTTTAAACATTTTAAAATAAATTCCAATAGTGATGTCAGAAAAATGATAGGAAAGGAAATTCTAGCAATTTCACTTAATCTGCATCAGCCTCTCTCCTAAGCCAGCACAGCTGAGTGGTGGGAGCAAACACCCTGGCTCACAATTTCTTCCTCAAAGAAAGAGTATGCATCCAGCAGTAGAGCTTTTAAAGTGTTTCCTAAGTGACTGATTTTTGTCTTTCCTCATTCAGACTGCTGATAAAACTGGCATAATTTGGATGCTTGAGGGTGTTGAGAACAAAGAAGAGTTTGGGTTGGCTTTCTGTAGGTGGCACAAACTGGGCATGATCAGGAGAAAGAGCACAGCTAGAGACTTCTCCTTCAGGAGAGGGAGAGGAATGGAGCATGCACCCAGTGCTCTTATTTCTGAGAAGGCTTGCCCACATGACCAATATTTGTCTTGTCTGATTTGGGATGCTGACAGGGAGCTGGCATATTTTGGATGTCTGGTGGCCACTGAAAACAAGGAGGGGAGGGTGGCTTGCTGCTGGGGAACCAGAGCACTTGCAGATATACACACAGGCTTTAGAAGGAATAGAATATGAGCTCCTGAAAAAAGAAACCAGAAACCTCTCCAATAGAGAAATTGCAGTCATAGGTGAAGTCATAAGCTCCCTCCAACCAAGAAATGTTTCAGAGGCCCCAGTATCTCTAGCGGGACTGATTAGTGAGTTATTTCCCTGTATAAATGCAGTCTGTAAAGAATGGGAATGGTGGATATTTTTTCAAAGATGCAGATCCCAATGACTTACAAAACACACAAGGAAACATGACTCAATCAAAGGAAGAAAATAAGCCTCCGGAAAACTGCCCTAAGGAACAGAAGTATAAGAACACCTGACTGTTCAAAATAATCATCATAAAGATGCACAATGAGCTCAAGAATCCATGCATTAAAATGTATAAAATGTATAAAATGAGAATGTCACATAAATAAAAAATTTTAAAAGAACCAAAAAAATTTTGGAACAGAGTGCAATAATTACACACACACACACACACACACACACACAGTTTCAACATCAGAATTCTCACTCAGGAGAAAGACTCCGTGAACATGAAGAAAATTCTTTTGAAATTCCCTCAGTCATCAGAACAACTAGAAAGGCCAAAGATTGCCCAAGTGTCTAAGCAGACCAATAAATGCATTAGGGGAGTTTCAGAAGGAAAAGGAGAGTAAGTGGTAGGAGGTTTATTTGAAATATAATAGCTAAACATTTCCAAAATCTGGAGACAGAAATAGACATCTAGATCCACAACATGAGCTGTACTCCAATAAGTTGAACCCAAAGAAATCCACACCAAAACACATTATAATCAATTTGGCAAGTTGAAAACAATGAGAGACTTTTTAAAATAGCAAGAGAGAAGTAACTTTTCATTTATAAGGGGACCCCCATAAGACTATCAATGGATTTCTCAGCAGAAACCTGGCAGGCTAGAAGAGAAGAGGGAGGAAGAAAGGGGAGGGGAGAGGCGAGAGGAAGGGACCATATATCCAACAAAACTATCCTTTAAAAATGAAGGAGAAGGGACACCCAGGTGGCTCAGTCAGTTAAGTGATCAACTCTTGACTTTGGCTCAGGTCATGAGATCAAACCCTGTGTTGGACTCTACACTGGATGTGAAGCCTGATTAAGATTCTCTCTCTCTCTTCTTCCCTCTGTCTCTGCCTCTCCCCTGCTGCATGCTCTCTCTCTCTTAAAAAAATGGATAAATAAAGAATTTTCCTGATAAACAAAAGCTGATGGAATTCATTACCATTAGACCTGCCTTATGAGAAATGACAAAGAGAGTCCTTAAAGTTGAAGCAAAGGGGCACTAAGCAGCAACATGAAAGCAAATGCAAGTCAAAAGTTTACTGATCAGAGCACACAACTTTATGAAGTAAATTTTGACAGAACAGAAGGGAGAAACAGGCAACAACATGATAGTAGTAGATCTCAATACCTCACTTCCAATAATGGATAGATCATTGAGACAGAAGATCAGTAAGGACTTGAACAACACAATAAACAAAATGGACTTAATAGACATATTTAGAACATTCTACCTAACAGCAGCAAAATACATATTCTTCTAAAGTGCATACAACAGTGCTTCGGGATAGATTGTACATTAGGTCACAACATATATCTTAATATCTTTAAGATTGAAATCATACCAGGTATATTTTCTGATCACATGGAACAGATCTATAAATTAATGGAAGAAGGAAAACTGAAAAATACACATGCATGTTGAAGTTAAACAACATTCTTTTTTTCTTTCTTTTTAAGTAGAGAGCTCAAACTATTTTTTAGCATGGGGCTTGAACCCACAACCCTGACATCAACGCCTAATCTGAAATCAAGAGTTGGACACCCAAGTGCCCCTAAACAACATACTCTTGAATAACGAGTGAGCCAAAGAAGATACCCCAAGAAAAACCAGAAAATATCTTGAGATTAAAAAAATATATAAAAGCAAAATATATCAAAATATATATGATGCATCAAAAGCAGTATGAAGAGAGAAGTTTAAAGTAAATGCCTACATTGAGAAAAAGAGAAGAAAAACTTCAAATAACCTAACTTTGTACCTCAAAGAACTAGAAATAGAAGGACAAACTAACCCCAAAGTAGCAGAAGGAAGGAAATAATTAAAAGCAGAGCAGAAATAAATACAATAGATAATAGAAAAACAGAACAAAAAATAGCAAAACTAAGAGTTCATTTTTTGAGGTCAACAAAATTGATAAACTCTAGCTAGATTAAGTCAAAGACTCAAACATTACAACTTATGCCACAAAAATTAAAAGAGTTTCCAAGACTACATCATAGGAAATAGCAAATTGGAACATACCTAAAACTCATAACTCATACGCTATAACGTAGATAAACCTTGAATACATTCTGCTAAATGAGATAAGCCAATCACAGAAGGACAAATACTGCATGATTCCACTTATATGAGATCTCTCTAAGGCAGTCAAACTTTTAGAAACAAAGTAGAAATGTGATTGCCTGGGGGTAAGGAGAGTGTGACAGTGGAGAGTTGCTGTGCAATGACTATAGAGTTTGAGTCACGCAGGTGAAAAAGTTTTAGAGTTTTACCGCACAACATTGTGCTTATACCCAACAACACTGTACTAGACACTTAAAAGTTTGTTAATAGAGTTGATTTCCTGTTATGTGTTTTTCAACACACACACACAAAGTAAATCAACTTCACAATTTTCTGATATTGTTATATATACCTGCATAAGAATTTTTTAACATGCAAATTAAATTAAATTCCACAGCTATATGTTTTTCCTTTGCATTTAATACAACTTCAAAGCAAAGTTAGGAAGTAGTATATTAACCAAACTTTAGTTGAGAATGAAAATAATGAATAGGTCAATTTATTTTTGACCAAAATAACTAGTGTTACTCTTTATAAAGGGAATTAGAAAGTTAGACCAAACTCTGCTAGTTATTACATCATGGCTTTCTGACTTCTTCCCCAGTGGAAACTTTTCATATTCATGCTTTACAGAGAATCCCATTTCAGGAAAAAAAAAAAAAAAAAAAAAAAGGTTTTAGGTTTTAGTGTTCTTGTCCTTGAAGGACAGGCTGAAGAAAGGGTCAAGGCTATATGTAAAAATTCTTTTCTTCTTTACCTGCCCCAAAGACTCCTCAGAGCACTGTTTAAAAAACTTGCTGATAGACATGTAAAGATCGTAATGATAAGAGTAATTATCAAATATTGAGAGTTTGCTATGGGCTAAGTTTTATGCTAAGCAGTTTATATGTCTTGCCTAAATTATCACAGTAAGTGTATGAGGGAGAGACTATTTTTTTTGTCATGTTATAGATGAAAAACAGAATCATTATGTAAATGGCCAAGAGCACTTACTTCAGGAGTGCAGAACCAAAATTGACCTTAGGCAGTTTCATGTGGTCTAGAGCCTCATTTTTACTGCTCTATTGCCTGGCAGCCAGCCTCATCTGGTAAGTAAAGCTTCACAACTGATTTTTCTGTACTGAATGATGTTTTCATTGCATGTATTGATCAGATGTATTGGAAACTGGTCAAATTTTTACTTTGTTCTTGAGCCCGTGGACATTTCACTTAAAAAGCAGTGGTAGGTTATAATCATTGCTTCAGTATTAGGTCACGTTCAAAAGACAGATGGTAGTCTGGAGATTAATGTAAACTACAATTGCTATGTATTTTTAAGGAGTTTTCATCTTTCTCTGCTGCTTTTATATTTGCTAAGGTCAACAACCTCTGATTTAAGTGTTCTGAGTGTTAAATATTAAGATCTGGATAGCTTTAACACCTTGAGAACTTTCTCTAGTGCACGTCCTCTTTGCAATTATACATGCTCTTGTCTTAACTCAGGCTGTTATAACAAATTACCATGGGCTGGGTGACTTAAGGGGCAAACATTTAGTTCTCACAGTTTTGAAGGCTGGAAGTCAGAGAGCAGTTTACCAGTGTTGTTGTGTTCTGGTTAAGGACTCTTCTCCTGGTTTGCATATGGCTGTCTTCTTTCTAGGTGCAGGACATGCAGACACACACACACACACTCACACACACACACACACAGAGAGAGAGAGAGAGAGAGAGTAGAAGCAAGCTGTCCTATGATTATTCTTTTAAAATCACTAATGCCATCCTGAGGCTGTAACCTATGATCTAATTACCTCCCAAAGGCTTTACCTCCTAATACCATCCCACTGGGGGTAGAGTTTCAACATAAGAATTTTGGGGTGAGACACAAATAAACATGGATTCCATGTAGCTATTTTCTGAAGGAAGAAAAAAGAAGTGATGGAGAGGAGAGAATTCCTGACAAGTAGTGTTTAAAATGAAAGCAGAGCTGAAACGCCTGTGTGGCAAGCTTCATCTGCAACTATTTGGCCTCCTATAAAGCTTATTCATGAATTGGTGCATTTCTGAGACTTCAGAAGAAAGGTAAGGACTGAACTTCCCTGAGCAAATAGAGTGAGCCATATGAGAAGAAATAAAATAAAACTAGACTTTCTTTTAAAATAATGTTCAAAATACTCCATTATGCTCTGGGAAATAATGAACTGTTATTAATGCCATCATTATAGATTTTTGAAAAGTATATTTCATTTAGGGCTATCAGAGCATAATAGTATATGTATTTAGGATGACCATTATTACCTCTCAATGTAGGTTTTTAGATTAGCTATTCTCTTGAAGGAATATGAATAACACAGCAATCTAGTTTTATGAAAAATCAGGTGCAACGTGTGAGAAATCAAATGAATGGTGTATGTTAGGAATAAGTCTAGATGGGGTGGGGAGGTACATGGCCAAGATCGGTTGTGAGAAAGAATATCATCATAAGGGAATATACTTCACTTACACTAGATTAGTAAAAAAACAAATTTATTTAAGGCTCAGCTGTGTGCATACTCACTGATTCAAGTGCTGTGTAGATCATTTAGGATTCTTTGGTTGCAAACCATGGAAACGAGTTTTGGTTCTAAACAATAATATTTGGAGGATGATCTATCAGATGAAAACTCAGGAAAGTTGAACATTAAGGGTTGTACCACAAAATGCATAGAAACCACAGTAGTTGTGGGCATCTAGAATGCAGAAAGTTTTTCCTCATTTCTTCTCCTTTAGTTTCTGCTCAAGAATTTAAAACTCCTGAGGAGGGAACTTTATTTATTTGGTTTGGATAACATGTCTGCACCACCATGGCAAGGGCTGTTAGAGGAAAGAAGGTTTTTGATTTGCACTTCCCCTAAGAATGGGCACAATGAGGATGGAGCTTTCAAATTTTGGACTTTATTAGGAGTGGAGAAAGGATGCTAGGGAGGCCAAAAATTAAATTCTCACTTCACAATGTCTTTCACCACTGAAGTGAAGTCTTCGAATAATAGCATGAGAGCACATCACTATCCACTTCATCTTTCATTAAGATCTCAATAAGAAAAACAGTATAGGTGAAAGTTTTTTGTTTTGATCTTGTATTAGTTTTCTATTGCTCTGTAACAAATTGAAACAAACTTCGCGGTTTAGAACATTACAAATTTATTACTACAATCCTGTAGGTCAGGAATCTAGCGCAGTCTCCCACTGAAGGTGGTGTTGAGTCTGCATTCCCTTCTGGAGCTCTAGGGTAGAATCCATTTTCTTGTTTTCCCCAACATCTAGAGACCTCCCACATTGCTTGGCTAGTGGCCTCATTCTTCCATCTTCAAAACCGTCAAGGTTCAGGTCTCCAACCATTATCCCATAGTCACATCTCCTGACCACACCTAGGTAAGGTTCTTAACTTTTAAGACCTGCCCGGATTATCTCCCCATGTCAAGGTCTTTAACTTTAATCACAATTTCATAGTCCTTTTTTTCCTTATAAGGTAAGTTGTTCACCAGTTCCTGGAATCAGGATGTGTACATCTTTAGGGAGCTGCTATCCCATCTACCACAGACCCTATTATACATTTGGGGGATTCAGGATTTATAATCAATACCTGCATGGATTTCTTTCTCTTTGATTACTCTCTTTTTTATCATTTTTATATTTCCCCCTATTTTTAGAAAAACTCTGGGACAGTGGAATGAATAACATCCTACCAGAAATATGGTGTACATGAGAAAAGTATACCACAAACATATAAGATATAACTTTTCTTGATTACTCTTCTAGCTGCGTTGAGTACAATGCACACACAAGATCTTGGCAAAACCTTGCTTGCTTATGACAGTGATATAGTTGAGAGAAAATATTAAACTACCCTGTGTCAGTTAATTGGAGCTAAAGGGGCTCCAGGACTAGGGGCTTCTGTTTAGGAAAGTTACTTTTGTATTTATCAGGAATGATTCTTTGCATAAAATAAATTATTGCATAAGCCTGTTCGGAACCAAAGAGAAACTGCAGGTGGGAAAAGAGCTCATTTGTATGAATTCGCTTTCCTGCTGTGGAACCCCAGTGTGGAAATCTGATTAACTTAAGAAAATGACTTCAGCAGGGCTTTAAGCTATAAAGGCACTTTCAGATGAAGAGGTCAGTCTGCCCTGGAATTAAAAGTCATAATCTTGGGCTGGGTAAGGATTCTAAGTATTTAACTCTAATAGCCAAAGCTGATAGTTTTTACACTTTCTGAATAGTTGCCTGTTGTGGCAATACTGCCTGGTGTTTGCTGATTAGCAGTAGGTGATTTGGGATTGTTAATTTCGTACAAGAGAAAGTAAATTTAAAAACGACGTAATGGTTCTTTTCATATTTCAGGACAATCTGGTATGTGGTGCAGTAGTTTATAGAAAACACATTGACGACTTTGTTCTATTTATATTCTAGTTGAAAATCAACTTCTCTGCATGAAAAAAAGTATTTTAAAAATTCTTATCACAGCATTCTGTTTGTGCTTTTAACGAATCAATACATTCTAGCACTCTTTTGCTCAGCTTACATTTTTTTCTCTTGACATATTTAGAGTAATGTTTTGATCAGCTATGCTTTATATCCCATTATTTTTCTTGTCTCTGATAATAATCAATTTTTGACACTGGAAGTCGGAGGAAGTCAGATGAAAGCCAACTGAATTTGTTGGATCAACAGCATGAGCAGCCCCGAGTACACACACACACACACACACACACGCACTTGCGTGTGCACACATCCTATGCACATGTACTATCAGCGCAGTTGCCAATGTTCAAAAGTGGCTGAAGTTTGATACTGCATCTATTCAAGCAAGTTTGACACCTGCAAATATATCAATTTAAATTCTGTTTTCACACTAATTCTCATATATTATGATTCAATGCCCTACCTGTTTCAAGGGACTGGATAGGTAAACAGTTATTTTAAGTTTCTCTTAAGAACCTTGACATTTTCTGTTTTTCTCCCTGAGAAGTGTCTCTTCACCCTTCTCAAGTTCATATGAAATATAAAGAACAAACACTGGGGATATTTACACCTGACGCTCTATTCCCCAAGTCAGAACAGATGTTACGTTTACTTCTTTGAAATTTTAGTTTACATTTACCTGTTCCATGGCTTCATTATTCTTCAGTTACATCATAGGCTAGAGATACCAAGACCTCACAAACTCTCAGTCCAAATGCCTCATTTGAACCATGAAGATTAAATGTTAATCCCCTTAGTGTCTGTACTATATTTTATCTTCGTTTTTTTGTTTTTTGTCCAAGAGCTGGTGATTTATGGGAGTGTTTAAATAAGCTTGTCCTCATTTAAATGAAAGCTAAAACTATAGGCCTACAAAATTCATATAATGTAAAATTGCAGTAAAAATATCAAAAAATCATTAACGTTTAAATATTCTTTAAAAGAAGGACGCTTGGTGGCTCATCAGTTTAGCACCTGCTTTGGCCCGGGCGTGATCCTGGATTCCCTAGATCGAGTCCCGCACTGGGCTCCCTGCATGGAGGCTGCTTCTCCCTCTGCCTGTGTCTCTGCCTCTCTGTCCCATGAATAAATTAATAAGATATTTAAAAAATAAAAGGGAAAATATGCATAGCTAATTGAATTTTTAAAATGTATAATGAATGGACTTTTTTTAGTGCTTATAGAAAAATACCCTATTTGAAGTAACATTATCACTTCAATATACCTTAAGATAATGGAAAGCTATTATAGGAGATAAAATTCTGAAAAGTGTTGCTAAATTGCAATGATTTATTTGAGAAATAAGGCAAAATGCTTATTATGAGGGTCATTTATGTTAAAGTTCAGGGACGCTATTCTGTTTTGGCTACATGTAATCTTACGGTAAACAAAATTACAACATAGGGCATAATTTTTAAAGTAAGATTCAATAAAATAAAGTGCTCTTGGGACACCTGGGTGGTCAGTAGTTGAGTATCTGCCTTTGGCCCAGGGCGTGATCCCGGGGTCTTGGGATCAAGTCCAACATCGGGCTCCCTGCAGGGAGCCTGCTTCTCCCTCTGCCTGTGTCTCTGGGTCTTTCATGAATAAATAAATAAAATCTTTAAAAAAATGCTATTGCCTGAAGTTACCCATTAGAAACATGTTTTGTTGTCGAGTGTTCTTCTTTTGGATGCAGAGATATATAGATAGATATAGATATAGATATATAGATATACATATAGATAGATATAGATACATATATATGTCTATATATATGTATCTATATCTATGATTTTACACACATACTGGTGTCTGAAGAGAGTTGCATAACTGCATAAATTGCATTAAACTACATGTGATGTTATGTAACCTAATATTTTGTTCAATTTGTTGATATTTTCACTTTCATATAGATCTTCATCATCTTTTTATATAAGTGTGTATTATCCCCTTATAAGAGAAATTCGTGGTTTATTCAACATATTCTTTACTGATGAATATTTAGGTTGTTCTAATTTTTGTCTTATAAATGTTACAGTGAAAATCCTTGTAAATACATTATTATATTTTTTTATCCAATGGTTTCTACAGCATTATGTCCTAAAATGGAGACAGTATTAAAGAATAGTACTAAGAAGTGAACTTATCACGTTGCAGTTTGAGTTAAACTACATAAGGAATTTTCTTGGATTTAGGAAGCCATGTAATTTTGTTTTGAATCTGAAATACAGTGTCTGTATTATCATAGATTGGTTTTAAATGATCTATAAGTCTTGCTTATGTTTTTTTGTTTTTCTCAGGAAATATACATTTCACTTACTCTGGCTCTCAACTGTTTTTCAGTCTTGCTACTTTTGGATTTTCTCTAAATTCAAATTCTCCTACAACAAACTCAGTACAAGCCGTCTAATCTCTATTCATGATATACAACCATGTCCCCTTGCTTTTTCCTACCAAACACTCTATCAAATTACTGCGTGGTTAAATCCTTCTTTAATTCTGCTAAAATAGCACATTTTCAGAGATTCCATCCCTGACCATCCAATTTAGTGACTGCTTTTCTTGCTCACATAAGTATTGGTTTAACTACAACATCTTCGTTTTCTTTTTGGCCTTTATTATTATCTGAAATTATGTTTTTTATTTTTTTACATTGTTAACATGTAAAATATAAGTTTCATAAGAGTTGCGTATTGTCTCTCTTTTGCACTACTATATCCATAAATAATGGATATACATCTGTGTATTTTGTACATAGTAGATGTGCCATATTTTTTCTTGAATGGATGAATAATGTACAAGCGTGTGCTATAGGCCAGAGTTTACACTCTATAGAAGGAGAGGGAAGAGAATGGACAGTTATAGAACATCTTTTACAAAATTTATCTCATGTAAATCTCATAATAATTCTGTCATACTGGTTTATATTCTCCATTATTCCAATGAACAAGTGGATGAATGGAAAACATTATGTAAATGGACACATAGCTCTGATAAGTAACACAGCCGAGATTTAAACCCAAATATGTTTGTAGGTAAAATCCTGCATTCTTTCCACTATGTATATAGCCACCTAATTAACTAGCTAACATATTTTATTGAAATGAGTTAATGTAACTTTTATATGTGAGGGCATTTGCACTATTTTTTTATTTCATATTCTGAATCACTTGAATGATAGAGATCACTATATCATATAGTATTGAGGAAACTATATCTTTGAAAGATCAGTAACTCTTTCAAGACCATAAGACTATAAAGGGAAGCTTAACTTAGATCAGTCCAACCTTAAAACTCTGTATTTCACTGGATGCCATGTAGAGAAATTTGTTGTAATGGTGCTTGTTGCAATCCAGCTTCATCTATACTGCTATATTTACCTAAGAATAAAGAAAGTCAATGTCTTTGATCAAATACCTTGTCTAATGCAAACATAAATCTCATGGAAATATATTTTAATATTAATATATTAGTGTCCTGGGGGAGAATAAATATATTTTGATATTCTATTACTATGTAAAATGACAAAATGAAAGAGGAAAAAGGGAGCAGATGACATGAAGATTATATTAAAAAACATTGAAAGTGAAATTAAACCAATTTTCAATAGATTAAGCCTTTAGGAGGGAATAGAACAAATTACTAAATTTATTTTGAGAATCCATTTATCAGTAAAGAGAACTTTACTTGTGATAGATATGAAAAAGCAGATTTATTTTTTTACATCATATTTTGTTACCTGATTGGCTGTTTCTAGAGAAGATTCTCTAGTGGTGATAGTGAATATGGACCTAGCTTAGTTGATTCATGACTACTTTTTAAGATATTTCTAGAACCATGGATGTCTAAAAAATCTTAAAATGTTATTGGTCCCAAGTCCTTGCATTTCAGATTAGAAACATATGGCCTAGATAGTTTAAATGCAATCCCCTAAGCTTATGCAGATGTTAAAAAAGTAAAACTGGGAATGAGGATTTCACCTGAATTCCAGGCTTTTCTTCTTTCTGTATGTTAGAATATGTGACTAGTTGATGGAAGTTGTGTTCTGCTATTACCCTGAATTTACCTTCAAAAACCTCTTAAGATATGTTTCCAAAGTGACTTTCAGCATTATATGGTATAAACTTTCTCTAGATATTAAGTGGGAACAAATTTAGTGTTTGAGTAGTTATCTATATTTTAGCTTTTCATTTTATGTTTTTGTTTGTTTTGCACCAGGATCATAGATAGAAAAATTAAGATAAACAAATTTTTCAGGTACTTCACTGGATTTGATTAGATGCATCTCTATATTTCTATGTCATTGAAAATTATTAAATTATTAAATGTAATGTGACTTTTTCAATATCACAATGTATAAAATGTATTTAGAACCAAGGCTACCAACCAACCAAAATGAAATTTTCTATTTATTAATAATCCTAAAAGAATATGCTTCCCATGAGAAAATCTAAAGCAATAGGTTTCATTTCAGATTATCCCTGGAAAATCTATTTTGTTGAATTTTGTGGGAGAGAAGTATTGGAGATGTGGTCCTCTTTGTAGAAGGCTTTTTCTTCTTCTTCTTCTTTTTTTTTTTTTTTTTTTTTTTTTTTTTTGAAGGCTTTTAAAATGCCTTATCTAACCATGGCTTAATCCTAGTCTATGGATTTCAAATGCAAGAAACTGTACAATCACTTTCTCTGGAAAGATCCATTATCTGGTGAGTTAGTTGATGTTAAAAGCTTACAGCAGGGGCACCTGGGTGGCTTAGTCGGTTAGGTGTCTGCCTTTGGTTCAGGTCTTGATCCTGGGACCCTAGGATGGACTCCTGCATCAAGCTCTCTGCTTGGCAGGGGCCAGCTACTCCCTGTCCCTCTGCTGCTCACCCTGCTTGTGCTGTCTATCTCTTGCTCTGTCAAATAATAAATATTCTTTAAAGAAATCAAATTAAAGTTTACAGCAAATTCAAATATGGGAACATATATTTAATACAAGTTATTGCATCCCTTCACCAGAGGCACTTATAAGCTACTTCTAAGATATAATACAGACATGATCATTAAACCTATCCATTGTGGAAAAGTGAGTTGATTTCAAGCAAATAATTTAATATGACATCCTTAACATGACAACTAATTTCTGCTACCAAAATGCTTTGGAAACTATTCATTAGCATTTTAATAAGTATCTCTAATATATCATGTGTGCATGTGTGCATTTGTGTGTATAATATCTAAATTTGAAATTGAAAAATTAACTTTAGTTAACTACTGTATAATTTCTTACATGGAAATACAATAATTCTTATATTCTGCCTACATGAGCTAATCATACTTTCCTTAATTATACCTAAGGTGATCTATTTTCCCATTCGCCTACATGAAGTCCAGTTTGTTACAATTGTCCCAGAGTTATTTTAAGAGCCTTCTTTCATTCTTAAAAATATCTTAGTTTGGATAATAAATTTTATTATCACATATTTATAAACCATATTATCATTTTACATATTCCTATACTGAAAAATTATAAAAATAACGTCTCTTGTAGTCAAATTAGAAAGCCAACTAAATGATTTATTTTAAGGTAAGATCTTCTACCTAGTGATTAGTAGTGAATACTTTGTGCCTCAGTTTTCTTATTTGTAGAAGGAAAATTGTAGTACCTACATCACTTTTTTTGTTACAAGGATCAAATTACTTTAAGTATTTACCTGGAAGAAAGCTTATAAAAGAACTAAGCCCATTTCTTCTCTATCCATTCTGCTACCCATAGACTATAATTGACAAAACTTCCAAATGTTCATTTTTATAAGAAATAAATTAGTACAAATTGTACTGTACTAACAGGAAAGGCCATACAGAGAAAAGAATATGAAGATTGGCAAAAAAAGAATGTTAAAATTATCCATTCCTAATATTTTTGAAATGGTCATGTTTTACTAACATGTTATGTTAATTTACAATATATTTTGTTTTAAATTTAAGACTGATTTTATCTGGAATCCTATTTTCTTGTTACATCATAATTAACGAGACTAAATTATTATCATGTTCTGGACCTTTAGACTGATCATATCCTTCTCTATCTCCCCTCATTTGTAGTATTGTACCAGTAAAATAACAAGGAAAGTAATCCTTTTCTTAAAGAAAGGATTATAGGTAATATCTGTACAGTTACTTTTCTTATATGTGTGACCAAGGGAAATCATGTTTTCTTGATCATTTTGGCTCCTCCTTAAACAAAAATCCTCTTTTATTTGTACCCATACTACACAATTCATATGTGTATCTAATTCGGCTACTAAAACTATTGTACCAGCCATTTTTGTATCTAATATGTTATAAATTATTCAGTTGTTACTAAATACATACCATTTTATAAAGACACCAATTATTCCAAGTAATACGTTTGGGTTTTTTGTTTTTTTGTTTTTTTGGTATTATTGGCCAGATGATATTCTCTAGAGCATTCTAACTCTTCTGTGATGCAGTATTTTCCAAAGCACTGAGAACTATTATTTTTTTGAGGGGGGGGGGCGGTAGGATTGGAGATGAATAAACAAGAGAGATCTACTGAATAATTCTACTGCTATGATGTAGTATGGTCTAATTGTCTCTTAGGACTTGACAAATACAAAATAAAGTCCTTTCTTCATATTTTTTTAAATGGTCAACAAAAATAATTATGGGGGAGGAGTTCTCTCTTTTAATGAAGGCGCTGCTCAAAATGAAGAGGATAAATAGTTTCCATTTTTTTAACAGTTTTTATGTTAACCTATTACAGTAAGCTAATTACTGTGGTTCGTTTTTCTTAGAACTCAAATATGCTGACCCTAAAGAAGACTCCTGTGAGTTTCATCCTGATAAGCCTGTCGTGGCAGAACCAATATAACTATAGGAACAACTGATAATTTATTCATTTCTGTTTCAAGTTACGCTATTCTGCATTCAACTCAACATATTTTTTCCACTAGAGTGTCAGAAGTAACTTATTTTCACATCTATACTTCTCATTTTGAGAAAAAGAAAATTTAGCTCTATCACACAAAACATCACTCCAAAGCTAAAATACATAACAAATGCTTATGTAGGATTCTTAGAACTTGTTATTACTTTCTTTCTTCTTTCCTCTTTTACTTCTCTTCTTACTTTCTTTTTAGTATTATTATTCTCACAATTAACTACAACTTTAGTAAAATAGCCTGAAGTACACATACCAACTGAAAATCAAGAAAAGTAAAACTGATTTTACTTAGTGTAACTGCTACCAGCCTCATCACATCAAAGAAACTTATGAAAGATTGTTAAAATTTCTAACCAATTTCTTTGTTCTGAAAACTAGCCTCAGGCCTACAATGTTGTGTGCTATTGAGTGAAGCTTTGAACAATTAATCACCTATATGTTTGAGATGAAAAGGGATTGGGTAATTGTATTGACAAGTAATTTACTGTACTTTTATCTTAACTTCTTATGACTTAATGATTTAGACACACCTGGAAACTTTCTGAGTTTCTTTCTTTTTTTTTTTTTTGTTTCTTTTTTATACAACATCTGCACTATGTAGATTACCTGATGGATTTGGAGATCCAGGAAAATGAATGCAATAGAGCAAGAATATCTTCTCTTTCCTTAGAAGGATTATGAAACATTATATTCTCAAGATGATGGGAGTGATTTTTAGGATTTAATCAGAAGTAGGGCAGCATAACTGTGATTACCCCAGCAGAGCAATTTGCAGAGATATTTAAAGTCTATATGTACAGAAATGTGGGATGAAACAAAGCTACACTCAAAAAAAAATTTTGAGAGGCCTGAATTAGCCATATCCTAAAAGCTCATTACTTAAGCACTACAAATTTAAAGTAGATTTTTATGGCAAATTGTGGAGTCAGGGATTTTGAAAGAATCTGTAGTTAGTATCATAATAGATTATAAGGTCTTGAAAAATTTTAAAGCCAAAATGTAACTCACTGTCTCATTGAAGAAAGTATCAATTAATTCCAGTGTTTTATGAATCACTAAACAATTGTTTTAAACCCTACCTAAAATCCCAAACTCCATTTATGTATTAATAAAACTTCTGAGAAGGATGCAAGTTGATTTTAGTCCTCAAGTAAAATTCAACTTCACATAGATTAAAAGACCAGATTTTCACATTCCTAAAATAATTAAAATTACATCTCCTTACTAAGAGAGTCTTCCATAAAACTTAAAGGGTTGAATTAAACAGGGAAGAAAATGAATCACAATGGGTTTTTTTAGTTTTACAATTTTTAGATGTCCCTTTTAAAGAAATGCAAAATGGAGACTGATAATTTATCCTAAAATGTTGTAAGCAATTAAGTCTTCTAAAGCATATAATAAATAAATACTATGGGGGGTCACATTAGCTTGCTAGATAAATCTGTTTCCCTACTAGACTGAAGAGTTTTAACATGGAGTCTTGATAGTGGGCCTCCATACATTTTCTATTGTATTCAATACTATAGGGCTCTGATATTATTATTATTATTATTATTATTATTATTATTATTATTATCATACAGTAGTAGCCTGAATCCCAGGAAATAAAGTCACTCATCTCTTTTTCAATGTCTTCATTCTAAGAAGCAGCTAACAATATCCCCTTTTACTGCCCATCTCAACCCATACTTTAGATGACTAATGGGAAGTCAAGTGGGGGAAGAAATGGTTGGCTATGAGTAAAAAGAGAAAGGAAAAGTTCTTATCTAAACCTCATGAAAGATCAATATTTTCAGTATTTTGTTATGAATGAAAGAAAGCATTACTGTAAAGATTTAGAATTTCTATAATGAAGTAGATCATTTTGAAATGTCTCAGTAAATCCTCCAAATTTAAGCTAATAATCCATCCAGAAAAGTCTGAACAATCTTTATGAAATAATTACAATGATATTAACACCTTCACAATATTTTAGAATTTGCAAGTATCTTGATCGTGTCTATAATCTTATAATCCTATAACAAATACACTATAGTTCAAGAAATAATAAAGTACTCAGATAAATACACCTTTGAATCACCTTAGTTTTCAGTTTCATTGTAAATTTTTCTGTGGAATTTCCCTGTTATATTTACATCAGACACTATTAAAATAATGCATTGAATGTTTATTCAGAAGCTTTGGGCACAAATATCACTTGATTGGCCTATCTACTCTGTATTTAATATTTAATTACTTCCATTCTTTTGAGAAACATTTCAGCCAAGCATGTTATTGTATATAGTTTGAAGTTCGCATTCATTTTACAGATTTGATTTGGCTATACTCCATTCTAAGATTAATTAATTGACTAGTATGAAAATGGGAGGAGAAAGTAGCTCCTACTTCAACACCGAACCAAAAAAAAAAAAAAAATCACAGCCATAGCTAAAACATATGGGTGCAAACTTAATCTGGTTGAAAGCCAGAAAAAAAATTACTCCCTCTGATTCTGATTCAGTCTGACATAGAGATAGTCCCAGCTTTAAAAAAAAAAAAAAATGTTACAAAAGGGTGACACATCTTATATTGATCATTTATTATCTACAACTGCTCACCATTTATTGACAATTGATTTCCTATAGCTTCTCTAAAGAAGCTTTTTGTATTTTGTTAAAATACAAAAAGAGGAATACATCCAAATGCGCATGTGCATACACACACACACACATATGTGATGATAAATTTTACATGGTTCAAAATTGTAAAGATTATTTAGATCAGAAAAAAATCTGTTGTAAGTCATTTGATAGCTCAAATGTGTGGTCTAGAGTAGCAGAGCATGGACAATTGAGCAAAAATACAACTGGATGTCCTCCAGCCAAGCAGAGAGTACTTGAAAAAAATAAGTCTATAGTCCTTGGAACATATGCTAATACCAGGTATTTTCCCCCACTGTCTGAAAATATGACAAAGAAATCCATTATGAGTCAGAAAAAAATATCCTCAAAGCCAAGAGTGTTGCCAAGTTGATACTTAACAAATACATATTTTAGAAGTCCATGATTGTCCTTCTTGTCAGAAAAGAGGAGAAAATACTGATTACAATGTGAGAATGATTTCCAGTGTCTGAGATGTGGACTATGATCTGTTGATGCATGCATTGCTAGCAGAAGTGAATGCGGTGTAACACTGGCAGGCATTCTGGCTACAGACATTGACCATCTGCTCAACACAGACCTCCAAAAGATCATGTCTTGTGATGGATAGACGTGGTGTTTGAAGTATTCTGATCAACCTAGTAAAGCAAGGTAGTTAATGGTCAATAAAAAATAATAGAAAGTCTAGATGGTTTAGTATACCTAACATAATATTCTATATAGAGGATTTGTTCTATTCCATAACCATGTTTGTAGAAGAGCAATAATATTAGCAATGGTCAGCATTCTTGATAGTGATATCTGCATTTGTGATAGTTTTTTCTTTCCAGTGTGTTATAGCCAGTTATATGATAATAACCAGTTATATAATACAATGTATAACAATATATAATGCATTATAATTAACATATATGATTACTGTATTATATATAATTGTATATATAATGCAACATGTAACAATAGCCAGTTATATAATTGCAAGCAGATAATCGCGACTACTCTCAGAAGTATTAACTAAAAGTGTCTCAGTAAATTGAACACCAATAAAAATAAATTTATTAAATAAAAGAAAGTGTCTCAGTAGAAATTAAAAGGGTAACTATAGATCAGTGCTTTATTTTATTTTATTTTTTTTTTAGATCAGTGCTTTAATGTTAGTAAGGGGATGTTTTGTCACCTTTTATGGGATTGCAGGATAGGTCACAGATGCCGCAAAACACTGTGCATTTGTAAATCTAATTTCAAACAGGTGATTCCAGTAAAGCATTTTCTCCAAAATTAGGATGAACAAAAGCACAGAGATAAGAGAGTTTTGAAAAAGGAAATAGGTCTGTCTGGAGGGAAGCATTTATGTTGGAATAGTGCCGTGTAAACCTTGATTGATAATCAAACGTAGGCCAGATTATGGAAGACATATATACTGGTAATAGAACTTGGCCTTGATACCATGGAACCAAAGGGGGCCATTGCAATATTTATATGCACATGAGTGATGCAGTTAAATATTTTGATATGACTGGTGAGAAGTTTCATTTAAATCATAGAGATATTTAAACCATATTTCCAAATAAAAATGATAGTCATGTTTTTAATAAATGAGCATATTAAGGAATTCAGCTTTTTTTCTAGAAAAAACAAAGCAGGGCTCTTTGGTATTACTGTAATGAATCACTACAGTATTTAGAGCCAAATTTGACTCAGGTGCTATGTCTATCTAGGATAATGTCATCTTTTGTTCCAATTCTGAATTTTCAATATATTTGAATAGTCACATTTACATCCTTAGGCAGTTGAGCAATCTTAGGAGGGAACAGAATGTGGATTTCAAAAATGTGGATTTACTCAAATCTAAGCTCTGTCATTTCTAACTTTATAGTCTTAAGTAAGTTATATAGCTTAACTGGGAGGCTCAGTTTTCTCATCATGTAATTCATGTGAATAATGCTGATCCTATAACTTGATGTGAGGATTAAAAAATAATGTAGGTAGAATTCTTAGCAGTCTCTCACACATATCAGGTGCTCAGTAGATGGGAGCTTTCTTATTACTGAATTGTTGCTACAACCATGTGGCAGTTATTCTTGTTTTTCGTATATCGTGTGTAAGCACTAGAACACTGAGCATTCTGAAGTCAGAACTGGATTTTTTTTTTTTCCTAGCTGTGCAACCTACTAGTGGTGTGCTTTTAAATAAACCACTTAACTTTTCTAGACATTCATTCGTTTTTTTTTTTTTTTTCAATCTGCAAATGAGAACAATGGTAATGCCTATTTCACAGGACTGAGCTGAGGATTAAATGAAAAAATGTCCTTAAAACACTTTGTACAGCTATTACTAATATCTTTTAAGCCAGTTCCGGTACACCTGCTTACAGGCTCCCAACAGATGTGTCTTTAGGTTTCGGAGTTACAGTCACGTGCTTTTGGCCAACTCTTTGTACTTTAAATTTTCTTTTGCCTGATTCATGGTGAGCAGCATTATGAGCCCGTTTTTAAAAAACACTTGATAAGTTCTATTACAGTTGACACTGGAACATTTAAGCTTTGAATGGATAAATATTACTCACTGAATTTACTTGTATTCTCCTTATAAGAATTACTTCTTATAAGAATCTCCACTTTTCTTTTTTTTAAGATTTTATTTATTGATTCATGAGAGACACAGAGGGAGAGGCAGATGCATAGGTAGAGAGAAGGAGGCCACAGGGGAACCCATGCAGGACCTGATCCCAGCACCCCGGGATCATGCCCTAAGCCAAAGGCAGACGCTCAACCACTAAGCCATCCAGGGTCCCCGAATCTCTACTTATTCTAATTCAGTGCTCCTCCTCAGTGCTCTCCCTGTGTCCTTATCTTCATTGTTCATTCATTTAACATATATTTATAGAGTAGCTTCTCTCACTGAGGTTCTACCTAAGAATAGGAGATACAATGAAAAATGAATTAGACATGTTTTCATTCGTTAGTGGGTGTGTGGTTATTTTGAAGTATTTGTCTATGTGTATACTTGCCCAACTAAACTTTAAGCCTATGACATTTATATAATATAAAATCACTAGCCTACAGCACAATACCTGAGACCTTATATACATAAGTGTTTGGACTATTCTTTTATTAATAGCATGTGAGAATGAGCCATGTTGTTTCAGAAACCTTACACATGGAAATTCATTTTTTTAAAGATTTCATTTATTTATTTGAGAGAGGGAGAGTGGACGGAGGAGGAGCAGAGAGTGAGGGAGAATCAGGATCCCACTGATCAAGGACCCCAATTTGGGGCTTGATCTAAAGACCCTGGGATCATGACCTAAGCAGAAGGCAGATACTTAACTGATTGAGCCACCCACGTTCCCCTAGAAATTCATTTCTTAGCATCATTTTAAAATATAGCAAAATAGGGATGCCTGGGTGGCTCAGCATTTGAGCGCCTGCCTTCGGCCCAGGGTACTGGAGTCTTGGGATCAAGTCCCACATCGGGTTCCCTACGTTAAGTCTGCTTCTCTCTCTGCCTATGTCTCTGCGCCTCTATGTGTCTCTCATGAATGAATAAATAAAATCTTAAAAAATATAGCAAAATAAGAAATCCAAAATTTTGCTTGACCTAGTACAGCACTTGGCTTTTATTGCTAATTTTCCCATTTAGTTTCTTTAATGTGTTTTTCTAAAATTAATTATTTTCCAAATGTCTATATGACTCCATATTCTATTAGGGATACCATGAGTTGTATTTTGTAATATGTAGTGTAAGAGAAAAAAATAGATATGTTAGTAACATGAATCCAAATGCAATGGATACATAATAGGTAATAATATAGTATGCACAGTAATATATGGTCACTAATTTTAACTGAGGAAGATACCTAAGAAAAGAAGGAAGAAAAAATAAGTTTCATTGGATTTTCTCCCCATTATGCATACTCTGGAAATTTATGTAGTCCACACCTATGTGACATTAAAATAAAAACCCACAAAGTTCTCATCTCCAAGTTCTTTTTTTCTACACAAAATTTCAGAGAGTAGAAACCACATACTCTATTATTTGTGTGTCTGGTGTAGACATCTGAAATTTTTTCTAGAATTATTTTCTTTATCCTATAAATGTATTCATTAAGATAATGTTTATTTGTGTTAATTTTAATATGACTATGATATACCTAGCTTTTTCTCTATTCAGCATTTATTAAAAATGCCAGCTTTCAAACAATATTTATGGAACAGCAAATATACATTCACAGGGATGTCCAAATTTTATTCTTGAATAACGTAAGAACAGCAGAGAGTAACAATGGTAAGACATTTCAATGAAATGCCATAATATTATTAGGATTAGAATTTTGATCTGGCTTTGTCTATAGACATTGAAAATATTGCTTCAGTAATTATAACAATTGCTTGAAAATAGTATCCACTTCATCACTTGGTAATATAATTAATAATATGAGAAATTTAGGCTTCGATTCTAAATAAATCCTTGCTTAGAGTCTGGTAATGAGAATTAAATAATTGACAATGTATCTTTTTTTACATGGTTAAAAGAAGATCAACTGTAGAAATTGTTAGCCCTCCTGATTTCTGCAGTGACCTAAATTTTTTATATTGAATTATCTTTTATTATTTCATCATATGGGAATAGAAAAATACATGCAGACACATATTTTCATTTGTGAATCTATAAATTTGTAAAAATAATGATAAAAATAATAACCTTAAGCTTCCCTCCCTCCAATATAATCGTATCACTAATGAGTACCATAGAGGTTGTCTGGATTATTCTTCCAATTAAAATAAATGGAAAACAAGGTGCACAGCAGTTAAATGGCTTGCCCAAGGACAGAACTTTACCTAGCAACTGCATCCTAACATTCTTTTGTCTGTACCGTAATATCACTGTGGGAAAAATAAAAGAATGTCAAACAAAAAGTAAATGAAAATATCTTAGTATGAATAAGTTAAAGTTAAAAAAGAAAACTCGTGTTTTAGAAATGATCTGGTTTAGTTCATTCTTTGGCACCAGCATTCTGAAATAAGTATCCTTCCTTTTTGCATTACCTGGGTTTTAGATTTGTGTGTGTGTGCATGTGTGTGTGCGTGTGTGTGTGTGTGTGTGTGTGTGTGTCTGCTTTGTTTCTCACACTGTCTTAAAACCAGGTTTTCCTTCCTCCTCTTACCTGCCTAGAAATTTTGTGGTTGTCTTTTAATAATATCTCAGTATAATATTATGTTAAATTTTTATGTATTTATTTAAATGAATTGCAATTAATAGTTTATATCTCAGTGTCTCTAGATAGACTGTAAATTCCTTGACTGTAGAGATTGTATCTTGTCTTGAATTAATTCAGTTTCTTCGAATGAGTTTTAGAGTCAGTTATTATTAAGGATTGACTTGCAGCACGTAAGTACAGTTATCCTACAACCCAGGGAAAGATCTACATTCTTTTTCAGTTGTCTGAGATTTAAAGATCAAACTTGAAAACTCAGACAACTGAAAAAGAAAGTAGATTGTACCTTTAGGACCAATCATCCAGATTCCAAAATCCCTTTAACATGTGCTGACATTGATACATCACTTAGTATTCAAATCATAGGCATTGCAATGACCACAGATGTTGCAGTTTTGACATTCTCAAGTCTGGGGGGATTCCACCCTCATGGCTTTCCTAAGGATAGCAGATGCTCTTGTCTACAAACAAATCAGAAGAAATTTCAAGATACCAAAGGTTTTTCTTTGTTTGTTTTTGTTTTGTTTTTAACACATTATACCAATTGCTATGGTGAAAACAATCAGAATTTCTGTATTCTGAGTTACAGGATTTACAATGGTATTACAACTGCTTGCCAGTGGCAAAGGAAATTTGTTTAAAAGATAAGTTGACTCATTTTTTTATGATTTTTCAAGATTAAGTGTCTTAGTTTACTTGTAAAGTCCTGAAAGTTGACACAATTATTTCAACAATCATCTTTTAAAAAGCAACAGTGGATGCAATTTTAAAGTAAAAATTATATTTTTACATGACATGATTTCCTCTCATTATGCAATTAAAAAGTAAAGAATGCTGATAGTTGAGATTTAGGTTTTAAGTATTCAATATTTAAAGATGATGATTTTTTTTTAGATTTTTCATTTATTCATGAGAGACAAAAAGAGAGAGGCAGAGACATAGGCAGGGAGAAGCAGGCTCCCTGTAGGGAGCCTAATGCACGACTAGATCACAGGACCCTGGGATCAGGACCTGAGCAGAAGGCAGAGGCTCAACCACTGAGCCACCCAGGCGTCCCTAAAGGTGGTGATCTTAATATAGAAATCAAATGAGGAACACAGTATTACCAGACTAATGCATATTAAATCAATTGTTCAATGTTTAACAATGAAGACAAAAGATGAGTATTATACATAGAGATTAGGTACTTTCAGTGAGGTAAAATTAGTAGTTCATATATGTAAAAAAATAAACACAATCTAATATTGTTTCTTTATTTTTGGAAAAATAAGGCTATGGAATGTTAGTCTGAGAAGCTTGTTTACTTTCTATTAACTGTATTCAGTGGGCATTTTAATTGTATTACATAATCCTTGTTCTTCTGTAGCTTTTCTCTGCTATCTTATTTTGCAAAACAGAGTGTAGATTATACTGTTAAATTTGTTTTTATTTCTCAGTTTACCCAAGACAAACCTAAAATGAACGAATTTTTGTTATAGTCACCATTATCTTTTGATTGAATGAATAAACATAGCAGGAAAGACATGAAGATGTGTGGTTATTTTTAAGAAGATGAGAAAGACAGATACACGTTTATTTCACTTAATTTACAATCAGGAAGCATAGTGTATGGGAAATTTTCATGGGGACAAAAATGCTAATGGGATCTGGGAATTGACTTGGAGTAAATGAGTTTAGGTAGGAAAAGCTAAGATAAAAAGCTATATTTATCTGGCAATAGTGAGCTAGTTAAGGCTGATATATCCCCCTGGGGCTTATGCATGTTATTAGAGTTCTATAGGCTCTTCTTTAACCTTTTCTAATCATCTCTTTCCAGAGGGGTGTGTGTGTGTATGTGTGTGTGTACACGCATATGTATTGATAGGGAGGCATTTTGAGTTTGGGAATTTAATATAGAATTTTACTGTATATGGTTATTTTAGGGAACTTGACTTCACATCTTTTGCCCAATACAGTCTCCCCTAGTGTTGACCTTTCTTTCAAAATGGATATTGTAAGGGGTCTTGAGTGGCTCAGTTGATTAAACATCTGTCTTCGGGGCTTGGGTCATGATCCCAGGGTCTTGGGACTGAGCCCCAAGTTGGGCTCCCTTGATCAGTGGGGAACCTGCTTCTCCCTCCCATCCTGGCTTGTGCTCTCTCTTATTATCTCTGTCTCTCTAAGATAAATAAGATATAGATAGATAGATAGATAGATAGATAGATAGATAGATAGATATTTTTTAAATAGGCACTGTACAATAGCAGGGGCTTTTGAGTCATAACCACATGGTCAGATTTTCTGTTACAGGCAAGCAAGGCTCATGGTGCCCCCCGAAGACTTTAATCTAGATCTATTCATGGGACTGCAGAGAATGCTGTGAAACTCAGAAATTGGTTGATGCTCACTTTAATATGGAGAGTTTTTGGAGTCTCTCTGGAGCTGGCACTGTGTTCAACAGCCCAATTTCTATGTGCCCATCATTCACTTTGATCCTATGACTTGACAGGTCAGTCCTCATCTTCTCTGAAGTATAGATGATGTCACAAAGTCCTTCCAACAGGCAGAATTTATCAGTTTTCTCGTGTTGACCTTGTGCCTCAAAAAGCACGACTGATATTAAAAACATTTCAAAAAGAATCCTCACTTTGGGCCTTCTCATGTCTGTGCCTTGATTCACTTGGCTTTTAGCAGACACTGTGTCCTCTGTACATTTACTAAGAACCACAGAAGTTACACATGGCCAGACTTTGGGTCATCTGATCTCCCACTTCTTTACCCTTGGACATGTTTTTTGTGAGTAATGCCCTTCATTCTAAGAGAGGACGATGCTGACAATGGCAAGAGACTGGTAGGACTTGCAAGTCAAGCAGAATGACTTGCTATACCGCCTGCATTTGTTTCCTCATACTTTGGGTTCCAACAGTCCATTCAAAATAAAACTTGGCTCCTCACATCTCTCACATCTCCTACTTACTAAAAGGTAGCTCTACTCCTTAATGGAAAAATGATTTACCTAAAAATACATGTGGAATGCTTATGATAAATGATTAATCCATCTCTGTAGATCACTTACTGTGTAATAACCTAAGTAATAGAGACTTTTAAGTAATCTCTATTTAAAACATATTTGATAAACTAGGCTGATATTAGTAATCCATATTCCAGAGCTTCTGTGAGACAGCAGCGTAACCTGTGATTCAGAGGTCATGGTAACTTCCAGACACAGTGGTCAGCTGAGCATCTAGCAGCAGACTCAGTCTCTTTCTGGTATTTTAAAGTGAAATGCATTTTACCTCAGGCATAAACCTGGGAGGATATTTTTTCTTAGCTCTGCATAGATATAATAGGGCACATAATGGGGATAAAACCCGAATAGACTTAAGGGACTAACAGAAGCATGTTGATAGCAACCTCTAGAATAATTAGAGAATTTATAAAGCTCTTTTGTTCTGGAATCTAATATTGTCAATCATGTCTTTTAAAAAATTATTTATTTATTTATTTGAGACAGAAAGAGAGAGAGAGAGACAGAGACAGAGACAGAGACATTGGCAGGCTCCCCTAAGGGAATCTGATAAGGGACTTGATCCCGGATTTTTGATCCTAGGATCATGCCCTGAGCCAAAGGCAGACACTCAACTGCTGAGTCACCCAGGCATCCCAATTATGTCTTTTAAAATATAAGGTATCTGTTCTTTTTTTACCTCCATTAAGGTACCTTGTTTGAGCCCAGACTAACTATCTGCTTCTGGGGTGACTGCAACAGCTTTGCAATGTTTCTTCTTTTATCTAGTTTTCCTTTCTTCTAATCTTTTGATTTTTTTTCAGCTTTATTAAGGTATAATTGACAGATAAAATCATAAGATATTTGGTGTATGTTGTGATTTTATATATACATATATAAATATAATATATGAAACACATGAAAATATGTTCAATACAATTAGTCATTAGGAAACTGCAAATCAAAGCACAACAAGGTTCCACTTCACATCTGCTATAATAAGTATAATAAAAAATAAGTATAAGAGGTATAATAATTTTTTTTAATTGGAAAAAGGATTGGTGAGAATCGGAGGAATAGGAAACCTTGTACATAGGTGACCATAGGTGAGACCAACTACACTTCCGAGAAGATGAGAATGGGTCTGTCAAGTCATGGGATCTAAGTGAATGATAGGAATTGAGCTGTTGAACACAGTGCCAGCTCAGAGAGACTCCAAAAAATCTCCACATTATGTATATTTTATATGTATATAAATATATACAGTGAAAGGATTTCTGCCATTTAGTTACCACATCCATTCATCACCTGACATTTTTATCTTTGTTTTTTTGATTGTATTGTTATCAACTATACTCACCGCATTTTACATTAGATTCTCAGACCTTATTGATCTTATAGCTGAACACTTACACTCTTGTACCATCTTCTCCCCATTTTCCTCCATGCTGGCCATCATTTTTCTACTCTTAGTGTCTATAACATGATTAAAAAAATATTCCATATATAGGTTATGCCATGCAGTATTTGTCTTTTTGTTTGGCTTATCTCACTTAACATAATATCCTTCAGATTTGCCCATGTTGTTACAAGTGACAAGATTTCCTTTTTTAAAAATATATCATGTAATATTTATCACATAAATGTATCATATATTCCACATATAAAATACTTCATTATATATATAGAATATGTATCATTTTATATTGGGTGTATAAAATATATATGTGTGTGATAGACTTTTAGGTTGCTTCCACACCCTGGCTGTCGCGAGTAATGCTACAGTGAACATGAGAGTAGAGATATTCTTTGAAATGATGGTTTTTGTTTTCTTTGGATTTATACCCAGAAGTAGGATTGTTGAGTCATATGGTAATTCTGTTTTAAAGATTAATGATTAATGATTTTTTCATTGATTTGAGAGAGAGAAATTGATCAGAGGGGAGGAATACAGGGAAAAGAGAATCTTAAGCAGACTCTGTGCTTAGGGCAAAGTCTGACATGGGACTAGATCTCATGACCCTGAGATCACGACCTGAGTGGAAACCAAGAGTCTGAGGCTTAACCAACTGCCTACCCAAGCTCCCTAGCTAATTCTATTTTTAATTTCTAGAGGAATCTTACCTTTTTCCATTGTGGCTGCACCAGTTTACATTCCCACCACCACATCCTTACCAGCATTTCTTAACTCCTGTCTGTTAATAGGCATCCTAATAGTGTGAGGTGATATCGCACTGTGGTTTTGATTTGCATGTTCCTAATAATTAGAGATGTTCAGCACCCATATTAGTTCTGTGTTTAGCTTTTTCAATAACCACCAAATCTTTCCACAGCAGATGAAACATTTTACATTCTTAACAGCAATGAGTGAGGTTTGCTATTCCCCCAAATCCTCACCAATCTTTTTTTAAAGTTTTTTTTTTTAATTTTTAAAATTATACTCTTGTAGGGGATGTGAATTGGAAATTTACTGTGGTTTTGATTTGAAGTTTCCTAATGACTAATAATATTGAACATATTTCCATGTGTCTGTTGGTCATTTATATATCTGCTCTGGAGGAATGTCTACTAAAGTCCTTTGGTTATTTTTTAATTGGGATGTTTGTTTGTTTTGTTGAGGTTTAAGAGCTAGTTATATATTCTACCTACTAGATCCTTGTCAGATGTATGATTTACAAGTATATCTCCCATTTTATAGCTGAATTTTTATTTTCATGGTAATATCTTTTTATACACCAAAACTTTAAATTTTGAAGAAATCCAGTTTACCTTTTGTTTTTTCTTCTTTTGCTGCTCATACTTTGGGGGCCATGTGTTAAGAATCCATTGCCAAAGCCAAATTCATGAAGAGTTACTTTTATGGTTTCTTCTAAGAGTTTTATAGGTTTTTTTTCCTCTTTTTTTTCCCTCTTTTTTAAGATTTTATTTATTTATTCATGAGAGACAGAGAAAGAGAGAGGCAGAGACACAGGCAGAGGAAGAAACAGGCTCCATGCAGGGAGCCCGATGTGGGACTTGATCCCGGGTCTCCAGGTTCACACCCTGGACTGAAGGTGGCGCTAAACCGCTGAACCACCTGGGCTGCCCGTTTTATAGTTTTAACTCTATTAAGGTCTTAAATCCTTTTTAAGTGAGTTTTTTTTTATACGGTATAAGGTAGAGGTACATCTTCTTTCTTTTGCATGTGCATAGTTGTTGCATCATTTGTTGAAGAGACTATTTTTCCCCCACTGAATTATCTCAGGACCTTTTGTCAAAAGTGGCCCATAGATGCATGGTTTCTTCTAGACTCTCAATTTTATTCCATTGGTCTCTATATATCTCTCCTACATGAGTACCACTGGTGAACTGGTTGGTTCACTGTAGCTTTGTAGTAGGTTTTGAAATCAGGAAGTGTGAGTTCTCCAAATTTGTTTTTTCCAGTTTGGTTTGACTTCTTAGAACCCCTTCAATTACATATGAATTTGAGGTTAGGCTTTCCACTTGGCCAAAAAAAAAAAAAATGGTGTTGGAGTTTTGATAGGGATTGCATCACATCTATAGACTCTCCAGGATGCCATCTTACAATAGTAAGTATTCCATTTCACGAACGTGGGTGACTTTGCATTTATTAGGTCTTCTTTAACTTCTTTCAGCAATGCTTTTTGGTTTTTAATATACAAATCCTTCACCTCCTTGGTTAAAATCATCTCTAGTGATTTTTTTATGTTTATTATAAATGTAATTGTTTTCACAATTTGTTGTTGTAGTTGTTGTTGTTTAATGCTGGTGTATAGAATCCAACCAATATTTATATGTTGATTATGGACTCTGCTAAGTTGCCGAGTCTTTTTATACCCACAGTATTTTTGTGGGTGTGGATTAATTGAGGTTTTCTAAGTATTAGATCATGACATCTATTAATGGAAATAGTTTTACTTCTTCCTTTCCCAATTGTTCTGACTAGAACTTTGAGTTCAGTGTTGAATAGGACTGATGAAAATGAGCATACTTGTCTTGTTCCTGATCTTAAGGTGAAAGCTTTCAGTATTTCAGCCTTGCGTTATGTTAGCTGTGGATATCCCCCCCCCATATTTTATTTTATGATATTGAGGTAGCTCTCTTTGATTCCTAGTTGTCTGTTTTCCCCATAAAAGAATCTTCAAATATGTTAAAAGCTTTCTCTGCCAATTCAGATGATCACATTGATTTCATTAATACATGTTGAAAAAATGTATTTTATGATTGATTTCTTTACATTAAGCCAAACTTGCCTAACTGGGATAAGTGTCAATTGACCCTAGTGTATAATCTTTTTAGTATGCTTTGGATTTGGTTTACTAGTACTTTGTTGAGAATTCTTGTATTTATATTCATAATGGATATGAGTCTGTGGTTTTCTTTTTGTGCACTATTTGGATTTTGTATTAGGATAATACTGGCCTTATTAAATGAGTTATATAGTATTGCTTTCTCTTCTATTATTTGGAAGAGTATGAGAAGTAGTGATGTTAATTCTTTAAATGTTTGGTAGAAAGCATCAATGATGCCATCTGTTGCTCAACTATTTTTGTTAGGAGTTTTTTAAATTATTGATTCAATCTCTTGTTACAGATCTGTTGAGATTCTTCCTCTATGTTCTGAGGTCAGTTTTGGTAACTTCTTTGTTTGTAGGACTTTATTATATCTATGTTATCTAAATTGTTGATGTATAGTTGTTCATAGTAGTCTTTTATAACACTTTTATTTCTATAGTGCCAGTTACAGTGTTTCCATATTCATGTCTGATTATTTTTTCAAAGATTATGTTTACATATTCATGAGAGACACACAGAGAGAGAGAGAGAGAGAGAGGCAGAGACATAGGCAGAGAGAGAAGTAGGCTCTCTGTGGGAGCCTGCTTTGAGACCTCAGGATCACAACCTGAGCCAAAGGTGACATTGAGCCACCCAGGCATCCCTTCATTTCTGATTTTATTCATTGCTTTTCTTCTTTCTTTCTTTCTTTCTTTCTTTCTTTCTTTCTTTCTTTCTTTCTTTCTTTCTTTCTTTCTTTTCTCTTTCGTTTTTTCATTCTTAGTCTGGCTAAGAGGCTGCTAGCTTCTTTTATCTTTTCAAAGAACTTTGTATTAGTTTCCTTGATTCTTTATACTTTTCTATTTTTAATGTCATTTATGTTTGATCTAATCTTTATAATTTCCTTTCTTCAGCTAGATGTGGATTTACTTCTTTCTCTCTCTCTCTCTCTAAGATAGTTCTTTAAAGTGTACAGTGTGGGCATTGGTTTGAGGTGTATTTCTTTTAATGTATATGTCTACTACATTAATTCTTCCTATAAACATTGCTTTAGCAGTATCCCCTAATTCTGATATTTGTTTTGTTTTGTTTTCATTTGTCTTTATGATTTCTATTTTGACCCACTGGTTAAGAGTAGCTAAGTAAGTTAATCAGTGCAGTAAGTTAATTTCAATATATTTTTGAAGTCTCTAGTTTCTCTATTGTTGATATCTAGTTTTATTCCATTGTGATTAGAGAAGATAGTTTTCATGATATCAGTCTTTTAAAATGTATCTAAGTTTGTTTTGTATCTTAATATATCATCTGCCCTGTAGAGCATTACATGTATAATTAAAAAGGTGTATTTTGCTAATAGTAGAGTGTTTTATATGTCTTAGGTCTAATTGCTTTATAGTGTTGGTCAAGTTCTCTATTTCCATGTTGATTTCCTGTCTAGATGCACATTATCCATTATCGAAAGTGGTGTACTGAAGTTCTTTAGTTATTATTGTAAAAAACATCTATTTCTATCTTCAGTTCTGTCAGTGTTTACTTCATATATTTAGGGGTTCTGTTGTGCAATTTATATATGTTTTTTATTGTATATATTCTTGAAGAATTGACCCTTTCGTCAATATATTAGATCTGTGTTTGCCTTTGGTAAGAGCTTTCTCTTAAAGTCTGTATTGTTTGATATTAATATAGCTATCATCAATCTTTTCTAGTTACTATTTGCATGGAAAATGTTATCCATTCTTTTGCTTTCAATTGATTTGTGTCTTCCCATCTAAAGTAAATCTCTTATAGATAGCATATAGTTAGATCCACAAATTCTTTTTTAATTTTTTAAAGATTTTATTGATTTATTCATGAGAGACACAAAGAGAGGCAGAGATCCAGGCAGAGGGATAAGCAGGCTCCATGCAGGGAAGCTGATGTGGGACTCCATCCTAGGATTTCTGGATCACATCCTGAGCCAAAGGCAGACTCTCAACCACTGAGCCACCCAGGCATCCCTAGATCACGAATTCTTAAAAATACATTTTGATAGACTTTGTGTTCTGATTAGAGAATACAACTATTTGCATTTAAAGTCATTATTGATGAGGATTACTTCTGCTTTCTATTTTTTTTTCTGTTTGTCTTATACTTTTCCTTTTTAAATTATTTCTCCTCTACTGCCTTCTTTTGTCTTTGGTTTTCTTTTTTAGTGTACTCTTTTGATTCCTGTGACATTTAATTTTGTGTATATTTTTTAGATATTTTATTTGTGATCACCCAGGGGATTACAATTAATATATTTAATTTATAGAAATCTAATGTGAATTAATATCAATTTAGCTTCAGTTAATATACAGAAACTTTCTTCCTATCCAGCTCTTCCTTCCCCTCTCGTGTTACTGTCAAAAATAACATCTTTATACATTATATGCCTATTAGCATAGATTTCTATTTTTATGTATTTTTTTAAATGATACAGAAAATAAAAAAAGGACTTACAACCTAACAATACAATAATACTTGATTTTAGATTAAGTTGTGCAATTACCTTTACCAGGATTTGTTTGTTTCCTTCATATGGCTTCAAGTTATTTTCTAGTGTCCTTTCATTTCAGTTTAAAGGATTCTTTCTAAAATTAGAAGAAACATTTCTTCTGGGGCAATTCTACATCAATGCTGTTGTCAACATTTATTTATCTGGAAATGTCTTAATTTCAGTTTTGTAGTGTATTTTTGCCAGATACTGAATTCTTGGTTGACTTAAAAAAAATGTAGCACTTTAAATTGTCATCCTTGCTCCTTTTGGCCTCCATAATCTCTGATGAAAAATCAGCTATTAATTTTATTAATCCTTTATAGGTCATGAATGGCTTGTTTCTTGCTCTTTTCAGGATTTTCTCTTCATCCTCAGCTCTCAACAATTTGGTTATAATATGTCTAGTCATGGATCTCTTTTTGTTTATCCCTCTTAGATTTGTTGAGCTTCTTGAATGTGTAGATTTTACCAAATTTGGAAAATTTTTGGCAATTATTTCTCTTAGGTGGTAACATGTCTAATAAAGCATAGTCTTTTATTCAGAATATATTCTGTTGGAGATGACAGATGTTAAACTAGCTTAAGAAATAATAGTAATGTATTAATTTATATAACAGAAAAGTGAAGCTTAGATTTCAGGAGTGCCTAAACAAAGATGCTCAGGATACTCTTTTTTCTACTTTCTTCTTTGTTGATTTCATGTTATGCTATGTACTTCTCATTACATTATCTAATAAAGTGTATTTTACTTCCTCAAGTGTTCCATTCAATGTCACTTTAGGTCAGTTTGAACTACACAGTGAAAAGGCAGTGGGGAGGGGAGCTGTAATTGGTATGGTGATTTATTAGCTCCACTTATATCAAAGGGACAAAAAAGTGTAGAGGAGGTGGTTCCCGAAAAGAAAACTATGAGAGAGTAATTAGTAGAGATCACATAGAACCAACATTTCCACTATATATATTCTTCTTTCTTTCCTTCTTTCTTTGTTTCTTTCTTTCTATTCTCCCAAGAAATTGATTCTCTTTCTTTAATCTCGTATTTTCATTAATAAGATAAAACAATGTTGCCTAGACTGATACACAAAGTAGAGTGTTTAAAAAAAAAAAAAAAACAGACTGTGTTTTTCAAACCATTGAATGTGGAAAGAAAATATTAGGACTTCTATTTTGATAAAGTGCTTATAAAGAAATTGTTTTACTAATATTTAATAACCTTTTGACTCCATGAGGTTTTCTCCCCAGGCCATAAGTTTTTGTTAATCAGAGTTTATGTTTGTTACATAAATTGTCTACCACTTAGAGGTGTTGACAGTGGAGCTCTTTTTATTGTCTTTTAGGATATCATAAAGCATTGTAAATTATACGTATTTTATAAACAAAGTTAAAGATCTTAGTATTCAGACAACCTATTCAATGTAATAAATATATTCATGGATAACAATGAAATTACAGAGCTGACTTCTCTCCTATTCATCATATGGACACTTTTGTAGACTTAAGACAGTGACAGTTTAATAAGATCTGACAAAAAATTAGCAGAAATTAAAAACTCTTAAGAACACTACCTGGGGTACATTTATATCCATTATTATTAAAGATATAACTTATCCTATATTAAACATACTATCTAATGAAATAAATACTAGCTAATGAGAATTGTAACAATAATGATTTGGAATACTTTTAATGATAATATTTATTCCATCTTTATTTCAAATTTGTAATATATTTTTGTTTACATTTTATAATATAACCAATAACAATATAGTTTGTATTTATATACTTTATAAATAAATGTACTCATATACTAATAGAGGATCATAATTAGAATGTTCTGAAAACCTTCAAGCTCAATGCTGTCTGATATCATAGTCACTAGCCACATATGACTATTTATATATACAGTTAAATCAACTAAAACTAAAATAAAAAACAAGTATTTCTTCAGTCATGCTAGCTATATTTCAAATGCTCATTAGTCATATGTGGTCATTGGCTACCATGTTGGACAGCATAAATGTACCACATTTTCTTCACCTCTGAAAGTTTTAATGACTAGCACTGACAAACCATGTATTTTTCTTTTATGCCCTTATATTACATAAAAACATGTGATAAAGAGTAGTTGTTATTGAATCCTTGCTAATTAAAAAAGCAAAACCAATATTAATATGCAGAGTTTTGTTTTGAAACTAGATTTGTTTCAACTTCTCTACTTAAATTACAACTTAAAGAGAAGTTTTTAAAATATCCAAAAACAATTATATTAGAAGGGTTAAGTTTGGGAATATATGGAAAGAAAAGTGTTCTTTTGAGTGAAATCAAGAAAACATAAGTCAATCCATTTGAAGATTGTCTCAGTAAATTCAACAAACTGGTGGAAAATCAATGAGTTTAATAACGACAAGATATTTCTATGAGTTACATGTTTATTTTGTTTTTTTTTTCTTCCACAAAAAAATTCCAGAATTGAAATCAATATAAGACTAGAAGATAAGTTTCTATAATAAAGCTTTGGATTTGTTAGAAACTTCATGAGAGTACAAACTAAAAGAAGGTATGGACAGATATGTAATTTTCATTGTTGGGAAAAAAAGGAGAGGAGAACAAACAAACAAAACACCCATTCAGTGAAAGCATGGATTGCCCCAATTTCTGGTTTGGTGGTATCTTTATATATAAGAGGCATTTAATGATATGGTAGACAGAGTTCTCCTTAAAACTACTGCAAATATATTTCTTAAAATGTCTGCCTTATAAACTTATTGGTAATATTAAAATGCATTTCACTATAAACATAGGGAATGCAATATTCTGTGACAGAAAATTAAAAGATATGAAATATATTTTCTAATATATAGCAATTAGATTCTTATGCCTCAAACTGTTTGTAGTAGATAACAAGCTAACAAATCTTTCAAATTTCAAAATGTTAGTTCAGATTCAATCATGCATTTGCCTATATGCTTTGTATCCAACAGCAAATCTTTCACCTGGATAAGATTATAAATTTCTAATTATTAAAAAAAAAAAAGAGACAGATTGAGGGAGACAGATCTGAGGATAACTAAAGAGGTGAAGAGGGAATTACATTTCAAATCTTAGTTTAGCAAGATAGATTATATCCTGTCATTAAACCACTGTTAAATAGGACAATCCATGCTAAAAACAAGGAACACACATTCCAAGCAAAAATGAAGGATTTTATTTAAATAAAAGAAATCAAGTCATTGATTATATTTATACTGGATATTTTTGCAAGTACTGCTTAAAAAAGATTGGTCTATTACATTTTGTAAAATATATACACATCCTAAAATTTCTCTAAAGAAGGAGATGCTTCTTTGGAGATATAGATGTAACATGTAGATACATTCATATTTAACATTTTATACATTATAATGTATACAGTAAATATAGATATATAATGTATACATAACATATATCATATTTTTAATTGATCTAAGAATGTTTAAATGGAAATTGAAGACAGAGGTAAGCTCTATGAGAGGAAATACACTAACGTTCTTGTATATTGCCCATATTTCTAAAGTATTTTGTGTTTAAAAGGAAATTTAAAGAAATGTGTTGAATGAAAGACATAGCCCCTTTTTGTCAAGAGTTAAAAACCTACTGTTAGTACAGTTGGACAAGAGAAGCCAATCTTAAAACACCGCATTAGAAAATTTTGTGTAAATAAAATGGCTGAGACACTCTTTAATTCTCAATACCTTTTATTGAGATCACATATCAGAATTTAAGAATAGATTTTTTTATTCTGGGTTAATTAAAGTAGAAAGTGATTATCTTCATTTGGCAAGGTTTTAAATTTTCTTCCAATTCTATAATTTACACGATTTAGTGTTACTGATGTATCAAGATAATTCTTTTGACTTAGTTAATTCTTTTGAAATAATGTATAGATTTTTTTCATTTTTCTACACTAAAATTATATTTTCAGGGGTGCCTAGGTTGCTCAGTCTGTTAAGCATCTCCATTTGGCTCAGGTCATGATCTCAGGGTCTTGGGATGGAGCCCTGGTTCAGGCTCTCTGCTCAGCGGGGAGTCTGCTTCTCCTCCCTCTGCCACCCTCCTCTCATGCCCTCCCTCCCTCTCTTTCTCTCTCAAATAAATCAATAAAATCTTTAAAAAGGGGACACAAGTGCTTTTGAAAAAATAAAATTATGTTTTCATTATTATTTATTTAAAATATTCTTAATCAGATGTCAAATATCTAGAAATGCAATCCTTAGAAATTCATCCTGCATGTTTTATAAAATTTTTTGCATCTAAAAAACAGATTGCAAACAGTTTGTACTCTAAAACATCTTGGAAGAGTTGTAAAACTGATAATGGTGATAATGTAATAGAAGTCTAAAAGTTAATAGAGTGATAATAAAGAATGAAACCTTGTGTGAAAAGATAGGACATAAAATTTGAGATTCTATTAAATTTAACTTTTTAAAAATTTGTACATTGAATCCTACATAGTATATTTTGGACCTTTGAATTCACTGTTTCTGAAACTGTGGCAAAATAGATTTTCAACCACTTAATGACAAAATAAATCTTGAATTGTAGTCTTATTCCTAAGAATTATTTCACTTCTAGATAAAAACTTGAAGAAAAAATATTTCACTTATGTTATCTGTTTATTAATATTAAAGTAATATTTTAATATTAATACCCTGAAAATTAGATAGATGTTTTTCAGAGAAAATTTACCCTGAAAATTAGATAGATGTTTTTCAGAGAAAACTTTTCATCTTCACTAGAGGTAGTATTCACTTAAAGGAAATTATCTATATGAAATTAAATATATTTCAATTTAGACCTTAAATATATTTTAAATAACTTTGCTCTTATTCAGTGAGGTTTTCTGTTTTTGTTTTGTTTTGTTTGAGGAGTTTGGTTTTGATATTTATTTTGGTTTGTAGTTCCTAAATGACACCATTTGATATAACTAGTATGAGAGAGAAACCCAACAACATTATGACAATTATATTACTGAGCACTTTGTGTATGATTTTCTTCAAGATGAGCATAATATTTCTTTATATTACTTGAAAAAAATTTATATTTAGCAAATACGATAAGCAAGTTTTAGCTGAAATGTAATTTTGCTAAAGTTTATAGAAAAAATCTACATAGTAACATTTTAAATACCATTTTAACTATATATTAAATAAGTATATTTCAATTAAAATAATTGTCAGTAAGATTAATCTATTCTTATATAACATTCTAAACTGATATGTGTGATTTTCTAGTTTAGAACATGAAGGGCTGAATCAAATGTTTTATAGGAAATCACAACTGTAGTAGAGTATCATCATTTCACTATCAGCCTGGGTTTCATTCTCAAGTGTAAAATCAGCAAAACAAATTAGAATAAAAGCCACATGTGAGATATCCATTATGCATTGACATTTAAAATCTCCCCCTTATTTGTATTCAGAATACTGTATTATTCAATGCAATATTTATCTGTGATATTTTCTAACCTGACATGATGTATGCATAGAACTAAATAAAGCAAGGAAACTTCAACATTAAAGTTTTCCCTCCCTAATATAACATGTTTGATAAATGTTTACCCCCTTTGTGCATCCTCTTCTGCAATTTATTTTTCAGTGCTTTGTATTCTTTAATTTTTCCCCTTTCAAGTAGCATACCACATTTCCAGACATGCCTTGTCTTCAAAACCATGTGTAAATTCCCACATCTCAGACATTCACAAATTAATCACAGATATGCACACTATAAACAAGAGACCTTGATGAGTAGCTTGAGACATTATATAATTTGTGCTTTGATTAACTGACTTTCCCACTTAATTTTAGACTACATTAAATATCCTAATCATTTTAATCTTAAATTTTGCCAGCTGCGAAGACCTGATTTAAAAAAAAAAAAAATGAAGTGCTGATCATTTAGTAGCAAACTAAAGAATCTATAAAGAGACAAAAATTCATATTTTCAATGGCATGGTGAAGTATAAACATTTAGATTAGCTGTATTGTAGTGAAGCTTTTATATCAGTGTTTGCATGAAACATATCTAATTTAAGATTACATTGTTGTTCTTATTGTATGATGCTCTATTTTGAGAAAAGGATATTTTTCTTTGCTAAATATGTTTTTGCATTTTCAACCATTTCATACTTATTACACCAAAATAAATTTATAAATGGGCATTGATGGTTATGAAAATTCATTTTAAATGTCTAAACAATACCAAAATACTTAAAAAAGTAGAAAAAATTGTTATCCATTAAAACTGGGAGATTTAACCATTTTAGCATGTCTTATAAGAAGTTTCTGATTCTAGTTTAAATCTTAATTTTTGTTGAATGTATAAATTACATGTGTTATTTTTTGTTTTATCTTATGGTTTTTATTTTTGCTACTAACAAGCTGTATGATTTGGTGAAATTCACGTAACGTTAACTTTAAATTAAAAAGTTGGACTATAAGAAGTCCAAAATTTCCTCCAATTCTAGCATTCTATGTGTTATCAGTGATTAAGAGAAAGAGCAGCACCTGTAGCTCTGTTGCCCACTGTTTTTAGCAGGTAGATAAATTATGAAGGTTCCAGCAAGTTCATTATCACACCTCAACAGGAAAGCCAACCAAGTCTTCTGTGACCTTTTAGAATTCATCAGTTCTTTCCTTTTCCTGTCATCTTGACAATGCATTATTTTCATTTGAGTTGAAAGGTGAATAACCAATTGTGTATTGATATGTGATACCAAAGACTGAATTTACCTAAATTTTTGAGAGATTGAGAGAAATTACCAGATATTTTCAATAAGTGAACTGTATCATATTTTTCAATTATAGCAAGGATTCACTTTTTCCTACATTAATTGTTAAGAGAAATAAGGAATCTGAGAACAAAGTACAATTTTGTTCTTCATCATGAAGGTCTTCCTTAAGCAAAATCTTTACTGAAGAATGCTATAATCTGTCATTTTTTTCCTGAAGGAAACAGTAATGTGAATGATTTTGAAATAAAAAAAAAAGAGTTAATAGTGGATGAGTTAAATAATAGAGTTCTAGTATTTTTTCAAGTAATATTTGATGAAATAAAAATTGGAAATTCACTATCTGAAATTAATGCCTAGTTTCCAGTTAGCTATTTTCATTAAGATTGAACATTCTAATGTATTTTGAGGAATATGTAAACCCAAACAGGTTTATTTTACCCTTTAATTTGAAGGATACTCCAGAAGAAATTAGCTAACATTTATGTATGAAAGCTTAATTCTTGTGTTTATTTCAACTGTATATTTGAATAATAAATAAGAGATTTCAGATCACAGGCAAAGTTACACTACTGTATGGTTTGTATAAATTATTTCCCTTTAGTTATCTGAAGGGAAGATTCCAATAAGTAACTCCTTGCACTTTTAATTTAGGAAAATTATATCCTTATATCTGCATCAAGGAAAAAAGTATTTTCAGTACTCTCCAACATTTTATAAGCAATATCTCTTTTTAAATAGTATGTAAAAGTCTTAAGGATGTAACTAGAAGATTCCACCAGATTTGTGTTAGATTAATTTATTGATCGGATATAAAAAATATTAAATGCTATTTCTTTTTTAAGAACTTCTCAGTTACTCTGAATATATAATCAGAATATACTCAAATTTTTCAAATATCCATTGAATAGATACTTCACTTAAGATGTTGTGGGAGGACTGAATTAGAAATTCCAATTTAGTAACAGAAATAAGGGACATTAAAAAAATATGGTAATGAGAGAATGTTGTGTGTCATTAAGAAAACTTAAAGATATTGCCATGAGAATTGGGAGAATCAAGATGTATCCATTAATTTCGACCTGTGTTTTAAAGAATAGGTGTTTTGAACAGAAATGAGTGGTGAGTCTTTGCTGGCTAAGGAGACAAACATGTCTTCGTATTTGTGAAAAAGCGACAAGTGTAAAGCTTGTACAAAGCAGTTGCAGGATATGTCTCTAAGACGTTTTGGACTCAATTGTGAAGGATCCTAAATCTGAGCTACATGATTTGAATTTTGTTGATTGGGACAATAACAACAACAACAAAAGATTTTTAAACTGGAGAGTAAAATAATAGAGTTGTATTTACAGGAAGATTAAGCTGCTGGTGGTGTATCTAGTGAAATATTGACATTTTCACTTAGCTTTTAGAGTGAATGAATAAGTCATCTCTTCCATTAGGTACATGTTAAAACTAAGCACATTATTACATTAACTTTTTTATGTTAATATCAGTGAATTCTTTAAAAGATTCACTTTGGTTTTCTAATTGTGAATTGGATGGATTTTTAACCCCAGTTTAAAAGTTATTGTGTGAGTATGAAATGCCAAAGTCCCCTGTGAACCTAAAAGATAAGTAATACAACTTGTTAAGGCAGAGTTTACAATATTGTCTGTGAAAATAGTGCTGAATTTTGAACCAAATGTCATAGGCAGGTTTTAGAAATCTCTCTTCTGGACTTGCCAAAAATGTTGTAGTACAAATTTTCGCTGATGCAATGAACATTCTACCAAATGCCAAGTGGCAAAGTTTTACTGCTGGTCTAGCCATTCACTGCTCACGTGGAATTGCCTTTCTTCTGCTGTGTCCATCTGCTGATTTCCTGGTGGTCCTCTCCCACTGCCGTGGCCATCTGTTGGCCACTTGCAGATGCCTTCCTATTGCCCCATGCACCTGTGAAGACTGTTCTTCCCAAAATGCAGTGCATCTCATCATTACCAACCACCTTGTAAATTAAGTATATATGTTCATATTTTGGGAAGGGATATAATTTTTTTTCCCATCAAGGGCCAAAACAAGTTTAAATATTGGTCAAGTAGATCATGAAACGATTCTATTAAAAAAGGGGCTGATCACAACATGACTGTAAAATGTTCAGCCAAGAAATCATGAAAAACAGAGTTGTGTAGTAAATTTAAAACATGTATCCTTCCTTGTTTTTTTTCATAGATTATAGTCACTCTAATTACTCTATTAAAAGTAATAGAGAAAATTGATTTGACTTCCTGAAACTATTAAATCTTCATATCTTAATATATCTGAGAGTAGTAGGAGGGAATGTATCTGAAAATTATCTCTCCCCAGGTCAGACACCTGTGTAGAGGTGTGAAGGTGGCAGGATAAGTGAAAAGATAATGTGTTTGGGTTCTGGATTTGCTCCTACTGACTAAAAGTGACAGTTGAATGATACAGTGGAATGAAATGAATGATAGACTTTTTAAAAGTAACTATCGCCTAAAAAGGGTATATAAAGTACCTGCTCAAATAGACCTTTCTAAAAGACTTGGGACATTCTTCTTTAGGCAACTCCACATTATTTATTTTGCAAAGTATTAAAAGTTATCTTGGAAACTAGAAAGAGGAAAAACTACTTACCTGTGCCTAGTAAATACCTCAGCCCTGAAATAATGAACTAGGAGAAATGATAAAAATGCCAAAGAAAAGTGTGATTTCGAATATGGCAACACCTTTAAGTATATTTTACTTTTGAGTATTTTGAATCTTTATTTTATTTTTTGCCAACATTTTCTCACAAAGGAAATCACTCCAGGAAACGATAATTTGTATGAATGTATGTATAGCAACATATCTTCTTAAATATGCTGATATGATTTCAAAATACTAGACAAGTAAAAAATGAACTTACTCTGACAGAAAAGATAGAAATAGCTATTTCTTAAATGGTCTAAGAAAACCTGTATTTATAAATATTTTTAAAACATGAATGAAAGATAAGTTTTGCACATGCGGGAACAGTCTATGTTCTTCCTTCTGCAGAACAAATGTCCAGAATATCTGTATTGTAGCTGAAGCTATCACTTGTTGTGGTACCACATTTGTAATACATTCTAGTCATGAAACTGACAAATATTTTGGTATCTCATTTTATAATTAAACATAAAAGTAAGATTAAGTTATGAAAAAAAAGTTATGAGTAGTCTAGTCTTTAGCATCCATTATCTAATGTAACAAGTTTAGAAATAGTCATTCTTTAAAGATTTTATTTATTTATTTGAGAGAGAGAGACTACAACAGGGCGAGTGACAGAAGGAGGGGAAAAGCAGACTCCTCACTAGGCATGGAACACAAAGTTATTTGACTCAAGGCTGCATCTCAAGACCCTGGGATCATGACCGGAACCAAAGGCAGATGCTTAACCAACTGAGCCACCCGGATACCTCTAGAAATAATCATCTAATATCAGTTAAATCATGTGCTTTATTACTCAAATTTTCTGTTTTTGAGGGTGCTGTTATTACATGACTTGTAAAAATGAAGAATGGCCAGATATTTTAGTTTAATGCTTTACATTGCTTCATTTGCTAAATACACACACTTAAAGAATATTCTAATTGTGCTTGTATATTCAAATCTATCTGAAGTTTTATCTTCTTGCATCATCCTAAATTTTCTTCCTATACATTGAATGAAAAAGACATTTAAATATGCTTACTACAGTATATGCAGACACTACAGAGTCACAAAACATCCTGCCAGGGAGTTGTCCTAGTCTGAACACTATTCTGATAATTTTCTTTCCAGCCCAGCCTGAACTTTGCTATATTAACTAAGTATTTTGATGCTGAAGTGGATGGGTTCAGTTATATTATCACTTTTGCATTACCTGGAGTATATATTTTTCTTTTTGACTTAAGGAATTTCTTTAAAAGAAGTAAAAGTGAAGGATCAGTAAATCCATGTTGAAGAATAAATCGCATATAAATTTGGTAACATTTATATCCATATTGTATGCTTTCATAGATATATATTTATATACAAGTATTAATTTGCATATAATATACAGTATGCCTTCAAGATCATTTTGGCATTAATTTCCAAAACTGAGTAGGATAAATGCCTTAGTTCACAAAGTATTTCATCAGTGGATTTGGATATTTCTTCCTTTACATTGCTCTAATAATCATAAACTGTTCTTCTAGGCCTCATATTGATCCATATCATTCCAGGTTACAAGGGTTGCCTTTTCAGGTCAGAGCTGAAATACTAATGATCACTAAAGCCTTACCTACTACCATTGTTCAAAATTTAGTTCCTATAACTTAGTGACTTTAGACATTGACTGTATGAACTTTGGCAATTGCATTCATTTCTCTTGCTCAATATTTTTCTGTTTCCATTTGATATGTGCATAAATTCTGGCACAGCAGGAAAAGTTGTTTGTTTCTACTCCTAATGTGAATGTGTTTTGCTTATATTTTCTGTAAAATTTCTGCATCATACCTTTCATAAAAGACCTCTGATATTTATAAAGACCTTTGGCAGTTCTTGTGGAAGGGTTGCTATGAACTATGCTGGCTGATGCATGAAATTAATTATCTTAGGCTGATTGCTACCTGGAAGACTGTCCCCTGTTACCTTTCATCTCTTTCAGTGGCTTTCTATATTCCACGTCTGAAGATCTTCCTGGATTCACTCTATAGAAATAAAAACTATCAGCTCGGGACTCTTGGATTTTCCTCTTTAAATATGTATGGGTTTTACAAAAGGCTTCCCCTCAATCAGTTATTTATTAATTATTCCTGGAACTGGGGAAAGATCAGAGAGCATATGTCCCATCTATACCTGGGACAAATGGTGACTTTTTGGACTCTTTTCAGTGAATTAAAGCAGTAAGAAATGATTGTCACTTAGTAAATGTTTAATAAAGACTAGTTAATATTATAATTAACATTTATTATTTAAACCAGAAATTAGAAAAGTCATAAAATAATTTTCATAGTGTGGGGGTTTGTTTTTAAATGTCACTATGTGGGACGTCTGGGTGGCTGAGCGGTTGAGTGTTTGCCTTCAGCTCAGGGCATGATCCCAGAGTTCCAGGATCGAGTCCCACATCAGGCTCCCTGCATGGAGTTTGCTTCTCCCTCTGCCTGTGTCTCTGGCGCTCTCTCTCTCTCTCTCTCTCCCCCATGTCTGTCATGAATACATAAAATCTTAAAAAAAATAAAAGAATAAAAAAGTAAATGTCACTATGTGTGCCATGTGGACATTGAATATGTCTAAAAGTGGTAGTAAGGGAATAAGTAATTGAGAGAGTAAAGATAGCACTATATTATTACATCAATTTCCAAAGAAAAATCATGTCCAAATTATTAAATTCTGTCACTTATGCTTGTGAATAAGGAACTTCTATTAGTGAGAGAAGGAATTTTTTGTCTGTGTGGATTGGTAAACTGAAATATAAAGAAAATAAATATTAGCAACAATAAAAATAGCAGCAAAATACCATTAAGATGACAGTATAAAAATATTTAGTATGTACTTCTATAACTGGAAACCTGTATCTCCCACACCCCATTTTGCCCATCCTTCCATCCATCTTCCCTCTGGCTACCATGAGTTCTCTGTATTTATTGGTCTGATTCTGCATTTTTGTTTATTTTTCATTTGTTTTTTTCTTAGATTCTATATAAGTGAAATCATGTGGTATTTGTCTTTCTCAATTTGACTTATTTCTCTTAGCATAATATCCTCTAGGTACATCTGTGTTGCAAATGACAATATCTCATACATTTTTTTATGGCTCTACACTATCCCATGGTATGTATATACCATATCTTTTTTATCCATTTGTCTATCGACAGATACATAGTTCGCTTCCACATTTCAGCTATTGTAAATAATGCTGCAATAAACATTGCAGGGGATATATATCTTTTCTAATTAGTGTTTTTATTTCATTTGGCAAGTACTCAGGAGAGGAGTTACTGGATCCTATGGTATTTCTATTTTTAATCTTTTGAGGAAACTATACTGTCTTCTATAATGGCTGTGTCAATTTACATTCCCAGCAATGGCCCGCAAGGGTTCCTTTTTCTCCACATTCTTGCCAATATCTCTTATTCCTTGCTTTTTTTCATTTTAACCATTTTGTCAGGTGTAAGATGATGTCTCATTATAATTTTGATTTACATTACTTTAATGATTAATGACGTTGAACATCTTATTATATGTCTATTGGCCATCGATATGTTTGTCTGTGGAGAAATGTCCATTTAGGTTCTCTGCCCAGTTTTTATTTGGATAGTTGTGGTTTTACTGTTGAGTTGCATTATATATATACATATTATACACATATATAATATTATGTACATATGTACATATACATATATATTATTACTATAATAAATATGTATAATATATAGGATATATAATTTGCCAATATCTTCTCTTATTCACTAAGTTGCCTTTTTGTTTTGTTGATGATTTTCTTTGTTTTGCAAACCTTTTTATTTTGATGTAGTCCCAATAGTTTAGTTTTGCTTTTGTTTCCCTTGCCTAGAAGACATATCTAGGAAAATGTTGCAACACCGATGTCAAAAAAATTACTGCATATGTTCTCTTCTAGGGGTATCAGGTCTCACATTTAGGTCTCTAATCCTTTTTGAATTTATTGTTGTGTGAGAGAGAGTGATCCATTTTCATTCTTTTCTCCTAGCTGTCTAGTTTTCACAGCACTGTTTGTTGAGGACACTGTCTTTCCCCATTGTGTTTCTTTCCTCCTTTGTTGTAGATGAATTGACCATATACGTGTGGATTTATTTCTGGATCGCTATTCTGTCTATTGAGCTGTGTGTCTATTTTTGTGCCAGTACAATATTGTTTTGATTACTACAGCTTTGTAGTATTCTGAGGCCCACATTACCCTGGTATCAAAACCAGACAAAGACACTATATAAAAAAGAAAACACAGGCCAATATCCCTAATAAACATAGATGAAAAATCTTCAACAAAATATTCACAAACCACACTCAATAATACATTAAAATGATCATTCACCGTGATGAAGTAGGATTTATTCTGGAGATGCAAGGATGATTCAATATTTACAGATTCCTTGATAAACCACATCAACAATATAAAGGATAAAAGCCTATCCATTTTGAGTGAAGCCCCAAGTATATACAGCCAAAAATCAGTGGCACATTGGAAGGTCTACTTTATATATTAAATTCAGGCTATTCATATACTTTGAAAAAAAGCCTCTTAGGGCTTAAATAATTTAAGACTGCTTCATTTGACGATTTCAGACAAAAAAGAATTACAGAAGGCTGAAGTGGAACTGCTTCTGTCGATGGCATAAGAATAGTTCACTAGTTGGGGTACCAGGGTGCCTCAGTCGGTTAAGCTTCATGATCCCCGGGTCCTGAGATTGAACCCCATGTCCAGCTCCTTACTTGGTGGAGAGCCTGCTTCTCCCTCTCCCTCTGCTCCTCCTCCTGCTTGTTCTTATTTTCTCTCTCTTTGTCAAATAAATAAATATTTTTTTAAAAAAAGAGAATAATTCACTAGTAATTCTGTAGCTATGAGAGTATTAGCATCTTAATTAATATTTAATTTTGAGGGGCAGTCTCAGCGGCCCAGCGGTTTACCACCGCCTTCAGCCCAGGGCCTGATCCTGGGGACCTGAGATTAAGTTCCACGTCGAGCTCCCTGCATGGAGCCTGCTTCTCCCTCTGCCTGTGTCTCTGTCTCTCTCTCTGTCTCTGTGCCTCTCATGAATAAATGAATAAAATCTTAAATTAAAAAAATTAATTTTGAGAGTAGTTTCATTGTTCCAAAGCTTGCTAAATGATTTTAAATTTTGCATAAAATGAAATTTCATTTAAATACCATATCCTACTTATTCTTACCCTTTTCCCATCTCACAATCCTCTCCAAGTTCTTTCCCTCTATTTCCACTTACGTTATATCTTGGTGAATAAATTTGGTATCTCCTTCACAGCACACCTTACTGATTATCTCATTATTATATCTAAATATAATCAAAGTCTTCATTTCCTACAAAATAAGAGTTAAAAGTCACTTTTCCTTAGAGTACTTCATTAATTTATCATTTTGCAACCTGGACAAATTTGAATGGCCAAAAACATTAATCAGTTCTGCTCTAAATGTATATAATTGTTATTTTATTTCTGTGCTTTCTGGTCTGTTCTGTGGATCGATGTGTCTATTTTATTGCCAGAACCATTTTGTTTTGATTACTATAGCTTCATGATATAACTTGAAGTCTGGAATTGTGATACTTTCAGCTTTGTTTTTCCTTTCCAAGATTGCTTTGGCAATTGAGGGCATTAGTGGTTCCATACCTATTTTAGGATTTTTTTTTTTTTTTTTTTTTGCTCTGGATATGTGAAAAAAATGTTGATATTTTAATAGAGATTGGATTAAATCTGTAAATTGCTTTGAGTGGTATAAACATTTTAACAATATTTGTTCTCCAATCCATGGGCATAGAATACCCTTATATTGTTTATGCTGTCTTGAATTTCTTTCATCAATATTTTATAGTTTTCAGAGTTTAGGTCTTTTACCTCTTTGGTTAAGTTTATTCCTAGATATTTTCTTATTTTGGGTACCATTGTAAATGGGATTGTTTTCTTAATTTCTTTTCCTGCTTCCTTGCTATTAATGTATAGAAATGCTATGGATTTCTGTACACTGATTTCCTGTGACTTTACTGAATTCACTTATCAGTTCTAGTAGTTTTTTTGGAGGAGTCATTAGGGTTTCTATATGAAGTATCATGTCATCTGCAAATAGTGAATTTGACTTCTTCCTTAGTGATTTGGAGCCTTTTATGTTATTTTGTTGTCTGACTATGTGCTTAGAACTTCTAATACAATACTGAATAAAAGTGGCAAGAATGAACATCCTGGTTATTTCTGACCTTAATGGGGAAAAACTGGAGAGTTTCCCAGTATGATATGTGCTGTGGGTTTTTCATATATGGCCTTTATTATAAGCTGAGGTATTTGCCTCTAAACCTACTTTGTTGAGAATTTTTATCATGAATGGATATTATACTTTTTAAAATACTTTTCCTGCACCTATTGTAATAATCATATGGTTTTTATCCTTTCTCTTATTGAAGTGATATATCACATTGATTAGTTTGTGAATACTGAACCACCCTTGCATCCTGGGAATAAATCTAGCTTGACCATGATAAATGATATTTTTAATATATTATTGGATTCAGTTTGCCAATATTGTGTTGAGAATTTTTGCATCCATGTTCATCAGCGTTATTGGACTGTAGTTCTCTTTTTAGTGTTGTCTTTATCTGGTTTTGGTATCAGGGTAATGGTAGCCTCATAGAATACATTTGGGCATTTTCTTTCCTCTTTTACTTTTTGGAATAGTTTGAGAAGAATAGGTATTAAGTCTTCTTTAAATGTTTGGTAGAACTCATCTGTGAAGCCATCTGGTCTTGTGCTTTTTATTAGCTGGGAGTTTTTTGATTACTGATTCAGTTTCATTGCTGGTAATCAGTCTGTTCAAATTCTCTATTTCTTCCTGATTTAGTTTTGTTATATGTTTCTAGGGATTTATCCATTTCTTGTAAGTTGTCCAATTTTCGGGATAGAATTATTCACAATATTCCTTTATAATCTTTTATATTTCTCTGGTGTCAGTAGTGGTTATTTTTCCTCTTTCATTTGTGATTTTGCTTGAGTCCTCTTCCTCACTCTCTCCTTTTTTTTTTTTTTTTTTTTTTTTAAATCTAGCTAGACGTTTATCAATTTCATTGATCCTTTCAAAGAACCAGCTCCTGGTTTCATTTATCTGTTCTAAAGTTTTTTAAGTTTCAATATCATTTCTTTCTGCTCTAATCTTTATTATTTCCTTTCTTCTACTGGTTTAAGGTTTTGTTTGTTCTTTTTCTAGCTCCTTTAGATATAAGGGTATGTCGCTTATTTGAGATTGTTCATGCTTCTTGAGGTAGGTCTATTATGTCTATCAGCTTCCCTTTTAGAACTGCTTTGGCCAAATCCCAGAGATTTTGTGCCATTGTGTTTTCATCAGTAGTCTTTTTTTTAAAGATTTTATTTATTTACTCATGACAGACAGAGAAAGAGAGAGGGAGAGACATATGCAGAGGGAGAAGCAGGCTCCCTGAGTCAGGAGCTTGATGCAGGACTCAATCCCAGAAACCTGGTATTACGCCCTGAGCCAAAGGCAGATGCTCAACCATCCAGATATTTCCACCAGTAGTCTGGTTTGAAGTAGATTATCCAATTATAGAATCATGAGGAATATCATTACCCAATTCCAAATGTTCTAATATTTATTATTGGTTTTTTAATAATTCTCTATATTATAGATCATACATAAAGATATTAATAGAGTGATATTAACAATTTATAAATATTTTCATAATATACTCATTACTACTCTCGACATTCATTACTGATTTGGTTTTGTGTTGTATCTTCCTATATTGCTAACATTCTTGTGTGTTTATGTCTGTACTTCCAAATCCCATAGTCTTTAAAATTAAGTTACTTTTCTTCATGCTTGGCTACTAGCACCCACTGCTTCAGGCTTATGCTAAAGGCCTATGGCCAATTTAGAAGTAATTCTAAATAGACTAAATCTTTATAATTTACTCATGGATATTGAAAATTATATATTTTATTGGACTCAATCTGACACATCACCTGCTCCAGTAAATAATTTATTTTTGCATAGCATAAGATTCTTTGTCTTTTCCCATGTAATAAGTATATGTATTTTCTCATTCCATTATTTGTGGTATTTTTCTTTTAAATAAAATTTCTATGTGTCTATTTGAAATAGCTTTTGGATTTACCTAGCAATTATATGGTGATTTTTCCTTTGTCATTGATTTTTCTGATTGTCTTTATTATTTTATTCCTCTTACTTTTTCTAGGTTTAATTTTGTTGATTCTATTTTCCTAGTTAAATTTAGTCCATTTCTAATCTTTTTTTTTTTTTATCATGAAATTAGGCTACATATTTGCCTTTGACTACAGTTTTGGCCATATGCCATAGACTAATCTTATTTTCATTATCTGAATTGTCATCATAGATTTGCTTTCTATAGTATACATACTTTTTAAAATTTTGAAATTGAATTAAATTTTTAAACATTCTGATTAGTAATTTAATTAATGATTCAGAAACCATGGCTTATACAGTTCTATATTTTGGAATGTAAATATGTTTTTGGTGAATAATTATTTGATCAGCTGTTTTATGATACTAAAAACTAGCATATTATGTATTTGTAAATTGCAGTGTTTAATATGTATCTGTTTATGCAAACCTCCTGATGTCTTCATTATTTTGATCTATCTTCTCTATCACAGAAGAGATTATGAAATTACAGAGAAAAAAGTGTGTTTCTGTTTATTCTTTCAAGAAATACTTTCTGATTGCTATGCAACACTCTCTTCTAATTAGATAGGACAAAGTCTTGAGCAAAATTAGTTCCATAGTGCAAACAATCTAGTGCGAAAAATAGACGAATTAATATGCCACCACCTTTTGGTTAGGGTTGGCCAATAGGAAGGCAGTTTAGGTGATAGAAGGAAGATGGAGGGCAAGAGAAATAGTGAAGCTAGGGTATTTCTCCTTCTCTCTTTTTATCAGGTGGCTGAATTTCCTTCATGACTCCAGCCAGGAGATAACTGCTTCTTCATAGTCAAACCTGACCAGAAATGCCATCAGACTTCTAGCTTTTGCCAGAAGGCCATTTTTACCTGGTTCCATCAACATTACTTTTTAAGTTTATTTTTCCAGTCTTCAGAATGATAGTGCCTTCCTGTAATTATAAATCTTGAGGTTTCTTCACTTTCTCTAATTGTACTTTCAGCTTTTCTTAATGTCTTGAAAATTATCTTATTAAATACTCAAGAGTCTAACTCTGAATACTTGAAATAAGAGATAAATTTGTTTCCAGTTTATATTGAAATGAGTTAAATTTATTTCCAGTTTAGATTCATTTTAAGTGACCTAAGTTTTTTGCTTTCTGAAAATGAGTTGATACCAATTCAGAAGTATAAAACAATATGTTTTTTTTTTTTTTAAAGAAACATTGTTTGTTCATTTGTTTGTTTGTTCCTTTAGTAGGCTCCACACTGAGCACTGAGCCCAGTGCAGGGCTTGAACTCATAACTCTGAGATCTAGATCTCAGCTGAGATCAAGAGTTGAATGCATAACCCAATAAGCCCTCCAGGCACCCCAAACAATATATTCTGAAAAGACAAATAACTAAAGTACTATCTGTATAATTCTGGCTTTCAAGATTTCTGGAAGATAATTTTTTTTCTTCAGTATGCATGCATTTTATAATTAGAAAAGAGTGACTTGGGACTTTGAGTTTTACATATAGTCCCATAATTATATTGTGTACTATTAGAGAAAATTCCTTAGATTTTTTATTTGGGAAGTATTATCTACCCATTAATTTCATTGGTAGTACTAAAAAATACATGTTCATAGGCTATTCATATACTGGTTATATTTCAGTGACACAAATATTCTATAAATTCCCACTTAGTTTGCCTCTGTTGTTTAGTGAATATATTCATTTTCTGTAGGTCTCATTGAACATTGTTTTCAGCTTCAGGTTACAACTCTGTTCAACAGTAGGCTATTTTCCATTTCTCAGTATCATGATGAAAGGTGTTTTAGGATTTAATCATGGTTTAGCTCTTGACTTCCTTTTTTTAAAGATTGATTGATTGGTTGATTGGTTTGACAGAAAGGGAGAGAGAGAAAATGAGAGAGAGAGAGAGAGAGAAACAAGCAGGGGGAGCAGCAGAGAGGAAGGGAGAAAGAGAGGGAGATTAAATAATATTAAACAGTGTTAATAAAGCCTGCCTACTGAACAGTTAGCCCCAAGTAGGGCTGGATACCAGGAGCTTGGGATCATGACTTGTGCAGATGCGTAACTGATTGTGCCATCCAGGTGCCCCTTGCTCTTGACTTCCTTGATGTAATGGCTTGTTCCTAGGTTTGATTCCTTACAGTTACAAAGTGGTGTTTATACTATCAGAAATCACATTGTAAACAGAAATAACCAGCCAAAGACAACAGCTATTTCTTGTTCAAGTTCTCATCTTTTCTTTTAAAGATTTTATTTATTTATTTATTTATTTATTTATTTATTTATTTATTTATTCATGAGAGACAGAGAGAGAGAGGCAGACGCAGGCAGAGGGAGAAGCAGGCTCCACTCAGGAAGCCCGATGTGGGACTCAATCCCAGGACTCCAGGATCACACCCTGAGCCAAAGGCAGATGCTCAACCACTGAGCCATCCAGTTGTCCCAAGTTCTCATCTTTAGGAGGAAACACTTTACCCACAGGTAAACATACATTTCCCCCATCATGTCTAATTTTTCTAGATTGGGCCAAATTATCACTTCCTATTCCAGAACTATAAAGGAAGCAAGTGAAGCAAATATTTGACCTTTCAATCTCTATATTTGGAGATGAGTTGTGATAATAAGAAGGAAGCTTTGTGTAGGATATAAAACAAATCCACAGTTACAATCAAGAGTACCTGCCACTATTCATCCCTTTGGTCCTGCACAGACTTTTCCCTACACATGCCCAGCATGACTGTTTGTGTTCTGAAAAATATTTTTCTTCTTAAAATGAGACAAACTAAAATTGTCTCTAATCACTACATTCAGCTTTAGTATCAAAGTTTTTTTTTAAAAAAATTAAGATTGTATTTATTTGAGAGAGAGGGCCAAATCCTAACCACTAGACTACCAGAGAGGGAGAGGAGAGAGAGAGAGAGAGAGAGAGAGAGAGAGAGAGAGAGATGAAGAAAGAGAGAATCTAAAGCAGACTCTGCTCAGTGCACAGCCTGACACAGGGCTTTATCCCAGCATGGTGAGATCATGACCTGAACCAGAACCAAGAGTCAGAGCTTAACTGACTGAGTCACCCACGTACCCCTCAAAGTTTTTATTTGAAAGCCAACTAAAACAATTCTAGAGAATTTCAATAGAAAAAAGTTTTATTGAAAGCGTATGTGGTACCTCAAAGTGTCTCTAAAAGGACAAGAATCATGGTTGGAATCATCCAGGCTAGAACAGTGTCTCAAATCATATCACAAAACTGGTCCAGTGTAGACTTATCACTGTTGTCACTGGGATGAACATACAGCTGAAATCACCATCAGGAGATACTGCTGTCAGATTGCTGCCATTGTTATCTTGGAAACCAGGTGTGTGTATCTGACTCTACGAGCAGCATCCTCATTAGAATGGAGCCCATGCTCTTTCTGCTTCTTCACAAAACTAGCTTCTGACCCAAAGCCCCAGTGGTTATACCTAAATGTAATGCCCAGGAAGGGTGCTTCAGCTGTGCTACAAGAGGTTGGGCAAATGAGTAGTTGGGATTTTGAGAGTGTATTTTATGAGGAGTGTTCCTGAAAAACTAAGTTACTCCTTAACATAGAAAAAAGGGTTCAAAATATGGACAACCAAAAAAGTATAACAAATACCTGAGAAAGCAATCTGAATGAAAGATATGAATAGTGTCTAAGAAAGGGTAGTATTATTCAAGACCAATAATATGACAATCTCACTAAAATCCATTTTAATTACTGTTTCAGGTAAAATTCTATTAGATAGGAAGGATACCTTTTATAGTACAGCCTACTAAGAATTATATTGTCCTTTGCTCATTAATTTAGAATCAGGCCTGATGTTTAAGATTTTAATTTTTAATTTACCTCATTAGCAAAAAATAAGACCATAAACCAAACTGTAGTTGTTTATATTACTAAACTTATCTTGTTATCCATTCAATAAACAATTTAAAATTTGACAATTCTTAAGAATGTTACACTTGGGACACCTGGGTGGCTCAGTGGTTGAGCACCTGCCTTTGGCTCAGGACGTGGTCCCAGAATCCCAGGATTGAGTCCCACATTAGCTCGCCTCAAAGAGCTTGCTTCTCCCTCTATGTCTCTGCCTCTCTCTGTATCTTTCATGAACAAATAAATAAAATCTTAAAAAAAAGAAAGAATATTACACTTAAGGTGAGTGGGGAGATGCATGAAATAGGTGAAGAGGATGAAGAGTACACTAATGATGAGCACTGAGTAGAGTATGCAATTTTTGAATTACTACATGGTACACCTAAAAGTAACATAACACCATATATTAATAGGAATTACAAAATAGAAAGCAGTATAACATAGGAGTACAATAATCAATATAAATTGAAAGATTTCTTTGTTAAATGTAGGTATATTAATTGCTGATAATGTATAAATTTTTGAATAATAAGTGTATTTGTAAAAAAGGAAAAAAAAGATTGTTACATTTGGAAAGAGTATGCTGATATAAAATAAAAAGCAATAGTTCTTATAGATAGTGAATTGGTAAATAGATGGTCACAAAACCAGTTTTATGTATCTGTGCTACTCACTTAGTGTGGTGGTACTTGTCCAAATATATCAGCATTCTAATAAGACACAAGATGAAATAGACATTTTTTGTTACACATCATTAATCTTCCTTATCAATAAACAAGTTTCCAAAGGGACTTGTGAAAGTATGGAATACCACAAGAATACATTTAAATAATAAAAGAAAAATGAGTTATTAAAAAAGTTGCATTTTTCTATTTTGCTACCAGTGATTAATTAAATATAGAATTTGGCTCAACTCTGCTAATTTAGTTTCTAGAGATCTTATTAAAGATTTCTGCTGTAGAATTGTTGTTTAAGTAATCTAGATATTTTCTAAGATTATTGTTATAGGTTTTCAGCTTTTCATATTAATTTTATATATATGTATATATAGCAAGATTAATTGCATATTACTTGAGCAGAAGTTATTTCTACTGAGGTAGTGAATATTGACACTATGTTCAACAATATTATTTCACATTCTGAAGTTCACATTTTCGTTTCTTCATGTTTTCATATCACCGGATCTTTCTCCTCTTGTGGCTATTAGGAAAAAATGTTAATAAAGCAACCATCTATAAACACATTTTCTAGATTTGTAATAATATCTATATTTGAATGCGCCAATGAGTTAATGTTTTGTTATGCTACTTTAATTTATTTTAGGTCCCTAAAAAGCTTCTTTTGTTCCTGAGGTTTGGCATAAATAATGCTTTTTTGTGTAAATACTTATGTTTTGTGTAAGACTTTTAAGTTCTGTGTAAAAGGCTTTGGTTTGGTCAGTACTTATTTATGCATTTTATCAATGACTTCCCTTGGTGATGTGTTATGCTTAACTTTTCCAAGAAAACTGCATGTCTATTATCATATGATGGCATATAAAGGTTTCCTGGACACATTCTCTGAAAATTATTTTGGTGTGATTTAATTAGGAAAGAGATGAAAATAATACTTTTAATGATACCTTCAATTACTTTTGAAAGTTCATTATTTTTCCCTTTTTTAGTTGTGATGTCTTTGGAGACCAGGGAGATAACATTTTTTATTGAGAATCAAAGACATGAAAATAGTTGTACTGATTTTTCTTAATATTCAGATTTATAGAACTTAAATGTTTAGTATAGGAGATCAATGAACAAAGATAACAAGGAATAATAGAAAGGAAAGAAAAAAGTAGAAAGGAAAGACCATATACTAAGCACTGAATATAAAAAAAGATTATATGATTAACCCAAGGTTACAAATAATAATTGGCATTTCTTGGATCTAAACTAAACTAAAAACAAATGAACAGACAGAAAAAAATCAATAGAGCTTTTTCTTCTGTGCCATTTTATAGTAACTTAGGCATGAGCTTCTATGAGCTTGTCTATGGACATATGTTGTTCATTTAATAGTTCCCTGTGCTCAGAATAATAGATGATCATAACATGTTGCCTAAATTGAATGATGATCATAGCTAATGTAAGAACAATAACAAAAGATTGAGTAACTAGGATCTTTTTCTTAATGAAACACGGAGTATTAACATATGAAAGTACATCAAATAATACCCCCAGAATTTCAAAGTTTGATAGAAAAATTTAACTCTCTTTCATTCCAGTCTTGTATAGTTTGGGTGGTGGCTCTTGCTCACATTCTTCTTTAAGGATGATTCAGGCACCTCCCTATTATAAATACTTGGTCTTTTAGGTCATAATGGAATGGCAAGAGCAAAGATAGTAAGGCAGTGAGGTTAATGACCATCTCTGGAAGTAGTGTATATCTCTTTTTCCCACATCCTTTGGGCCAGAACTGAATCATATGGCCCCAACCTAAATACGAGGAATATTGGGAAATATGGTTTTGCTATGTCCCCAACAGGAAGAGACTGAAGTATAATTTTCCTCTACCATATACAGCCAACAAAGTGACTTAAAAAAAAACAAAACAAAACAGAATTATCTCTGGATGATCTATAATCAGTATGTTTATATGGTAAATGGAATATAGACTGACTTAGAAAAAATTCACACTACTTCTATGGAATGTTTCTAAGATCTTAATCATATTTAAGAGAAATAAAACATTTTCTTTGATTCCTAAGTCTGCTGCCATTCTGCTTCTCCTACTATGACTGTTAATGAGATTCTGCATAAGATATTATGGTTACTGGAAGACCAAATTTTGTAGCAAAAATCATAGGCCAGATTTTAATAGATGACAATTCTTATATGATGGGGCCTGTAATATTGCCATTTTAATAAACATCAGTTGATACCACCTTAGTGCAAAACGTGAACAACCATTATTTTATGGGATAATATATTTTCATTCAATAGTAATATATAAATTTATATCACTCTTTAATAATTGTGGGTTTAAGTATTTTCTTAGTTTTAAATCAATTAACCAAGAGTCAGTTCCACTTCATCATAAGGACATAAAAACCATCAATTCAGTAGAATAACCTCTTTTCTTGAATCAGAGCTGTGTGTAAGCGATGCTTACATTAGGTGTTAACCTTAAGGGAAACTAAGTAAATAATATATGGAAATTCTCTGAGCTATCATTGCAAATTTAATGTAAATCTGAAATTATTCCAAAATATAAGGTTTATTAAAGAAGAAATGTGCTTGAAATATGACATCATAATCTTAAATACGTCTTATAGCAGGACATTTCAATTTATAGGTATTTATTAGCAGCCTATATGGCATAGCAGAATATCAGTAGGTACAAATAGCTGCCGACATTTTTTTATTCTTTTAGTAATATGTATTGCAAACTGGAAAAAAACTAATAAAAAAGTGGATGAGGGACCTAATAACTAATCTTTCTAACTTGATTTTCTAATTTTAATAAGTCATTTACATAGCATCCTAAAAAATCTCTCTAAACTGCAACATTATTAAGTGATTAATAATCTTTCTGCTTACCTCTCCAGTCATCATCCCCTTACATTTTTCCCTTAAACACTCTTCTCTAGGGCAATGAATATGGTCATTTTCCCAAATATCCCATGCTTCCTCATGTCTCTAGGATGTTTGTTTATGATCCCTTAGTTCCCCATCTGTGATGCTGTGATGCTTTTCTCTCTACTCTAAATAGCCTGCCTCATATCTATTTTCATTTGTCCTTGGCTGGTTTCTATATGTCATTTGGGCCTGAGCTTCTATATTACCTTTCAAATCAACATGAACCCCTTTTGAACTATTTCAAGATCAGATTATATACGCTCTTCCTCAGTCTCTTTCAAGCATGTTTTATTATAGTATTAAAGTAATTGTTGATTATATTTGACTTTCCCACTCGCCTGGGACATTTATGTAGAAGGGATCTGCATTATTGTGTCCCCATGGGTAGCACAGTCTCTGCTCCATTGCAGGCCTTATTCACATTTGATTACTAAATGAATGAATGAAAAATTGCATATTATGCAATAGATTTTGGTCCTGAAGGAAAATATCCTGGAAGAAGCACATATTGTGTTGAATTAAAGTTTAGAAAGGTTATGATCTGTATCCTCTGTTTGTACTAGGACATCTTGATTTAAAGCTACGAAGCAAGTAATGGTGATCTGTTGATATTTGGGAAGTCAAGGAAAGAAGAAAAGTGCAAAGGGATAAAAGAAAGCAATATTAAGGTATAACAGAAGGGGTAGGTTATGAGTTTAATTAAATACATTTTTTTTTAGTTGGAAGAAACCTTAGAAACTATAAATTTATATACATGAACATTTTGATTCAGAAATGTTCAGTGACATCTTAAAGACATATATATGAGAAGTTAGTGGTAGAATGAAAGGGTTTTGTTTCTCAATTCACTTGAATTTCTTGATTCTCAATCCAGAGCTCATTTTCACTATATCAAGTTGACACAAGTTCAGTTTATGACTCATATCATGAATATTTTGAAGAAAAGTTTTATACAAAAATATCTTGATCAGACATGTAAAAAATATATTAGGGACACATGGGTGCCTCAGTGGTTGAGCATCTGCCTTTGACTCAGGGCGTGATCCCGGGGTCCTGGGATCAAGTCCCAGATCCAGCTCCCCACAGGGAGCCTGCTTCTCCCTCTGCCTGTGTCTCTGCCTCTGTGTGTGTGTGTCTCATTAATAAATAAATAAAATCTTCAAAAAAAATGTTAAAACCGAGACTTAATGTTTCCAGGATTATCTGTTTTGTATTAAAAAGTTAGAGCTTTGAAGATATGATGAAAGCCCTAAATTCCATGCAAAGTATGATATATGATTCTAAAGTTAATGTTTAAATAACAACTTTAGAGACTTTTACCAAATACATTTCACCTCTGATTTCTGCAACCAAATCAGTTGAAAAGACAAACATGTCTCAGGACTCTTAACATCTATAAGTGATCCTGCAGAATTCAAAGAAAAAGTGTCAGTCCAGACAAAGTCACACTAGCAAATTTTTGGAATAAGAAAATTTCCCTTTTATCTCTTTCCTTTGAGTAAGTTTTCATTTTCCTTATAACTTTCCCCTTCACTATTCTCATAACATCCTCAATACTACAACCCTTTCACACTGATAATCCCACCCTGACCTTCTCTGCCCTCATTTTAAACCCTTTGGAGGGCTTAACTAATCCAAAATTACTTTATCTACACAGCCATCATATTTCCCATATCTTCACTATTACACCCTTTGATTGCTATTAAGAAGAAATTGAGAAAAGGACTTAAAGCTGTGTTAATGATTTATATATCTTTACCCTATTCTCCATAGTATTTATTGCCCTAGAAAGTCATATTTTAAATAAAGTATACATGTAACTTATACTTAGAGGAATCTCTAACTAGGCGAGTTTCAGAAAGTGAAATTCATTATTAGAAAAAAAATATTTTGTATACCAGTCCAATCATAGGCATAGACCTCTCTTGCATGGGAATTTACCTGTAGGATAATTTCTCCTAAGGTAGTTGTTCTTATCCAGGGGAATGGACAGGATTTGTATCAAAATTATTGATAAGTACTAGCATACTACAGTGGTTTGAGGTTTATCTTCCTCACTATTTCAAGATTAAGAACTGTCCTCTGTTAAAAATCACTTTTTGCAGCTGATTCTTCATATTGTATTTTTCTCTCCACCTACTTCAAAAACCACAGATCCTCTAACTGACAAGGATGATTTTTAAACAGAGACCTTGATGTAATGAGCAGTGGGTGTTCTATGCAACTGATGAATCACTAAACTCTACGTCTGAAGTTAACAATATACTACGTGTGAATTAATTTAACTTAAATACAAATAAATAGAGATCTTTGAGATAGTGGTACAATGGCCTCTGCTCTGTGTGTGTGCATTGTGTGCATAGAGATATTGCTGTAAAGACGGAATAGGAGATTATGTGGTCATTTGTATTTATTAGTTATTTATGGTCAACCCTGGTGAAGAAATCTCTAAAACTTGAGAGTTGCTCATAACAAAGTATAGACACTTTGGAGTGTTCTGCAGTTTGAGTTCCTTATAACAAGATCATTTGTCACATTTAGTAGCAAATCTCTGTGGATGACCACTAAGCCAGACCTCTTGCATTTAATTGTGTTTACAGCTAATATTGTTAAATGCACAGAGCAAGTAAACAAAAGAACTACTATGATGAATCATCCAAATCATTACTGCAAAACAAGATAGTAAATTCTAATTCTATCTTTTCCTTTGGGGAGATTTAAAGTAAATTTTCCTGCATATAATGTTTTTAATGTTGCATTTTACACCATTTGCTTTTAATTTTTTTATTATTTGAGTATTTTGTTATTTAGTACTCCTTTGCTTTGAAATCTGATTTATTAAATGAAAAAGAGAATAATTCTGTACTTAGAAAATAGGATATTTTTCCGTTTTCCGTACTCATTTTGAAATCTATTTGTGCTATCGTTTAGATTTCTTTTCCTCCACACTTTTCCCACCTTACCTGAGATTTCTTACCTTTTTTTTTTTTTTCTTTTTCTTTTTGGATCTTATGGACGCACATCTTTCTATTTTACCTGGATAGTGGGAAAAGCTAACGCATAGAAATGGCAGTTAGCAAGAATTTTTTTTTAAAGATTTTATTCATTTATTCATGAGACGCACACACACACACACACAGAGGCAGAGATGCAGGCAGAGGGAAAAGCAGGCTTCTTGCAAGGAGCCCGACATGGGACTCAATCCTGGGACTCCAGGATCACGCCCTGGGCAGATTGCAGGTGCTAAACCACTGAGCCACCCAGGAATCCCAGTTAGCAAGAGTTTTATACTGAAATACTTTGTGTTTAAAACCACCCAGGTGTGAAGAATGCTCTGAGATGTGTGTGACCATTTTTAGGCTCCTATAATCCAGTCTGCTGTGGGAATAGTAGACTACATTTAACTGGATTGGTGTTCAGTGCCTGGTCTGATTTGATAGGCCCCTTCTGTTTTCTGAAGTGCCATGTCATTATCTCAAGAAATGTTTTAGACATGTTATTTTAACTACTTATTTCCATTCAAGTTTTGGAAGATTAAAGTTTCAGGGTAATAATTGAAAATCTTTCATCTCATAACTTTAGTTTTTAATACTCCATCCTTAATTTATTTTACTCCCCAAAATATTGCTAGATCCTGATTGTAACCACGAATACAAGTAAACTTGATGAAAATATTAGTAGCTGAATGATTACTCTTCATCAGAAATAAACCATAGTATAGTACTCTAGGGTACTGCTACTTTGTCACCCTATCTAAAAAGTAAATTGAATGTTTTATAGTAGTTGTTTGAATTGAATTGATTTTATTAAAACTTAAAAATATGTTAAATTAAATCTGATTTACATGGACATCTGAAAGCAAGTGTGCCTTTATGTAAATAAGGGAATAGGTGTTGTATAACTCAATAGCTCTTATATTGCTTTAAATTATTTTTCTTGGAATTTCCTGTTGTTATTTTACTCAGATAATGGCAGGAGATTACAATATGGTTAACTTAACACATACCTACACTTCCCAATGGATAGGGTAATCAGAACTCTTTAACCTACCAGGTGAAGTACCTGTTCTATTTTTTGAAAGAACTGAGATTGCATTGTGTTAACATTTGATTTCTATTGACTTTTTAGTGATTACGATTAACACTTAAATTCTTACTACATTATTAGGATAAAAATAAAATGGGGAAAAATTATACCTTAATTAGAAGGAGAAATGTGTAAAAGGCAAGCCAGAATTATATCTGATATAATAAGATGTTTAGAAAAGTATGTGTGTGCATGTGTGTGCATGAGCACTCAGAAGAAAAATAAAAGGGGAGTGAGGAGCATCAGATTTAGATTGTAAATTTAGATAGTATGAACACAGCATTCCTTGATGAGAATACAATATTTGAAGAGTGAGCCATATGATTATCTAGGGAAAGAACATTCCAGACAGAGGAAGCATCAAGAGCTAGCACCCTGAGAGGAGAGTACACCTATTTAACAAAAAGCAAGAGAATCATTGTGGCCAGAGCAGATAAGTGAGGGTAAGAATAGTAGTAAATGATTTCAGAATGATGCCCACCCAGTTAATGTAAAGCCTTGTAGACCTATGTTAGGACTTTGACTGTTACTGAGTGAAATGGGAAGTGAAGATTTTGAAGCAGAGGAGTGATATAATCTCATTTAAATTTTAATAAGAAGGGTCTCATTGAGAGCAGCGCTGTATCTCCAGATGGCTATTTTCTCCTCGAGTCAAGCCCATCCCACACAGAAGCAACTATGTCTAAGGGACCTACAGTTGGCATTGATCTTGGCACCACCTACTCTTCCATGGGTGTCTTCCAGCATGGGAAACTGTAAATAATTGCCAATGATCAGGGAAACCAAACTACCCCAAGTAATGTCACCTTCACTGACACCGAACGATTGATCAGTGATGCTGCAAAGAATCAAGTTGCGATGAACTCCACCAACACAGTTTTTGATGCCAAATGCATGAATGGATGTAGATTTGATGATACTGTCGTCCAATATGATATGAAGCATTGGCCCTTCGTGGTGATGAATGATGCTGGCAGGCGCAAGGTCCTAGTAGAATACAAGGGAGAGACAGAAAGTTTCTATCCAGAGCAGGTGTCCTCTATGGTTTTGAAAAAGATGAAGGAAATTGCAGAGACCTACTTTGGGAAGACTGTTACCAATGCAGTTGTCACAGTACCTGCATACTTCAATGACTCTTGGTGTCAGGCTACCAAAGATGCTGGAACTATTGCTGGTCTCAATGTACTTCGAATCATCAATAAGCCAACTGCTGCTGCTATTGCTTGGCTTAGACAAGAGGGTTGGAGCTGAAAGGAATGTGTTGATCTTTGATTTAGGAGGTGGCATTTTGATGTGTCAGTCCTTACTATTGAAGATGGGATCTTTGAGGTCAAGTCCACAGCTGGAGACACCCACTTAGGTGGAGAAGACTTTGACAACCGAATGATCAACCATTTTATTGCAGAGTTCAAGTACAAACACAAGAAGGACATCAGCGAAAACAAGAGCGCAGTCTGTCGTCTCTGTACTGCTTGTGAACATGCTAAGCGTACGCTTTCTTCCGTCACCCAGGCCCGTATTAAGAGTGAGTTTCTGTACTAAGGAATTGACTTTTTTTTTTTTTTTTAGGAATTGACTTCTATACCTCTATTACTCATGTCTAGTTTGAAGATTAAAGCTGACCTGTTCCATGGCACCCTGGACCCTGTAGAGAAAGCTCTTCAGAATGCCAAGCTAGAGAAGTCTCAGGTACATGATATTGTCCTGGTGGGTGGTTCTACTCATATCACCAAGATTCAGAAACTTCTGCAAGATTTCTTCAATAGAAAGGAACTGAATAAGAGCATCAAACCTGATGAGGCTGTTGCTTATGGTGCATCAGTCCAGGCAGCTATTCTTTCTGGTGACAAATCTGAAAATGTTCGAGATTTGCTGCTGTTGGTGTCACCCCACTTTCTCTTGGCATTGAAACTGCTGGAGGAGTCATGACTGTGCTCCTCAAGTGCAATACTACCATTCCTACCAAACAGAAATAAGCCTTCACTACCTATTTTGACAAACAGCCTGGTGTGCTTATTCACGTATATGAAGGTGAGTGTGAGCTATGACCAAGGATAACAACATACTTGGCAAGTTTGAACTCACAGACATACCTCCTGCCCCTTGTGGTGTTCCTCGGATTGAAGTCACTTTTAATATCAATGCTAATGGTATCCTCAATGTATCTGCTGCGGATAAGAGCACAGGGAAAGAGAACAAGATTACCATCACTAATGACAAAAGCTGCTTGAGCAAGGAGGACATTGAGCACGTGGTACAGGAAACTGAGAAGTACAAAGCTGAAGATGAAATGAGTGAGACAAGGTGTCTTCCAGGAATTCACTTGAGTCTTATGCATTCAACATGAAAGCAAATGTTGAAGATGAAAAACTTCAGGGCAAAATCAATGATAAAGACAAACAGAAGATTCTTGACAAGTGTAATGAAATCATTAACTGGCTTGATAAGAACCAGACTGCAGAGAAGGAAGAATCTGAGTGTCAGACAAAAGAGCTGGAGAAAGTCTTCAACCTCATCATTACCAGGCTTGTACCAGAGTACAGGAGGCATGCCAGGAGGAATGCCTGGAGGATTCCCTGGAGGTGGAGCTCCTCCCTCTGGTGGTGCCTCCTCTGGACCTACCACTGAAGAGGTTGATTAAGCCAACCTGATAATAAGTTTAGCATTGTTTTGCACAACATTTGAAGGATCCAGATTTGTAGCAAATTCCATGGCAGCTTTAAGGTCAAGCTGCTATAGTAAGTGTACTGGGCATTCTTAATACTTGAATATGGAATATGTGCACAGGGAAAGGAAATAAAAACTGCAATTTATAAACACTGTATTATTAAGTGGAAAATGCAATGTCTTCAATAAAACTCTATTTGAGATTGGCACCATTAACAAAATTAGTAAGAGGATTCCACTTGCAAACAAGTGAAATGACAGGGATGCAAACAATGATGTCACAAATGGCAAAATACATGAAGTAATAGCTTCATTGAACATTGGGTAACAAAGGGCAGTGTTCCCTGATAGTCATGAAACAAATGAGGTGAGAGCCCTTTGATTGCTCCAACTGTCATACATTGAAGTTCTTCCGGGCAGACTCCAGCTACCTCTCAGGTTGAATAGAAGAGAGAGAGCCGAATGTTCTAGGAAGAGGCAAAGGTAGATTGGGTTCGCAGGGAACAGGAATGGGGAGAAGGGAGCTGCACAAGGGCATCTGGATATTACAGAGTAGACCTATTATTCAGATGAGGAGAACATATTCTGAGGAAATACACAAAGCCGGATAAAAAAGCTACCTATAAAAGTTATAGGGAAATAATTCACAGAATTATATAAGACTGGGTATTGTGTCTGTTCCTGTCAGCCAGAGTGGAAAACTTCAAAATTCACAGGTCAACCAGTAGACTTAGAAGTATTTTACCTTAGTAGTTCAGAAACGTTAGTCCTAGCCACATGCTGTTCTGATTCTGCTTTAACGGGGCTTAAAATAAAAACCAGAAAGAAACCACTTCCAAATAACCGCTTCACAAAACAAAAGTCAAGATTATTTATAAGCATATAAAAATATCTAGCACAGAACATCCAATGTCTGACATCCAATAAAAAACTGACAGCCATTCAAAAAAGCAGGAAAATGTCCATATTGAGGATAAACATCAGTTGATACTAATCCAGAAAATGGCATTGATGATAGAACTAGTAGACAATTAAAAGAGTTACTATAACTATATTCCATGAATTCAAAAAGATAAAGGAGAGATTAGATATGTTTAGTAAATACATAGAAATTATACTTAGATGAAAAATATACTTCATGGGAATTATGAGAGGTTAGACATTGCAGAATAGAAGATTAGTATGTTTGAAGTTATAGTAGTAGAAATCCAAAATTAAAGGAGGAAAGGACTTCAAAAAATATAAACAATGCATCACTGAATCAGGGGACAATTTCAAGCACCGTAAGATACGTGTAACTGAATGTTCCCTGAAGCAGACACAAGAGAGAAGGGTCTAGAAAAAAGAGTATTTGAATAATTATTGACTAAAACTTTTCCAAATCTGATGAAAACTGCAAAACCACAGGTTTAAGAAATTCAGTGGAACTCAAGTATGAGGAACATGAAGAAAACTGTGAGGCATTTCATAACAAAATTTTTCAAAAACGATAAAAATCTTCAAATTAGCCAGATTTGTTTTAAAAAGACACACTATGCATACATAGACAAAGATAAGGATGAAAGCAGATTTTTCATCACAACACAAGCCATGAAACAGTGGAGTAACATCTTTAAAAAGTGGAAAAACACAAAAAAATCTTAACCTAGAATTCTTTGCCCAGAGAAGATAACTTTTTAAAAAAGACAAAGATATTTTCAGATATAAAAAAATTGAAAGAGGGGATCCCTGGGTGGTGCAGCGGTTTAGCGCCTGCCTTTGGCCCAGGGCGCGATCCTGGAGACCCAGGATCGAATCCCACGTCGGGCTCCCGGTGCATGGAGCCTGCTTCTCCCTCTGCCTGTGTCTCTGCCTCTCTCTCTCTCTCTCTCTTTCTGTGTGACTATCATCAATAAATAAAAATTTAAAAAAATTGAAAGAAAAAAAACATTGAAAGAATTCATTTCCAGTAGACCTGCAATTACAAGAAGAAATAAAGTACTTTAATAAGATGGAAGATGGGAATCTGAAACTACACAAAGGAATGATACCTACTTGTTTTTATTTTAAACTTTTCTTATTTTAAAAATTTTAAAAATAAAATTGCCTATTAATGTGTTGTGGAATTGATAACACATGTGTAAGTAAGATGCGTCACACTAAAAGCAGAAAGGATAGGAAAGAAATGAAAATATACAGTTGTGAAGTTGTTATGCTGTAAGCAATGTGGTCCAATATTACTTGAAGGTAGATTGCATTAAGTTAAAGATATATATTTCTAATCTTCTAATAATTTCTAATTTCCAAAGAAAAGGCATAAACAGAATTATAGCTAATAAATCAATAATAGAAAACGGAATCACAAAAATAATACTTAATCCAAAGGAAGGCAAAAAGAAAAAGAAAGAAGCAACGGGAACCAAAATTGATGGGAAAAATAAAACACAAGAGCAAGGTAATAGATGTGCATTCAACAATATCAGTATTCATATGAAATATAAATCTTCTAAGTGCTTTAATTAAAATAGACAAAGAGTGTAATAATGTCTGAGAAAGCAAGAACCAAGTATATGCTCCTTCCAAGCAATCTTCTTAAAATATAAAGACATAAATAGGTTAAAAGTAAAAGCATAATAGTCACAAAACACTGGGGTAGTTATATTAACATCAGACAAAGTAGAAAAGGAATAATGCCAGCAACAAAGGGACATTTCCTAATGATAAAATGGTCAATTCATCAAGACAGCATAATAATCCTAAACATTTATACACCTAATAACAGCTTCAAAATACATGGGGGTGGAGGGAATGTTAATGAATCACAAGCAGAAAGAGACACATTCACAACTATATTTGAAGACTTCAGACCAATTTTTCAATAATTGATAGAAAAGTAAAGAGAACATCATGAATACTTGATCAATGTTATTAACTAACTTAACTTACTTAATATTTATAGAACATTGACCCAAATCACCCAGCAGAATCCGTATTCTTTTTTGAGGGCACAGGAAAATTTCCGAGGGTATAGCATCCATAAAATAAGTTTTGATAAATTAAAATAATGATTAAAATTACATGAAGTATTTGTTTTAAAAATTAAATTAGAAATTATAAAAGATCATTGGAAAAATTTGGGAAACTAAATTGCATACTTATAAATAACCCATAGATGAAGACATCGAAGGAAAAGTTCGTATTTGAGCTGAACAAAAATATATGTGCAAAAATGTAGCATTGGATATGTATATCGAAAATGAGAGGTCTGGGGCACCTTGGTGGCTCAGTGGTTGAGCATCTGCCGTAGGCTCAGCTCATGATCCTGGAGTCCTGGGATCAAGTCCCATATTAGGCTTCCTGCAGGGAGCCTGCTTCTCCCTCTCCCTATGTCTCTGCCTCTCTCTGTGTGTCTCTCATAAATAAATAAATAAATAAATAAATAAATAAATAAATAAATAAATAAATAAATACAATCTTTTTTAGAAAATGAGAGATCTAAATAAATGACATGGCACTCACTTGACAAAACTAGAAAGAGAACAAATGAAACCCAAACTATAAGTACACTGTAAGAAATAATAAAGACTAGAGCTTAAAAAAAGAAAAGATGAAATAAGCAGGACAAAAAAGCAAACAATAAATCCGTGACACTAAAGCAATTTCTTTGCCAAGATTAATAAATTGATAAACCTCTGTGATTATATATACATATATATGTTAAATATATATATTTATGTATTTATATATATAAATACACACGTATTTGACTTTTGACAAAGGTGCAGAAGCTATTCAGTGGAAAAAAGAGTAGTCTTCTTGACAACTAGTGCTAGAATAATTGAATATGTGCAAAAGTTAAACTGATTTATACCTCGCACCATAAACAAAAAGTAGCTTATCAAAATTTCTATATTCCAATTGAAATTATAATTTATTGAAAATAGTATAATCTGCATTCACTTTAAACCTATTTTTTACATACATAGATTTTTAAAAAATCATTTTAGTGGTTAACTAAATATCTTTGTTGTTCATCCACTTATTAACTATCAATTGAGTTCTGACAGGAAATGCAATAACAATAGAGAACAAGATAAATATAGTCCTTCTCTGACCCTATTTGAGGAGATGGATTATGTCCTCTATATATTTCCACAATTGAAAATTAAATATTTGCATGACTAAATCCATCCAGATTTTATATGAAAATACATATACATCTTCAGAAAACATGCATGGAATAGAATTATATTAGGTGTAGTTGCTTTAGAACCTAGTAATCTGAATGAAGAAAGCACTAGTATTGCCATAGATATAGTTTTGAATCAGTTTTCAGAAATAAGACTATAAATACTTCTCTCATCATATATAAAATGTGAGCTCTACATCCCCAAATGGTGTATAGTTTATTACAAGTCTACTATTAAGTAAATTAAAATAAATAACACTTTGTATCTATTTTATAAGTCAACTTATATGTATAATTAAAAATAGATGACAATAACTTTATGGAGAAACAATAAAAAAGATCTGTGAATAAATAATAAAAATAAAAAAATTAAAATGATCTGTGAACAGTTGAAAGTTTCATAAATTATAACATTATTTGATGTTCAAAGTAAGTAAATTCAAATCTTGTTTCAGTGATTTATTTTAATATCGTGTTTCTATAGGCAAAAAAGTAAAATGGAGACTTTTGAAATGAAATTGTTTATCAGGATACTCTAGGTTTCAACATCAGGATGGAAATAAACTGATGCTAAATTGGATACATAAATTATACTTCTGCTTTAGTTTTGTCTGCATTTCAACTGTTTCATTATTGGATGAAAAATAAGCTCTCACTCCACCTTTATTACGCTTTTTTAAAAAGTTAAATATGTTTGAAGTTGCTTAACTAATATTTTTCAAGTAATGTGTGTTGTATAACATACATTACATACATAGAAACACAAACTGTGAGTATAGCTCAATAAATTTTAACAAAATGAACAGCCCTGTACCTGTGACCCAGGTCAGGAAACAGACGATTGCCAATACTCTTGAATATTGCTATCTGCCTCTTCCGAGTCACTATCCCCATCAAAGATAACCAATATCCTGCTGGATCCAGGAAGAGCATGACAGACATGTGGAACAAAGCAGGGCAATTCAGCTGAGCCCAGTCTCCATCAGTTGATTACCAGATAAATGAGTGAGAACAGAAGAAAATCTGCAGAACCACACAGCTAACTTCCGCTTACCCCTCAGCGATGTCACATTCCAAAACAATTGACAATTATGTCACCAAGATTTTGTTGATGAACAGATATGTGTAACATCTCCATCTTTCTGAATAATGTAGAGAAATGGAATAATGAAATGTGTTGCGATTAAAAAAAAATGAGATTCACCTATAGGAATCTGATGACAAGATGGTAATAAAAAAAGAGAGCTAATAAAAAGAGAGGATAACACTGATCTTAAGAAGCTATTCTTAGCAACCAGAATAAATAGCTCTAGAATCCAGTGGGCTTAAAAACCCATTGTGTTTTTGTTTGTTGGTTGGTTTGTTTAACTGTAACATTTTTAGTGAAGTGAATATGTTCAATTCACTTAGAGCTTGGGAGTGCCAACCCAGAGGTATATGAAACTATGTCTGCATAATCAAAAAGCAACAAGTGTCATGATTTGAAGTCAATAAAAGTTTCACAATATAGGCAATAAAGGGAAAACTGAAGTCTTTTTATCTCAGTTACAACTGGGCCATACAAAATGTAATCCGAGATCTGTCACTCTTTCTTACCTTGATAATAATGGCCTACCGAATTCTTTATCCCTGGGATTTTCTGACGTTCTACTTCCTTTTTCCAGATTTACCACCCTAAACCTAATCTCTGATGCGTCATTTTCTTTTTTGCTTTTTTTAATTGCAGAATAAATTTGTTGAAAATAAAAATATGTTTCATGTGAATACAATTTTATAGTCTGCATTTTTATCATAGTTTTTCATTTGTTTTTCCCAAGAGTGTACTAAACAGCTAGATGAGTTAAGAATTTTCAGAAAACGGGGAAATTTACTAGATTGCCCAATGTTAAATAGCAAGCAACTGGCAGAGCTCACTTTACTGCTTGAAGTTAGTGTTATTTCTGTCAAATATTGGTAACATGATAATCATTTGACGTTACTATTTTGCCAAAATGCATTTTCGTTAATTCAGGGGATTAAGGTTGTGAGTGGTTATAGGGAATTCAGACATCAGGCCAAGTTGACAGGATGATTGGGCAAACATACCTTTCAATGGTGTTAACATTTTTATTATTTATTTTTTTAAAGATCTTATTTATTTATTTATTTATTTATTTATTTATTTATTTATTTATTCATGAGAGACACAGAGAGGCAGAGACACAGGCAGAGGGAGAAGCAGGCTCCATGCAGGGAGCCCGATGTGGGACTAGATCCCACATCTCCAGGATCACGTCCCAGGCCAACACAGGCTCTTAACCACTGAGCCACCCAGGCATCCCACATTTTTATTATTTAGGGTAATAATAGTGGCTACTATCATAAACATCCTTCAGATACTGTTATCTTTAAATAGTCAAAGTTTATATCTGTGCAATTCAGGCAGTTCCTCCCTAAATGGTGACTCCGGTTCCAAAGTACAATGTTGATATCTTTAAAACGTGACAGGGAACAGGAAAAATGTGTGAATAATCCCGCAGGTGGTTTTATGGCAAGGTCCGGACTTAGTGTACATCATTTCCATCCACATTCATTGGGGCTGAGTCATATGGCCCATACCTAAGCACAAAGAAAGTTAGAAGATGTAGTACTGCTATGTAGCCAGGAAAGAATGTGGCATCGGGTAACATCAAGCCAATCTCTCCCATGTCCCTGAAGCAGGAAGAGAAGTATATTAAATTGGGAATAGAGCAAAGTGTTGTAAGAGAAAATGGTGAGTCCAGTGTAGGGAGAATGATGAAAGAGAAAAAGAGACCAAGAGATTCAAAATCAAACACACATGTGAGCCAATATTCATTATTTCTTTAATGAGAAGAAACTGGAAGTTGATCTGATAATTAAATATATGTGCGTGAGTGCACATGTAAAATTTTCATTATGGAATGTGGGTTAAGGTATTGTCTTTTTTAAAGATTTTATTGATTAGAGAGGGAGAGAGAACATCAGGACATAGCAGAGGGGGAAGGAGAAAGAATCTGAGCAGGGAACCAAAGGTAGGGCTCTTCCCCAAACCAGGTGGTCATGACCTGAGCCAAACCAAGAATCAGAAGTTTAACAGACTGAGCCACCCAGGTGCCCTTGGGTTATGGTGTTCTAAATGTGTTTTTATATAGTTTAGCATTTAAAAAAAATCCTTGTAGGAATTGTTAGAGGTAACTAGAATGAGAATTCTCTGCATGATTATTAAATTCAATATCCTGATGCCCCAGATGGCCCAAATGATGCTTTGTTTGAAATTGTTAATTTCTCTTTGGGTGTTTGCTAAACATTACTGCAGTTTCTGATTCTGTGTTTTAGTTTTCTCCACTGTACTGTGGAGATGCCACTTGTGCCAAATTCATACTGAGCATTATGAGTTAATAATATGTAATGCACATATAAGTGCTTCACTTTTCTTATGTTTGCCATGGACTGAGATCTTAAAATTGAAAACTTATCATTCTAATCACTGGATCATTTTGACCACCTGGACTTGGGTTTATCTAGGGATCAAAACTCAGCTATGATGCTTATTTGCATACATATACTGACAAACTTGAGTTTAAAATGTGTCTTTAGCGACGTTTCTAAGTTTCTGAAATTATGATTCTTGATTTTTTGTTTGTTTGTTTGTTGTTTTCCTTTCAAAATGGCATCTGGATCAAAGGTGAAACTATTATGCTTGAAATGGGTATTGCAGAAAAACCAGCATTCTCCAAGTGGCACTGTTTTGATGAATACTAGAGAGCTAACATAATTCCAACCTTACATTACCATCTTTTCTTTGGTGGGTCAGCAATAAGATTATGATAATGAAATACCTGAAGTTCCTCATTAAAGAAGTCACTTGAATTAGTCAAGTACTGCATAAAACTTTTTAGAACATTTGCTACGGTATGTATATAGTAATCTTGTATTTATATCAAGGTCACTGCATTTATTAAAGGCATTTTTGCTTTTATAAGAATTTATAGAAGTGTTAAAGCTGCATTTAGTATATTGACAATGGTATTATTCTGGCTGTTTCAAAGACTTCATTTCCTCAAGATCTATCTACCCTTTCTTCATCCTCATGTAACAGCAATGATGACAACGACAACAATAATGACAAAACAACAAGGAATTTTGTGCTAAAACTTTGAAATGTGTTGAACAATTTGAGAGAATTGATGTAGTCAGCAAATAGGCTTGCCTGGTGCTTCACATGTTGGGCTTGTAATAAAATTGGCAACTCAATCGCAAGTAATCAGAAGAAATAGTGTTAATTGTTCTTTCCATTTTAACAGGCACTATACCAAACTATTCAAAAGTTGAAGAGGATTTTTCTTCCCCCAAATCTACACAGAAGTCACAAAAGTTAGTTTCAAAATTGTAAACCAGATAGAATGATCAAAGAGGAAGATGAGTGGAAGTTTGAGGAGTTTTACATTGTAGTTATTTCTTGTTATTAACCTGTGACTCAGGAGAAAGATTATTTGCAAGCAAATATTTTATTTTGTCTTATTTCTAAATTGGAAGCATGTCCATTTCAAACTGACTGGTTATTCAAGGAGTTGTGGCATATGCAGGGAATGCTACCTTGTATCACAGCCCATTCCTGTTGTTCTCTGCTTATTATTTCTGCAGAGATCTGGCTTTTTATTTCTAGGGCTTTCATGATTACCATATCCTGGTGCTTCTCAAATTTTAACGCCTGCAAAACATCTGGGGATGTTTCTAAAATGCAGACTCTTGAACTGGTAGGTCCAGGTTAGGGCTTATGCATTTATAACAAATTCTCAAAGGATGCTAATCCTACTGCACCCTGGACCACACGCCGAGTCTCAAAACCATGGCCTACATTATCATCTAAACTTTCTCGGTCTCTGACTCTTAATTTCTCAGGTCTCCTGATTCAAATTCATTATTCTTATTACATCGTCTACCTGGACTTCTGTCTCTGCTCAAAACACTCTTGGCACATACCTGTCTCCTCATTTTTTTTTTTTTTTAACTTGTATGGCTCACTTTTTTCACCAAATCCAATCCATTTATAAAATCCTTACCCTAAGCTCCTCTATGCACATTTTTTAGTGTAGCACCAAGAAGGCAAAACAAATGAAAAGGAAATACATAAAGGAATTAAAAACTCTATGTAAGCAGCATGGCGTAGTAGGAAAAGCCATGGGCTTTGGGAGTCAGATTGATCTATTCAAGTCCTGATTTTGTACTTTTTACCTCTGTGAACTTTAGCACCTGATCTCTGGACCTCAGTTACCTCACTGAGAAAACTAATATATGAAGCATACTTAGTACGTGTACCTAAGAGGTTTGTCTAAAATGTGTATTTAATAGACATTCTTGTTTAAAAAAAAACATATATGGGCAATGATAGTAATAATTCATGAAGGATATTGGCCTGCAATTCTTCTTTTTAGTGAGGCTTTTGTCAGCTTTTGGAATCAAGGTAATGTTGGCCTTGTAGAATGAATTTGAATGTTTTCCTTCTCTTTCTGTTTTTTGGAACAGTTTGAGAACAGATAGTAACTTTTCTTTAAATGTTTGGTAGAGGGATGCCTGGGGGGCTCAGTGGTTGAGTGTCTGCCTTCAGCTTAGGTCATAATCCTTGGGTCCTGAGATCGAGTCCTGTATCTGGCTCCCTGCAGGGAGTCTGCTTGTCCCTCTGCTTATGTCTTTGCCTCTCTCTGTGTGTCTCTCATAAATAAATAAATAAAATCTTTAAAAAAAATAAAATAAATGTTTCATAGCATTCTCCTGGGATTCCATCTGGCCCTGGACTTTTGTTTGTTGGGAGATTTTTGATTACTGATTCAATTTCTTTGCTGTTAATGCGTCTGTTCAGATTTTTCTATTTCTTCTGTTTCCATTTTGGTAGTTTATATTTCTAAGAATTTATTCATTTCTTCCAGTTGGCCCAATTTTGGCATATATTTTTTCATAATATTCTCTTATAATCGTTTGTATTTATGTAGTATGGTTGTGATAATTCCATCTTTCACCATCCTTATTTATTAATGTTTGCAAGCAAATGGTAGAAGAACAAAATCATTACCTGATTAATTTAAAATTTAAAAATGCCTATCTTTGTCTTGTTGATTCTGTATCCTCTACACAAAAGATTTTTGTATTAACATCTGGATAACTTTTGCACTTCCCTTTGAGGAAAAAAAAAAGTCACAAGCTTCCAGTTATAAGACATGTCTATTCATTTTCTCCCATAAGCATCTTTTGAAGTAGGTTAAAATGATTTTTAGGATAGCTTAACCCATCCAGTGAGCTAATATGTAAGAAAAAAGTCTTTGAGAGAAACAAAAAACAGGCATGAGCAAATAAAGAGAAAATCAACACAAATAATTTCCCTCAGCGCATTCTTGACATAGTAGTCCCTGAAAATTGAGTAATGTCATAATATCCTTTATTCTTTTTTTTTTTAATAAAAAAGATTGAGCTACCCAGGTGCCCCTATTCTTTTCTCTTGAGAAAAAAAAAAAACTCACAGATGACAATCTCAGGTACAGATTTCAAATTATGTTCCACATCAGAGTTATATTAAAAAGGTGAGGGGGAAAGGCAAAGGGAAGAGTTGTTTTTCAAATATAAAATTATAACCGTAGTGTTCTTGTACTTGTTGACCTATGGGTCTAATGGTTCTTTGGTGAAGTCTTTAGAGTTTTCTAATATATAATGTGTGATTTGCAAATAGAGACAGTGTACTTCTTCCTTTCTGATTTAGATTCTTTTTATTCATTTTTCTTGCCTAAATTCTCTGGCTAGGACTTACAATACTATGTTGAATAAAATGGCAAGAGTGGGCATCCTTGTCTTGTTCCTGGTTTTAAATGAAAATCTTTTAGCTTTATACCACTGAGTATAATGCTAGCTGTGAGCTTGTCATATTTGGCCTGCATTATGTTGAGCTATGTTTCTTTTATACCCACACTGTTGAGAGATTTTTATAATGAATAGAGGTTGAATTTTGTCAAATGCTTTTTCTGCATCTATTGTGATGATAATATGATTTTTATAACTTTTTAATGTGGCATATCACATTAATATGTTTTTAATATTTTTTCAACTTGACTATATGAAATTTGAAGCACTTGATACTCTTATTTTCCCCCCTTAACATTGCCAGTTCACTGTTTAATTCACAGGTGCTCAAAATTATTTTTGTTGCCCAAAATGGAATTATGGATACCTGGTTTTGAGTTTTTTAGACTAAAACCAGAATAATAATCAATGAAACTGGTAACTGTTCAAAATGGTATTAATAAATAGTGCTATCATATTACCTCATATAGAGTCTTATATTTTGAAACATTTTGTTTTATCTTATCATGTCTGTGTGTATGGACAAGTTATTTAAATGATTTAAATCTCAGTCATTTGTTTATAAGACCTATAGTAACACCTAGCCAATGCAATCTTTATAAAAATAAAATTAAGTAACCTAGGGAAAACCTTTTCTACACTGTTTGATCTATAGGAAAGTATCAATAAGTAACAACTATAATTATTTCTGTTAATAATATTTGATTTTTAGAAAGCATTTAAAATGAAAAACATAGATCAATTATTTCTAGTCTCTGGAAGGGGTTGATGAGGTTAAGAAATTATTCTGTATAAATTGTAGATCTGGACTATACACTGAGTCTTGTGGATCTTAATTAGAATAGCTTTTAATTCCTCAATTATGAATATGAATAATAAAATTATATATAATACGGATAATAAAAAGTAACATGTGTTTTAGCAACATTTTTTTTATATTTTACCTTATGCAGTCCTCAACCTTTTATGATTATAATTTGTCTTTTACAAATGAGAAAACTGAAGTACTGAAGGATGTGGAATTTGTTGACTGTCATACACCTAGCAGATGGTAAAAACAAGTTTTGAATCCAAGATATAGTGCAAGAGAAGCCAGGAATTGTCTAAGACTTAATTTCTATTCCATCACCTACTCGCACCATTGAACTTAAAATGTTCAATATGTATTCAATTAAAGTCAGTGGTTTTTGAATGTCTATTTTATTCTAGGCATTACCCCAGGCAGTGGAGAGTTGACAAACAGGAAATGGCATGATTTTATCCCTTTAGTAGCTTATAGTCTAGTTGAGGAGAAATATTTGTAAACATAAAATCTAGAACAGAACAATACATTATCTGAAAAGAAAATGTATAGATAAAGATCAGAGGAAGCATGTTTACTTCCAATCTGGGATTCATGGAAAACTTTTTAGAAAGGATAGCAACTCCTATGAGTCTTTAAAAAAATTTTTTTTTAAAGATTTTATTTATTTATGAGAGAGAGAGAGAGAGAGAGAGAGGCAGAGACACAGGCAGAGGGAGAAGCAGACCCCGTGCAGGGAGCCTGATGTGGACTTGATTCCAGGTCTCCAGGGTCAGGCCCTGGGCTGAAGGCAGTGCTAAACTGTTGAGCCACCCAGGGATCCCCTCCTATGAGTCTTGAAGGATGACAGGTTGCTACCCAAGTGAGGAAAGAGGAGGAATACATTCCAGTGAGAGGAAAAACATAAGCAACCATAAGAGTCATTGATAGCTACCACATCCTGTGAGTAACAAGTTGGTCAAAATTATTTGGGAGAAGTATGAAAGAAAGAGGCTGGATATAAAGCCGAGCCAGGAGAGTTGATAAAGTTCTCAACCCATGAAGAGAAGTCCGCATGCTGTTCTTTGAGCCAGTGAGAAGCTGAGTGCTTTAAATGGAGATGGGTGTACTAAGATTTCCATTTTATGTAACACACTGTAGCAGCAAATTCAAGGATGAATTTGCAAGAGGGCAGAATTGGCCTCACAGATGATTTAGCAAAGACTATGGCAATAGTCCAGATAAGAAATGATGAAGATTAAACTAAAACGACAGTTCTGTTCTTGGATAAGACTGAATAAGGACACTTGACCTTCTCTCCCACTGAATGCAGCTAAAATTTGGACAAAATGCATGGAACAGCTAATTAGGACTTTGAAAAGCTAAATAGTAGCAGTTGTGTTAAAGACCAGAATTCCAATGCTGCTGAATTGGTTTGCAGTTTATCACTTTTCCTTCTGTTCTAAACTCAAGGCAGCGTGAAACTCATGCGGGACCTTGATGCAGACAGAGAGAGCTCTAGAAGGATCTTTGCAGTTCTTGCTACAGAAGCAGGAGAGGGAACTTCTAACACTCAGAATGCAGAAAGCCCCTGCTTTTGTTTCTGTTCCTCCTTTCTCCTTTCTCTTGTCTTCTAGAACCCCAGTCAGTCTCCTGGGGGCCACAACCACCGGCAGTGGCAGCAGTGCAATGAGATCCCACAGAAGCCAAAACTGTGAAGGAGGAGAACATAAATGAAGCTCAGGTCCTAAGGAGTTCTAGAACATATTAAAGATTTTGAGAAATGAACTTAGAGAATATCGACCCGTTTCACAGATTGACCACTGGATAGTATCCCTGCAGGAAAGATATGAGTAACATTTCAAAGACTTTGAAATAGCATTAGAATCACAGTCAACAGAAGGTAAATTGGAACTTGTGGCCAGGACCAGGTTAATTGCTAAAACAGAAATTCTAACATATTTCATAGAATTCCAACAAGACCCGGCATCTGTTCTATAATACTGATCATGCACAGAACATAACTTAAAATTACTTTGTATGCAAAGAACCACGAATATCTTAATTGGCTTGATGCATATGTTGTCATTATCTAGCAAGGACTTGAGGGCAGCTTTTAAAAACAGTGTTTAGCAATCAACTATAACCATTCTTAAAATGCTTGGGAAACAAATAGAAAGAAAATTCAGCAAACACATAGAATATGTAAAGAAAAAACATGGAAATGTAAATTAAATAATAAAAATGACTGATTAATAACTCACATATTTGGTTTAATAGTAGAAGGGAGTTACAGAGGGAAAAAAATAATATCCTGGGGATAGACAAAATGTCCTCACACATGACATCAGTGAGTAGAACAAAACAAAATTTTGAAAATGGATAAACTGGGCTTTTTCAAAATTTATAACCGTTGAGACTATCAAGGGTAGAAAAAAGATAAGCTGTACACTGGGACAAAATATTTGCAAATCCCCTATCTGGTAAAGGATTTGTATCAAAAATTTATAAATAACTCTCATAATTCATCAATAAGAAAACAAACAAAATTTTTAAAAGCAGAGGGACAAATGAGATGAACATACATTTCACCAAAGAAGATATGAGGATAGTAAATAGTATAAGAGAAACTCCTCAACATTATCAACTATCCGAAGAATGCAACTAAATCCAAGTATGATATACCACTACAAACTTATTACACTGTCGACAGTAAATACACACACACACACACGCACACGAAATACCAAATGCTGACAAGGATGCAGAGCAACTGAAACTCTTAATATTTTGCTGGTAGGAATGGAAAAAGGTATTGCCACTCCAGAAAATAGTTTGATGGATTCTTAGAAACGTATCATATGACCTAGAAATCCTACTCCTGGCCATTTACCCTAGAAAAAATGGAAAAGGCTATACATGAAAGTTATAGCAAAATTCTGTTGATTGCCATGAACTGGAAATTAACCAGATGCCTTTCATTGGATACACAAATTGTGGCAAGTCTATGTAACTAAATTCTACTTAGTAATTAAAAGTTATAAACTATTGATACACAAAATTGTAGTGGAGGAGATCACACCAGTGATTACCAGTGCCCAAGGATAGGGAGAAAATATGACTTTCAAGGGATAACACAAAAGGATTTATTAGAGTGATGTAACTATTCTGCATCTTGATTGTTGTTGTGGTTATATAAATCTACACACGTATTAACATTCATAGAACTGTACAGCAAAAATAATTTTGTATGGTAATTTAAAAAAACAAGAGTAAGAAAAAATCTAAGTTATAAACTGTAAGAGTTTACGTAGAGACACATTTGAGAATTTTTTAGGCAAAAATTGACAAGATATAGTTAATAGGTTCATGAAAGTAAGAGGGTAGGAGGGAAAAAAAGGGACTTAGGATGATCTCCATGCTTCTGACTTAGTTGATTGAACACAAAGTTGTAATCTTATAATATGAATGAGGAACAGGTATTTTGGGAAAACAAGTTCAGTTTTGATATATAGAGCTTGAGGTGCCCATAGGATAGCTCAGGCAAATATTGAAGGCTATAAAAGGAGGGCAAGATGAGTTGTAACCCAGGGGAAGTCAAGAACTGTGTGTTTTAAGAAACGTCATTGTTTAAGAAGTGGGAAAAACCAAGCAGCCAAGGAAGTGACTTCAGGATCATTCTGCCATTTTCACTTTATCACATATTGAGAATAGTTTGGCTCCCAAATCTTTGGCAGTTTTGGGGCGTCTAATTATTGTATTGCCTTTACTTAAACCTCTTTTGGGGCATCCCATCATTTGCATGATGAATGTGAACTATCTGAGGTTGATACTAGGCCTGGTCCATACACTCCAACTAAGGAAACCACAAAAACATGTAGAAATACATGTTGTCCTATATCCTCATATTGTTTTAATAGAACTGATCAATAGCAGTTGAATTAACAACTTTGTATAGTTGCCAGCACCATTTTTATCTAAGTCTGTTTATGTATGTATTTTATTTGGTGCACAAAGGCATATACACACACTCATACATATCTCTCTCTCTCCTTTTTCTGTGTCTGTGTCCCTCCCTTCTTGGAATATATGACGGAAATTCCACACCATTCTATTGGCCCACAATGACTTCCTTTTCCTCTGAGGTCATGTAATACCTCTTGTCTCTTCAAGTTATCTCAAAATACTCAAATCTAATTTCTATTATAAATTTTTTTATGTGCTTACATCCTAAGTGGATTTTAAGATCCCCAAATAGGGATTTTATATCTTATATCAGACTATGCTTATATTAACCTTCTTAAAATTCTTTACTTCTTCATTTTTTTCTTGAATGGTACATTCCATATATGTTTGCATAGCAGACAAGGTCCTTGATAGCCTCATCCAAAAGCACCATACCTTATTTCAGCTTTCCTTATCAGTCACAATCATCAACCATGCTAAGTTAGTGATCTATTCTTTAAAATCCTATGATTTTCATATCTCTTATCTTTTCCTGTAATGTTGCCCTTGTTTGGAGTGTCTCCTCCTTTCATCCTTGGTGAATTTCTGTGCAAAATACATAGAATCCCTTTTTCCAGATAAAGATATCATTGCTTCCTCTGGCTTCTATCTCATCTTCGTAGAGGTATGCATCATCTTACACTATGTTGATGCTTTCTGGCTGTCTGTGGATTTTTTCACACTGTGGATTTTTTGATACTAGAAACTGGTTTTAACTCTTCTTTGATGCTATAGAATCTATGTTACTGCCATGTTAAAAAAAAAACAGAATAAATAGCTTTGAATGAAGAAATTAATGATTTTCTTCTAGTGCCTAGCAAAGTGTCTTATTAAGTATCTTAGTCAAAAAAGGTAATGGAAGACAGCATAAAATATGATAGATTCCAAATATTTCATAAAGATGTAGATTTGAATCCAGTTCAAGCTTCTTAACAAATAATCTTTGTACATTTGATTTCTTCTTATGATTAAAAAAAGAGGGATATGTATGAATACCATTATATCTAGGAAGTTAAGTAATTTTGTATATTAATTATTTTTGTAGGATGTTAAATGAGGAGCCCTAGACAGACAGATGTGAATTAATTTTATTTAACTAGAGCATCTCCATTTTCTCTTTCTTTTCTTTTCTTTTCTTTTCTTTTCTTTTCTTTTCTTTCTTTTCTTTCTTTTCTTTTCTTTCTTTTCTTTTCTTTTCTTTCTTTTCTTTTCTTTCTTTTCTTTTCTTTCTTTCTTTCTTTCTTTCTTTCTTTCTTTCTTTCTTTCTTTCTTCCTTTCTTCTTTTTCTTTCTTTCTTCTTTCTTCTCTTTTTCAAAAATTAGATTCCTAATAGGAATAATAGGATCCCTTAGGACCCCAGGAGGAGGCCAAGGGGAACAGGACACCAGGAATATCATCATTTTGCTCTCATATGCATACATATACACATAATAAATTTTGCACACCTTTGTATTCCCTGAGGCAGTTCTGCTAAAATATAAGGAACAAATGAAAAGTTATTTTTTAATTATAGAAAATAAAACTTATAAAAACATATATAGGAAAGCAGCTGGTAAAAATAAATGCCAACTTTCAAACCAGAAAATGTAGATTAATTACTTATTATATTTATAGACCTTTACAATTCACTTAGCCTTCTTAGCTACATTTTTTAAATATTTTTAAAGTATTTTAAGTCAATCCTAAATGTGAGAACAAGGATAATTTTTAAATTATAGAAAATCTTATTACTATGAGGTACTACTTTTATTGTTATTAAGATTAGGCAATATGGTTTTCAATTATTTTTAATTTTTGTTTGTGGATATTTAAAGACTGTGGTAAGAAGGCATAATAAAAATTGTGCCATTTGCTACCAAGAGCAATGCCTATGTTCTTTCAAATCAAGAAGAAAGGGATGCCTGGGTGGCTTGGTGGTTGATTGTCTGCCTTTGGCTCAAGGTGTGATCCCAGGTCCTGGGATCAAGTCCATACATCGGGCCCTGCTTGGAGCCTGTTTCTCCCTTTTTCTGTGTCCTGCCTCTCTCTCTGTATCTCTCATGAATATATAAGTAAAATCTTAAAAAAAAAAGCAGAAAATAGTAGAAATCATGGAATCATACACTTAATTTGCCTAGATGAAATAAGTGATTTTGTCATTGTATTAGAAATATCCTAATCCAAAAAGAGGAAAGGATGGAAAAATTCTAATTTAGTGACATGGTGTTTATGCCCTGATAAGTAGCTACCATAATTCTCAAGTTAGATAGCATTTGTACAAAGTACTGGACAGAAACTAACCTGTATATTTGGAAGTGTTGATGTCTCCAAGGATAAATGCTTATATTTTTGACAATTAGTCTTTATGGTTCTACCATTATAAACCAGAAACAAAGTGTATTTGCAGTCTTTTGTTTAACTTTGAAGAAAAGTAAAGATCATAGGAGACCACTGATATTAAGAGCTAAAAAATAAATAATTCTACTGAACAATATAAAAATCAAGATGGGTTGCCTACTAATAAATGAAAAGAAATGCAGTAAAGGAGTCTGAAGTAAATCTGTGATTTTACCATGCCTTGGCGGTTACCATACCCTGAGAAGCAATCTTTTTTTCATTGTTAAAAGACAGTGTGGAATACAAAAAGACTTTCAAGGACAACAGGAAATAGCTGCAACACTCTGCTTTATATTTCCCAAAAAAGCAAAAAGAAAAAAAAAAATCAGAACAACAACAAAAAATAACCCACCACAGTGACCTGATTGAGAAATGCTGGTCAGGGTTGGTAGCGTCTTTGACCCATTCATTTTCAATAGAAAAGAAGTGGTCTGAGCAGAAAGATCACAGACAGTAAGAACATTCTCTTAATCATTTTCAGAACATAGACTTTAGCTGAAAAGTAGGCAATGGATTTTTCTACGATAATTCATGAATAAAAGTAAAGGGCCTCATATAGGAAAACAATTCTGAGCATTTCCCTTCTCCTTAGATATAGGAGAAATGATCAACATGTTGAAGCACATCATTGAAAAGTTTGTAGTGAAACTGGTCATTGAGTAAGCACCATCAAGGAAAGAGAAATGGGAATCTAAGTATGATGCCATATCCAAATTTTATAGTAGGTTTTTCATGGTAGGCTGGGTGATAACTGGCTCATTTCACAGAAGAAAAATCAACAATTATGAATTTTTGTGCTTGTCAAGATTGACATATGGGCAGGATACTAAACGTGTATAGAAGTAAAACAATTAAATTAGAGTAGCTTCTCTAGGAAATGTTCACCAGAGCAGGATGACCTCTGAGATGAGTTTTGAAGTATAGATGAGAGTTTGTTAGATAAAGAAGAGGTGAAATCACCATGGAGATATGTAGTGAGTCTAGGGAACTACAAATTGGGGGCTTTGGATAGAACAAAGATAATCCAACAAAGATTAGAGAAGAGAATACAGGTTTGAAGATGATTCTCCATTATCCTTTCACATTTCTTCACATCTAAGTATTAACAGACAGACCATGTACTCAGATTTATCTACATTCTTGCATATTAAAGATGGAAAAGCTTTCCCTCCAAAGACATGGCCATATAGTAAAGATAAAAATGTCCCCCTTTCCTTCCTGGAGATCTGCTTACACACCTGGGTAATAGACAATATTGCTCTCAGAGAGAATGGTCAGATTTTGCTTGCAGCCTCCTTCTGAAATTACGGGTTTCCTGAACTCATTTCCTCAGTTGTGACATAGACACTGGGAATGCAACATCAATCAAGACTCATGTCCACAACCCATATGAGGTATAATGGGAAAGAAGACTTCAACAAAAAGCTATTGCAGCCTTCTGTTGTGATTAATAAATAGTTTATATTTATTTGAGCTCATGTCTCCTTAGCAGCCTAAGCTATGGAAGCATATATTGAGTCAAATTAAGTTACTATCATGATGCTGAATAAGAAACTGCGGGACCGGGATCCCTGGGTGGCGCAGCGGTTTGGCGCCTGCCTTTGGCCCAGGGCATGATCCTGGAGACCCGGGATCGAATCCCACGTCGGGCTCCCGGTGCATGGAGCCTGCTTCTCCCTCTGCCTGTGTCTCTGCCTCTCTCTCTCTCTGTGACTATCATAAATAAATAAAAAAAAATTTAAAAAAAAAAAAAAAAAAAAAAAGAAACTGCGGGACCATTTAACAGTGGTAAGGATCGAGATACGGTAAGAAAGGCTAGATGAAGAGGGTGATATATGTTAAACCACATGCCAACAAGTCTCTTATACAAAAGCCAAATCAAAGTCCGTTCCTACCCACAAATAAATATAGTTAGTTATGTAGAATGCTAAATTTAGATATTGAGACTGATTTAGTTCAAAAGATTATTAGCAAAAAAAAATAAATAAGAATTTCATTTCATACTTTATGTTTAAGTAACCTATAGAATTACTCGGATTTGCCTGGAAAAGGACTAATATTATCAGATTCTTATTGGATAAATTTGAATTTTATTTTATTTCATTTCTTTTTTTATTTTAAAGACTTTATTTATTAATGAGAGACACAGAAAGAGGCAGAGACATAGGCAGAGGGAGAAGTCGGCTTCCTACAGGGAATCTGATGTGGGACTTGATCCCAGGTCTGCAGGATCACGCCCTGAGCTGAAGGCAGTTGCTAAACTGCTGAGCCACCCAGGCTGCCCTAAACTTGAATTTTAAAATGATATGACTTCACAAACAAGTTGAGCAAAGACTTTGGGAGTTTTTAAAAATAAATTCCCAGGAGCTAAGAAAAGACCAAGCTATTGCTCTGGTTTTATTATGTATTAATAGATCAATTCCACAGTTTTGAAATTTTACCACATAATATCCCTATTCTGAAAGCTGATGTTGAATTCCTTGAATTGCTTTAAGTTATAGTCAAGGAAGACTATAAATTTTTCATATGAAACACATATAGAATGCATTGACAACCTCCCATTGGTGAATAAGAGTTGTTGTAGTTTGAGGTTATGATTGTCAGACTTTTGCTTTTGTGTTGTTCTATGGTGACTGATTTTTATGCCAAACTAAAAGGTGTATAAACTCTATGTCCAATTTACACTAAAAAAAGATAAATAAATTTGGACACATAGCTTTGTTGACAGGTTTGATTTTATCATCAGTATGAAGGCATATTGGTTATTTATAATGCTATTTGTACAATTTTGGTGAAATCATTATTTAATTTTCAAATATTCTATGGATGTTTTGATAACAGAATAATGCAAAATGCCAGCAGTTAGCAGTTCATGATACTCATTTTGCTCACTATCTGAAATATAAGACACTCTCACTTAGATTTCGTATCTGCAATAGTCAGTCTGGGGGAAAATATTCAATATAATGCAGGTGTGGCACTATATCAAAATAAATGCACTGAGTATATAATACATATATACAAATCCAAAACCTTGTCTTTTTTTCCATTTAACATATTTTGTCAGTATAGGAGCTGACTCAGTAGGATGTCTTCCTATCTAATAAAACACTGTATCTTAGACAAGCAAGAGCTCTCAGAATTACCATATATGTTGATATTTGATCCTTCTAAATCTAGATTTATAATACCTCATTTATCTGGAGCTCAGACTTCTGGTATCCTCATCTTAAGCCTCAAACTGAATATATATGGAAATTTTATAACTACTGCAAAACCACCAGTTGTAAAGATTATATTCATATGGCATAGTTATTAAGAGTTGAAGGAGATTTCAGAGACTATTAACATGACCATTTTCTATTGCTGATAAGGAAGCTGGAATTCAAAAAAAGGTAATCATTTGAAGGTCATCAGCTTATTAGTAACTGAGACAGCAGAAGAATCCCAGCCTTCCAGAGGTCAACTCACTGCTTTTTTTTTTTTTTTTTTTGGTCTAAAAATGCACTCAAGATCACTCCCTACCTCCTCAGATGCTTCAAATTAGATTACCTCATGCTAAAATCTCCACTTGAATCACAAGGATTTGCCTGAGCCCCGTGTTCACAATTTAATGGTCAGAGGCAAAGGATTAATATCTTGCCCTTCCATTTACTCTCTGTACGCTGTAAGGTCATTGAAGAGAACAACTCACAGAACAGTAACTAGATAAGATATGAAGACAACTTTATTATTAGCTTTACTACCCTGATGTAGATCTGTCTTAGAAATCAGAGTAGAAGACCTAAACTTTAGTTTTCAGTGGAATCTGCCACTGCTCCTGAAATAAAATTCTGGATGTGCTGCATATTACTACAAGAACCTAAAAGCAAAACTATACCTAAGTGATCCTATGGAGGGGTGGAGTATTGCAGGAGGAAGGAAAAGAGAACACAAAGTAGTTAGTAGTTCTTGTGTAATTTAATAGATGATAATCATAGTTCTGAGCGGTTTTTATGGATATACTTTCATTTAATAATTGCAACCCATTAAAATAAGTGCTGTTATTTTCTATTTTGCAGATGATAAAAGTGAGGTTGAAAAGATTAGGTATTCTGTCAAAGATCACACGACTGAGAAAGATCACAGAGCCAGTGTTCTTAACCACTACATTCAATTGCCATATGTGTGTTGTGTGTATACATTTGTGTATATAAATATATATAAATACATATACATTATACCCCTATACTGAGAGATAGGGAGGGAGGGTCGATAAGGAGGAGGAGTGGAGGGGAAGAAAGGAAAAGATGATGATGATGATGATGATGATGATGATGATGATGATGATTGGAAACAAGCTGGATTAGCATGCCTCCAAAGTACATCATAAGAAATTTATCCATCTAAAAAAAATAATAAGAAGAAATTTATCCATCTAGCTATGTGAAAGAGAAGAAGAGAAAACATATTTAAAATATTCATTGACCATGGCCACTAATAAACACGATCTAATCAATGTTGTGAACTCTGATCAATTATCTCATCTATCTTCTTAGAAACCAGCAAAGGGATAGATATTGATATCTATCTATCTATCATCTATCTATCTATCTATCCATCATCTATCATCTATCTATCATCTATCATCTATCTATCTTTCTATCTATCTATCTATCTATCTATCTATCTATCTATCTATCTAACTATATATCATTGTGCAGTAAGATAAAATTTGTTTTCTGAGGAATATAGATGGGGGTTTGAAACTACTCCTGCAACTTTTGAAATTTATTAAAGTTTGCTGAGCCGCAGTTTACTTACCTATACAAAGTACAATTTTAAAAAGTTAGTTCTAAAAAAAAAAAAAAGGTTAGTTCTAATTTACTCCTATTTACTCCTCGGTGCCCTACAGTTAACAACCCCAACCCATCCACTACTGTAGCCATCACCAATAGCGCTACTACACTGAGAATGTTCTTGCGATTTCCTGACAATAAATAAATAAATAAAGCAAGCTTTTTGCAGGAAGAAAAAAAAAAAAAAAAAGAAGCGATTTCCTGACTGCATTTAGCAGTTTCTTGCATTTTACTTTGCTCAAATTCATGTATCCAACTACATGCTGGTCAACTCCATATGTCTCTCAGGTATCTCAGTTTAAGGAGCCTAAAACTAGACTCATTATCTTTGTTCTCCAATACTGCTTTCTTTTCTTTGTTGCCTGTTTGTATAGCGTTACTTTTATTCCAGTTACTCAATGTGGAAATTTGAGAACATACCACATTCTTTACTTTCATAGCTATGCATAGTATTCTCTCATTGTTAGCTCCTTTCTTTTTTCTCCCATTGCTGCCACCATTATTTTTATATTGTATTGATGTGTTAGGTTAAATACAGGTCATCCTACTCTGATATTTACCCTACTTTTATGATCTAGCTCTAACAATTCCCAGAATGATGCATGTACATGGAAATCGTATGATATTGCAGGGCCTGAAATTCTTCAATGACTTATTGGAGCTTTCCAGATAAAGCTCCAACTTTTTGGTTTAGGATTTCTCAACCTTGGCACTGTTGACATTTTGGGCCAGATAATTTTGAGAGGGGGGGTATTAAGATAGTCTTGTACACTATAAGAAGTTTAGCAGCATTTCTAGTCTTCATTAGATGCATTTGCACATCCTGCCCATGGTGACAACTAAAATATGTGTCCTGGCATTGCCAAATGTTTCCTGGGGACATAATCTTCAGTGGTTGAAAACCTCTGATATACCTGCTCTGGATTTCCACTTCCCTGCAAAAATACATACCATATTTTATAACTTTTTCTCACACAAACTCTTCATCCCAGCCATCCCAACTACTTCCATTTTTCTAAGTATCTCCTGCTTTTCAATTCCCCCAAGCTTTCCTATGACTCTGCTCGTAGTGATCTTTTAGCTTAAAATGTCTTTTCCTTCATCTAGGTAACTCCTACCTATCAACTTAAAAACTCAGCACAGGCATTCCTTTGTATTTGGAGATCTTTCCTCTTATTGATCCAAATGAATTCTGAAAATACCTTTGTCAAAGTATTTAAAGTATTAGGACTAAAACAAACAAACAAAACACTAGTTTGTGTCATACTGGATATTCTTGACAATAAACATCATATCTTATTTGGTTTATATTCCCAATGCTTTACCAGAGATGACAACCTGATTGATGTTTGTTTTTGTGAATGAATATACTCCTCATAGGAATAAAGGAAAGCACTTGTGTAAAGCATCATGTTCAGTGCCCTACACATAGGAATCATGAGGTTAACGTTGATTGTTTTTTTTTATGCATTTCACCTGGTAATAGGATTATTTATACTAGGTTACTAAGAAAAAAATAAGTCTTGGTTTTAGAGTTTTCAGATTTTGAAATTTTAAATAAGGTGCTATAGAATTATAGCTCACTTTTTAGCCACATACACTGTCAATCCAGTAAGACTGTTTTTTTTCCTAGTCATCTGTTCAACCTTGCTGCTTTCTCACACCAGCCTTTCATATTCTCTTCTACATAGCCCTCTGACCTTTCCACCTTTATGGATGCCCAGAGGCCAACTCATCCCAAGAACTTCTATGAAGCCTTCTCTTGACATTCTAGTTTATGTCACTTTTTTTTCTATTATAAGAAAACTATGCCTTTTTGGCTTTTAATCACAAAATTCTAAACAAGTTTAGTTCATTTCCTTTTTTACCTAAATTAGTGGGAAAATACTATGAAGAAGACAAAGACCCCTTAAAGTCAATCAACCAGAAAATACAGGTAATAAAAAAGAAAAATCTGGACAGCAAACATAGAACTATGCTGTTCAGTAAAGTCTGCAACTATCTGCAGTGACTATTTCTCAAGAGATAAATGTTGAATAATTGCACTATTTGCGACATCATGGAAGTATATAGTAAATTGTAAAAGGTTTCCAACAAAACTGGTTAAAATCAGATTTAACCCTTGAAGGGACACTTAATAAAAATAATGCTGCTTTTTTGCAGCTCTTTATTATCCTAGGACGCAAGAAAAGATAGATAACCTGTGAATGTTGGTTTGTTTTCCAAAGAGTGTCTGCATAAAGCCAGCATCTGTTAAGTCTTCTAATTGTGTAGAATTTGGAAACCTATCTCATCAAATTGTAGTATTAACCCTGAAACTGCAATAATGGCATTGCCTCTATAACCTCATTTACAAAAGAAAGAGACCTTTAATATTCAATCTGTGAATTTAATGGTGTGATTGGTATTTTTAAACCATTTTCTATGGAGCTGCAAGGTTGCAAATATTCTATTTGTAGGAAGAGTTCTTTATTATTCAGTTTTCTATTCCCCCGGTTGAATGGAAGTCTTTGTCTTTACAATAGATTGCTCACTAGGGAAGGGAGAAGCAACACCATGCTGAATAAAAGATTTACTCTGGAAATATATGTGTGAAATTTTCAAATGAAAGGAAACTTACTGTGCTATTTTATATCTGCCATGGCTTTGGATTATCAATAAACAGTCAGTAATTTCTTTCTATATAAAGAAACCAGTACCTGTGCTTTTGGTTATTGACATTATCTTTCTTTATTATTTAGACTCTCATGTATAAGACAAGTGGCCCCAAATGCAGGCTTCATGCTTTTGTTTTGAATCAGTAATTTAGTAGCATTTATTACAAAGATTGAACAATATCAAATGCATAGAGTGTTTATTGAATATTAAATGAAAAGCGCAAATAATACCCAAAGAAAACCTATTTCCCTCCCTAACATCTTAGTCTGAAGTAAATATATTTTCATTTTTAGATCTCTTGCTAAAAATTATTTTTTAAAAATTGAGATCTGTAAGGGAAATACAAAGAAGAAAGTTATTTGAGGAGTAAGAGTCTGAAACAATGTGAAAGAAGCAAAAAGTTTTTACCATAACCCCCCATGTGCACGTGCTCACACACACATACACACACATGTACATGCATGTAGGAAGAAGAGGAAGAGGAAGACAACCAATAGTTGTCTGCAAGGGCACATTGTGTACACTTTGAGAAGGGTTCTTTCTCTTTTTTTCTTTTCCTTATAATTCTTTATATAAAGGCAGAAACGTTTATTTTACAAATATATTTTATGATTAGTATTACTTGGTTGCTATTTCTGCTTATGCTATTTTTTTGAGAGAGATTATGCTTGCTTGCTTGCTATTTATTTATTTATTTATTTATGCCATATGTTGCCATGGCATCTATTTTTCCCCTCTCATCTAGACTCTGGGTTTGTAGAACGGTTGGGAAGAAGTTAAGTAAGGCTCTACTGGACCATAAAATTAGTGATGAGTGAAAATCTAAGAGGTCTAGAGGTTCAGCCAAGTTGGGGTTAACATCTAGGAGTCTGGATGTTTATTGGGAGTGGCAAAAGACCTCTTGAGCCTACATAAATGACCTGTGAATTTTGTGATAGAAGGCATTTTGACAAGTCTTTCAGAATTTCTTGCATTCAGAGAGAACAGGAATCTTTGAGAAGATCTATCATGCCTTAGGTCAGAATACAAGAATTTAGGGAACATAAAAGTAAAAGGACAGAAAAAAACAAATCAAACTTCTTACATCAGAAGAGTTGGGGTTTAAATATAAAGATGTTTCCAGATTTCTCATTTTTTTATTTAAAAAAAACTGTTTATTTCTTTGGATCATTAAAAATAAAGATTTATTTCATACTTGGCTTTTAGATTTAAGAAATATACCAGAAGATTTATCCCAGAGTTTCTATTGCTATTTTTTTTTTCCCTTGGAGGGGTGAGATTTAAGGCACTGTGGAACTACATCGAGTGTTAAGTTTTAAGGTGGAAAAAAGATAAGCAAGAGAACACGTCAGAGTTTTCATCTGTGTCAAGGGTTCATGTTTTGTCCTAGCTTGTTTGCCTATCTCAGGAAAAAATAGCTAAGCCAACAGGGATGTTAGTAGTAGTAATAACACAGCAGCAGCAATTATAACAATAATTTCAAACAAAATAATCTTTGTTATTGTTGTAGTTGTTACTGTAATCTCCAGAGTATCACACCCTGTGCTAAGCATTTTACACTATTATTTAATCTTCTTTATAATCCGAAGAAGATATTATTGTCTTTGTTTGACAAGGACAGAACCTACATGAAAATTTTCTCAGGCTAAAATAACAACTCATAATGCTGGGATTGTAATGCAGAGTGTTGAGACCCTACAATCCATGTTTTCCAGATATATTTTTTTTTAAATCAGTAACTTGGAAGGGGAGGTGCCATACCTTTCTATTATTTGAAATTAAATTCAAGATGTCTACAAATGTATATTTGTGACTCAAGGAATAACATCGTGAGAAGGGAATGATGTGATATTGTGGTATAGAGGAGAGATTTTAAATTAATTAACATATTTGGTGAAAATGGTTAGCATCTTTGATTTCTACATGTTCTCCTATGCTCCTTAACAAGATGATATTTAAGGCATTGGGAAATATGCCATCTTACAACTCAATCTCATACTAAGGAGGGATATTCTTAATAGTTTAAGGGATGGTCTATGTTGGTTCAAGAATCATCCTTTCCAGCTGCTTCTTCCCGGAATTCAAAAAGAAAGTGAGGGTAATGTCTTCTTTGCCCTCAGGTTATCCCCTATACAATTTGTATACCTAGTGAGGGCTTGGTGAAATCTGAGGCTCAGACTCTGATGTCTCTCTCTTTTCTTCTTCCCAAAATGTCCCTGTATCATTTACACAGGTATTCTCTTTTGCTTCTCTTTATTTAACATTTATTACATTGTAGGGAAGCACATCTCTAGCATGGTATTGCTGTCATATGCTATTTTTGAAAAGGTGTTTTGCCCACTCATAAAGCCTATTGTTTTGCTTAAAGAGAAACATGTCTGTCCTCTCTTGCCCTAGACTGATAAAATTCAGAGCTCAGGTTCAAAAGTAGACAGCTTCTAGGGAACAAGTTTTAAGGTATAAAAAAATGCATTGGTTTAATATTTTCCAATATTAATATTAATTTCAAAATTTCCAAGCTTCAGTAATCAATGCCACAGTTGACAAGGGGATCCCCACAGAAGGGGGTATTGCCTCCTATGGGCCCATGAAATGATACTATATTGAGAGGAGGAGAGACATTTCCCTTACAAGACTAGAAACCAGAAGAACATACTGCTAGGACTAGTTGTGTGGCTTATTCAAGTCATTACTCTTTATTTAAATTTTCTTCCTTATAAAATGTATTAGCTGTTTCCTACCATATGTCCAGATAATGGAGGTGAGATTGCTTTGTAAACTACACGTTTTAAGATATAAGTTTTAGAATTCATTTTCATATTCTCTGAGACATAAAAGATCAATGGGGAAAAAAGTTACTGTTCATTTATTTACGTCCTTTAGAGCTATAAAAAAGATTATTTTTATGTTTGTATTCCAGAACTCTTTCTTTTCATACTCCTTATGATAATTCAGAACTAACAGAAAAATCCCAGGTGTGAGCAGTAAGAAAGGTCTAAATAAAACACTTGCCAAGATAACCTTATAACCTGGAACAGATGCTTCATCATAGGTATTTTGAAAAAAAAAAAAAAGGTTATTTAGTGATTTATTAAGATGCTAAGATTATTATCTTCCAGATATATGAAGGCCCTTTCCATGAGCATATATATTGTCCTTATTATTGCAATGGTTGCAAAAAGGTTTACAGGGAAACAGAGACATAGAAACTAACACAAGCAAAAATTGTTCAATATATGGAGGAAATTTGTAAAAATATATATTATAGAAAAGTTATTTAAACCACAAGAGGTTATTTTATAGATTCACCCTAGTTCATATCTGTTATTTTTACCTCCTGAGTTCTATTCACCATTTTCTTGCTGAAAGAATCAGAATTTTTTACTAAACGATCACTTCCCTACATACTCTACATTACTTTCAGTCCTCCTGAAGCCAACACTAAGACGAGAATAAACATGCAAGAGATTTATGGGAGGAAGGTACAAAAGAATCAAAGAGAGCTTTCCAACTACCATAATTTCTGATACTCGTGAGAGTGAGCGAAGGAGAGAGAAATGGAATAGAAGTTTCATGTTGCAGCATCATTTGAAGAAAAGTTAAGCTAAGCCAGTAGGGTTCCTTGAATTATAGCATCCATTGAAAGAGTCCCCTGTGTTCTGAGACTGGGGTCACATCAGTACTCTGCTCCTCCTGTGTGTCAGTACATATCTAGAATCAGCACTTGTTAAGCATGGCCAAGGCATAAATGCAGTGGTAGATGGATCCAAAGGGAGTATTTAGGGTTGTCAGCCAGTTATGATCTCCTCACTAAGAAGTCTGAGTGGTCTACTGTCATAGCAGTCACAACTCCCAATTCACCTACTTCTGGAGATATTACTTCATTTCTGGCTCCAAGGGATGGACACATGGATCAGTTCTGGTCAATCAGAACTGATGTATTTCCATTAGCCAGAGATGTTGGTTCAGAAATGGGCATATGTGGTGCGTATAGGCAATGAGAAACAATGAACTGTTTTTGGTATTGTCGGAAGAGGAGCTTATATTCTCCTTTAAGACAACCTAAACATTTAGCTGTTGCAAAACTATTTTATGGAGTGCCTTACCGCTAAATCAGTAAAGTCAGAGCTATGAAATAGAGAGGCTGAGCTCTGATGACATTTTTTTCACCCCTTGAATAAAGCTGTACCTGATTTCTTGACCTTTTAGTTTTATGACCAGTGAATTTATTCAATACTTTCTGATACAGTGAAGGACTGCTGAAATGATTTGGATGACTAGATTTGGACTGACCTCACCAAGGCTTCAACTAAGAATGTTGAGTAAGAATGTCGAGGTCCACAGCATCAGGACTGCCTTATATGTTATCCACAGATTCTAACACTGGCCTGCCACACAATATTTTTTTGTACCATATACTTTGCAGTTAATAAACATTTGTTTAATGCATTAACAGAGCTTTCATCAAAGGACAAAGTTTTAGGAAATGAAAGAGGGAACCCTATAACAAAAACATTTTCTTTGGTCTCAGAGGCCCTCAGGAAATGAAGATCTTCAGACAGTATTCTTAAACACAATTCTCAGTCTAAATTCTTAGAAAGATCATGCAAAGGGCCCTTGTTATTCCTTACCTATGTGAAACAAAGGTCTCATATATCATCCCATTGAATTATTTAATAATAAACAATGGAGGAGCAGTTGTAGGTAGAGGTGTGTATGTTCTCTTTAATTTTAGTTGAAACAGCAAGTCCTGTAAGTAGAATGTCAAGAGAATGAGGAAGTACATCATAACTTTTCAGTTGAAAGTAAAAACACTGACTGAACAGCCAGTTAGTTGGTGACATCTCTCCTTAAAGCATCTTAACAAACTGCCAACATACAACTGCCTGGGCAGATCCACACTGCAGGTTTCTGTAGGGTCAGAGGCACCACTGATCATTGCCTGCACTGGCTTCCAGGAATAAGAGAGCCTAAATGAGGAGAGAGTGTCAACTCATGGTAGGTGGCATCATTGATTTTAAATCACACTTTTATTTTTTTCTTTTCCTTTCCTATATCCCACAAGATTAAGGACAGAGAATTTAAAGTTTTAATCAAAGACATTCTCCAATAGTATTTTTTGGTCATCTGTTAGAATTTATAATCCCATATGTTGTTATTTTGTTTTTCTATTCAGTCATGCAGAAAAGTGATTCTAGGAGAACTAAAAATCCACTTGTAAAGGTGATCACAATGAAGTCAAAAGGTTGGCATAACTATTACCAAATGAAATGAAAATGAATTGACAGGCACTATTATGGCAACTTAAGAGGACCTCACTTCTTTTACTGTGAAAATGATTATGAAGTTTCATGATGAATTAATTCACTGTAAAAAATTTGGCTGAAGAATCTGGCCATTCAGGTTATGGCCTATGATCTAGAAGCATTGGCATCATCTGAAAACATATTAGTAACACAGAAGTCCAGACCCCATTCCAGACCCATGGAATCACAATCTGTCTTTCCACAAAATCCCCAGGTAGTTTATATGCTCATTAAAGTTTGAAAAACACTGCTCTAGATCAGAATATCATAGGACCAGAAGATATTATTTCATATTAAAGTTAAAAAATCTAGTTACTTCGGATTTAGGTTTTCTAACCTATATTATTGAGCCGTTGCATTCCAATTCTTCTTCCCCTTTTCTTATAATCCAGCAAGACAGATTTGACTCATGTATTACATGCAGCTATATAAAATTGAAACAAGAAAAGCACTGCAGGTTCCAATTTGATACACAGTGACAGACTATGGATCAAGAAGACTACATTTGACAACTGTTTTATCTACCTGAATATGCATGCAACAATTTGGCTAATCCCCAAAGTCAATGTTGGTTACAGTTGATTGATAAAAATGTGCTTCCTTATTCAAGGTCAAATTAATTTGTAAGAGTTTTCTTTTGCTTACTGAGCAGCTTCCATGAGGAATCCCAGTCTGACATAGCTGTGCCGGCACTTTCTAAATGTATAAAACTGAATGTATAAGCCTAAATGTATAACAAACTTCCCCTCTGCTTCAGTGTATCTGATACATTATATGAAGACACACACACACACACTTTTCTGGAAAATTTCAGTTTATTCAGATTTGCCTCTCATGACCTGAAATAATTTAAAATTACAAATGGTACGTGAAGATGTCCTGAGAGTACTTTTATACAAGAGTGGATAACAAAACTACTTTTTGGAGACTACATAAAGTGCCTGATTTGACAATGTTGATGGTTGAAAAATAAAGGTATTTGGGTTCATGTAAAACAATGAAAAATAGGCTCTTAGTCCCAAGAATAACCATCTTTGTTTATTGTATTATAAAATCCTCAGTTTGCTCTACGAAAGTACACAATATGGCCCTTAGATAGTAGAATTAAGAGTGCTGTTGAAATATATGTCAGTATCATTTGATCTAGGGAAAAACATACTGCACGTTTTTGATTTTTTTTCAATATGAAGCCTTGTCTTGTTAAACAGAGGAAAAGTGAAGCAGTTTAATTTTGCTGAACTACGTTGCATTATAAGAAAGCTATAGCAATACTGAAAAGCTGCTCTCCCCTTGGGGTTATAATGAATGTTAGTTTATTACAGTGATACAGGTTTTAAAGAAATAAAAATGCATGGGCACCTCTTCTAGTTATAGTTCATCAGATTTGAAAGAGGAAGCTTTTATTAGCTGATTTTTAAATAAAACATTTGTAAAAGCAATCATCTAATTTCAATGAATAGAAACGGATGAGATTTACCAGTTGATTTAGAATATTTTGACAAGTACAGAATTGGTCCCTCAGAGGAGCTCTGGATTACTTAAACCAACCTTGGAAATAGAATTCTTATTTCCGTACGCAAACTTCTCAGACATTTCCTATGCCTCTTCCAAGTCTTAATCATGACCTCCATTTCTTGGATGTTTGATGAGAGAGCCAATATCTGCACCTTTTGAAAGAGCCATGAGAGAGAGTAAAGGCTTCTGTTATAAATGCAAAGTGAGAAAACTTTTCAAAGAATTCTTCCTTCCTTTACTGGCCTCTCTCTACCACTTCCTATTTGTCAAAAAAATCATATTTAGAATTATTTTAAATTTTATCTCTTTATGAAAACCAATCCTAAGTCATGTATATAAAAGTAATTCTTTACTTCATTCTAATAAGCCAATTCTTACCTCTAATCCTTAAAATTTCTTATTGCTTTGTGCATATTTCTGTTCATAGTACAGTTTTCTAACTTGATTGAGAACAAATGACTAATTTATGAATCTTTGTATTAATATAATTCCTAGGTCAGCTACAAACATTACTGATTTAATTAGTGTCTGTCAAATGTTTCAGTAATAAAATGGATGAATCCAGTTAATCAACATAAATCCAATTTAGAAAATCCAGGTTTAGCCTGGCAAATATCAGCAGTTAACTATTAGTGCTTTTTGACAGCCCGAGGTATTTACAGGGTAAAAAATCACTCAGATTGATTACTATGTTAAGTTCTAGCAGTTCAAGCATTCACAAGGAATACCACTTGGCTTTCAGGGTAGTGCCGAGACTTCACCACCTAAAAAATAAACATAAGAGAAAAAAAATTACAACTACTAAATACTGTGTTAGGTTATTTTTCATGGTTTGTCTTCCTAAGTTTTTACAACATTAACCTGCTATGCAGTTATTAATATCTCCATTTTTAGAGAGGGGCTTAAGTTATCTTGTCTAGGGTCAAGCTAGAAAAATAAATGGCTAGCTAGAACTCGCACTCTCTTCTGACGTCCAAGTACATCCTCATTCCAATGTTCTATTCTGCTTTGAAGATCATCTTCAAAGGAGACTGTTAGGGACTAAATCGGGCCTCATCCTACCCCCTCTAGCTCTTATGTTAAAGCCCTAAGCCCCAATGAAACTGAATGTAGAGACAGCACTTTTTTTTAAAAGATTTTATTTATTTATTCATGAGAGACACAGAAAGATGCAAAGACATAGGCAGAGAGAGACACAGGTTCCCTACGGGGAGCCCGATGTGGAACTCAATCCCAGGACCCCAAGATCACAATCTGAGCCAAAGGCAGATGCTCAACCACTGAGCCATCCAGGTGCCCCAAGACAGCACCTTTAAAGAGGTAACTAAGGTTAAATAAGATCATAAAGCAAGGCTGAAATCCAATATGGCTGGTGTCATTATAAGAGAAAGAAAACACACCAAGGATGTACATGCACATTGAAAAGGACACATGGGGGCACCATGAGTAAGAAGCCAAATGCAAGCAAGAAGGGAGCCTTAAGAGAAACAAACTCTGCCGATGCCTTGATCTTGACCTTCCAGCCTTCAGAACTGGGAGGGAATAAATTTCTGTTGTTTAAGCCCCCCATCTCATGGTATTTTGTTATGGAAGCCTTAGTAGACTAGTAAGGAGATCCGAGTAAAAATGTAAATCATGCAATAAAGGAAGAATTATTAGGTCTAGAGACTAGGAAATTATCTCGAGATGCAATGTCTTCATGCTTTGTGTGGCAGCCTCATGCAGTCATATCAAAACAAGAGGTAGTCATTGAATAGTTGCTTCGTCCCTACCACGTTATTGCCAAGTGCAGGCAGTAAGGTTTCTGAGGCTCTAGATTTGGCATCTCTTTTTAATCTCTACAATTCCCTTTTGTAGACGTACCTTTCTAGCTTATAGATTAATAAAACTTGGCATTGTTGCACTTGGCCAAATACAAACACTGCCAATTTCTAAAACCAAACTGCCTAGTACTTACTGTGAACTCTGTTTTCCTAGGACTATGATGAATTACAAATGAACAGTGTGGCAGATTCTGTTACTGAGGATATATTACAGTCTCCCAGTTACTCATTTCCCTCTTTTTCTCTGTATACCTCTTCTATGCCCAGAACATTTTTTTTTTTTTTGAGGTTATGTATGTCACTTTGTCCCTCAACTCTGGGAGACTGGAAAGATATTTAATATGAATGACTGTTCAATCATTGTTTCTAAGATGTAGTTCCTTTCCTCATTTTTGCCCTTGACTCTTAATTTTTTTTCTGGGTGCTGCATTTTTAAATTATTTAATTTACATAGTATTTTTTCAAAGGTGTTGCTCTCTTTTAAAGTGATACGATAGAAATGAAAAGAATATTGAGAACTCTGAACTGAAAACGTGTCGCTTTCTTGTTTCAGTCTGAGCAGTGGGATAAAAAGTTTGTCATGGTAATAATTCTGTTAAATGACAAGGCAATCAAGCCCTCAAACTTCATTTTTCATTTGAAAAGACAAACTTACAACTAGTATTGTGGGAGGCATGACATCTGTAATCAAAGGAGCTTGACTTTAAAAGGAAAAGAATCTTATTAGGCTATCCAAGACAGAAGATTATTCTTGTCAAAATCATTAGCTCCCCATTAAGTTCAAATAGAATAAAGCTTTTGTTAAATTACTGGGAGATGATTCTCTTGTCAGAATCTGATCTCTTGTCCAAATTCCCTGGGAAGGAACAACAGTGATACAATGGAGTTTGAAGTTTGTTACCATTAAGCATTAAGGTAGAAAGTCTTTTTTAAAAAAATGAATCTTGGTCACAATGGAAAAAAAAACAATAATCAGAAAGTCTTGTAGATGCTAATGTAGAGATGTAAAAGGAAGGCAGGGTAGCAGCTGGAGGATTTTCTGCATTTTGCAACGGTATCTTCTATCTTGCAATTTCAGGTAATCCCAGGGGCAATTAAATTTAAAAATTCTGAAAGACCCTTCTCAGGGTAAGTGTCAGGCCAGTGAATTTCATCTCTGATCAAATTTGAAGGCCCATCATGATCATAGAGCTTTCTCTTAGTTTATTAGACTCTTTCCTTTTGGATGAAATAATTAGAAAAATATTCTAGGGATTGGCTTTATAGGGATTTGTATGTGATAATAATGTATGTATAAAATTTAATGATATACAGTAGTTCTATAACTGATAATAATCCTGAGAATCTCTCTTATGATCATTTTTTAAATTTGTGGAATTCATAAGGTTCTATTTCCCATCAAATAAGGATCAGAGATAGGCTAAATCTGTGTTCCTTTGATTCTAAATTCAGCATCCTTTGTGAGGGTACCATAACAGCTTCAACATGTTTATTTGGATATCATGACATAGCTAACAATCATTTTTCACCTCTTCTTTTTTCTTCTCCTTCTTCCCCCCACTTCTTTTTCTTCCCTTCTCCTACATTGATTGATTGATTGATTGCATTTTTTAAAAATTCCATATGTAAACTTTAAGTCTCAGGATATTGAAGATAGGTCTAAATTTCCTAAAGTTGTCTTATGGATCATTTTTTAAAGTCCTATTAAATCATAATTTAGTTGTTTTGCAAGGAAAAAAAAAAAGGTTCCTGATTTTCTTTTAACTACACATCTGCTAGGGGACTTGGAATTTTTTTCCCACAAATTAAGCAAAATGTAGTTGATTTACAGTTAGATGAAAGAGTTGGTAACCATAAGATTGTATAGTTGCATGTATAAGGAAGAGAGAATTTACATCTCTAGAGAGCTTCAAAAAGAATGCCATATTCAAAACACAAAAGTCTTAGACCTCTCATTTGAAGACAGATATACCAAGTAGCCTCGGGAAGGTCTTTAAAACTCACTGTCCTTAAGAATATGGGTTTTGGGTTTTTTTGTTTGTTTTGTTTTTGCTTTTGTTTTTTTACAATCCATGATATAGAATGTAGGAATGATTATAGCCACTGTATAGCAGCTTTTATTTTTGATTAAAGCAGAAGTGAAAATATAAAAATGCTGAGAAAGATAGCAGTTTTGTTTTTTTAATGCTAACTCAGAAGGCAACAAGTAAAAAATTAATGAGAAATCTAATGAGTAGAGAAGTGTCCTAACAGAGTTAAAGGCAGAATTGTTTTGGAAATGATACATGAAGACTTGCAGAGAAATTAAGGTTGAGGGGGGTGGGAATTAGCAAAAAAACAATACTGATATTTGAAGGAAAAGAACTGGAGAGAAACCTGGGGAGGGGGGGAGACTGAGACTAGATAGAGGGAAAGGCAAAAGGAATGCAGGAAGCAGTTGCACATATATTGTTATCAAGAGCTCAGGTTTTTTTGGTTATTTTTTTACATGTTGCTGCTTCCAACATAACCACCTACTTCCAGTGACCACTAAATGTTCTTACTGAGACTGATTTTTCCCTGAAGTGCCACTTTTGGAATTTAAGCCGACAGTAATTGAGTTCTGATGTTTTCTTATTCCAAAAATATTCAGAATCTAGGAAAGAGTAAAAGAGGGGCAGGAAAAGAGTGCTTCTTGGCTCCTGGGTTTTGACCTAAATTCCCTCAGCTAAGTATACACTGCCTATTTTAAAAGAAACAAAACAGAGCATACTGTTCTTTGCTGATTCTGAAAATGTCTCCATTCTATTTTACATCCTCCCCATCTCTGAAAGCTTTCAGTGTTCCTGTAATTTAAAATTACTTTTCTTTCAAGTGTCTGTTCTTTTTATAAAATTGTGAGAAACTAAAAATTTCGAGGGAGCATCCACGTGGCAAAACTCTAGCATGTATAACATTTTATAATCAAAAGAATAACTTAATCAAGGGGGGAAAGAAAGTAGACCGGTAACGGATTCATTTATTGTTACTGCCCCAGGAAAATGGAAATACCTCTATGTTGGTTAATCATAAAGAACAAGGCAAGATAAATCTCTTGATTTTTTTAGGTAAAATTGACACAACATATTAGTTTCAGGTGTGCAACATAAAGAATTGATATATGTATACATTGCAAAATATAATAATAGATCACAGTAAGTCTAGTTAACATGCAGATATATAACATGCATATATATATAAAATAATATATAAAATATTATAAAATGTATAAATTATATATATAAATTATAATATATATAATATATAATAAAATATATAAAATAACACACATTTTTTTTCTTGTGATGAGAATTTTTAAGATTCACTCTCTTAGCAACTTTGAAATATGCAATACAATGTTATTGAATACAGTTTCCTTGTACATCATGACTTCAGGATTATTTATTTTATAACTGGAAGTTTGTACCTTTTGATCACCTTCACCCATTTCTCTTACCCCATCTCCACCTTTCAAGCATCAATCAATTCTATCTATAACGTTTTTAAAATTATTTTGTTTTAGATTTCACATATAAGAGAGCTCATACAGTACCTGTCTTTCCCATTTTACTTAGCATAATACCTCAAGTTCCATCCATGTTGCCTCATATGTCAGGATTTCCTTGTTTTATAGCTGAGTAATATTCCATTGTATATATACTAATTTTTCTTTATCCATTTATTCATCTCTGAACACTTAGGTTGTTTCCATATCTCGGATATTAGAAATAATGTTCAATGAAAATGGGAGCGTGGATGAAATATCTTTATGAGTTAGTATTTTCAATCCCTTCAGATGAATATCCAGAGGTAGTAATGCAAGATCTTATGGAAGTAATATTTTTAAGTTTTTGAGAAATTCCTATTCTGTTTTCCATAATGGCTGCACCAATTTAATTTCCACCATTATAAGCTAGTTCTCTTTTCTCCATATTCTCAAACATATTTCTTATTTCTTGTGTTTTTGATACTAGCTATTCTGATAAATGTAAGAGAGTGGTTTTGATTTGTGGTTTTGATTTGCATTTGATTGTGCATTTGTGGTTTTGATTTGCATTGTGGTTTTGATTTGCATTTCCTTAATGATCAGTGAGGTTGAGAATCCTTTCATGTGTTTGTTAGCTTCAGGGAAAAAAAAAGTCTATTAAGACCCTCAATACAATTTTTAAATTTGATTTTTTTGCTATTGAGTTTTATGAGTTCTTTTATCTATTTTAGATATTAACCCCTAATCAGATATATGATTTGCAAACACTTTCTCCCATTCTGATTGCCTTTTCATTTTGTTGATGGTTTCCTTTGTTGTGCAGAAACTATTTAGTTTGATGTGTCCTACAATGTCACCAACTCAAAGAATTTGCTACTTCTAGGAGTTTTATGCTTTCATGTCTTACATTCAAGTCTTTAATCCATTTTCAGTTAGTTTTTATGTATGGTATAAGATAGTGGTCAAATTTCATTCTTTTGCATGTGGCTATCCGGTGTTCCTAACATTTATTGAAGAGGCTGTCTTTTCCCCATTGTGTATTCTTGGCTTTGTCTTAAGTTAATTGACCATGTATGCACGGGTTTATTTCTGGGCTTTCTATTTAGTCGCACTGATCTGTGTGTCTGTTTTCATGCCAATACCGTATAACTTGGTTATTATAGTATCGTAACATAGTTTGAAATAAGGAGGCATGGTGTCTCCAGCTTTCTTCTTTTTTCTCAAGATTGCTATTGCTATCAGCTCTTTTATAGTTCTATGTACACTTCAGGATTGTTTCTTTTTTTCTGTGGAAAATGCCATTGGGATTTTGGTAAGGATTGCATGGAATACATAGATTGCATTGGGTATTATGGACATTTTAACAATATTAATTCTTCTGATCCATAAGTACAGAATATCTTTCCACTTTATATCTTCTTCAGTTTCTTTCATTAATGTTTTATAGTTTTCAGAGTACAGGTC